>NC_089506.1:157560635-158185635 GCF_036850995.1 Saccopteryx leptura | reverse complement strand
ATTATTTCACACTTGTTACCAGTATATTACAGTAGGTTATGTTTTGCTGTGTTCTGCCCAGAAATGGCTCAGGAAAGATTATTATACAGTGCTGAATTCAAGTTAAAAGTGGTCCAGTTTGCAAAAGTGAATGGAAATCATGCTGCTGAATGACTTTTCCTCCTCCAACTGAGAAATCAATCCGAGAATGGCTATGGAAAGGAGAAACCCTACTGAAATTGCACAGCAGAAGGCAGCCATGAGAGGAAATTCAGCAAAAGGCCTGATTTAGAGAGGAAGTTGAAGATATGGATTGAAGAGCAAAGGGCAATTGGAATTCCTGTGTCCACAAGGATGGTTCAGCGTGAGGCAAGAAAAATTGCTGATGAAAAAGAAGTTACTGATTTCAAAGGATGTAATTGGTGCTTCAGGGTCATGAAACAGAATGGACTTGCCCAAAAGATGCCTGAAAGCTATGAGCAGTAAGTCCTTGAATTTTATCATTTTGTCATTCAATGTTGGATGACACATCAGTTTGAGTTGGGGCAGATTGCAAATATGGACAAAGTCCCCCTTCAATTTGATGTCCCAAGCAACACAACTGTTTACAAGAAGTGGGTGAAAACTGTAACTGGAAGAAAAGTGAACATGAAAAAGTCACTATACAGTTGTTCTAGATTGTTGTGCTGACAAAACCAAGCTGTCTCCTATGATGATTTTCAAACACAAAACAGTGCCAAATGAACACATTCCTCGAGGAATGATTGTCCATGTTCATGACACGGGTTGGATGGATCAGGATGGGGTGAAGAAAGTTTGGAGAAGGAGACCAGGTGGGCTATTACCCAAACCTGCCCTATTGGTGCTTGATCAGTTCAGGGCACACATAACAAAAAACACAAAGAAGATTGCTTCAGAGAAAAAAAAAAAAACAACTTGCGGTCATACGTGGAGGCTTGACATCCCAGCTCTAACCACTTGATATCAGCATTAACAAAGCTGCCATAAGAGACAAATGGAACCAATGAATGTAGTCTTCTAGGGACAACTTGACACCAGCAGGAAGAATAAGGAAACCAACTATAGAAAAAGTTTGTACCTGGGTAAAAAGATCCTGGGATAATATCAATTTGAGATAGTTGTCAAGTCATTTAAGAAGTGTAGCATTTTAAATGCCATAGATGGAACTGAGAACAAGGCAATATATGAAGACAGTGATTCATCATCAGACACAGATGAGGACAAGCTAATGAATGAATGTTTTGACAATGATGAGGAGTTGTATAAATTTTATGATGAATAATACTTGAGTTCAATAACTTTATGTGCCATATTTCCCCAAGTATAGGATGCACGCTTTTTCAAAAAAATTGGTGTCTAAGAACTGCATGAGTCTTATACAGTGGTTGTAGATTTGTTTTCACTTGCATTTCCCACGTTTTCATGTGAATGAAGAGTTGTATTAATTTTATACTGAATAGAACTTGAGTTCAATAACTTTATTTTATACATTTTTTTTAAATAAACACATTCTTCAAGGAATGATTGTCCATGTTCATGACAAGGGTTGGATGGATCAGGATGGGGTGAAGAAAGTTTGGAGAAGGAGACCAGGTGGGCCTTACACAAACCTGCCCTATTTGTGCTGAATTAAGGTGTGTCTTATACATGGGAGCACCTTTTACATGGGGAAATATGGTCTGTATTTTTTATGGGACTTTCTTAGTCATAGAGGGCAGCAAAAACAAATGTAGCATAAATTCTGACCCCCTGTTAGATAATCAATTTACTTTGTTGAAATAACTGTATAAAAATAAGCATTAGGACACTGACATAGAGAAAACATGAGCCCGGCATATATACCGCAAGTCTTTTTTATATATATTTCATGCCAAAACAGCCTAAGCATATGCCAACAATGAAGCAGAAACATGCAATTCTTTTGTGCACCTTAGATATTTAAATACTGGAACTAGCTTATTTCTGAGGAAAAGATGAGGTTCAGTTAGTTCAAGAGGCTTTTAAAGGGAAATAATCTATTGAAATTGGGAAATGTTATAACTTCTATTTATCTGAATTTGTTATTGAAGATTCAGCAATATTTTAGGACACTTTCCTTTATGCAGCACTGCTATGGTTGTCATCTGGGGATAAAATTATAATTTTTCTACAATGTGTTTCATCTTTTGACGACTTGATCATATATAATCTATATAATTTTGGAGTTATTTAAAGGATTGATATAAAACATGAGGAATAATCAAGTTGTATGGAGAAAATTTTACAAGTTTTTTAGTAAAAGAAAAAAGTGATTTAAGAAAGAAGAAACAGCTTGAAATCTGCAACACTGGAGTCTATAAGATAAAGCAACACTAGGTACAAACTACAAAAAAACTAGGACTGCAACTCAATCCTAGATTTAGCTAAGCTATTACTCAACTATCAGAGTTACAAGATTTAGACTTTATCATTCACACACCCAATCTAAGGAAAATACCTGTAAATCCAGTAACCATTGCCACAATCACAGTGGCTTGGCCCATGCAGGTTCGTATTTGATTCAGACAGAAGGTAATGAAACAATGGAGCCAAGAACTGGTGGATCATTACATTTAATCCAAGCTTGCACCCGGCAGGCAAGAAATACACACAGTGAGAAAATACTTCCCTTTCCATTCAGAGCTCCCAAAGCCACTGACTTATCCGAGTTTCCTAGAATCAAAGGTTTCTACCTCACCAGCCTTATTCACCTCTGTTCCCCATCTTCTTCTCTCTGCTCAAACTCTGCACAAACTGGCTTCCCCTTCAGCATTCCGCCATCTTGGCTACTTCTCCTCTCCTCCACATGGCCTTTCTCTGCTCTCCTCTAGCATGGACTCCTCTGTCCCATTTTATAGTGTAGAAATCAAAACCTTTAATCCACTATACAAACAGGAAGTCTCTGATACAAAGTCACTTATCTGAGGCATAATGGGATTCCTCATGAGAGTGCACCGCCCCACATCATGCAACAACAGTGAAGGGTGTGGGGAAAAGCTTAGTGCTGAGAAGATCTTAGTATTAAAAGGGTGGGAAAGGCTTAGTCTTAAAACTAAGCTTTAGGCTATAACGACCCTGCCTGCTAATAGCCTGTCCCCCACATCCAATGCAAACTATAAGTGAGCAAACATATACATCATATTTGCAAACTTATTTAAACAACAATACCTGAGAAAGTACTGTAGTTAAAATATGAATAATTCAAAAGAAGAGCTCATTACAAAAGAAATGAAGCAATTAAAAAGAAAAAAATTAGTAATGAATACTGTATTATGTGTTGTTTAATCTAAATGACTGATAATTTCCATGAAAATTTTTCTATAATTCATTTTAAAACAATGTCAACAAAACTAACTGGTTTTCCAAAAAAAATTAGATTTGGGTTTATAAAAGATATCACCCTTATATTGTGCACTGTAACTTATCAGTTATCAGAAAAGGTGTTTGTTAAATCATAGAGCTATACCAAAATAGATTGAAATGAAATGTAAATATCATCATATCCAGTTTAAACCCTGAAAAGTTTTAATTGTTACAATCAGTTGGAATAATATGAAATATTGCTATAAAATTACAACCATGGTTCATCATTACAGGACAAGAAACATTACCTCTTATTTTAATCCACTAATGGTCATATTAGCAACCACCAGAACTTTTAGCGCAGTATAGAATCAGAAAAAAATTTCTATGCAGAATCACAAAAGTCATTTATCCTCTAAATTACATTGAAATGTAAAATATACATAGCAGTATCTAGATGGCCAAAGGCTATGTTTTCATCAGCATAAATTCCATTAATATCAATCATACTGTATAATAGGTTGATAATGATAACACACGATGTTTGATCTAAATCCAGAATACTCAAAGATAATGGCCAGAGATCAAAGTCCTAACATCAATATTTTTGGAAAAAGTCTTACTTTGAAATGAATCCAGTGGTTTCAAGACAGAAAAATGTTGTTGAAATTAGAAATAGCATTAAAGTTCCTCAGGATCCTAACTAGTAGTTCTTTAGATTCCATATTACTATGAGAATTTTAAGATGAGTGAGGAGGAAGAAAACTAGAAATGATCTTCCTAGTTCAATAATATTCAAAAGATTGCTATAAGCCTTCTGTAGCAGACAAAAGAAAATTGAAATGATTTTTATAAGAAATAACAGAAATTGATACAAAAGAGAATCCTGAGCATGAAATGAGTGTTAAGTGACTAAATTAGCCACATTTAAAAGCTTGGGTTCATACCTTATGACCCAGCAATCCCTCTACTGTGTATATACCCCAAAATCTCAGAATCATTGATACGTAAAGACACATGTAGCCCCATGTTCATTGCAGCACTGTTCACAGTGGCCAAGACATGGAAACAACCAAAAAGCCCTTCAATAGAAGACTGGATAAAGAAGATGTGGCACATATACACTATGGAACACTACTCAGCCATAAGAAATGATAACATCAGATCATTTACAGCAAAATGGTGGGATCTTGATAACATTATACGGAGTGAAATAAGTAAATAGAAAAAAACAAGAACTACATGATTCCATACATTGGTGGAACATTAAAACGAGACTAAGAGACATGGACAAGAGTGTGGTGGTTACCAGGGGTGGGGGGAGGGAGGACGCAAGAGGGAGGGAGGGAGAGAGTTAGGGGGAGGGGGAGGGGCACAGAGAAAACTAGATAGAGGGTGACGAAGGACAATCTGACTCTGGGCGAGGGGTATGCAACATAATTTAATGACAAGATAACCTAGACATGTTTTCTTTGAATATATGTACCCTGAATTATTAATGCTATCCCATTAACATTAATAAAAATTTATAAAAAATAAATAAAATAAAAAAAATAAAATAAAAAATAAAAGCTTGGGTTCAAAGCTCACCAAAGGCTTTGATAAAAATCTAGGGAACATACCATGGTAGAATTAAAAAAAAAATGGGGCAAAACCTCTGAGAGAAGAAGTATCATGTTCTTCTTTATTCAAAAAAAATATGAGTTGGCCCTGGCCAGTTGGCTCATTGGTAGAGCATTGGCCTGGCTTGCAAGATTCCTGGGTTTGATTCCCGGCCAGGGCACACAGGAGAAGCGCCCACCTGCTTCTCCACCCCTCCCCCTCTCCTTCCTCTCTGTCTCTCTCTTCTCCTTTCACAGCCAAGGCTCCAATGGGGCAAAGTTGACCCGGGTGCTGAGGATGGCTCTATGGCCTCTGCCTCAGGCGCTAGAATGGCTCTGGTTGCAGCAGAGCAATGCCCCAGATGGGCAGAGCATCGCCCCCTGGTGGGCATGCCGGGTGGATGCCGGTCGGGCGCATGCGAGAGTCTGTCTGACTGCCTCCCCATTTCCAACTTCAGAAAAATACAAAAAAAAAAAAAAAAGAAAGAAAGAAATACGAGTTGACAATCCCCTGACCTCAATGACAGCCAACAAAGTTCTCTGAAACATACTGTGACAACATGTGGATGATTTAAAAAGTTAAAACGCAAGCAAACTTATGTCACATTTGTGGCATTTTAGAGACAAGATGGTATATAGACAGTGAAGCCAGAGCCCAAGAGATCTATATTCAAACCTTGGCTTTCCAACAGACAAGGTGTTCAACCTAAGTGAGCTGTTTCTCTATTTGGGGGGAAAAAAAGTGTTTAATATCACTTAGTTTGAAAAGTTATTGTGACAATTAGTGAAAATTTTTATGAAGTGTACCTGAATACAGTAGTTTTTAAAAACAGGATCAGTAACTTGTGTTATTACATTTTTGTTTTAGTTTCTCAAAGTACATATTATTTTTAAACACATTGTTTAGTAGATAAAATATATTGCCCTTTTTTTAGAAAGTTATATATGCTGTGTGTATGCATATATAAATTATGTATTTTACATAAATATATAAACATATAAATATATAGATATACACAAACATTATAAACCTATGCTAGGATACTTGTTCATTCACAATGTCCTAAGACTTAGTATTTTCATAAATAATTCCTAAAATATAGCTCACTGTTCTTTATATTTGGCCATTTATCTACAGCTTCCGTTGTCATTAATATTTCCAACCAGAGCTACATGGGAAAAATATATGTCATTTTTTTCCTAACATGTTTTCAGAGGACTCAGAGAAGTGAGATAATATAAATAGCTCTAAAATGTTTAAGACTTATTTAACCCAGAACTTATTTGGAAAATGACGAGTATGAATAATTCTTCAATTTATAATGCTCTTTTTCATGTATGCTATTACTGCTGAAGCACTTAAAGTTATGAATATTTTATATATAAATAGAGTGATATTTTATGTACATAAGGATATAGTTAAATTACTGATCACATTTTAACTTGCCCTGAAAAAGGAATATTTCAATAGAAGGAAAAATATTGGTATAATAGAAAATAGCCTCTATACATAAAAAAGAATATCTAAGCTTCTCAAAATTACATGAGATCCACCATGGCACTTAGCTTGCCTATTCAACATAGCAGATTCTTATGTTTTAAAATCAAACATTAAAAAATCAACATGTTTTTTCCCGGGTTATGTTCAACTCTTAAATTAACATGTAAATTTAGTATAAACCCACCATATCCTGTACTGTTCCATTATGACCCCTAACAAAGCATGATGTTATTTATCAAACTTTGATACAAAGGCAGAATATATAGATAATAATTAACCCCAGTGCTAAATTAAATGAGTGACTGCTTGATTTATTCTTAGTGAAATGATCCTAATGACCATCTATCTTTTCTTCTGTATTAACTGTCAGTATCATATGCCATGCTAAAATGTTTTCATGGGAATTATAATGAAGCTAAGAAGTACATTTCTGGGACATATCTAAGTCCTATAAATAAAAGTATAGACATTTGCCCAATCTTTTCTTTTGGCAACTCTCAATCTCCATGATTTCTCAAATATTATTTAGAGTGACCTCTAACTATGAGAGATTCATTGTGGCTAATTTCCCTTCCCAGTATAAGCAACAACAAAACAGACAAAATGTATAAATGTTTTCAGATATTGTATATCAGAAAGAGGAAATAATAGATGGAAGCTCTTTTATCATCCTAGCTTTCTGCTTGGTGACACTTTCTTGACCAAGGTGCAAGGAAGATGGTCCCAAGCGAAGCATGTGAATATTGCTGAGTTGAGGAGAAAGATACTATATTTGAAAAAGATGAAAGACTAGAAATTGCTGGGCAGACAACAGGAACTGAGGTAGTAATACATATAAGAAGCTTCAGAAATCTGCACATGGATACAATTAAGTGATCCAATAAGGGAGTCTAAAAAGAGAGCAGCAAGGAAATAATATGGAACTAAACAGAAAAAAATGAAAAGGGCTATAGAAAAAGAAGAGAAATTTCAAGATACAAATGTTGAGTTTTAAAAAATAGCCTCTATGCCAATATATAGATCTAGATCTATCTATCTATCATCTATCCTCTCCCTCCAAAGTTCAAATCTTATCTATTTATCATCTATCTATCTATCTATCTATCTATCATCTATCTATCATCAATCTATCATCTCTATCTATCTATCATCTATTTATCATCTATCTATCTATCTATCTATCTATCTATCTATCTATCTATCTATCTATCTATCATCTATCTATCTATCTAATATCTCCCTCCAGTGGTTCAAATCCTATCTATCTATCTATCTATCTATCTATCTATCTATCTATCTATCTATCTATCTATCATCTATCTATCTATATCTATCTAGCATATATCAATATTAAATGATAAAGTAGATGGACTAAATGTTAATAATAAATAAATTTAAATAAAGGGCAAAGAAATTGCTTCTAAACACTTTTAGTTTGGTGCTGCCCAATTCAAACTGATGTTTGTTCAAGTAAATTCTTAGAAACGTTATTGTGCCTCTGTTTATCATTTAGCAGATGCTATGTTGGGAGAAGCTGGGTGAATGATGTGTGAAACTTCTTTGTGATATTGTTAAAACTTATAGTGTGTCCATAACTCTTTCAAAATAAAAAGTTATATAATAAAAAGCATCTTGTCATTGTAACCCTGCAGTCTACCTGAGGTCCCTCATAAAACATTAGGTTGCCTGTCTGTCAGTCCTACTGACTACACAAAATTTTGAACTTCAGTTTAGAGAAGGCAGGTTTGGCTGTAGTTCTTGTTAGTCTTGTGCATCATAAGTTTGTAATACTTAATGGTGTTCTGAAATAATTCTAGAGAAAAGGAAAATGAGTTCGGAGACCTCGTATATAGAGTAAAGATACTATCAAACACTAAAATATCAGCAATATTATCTTTTGCATTTTTTACTTCATATTTTGGAACTGTGTAATCTTAAAGATATAGATTTTAAGTGTAGAGAGAGTAACTGTTAAAATAGGACTGGTTTATTTTGATATCAATTATTTTTCATTTAAAAATCAGAGCCCATTTTTAAAATCTTTGTTAAAGTTCTAATAATGCCCTTCAAAAATAAAGAAAACTGAATATCTCTCTCAAAATAAAAATATTCATCTAAATTCAAGGCATTTTTATAACATTTAAGATATATTACGTATCTCCTAGGAAACAGTTGAGTGTGGTTGTATACGTATTTTTTTCATTTTGTTCTTTTTTAAACGAAGAAGAGAATTACAATGACTTTAAACTCTTCTGGAATCTGTCCTGTGGCTTTGAACCTTATAATTTTTAATGTGGTTAAAATGATCAGCCAGCCTAGCTATCATTAATCATGTTTATATTTATGTTCAGTTGTTAAATGGTCCCTTTGAACTAATATCTGTTAAGCCCAATCATTCACCTATGTTTGTTATCCAACAGAAACAATAATTTTATTAGAAATTTAAAATTTTTACCTTTTATTCAATGAAAAATAATTCTATCTTTTTAGACATAAAATAAGTAGTACCATGGATTTGCCTTTTATAGCTATAATAATCTTTATGCATTATTTTTTTAAATCCTTCGGAAAAAATTCTATGTCAGAAAGACCAACATTTTCTTTGAAAGTTTAGTGGAGTGAATGAATACTTATTCAAATAAAAAATACTTCTATATGACACTGTAATGAATGAAAATGAACAGTCCTAAGCAACTAAATATGACTAATCTAAGCAAGAGATTTGAAAGGGAATATTTTATATTTTCATATCAAAGATGTTTATCTGTGGCATATATATGTTGAATAAGTTTTTGTATTGTTATTTTTTCTTTTTATTCAACAAATTAATATTTACTGTTCTTGATCAACCAATGATAGCGAGTCTATGGTGGATATTTTTAAAAAATTTATTTTCAACCGCCTAATATTTATTTTCCACTGTATACAGATACACTACAAATTCAATAAAATAGAGTATAATTGAAATGGAAACACAGAGGACATGCTTAAGGCCTGGGCCCAAAAGTCTCTGGAGCAAATTCCACTTTAATAAGATAATATATTTGAATGTGAGCCTGACTAATAAACTATTCATAGTAAGCTCACAGTATTCTTTAAAGCATTATTGCTGTTTTCCAAGTCATGCCTACATGAAAAATACTGGTACTGTATTAAGACTATTAGTTTGAATAATTATTTTTGGATATTTTATAAAATTATTTAGTATTCTCCAATGCCAGGGCCTTAACTATAAAGAGGCCACACTGAATGATACACACTGCTTTCAGAGTATTGGTACAATTGCTTTCTACCCTGGTAGGAAAGTAATTTAAAATCTCTATGCTGAAATGATTACTGGGCAGAATGCTCTTGGTGGTGGAATTCAGAAGTGAAGTTCAGGAATATAATACAAACTAATTTCTTAGAAAGTGGTATTGTAGAATAATGAAGCAATGTAAAACATTTTTTTCTTAATAAAATTATAAAGTGAAATTTGGAATAAAAATTACCCTACAAAATAAAATTTTTAGTAAAAGTATAAATTGTAAAAGTTATTTATAAATTTGAATAAAAAGTATATTATAACATTTAGATAAATTTGAATTAATATAAAATTTAATAAAGCTATATAAAATTATTCAGCCATATTAAAATTTGTTTTATGATTATATTGAAATATAAAGTTATATTAAATATTAATATAATAATACTAGAACTTTAAATATTCCTTCCATTTTACATTTTATGAGTTTACATTATGTATTATTAAGGCTGTTTCTAAAGTATAATAAAAATGTTACATTTAGAAAGTCACAGAATATTTATTTGATTACTTATCCTAATAATTTTAAACAGCATTTCGGAGAAAACACATATAAAGCTTTGATTAGTTAAGGAGGGATTTAGACTAATCAATCTTAGATGACAAATTAGCACTCTTTGTTTAGAAACTTGGAGAATGACCACAAAGATAATTTAAGTGAAACCGGAATGGTAAAGAATTCAAAGATGGCAAACCAGGCAAGCAGATATCCCACCTGCAGTCACCCAGGACTGAATTAGATTACAACTACATTTGACAACAATCATCTTGAAAAACCAACTTTGGACTAAATGAAGAGCAGTTCTGTTGGGCAGATAAAATATATTATGCTCACTTTGTTAAAGATGGTGCTGCCCACATAGAAGCCATCGCCCAGGTGTGTTGAAGGCGGGCTGTGGGCAGGCAGGATCCTTGTAGCCTGGGGCTTGGTTTTAGGACTAAGCCTTTCCCACCCTTTTGGATGTGGGGTGGTACAATCCCATCATGACTCAGAGAAGTGACTTTGTATTAGAGACTTCCCTATTTTTGTATATTGGATTAAAGGTTTTGATTTCTACACTATAAAATGGGGGCAGAACAGGAGCTTGTTCTCTTGGTTCCTGAGATTAACATTAGAGGAGAGAGCAGAGAGGAGAGCAGAGAAAGGCCATGTGGAAGAGGTCAGAAGAAGCAGCCAAGATGGCAGAGTGTTGAGTGAGAAGCCAGTTTGTGCAGAGTTTGTGCAGGGAGAAGGAAGGAGATGGGGAACAGAGGTGAATAAGTCTGGTGAGCTAGAAACCTTTGATTCTAGGAAAATCGGATAAGTCAGTAGCTTTGTGAGCACTGAATGTGAGTGGGTTTTGGAGTCCAGTGTGTATTTTTACTTGCCAGACAGGTGCAAGCTAGGATTAAAGATAATGGCCCATCAGTTTTTGGCTCTGTTGTTTCTTTACCAAATGTCCGAATCCAGTGCGAACCTGCATGGGCCAGGTGGCTGTGATGGTGGCCTTGGCTACTGGCTTTACAAGTTGGAAACCAAAGAGTCACAGACACCACATCAGACTCATAGGAAGGGTGGAGACATGAACAGGGCTGCCACACTCCCAGGAGCTGCAGCAGGAGGGAGGGAAGGTCCAGAGAAACTCTTACTGAAGAAGGTTCACCCTGAGAGGGGAAGGTCCTAAGCCACAGGCTGGGTATCTCAGAGTGAGAACTTAGTAAGTATTAAAAATGAAATGGAAACCATAGAAAAGAACCAGTCAGAAATAGCAAATACAATATCAGAAATGAAGACAGCACTAGCAGGCTGAATGAAGTGGAGGATCCAATTAGTGATGTAGAGGACAAGATAAATGTAAGCACAAAAAGTAGAGAAGAAAAAAAACAGAGAGGCTCAAAAAACTGAGAAAATTCTAAGAGACCTTTGTGACAATATAAAGAGGAAGGAAGACTTCTAAGCTCCTTTTGTGTGGCAAGCATCATCCTAATTCCAAAACCAGGTAAGACACCACAAACGAAACAAAACGGGGTACATATCTCAATTTAAAGTAAAGGCCGTATATGACAAACCAACAACCAACATCATACTCAATTGGCAAAAATTAAAAGCAATCCTCTTAAGATCAGAAATAAGACAGGGGCATTCACTTTAAGCACTCTTATTCAACAGAGTTCTGAATGTCCTAGTCACAGCAATCAGAAAACAAGAAGAAATAAAAGACATCCAAATTGAAAAAGAAGAAGCAATACTTGTTATTTGTTAATGACATGATACTGTACATAAAAAACTTTGAAGTCTCATCCAAAAACTACTAGACCTAATAAATGAATTTGGCAAGGTGACAGGATATAAAATTAATATTCAGAAATCAGTGGCATTTATATACACCAAGAATAAACAGTCAGAAAGAGAAAATAAGAAAACAATTCCCTTTGCTATTGCAACAAAAAATAAAGTACCCAGGAAAATATTTATCCAATGAAGTAAAAGATTTATACTTTGAAAATTATATGATATTGAAAAAGAAATCAAGGAAGACACAAAGAAGTGGAAACATATACTGTGTTCATGGATAGAAAGAATAAACATTATTAAAATGTCCATACTACCCAAAGCAATTTATAGATTGAATGTAATTCCTATTAAAATACCAATGACATACTTCACAGATCTAGAACAAATATTCCAAAAATTTATCTGAAACCAAACAAGAACCCTAATAGCCTCAGCAATCTTGAAAATAAAAAATAATGTGGGAGGTTTCACACTTCCTTATATCAAGCTATATTACAAAACCATTGTACTCAAAACACCTTGGTACTGGAATAAGAACAGGCATACAGATCAATGAAACATAAGAGAAAACCCAGAAAATGCATGCCTTTATAATAAATGAATATTTGACTGAAAAGGCAAGAGTATACATTGGAGCAAAGACAGTTTCTTTAATAAATGGTGCTGAGAATATTGGACAGATACATCCAAAACAACCAAAACTAGACTACCAATGTATGCCATTCACACACAAAAAAAGAAACTCAAAATGGATAAAAGACTTAAATGTAAGTTACAAAATCATAAAAATCTTGGAAGAAAGCATAGGCAGTAAACTCTCAGATATCTACTGTAGCAATATTTTTGCCAATATATCTATGCAGGTAAGTGGAATAAATGACAAAATAAACAAATGGGACTATATCAAACTAAAAAGCTTTTGCACTCAAAAAAATCATTAACAAAATAAAAAGACAACCCACTCAATGGAAGAATATATTTGCTGAAACATGTGATAAGGGGTTAATCACCTCACACCAGCCAGAATGGCTCTCTTTAATAAATCAACACACAAAAAGTGCTGGAGAGGGTGTGGAGAAAAGGGAATCCTCATGCACTGCTGGTAGAAATGCAGACTGGTGCAGCCACTGTGGAAAACAGTATGGTGTTTTCTCAAAAGATTAAAAATAAAACTACTTTATAAACCAGCTATCTTACTTCTAAGAGTAGTATATCCTAAGAATCCCAAAATGGTACTTCAAAAAACGATATGCACCCCCATGTTTATGGCAGCATTGTTTACATAGCCAAGTTCTGAAAACAGTCCAAGTGTCCATCAGTGGACAAGTGGATAAAAGAGCTTTGGTACATTTACATGATGGAATACTACACAGCTATACAATGAAGAAAATCTTATCTTTTGCAATGGCTTGGAAGGAACTGGAGATTATTATGCTAAATAAAATAATCCAGGTAGAGAAAGATAAATATTATATGATTTTTCTTATATGTGGAATGAAATGAACACAATAACTGGAGAACAAAATAGAAATAGAGGCAGGGTCACAGGGAGAAGATGGGCAGCAGTCAGAGGAAACAGAGAATAATGAATGGAATCAAAGAAGGTGAAAGGATTAGCCAAATTATATATACATAACACAGATATACACAACAGGATAGCAAGTACCAGAATGAAAGAGGGGATGGAGGTAAGGGGAGGGTTAGCAAAATGGGTGAAATGGGAATAGAATGAGACTTTGCATGGGGGCATGATGTGGGGTTTGTGGGTGTTTTATGAGTAGGACACTTGAAACCATGTCAGCACAATAAATTAAAAATAACAATTAAAAGAAAAAACGGAATGGTAAAATTGATTGTAATTTTATTAAATTATAAAGTATATTCTTGTTTATGGCTTTATCCAAAAGCTTTTTAAATTGCTTATTAATTGTATATAAAGTTGAAAGTGTTATACATTGTTTTAATTAGAAAACATGTAAGCATTTTTTTTCTTATCTTTATCACTTAAGTACTTCTAACATCATTGTGAAATTGTAAAACTTGTTTTCTAGGCCCAAGTGTTCTAAACAATATATCAACAGTCTTAAGCTTAATGTTTTTACTTGGAAAATACAATCTGCATTTATTAAAACTCTCTAACAGTTGATTCAAAGATGATGATGAAGTAGGCAGACGTTCCAACTGCCACCTCGCAGGACCAAATTGGATTACAACTTAATTTAAGAACAATCATCTTAAAAAACCAACTTTGGATGAAGGAATAGAACTCTATAACTAAGGATCACAGAAGAAGCCAAACTGACGCCAGTAAGAAGGGCAGAGATACGGAAAAGGCTGCCCCGCTCCCAGAAGCAAGGGGTGGTTGAAGTTCCGGAGGGACGCTCACTGTGGAGAGGGTTTCCCTGAGAGCTGTAGGTGCTCAGTCTCAGGCCTAGAGTCTAGAATAGGTGCCCAGACAGAACTGGTAGTGAAAAGAGCTGGGTTTCTGTCTGCAAAAATGAGACTGAAATTTCTTAGACTCAGACCCTGTCTTAAGGAGTTTGTGCAAAGAAATCTCCTTCACAACCACTTACCAGGGCTCCAGCAGGGAAGAGCTGAGAGGACTAGAGTTGCGTGAAGAGAGTGTAAAGTTAGAGGCCCAGGGAGAGACACTGTGGGAGACGAAAATCGGAACCCCTGTGCTGAGTCATTCTCCAGTACTGCAGTTGTCATCTTTTTTGGGTGGAGCAATCCTCTCTGCATGGCACCAGCCTAGGGAGAAGGAATTGCTTTACCCTTGGGAGTCTTTCCTGCTCCAGTCATGGTGTCTGGCTTGTGCTGAGAAGCCAGGAAGCAGAGGTGCATCAGTGACTTAGTTTTCTGGTGTTGGGGCTGGAGCTTCTCCAGTCCCCATGCTCTAGAGTCTAAGACTGATAATTCTACCTCATGGGAGACCCAGTAGAAACTGTCAGGAGAGCAGGCAGACCACACATCTGGGTCTCAGAGTCCAGACTCACTGGACTCCTGGGGCCACACCCTACTGAGATCTGTGAAAAGTCAGGACAGACTGGCAACTGAGCCAAAGGGGTGGTGCCACACTCACCATCCTTTGTAATCCCTAAATATCTGTAGGAGCTCAATTCTAGCAGAGATTTTTTCATCTGCTGAGACCAACTGGCAGCAAGCAAACAGACATAGGCTGCAGGAGGCAGCACTCAGGGAAACTACCTCCAGTACCAGTGTGGGTAAAAGCCAGCCTAGGTGTGCAGCTTGGTATTTCCATGTGCACATGGATCGAGTAGAGGCAACCACAAACTCTGGATTGCTTGTAGCTCCAAGAAGGTTGCTGAGGACCAGTCACAGGCAGTGTGTCCCACTGGTCTGCATCAGGTTTCTTTCAGAGAGGCCCAGGGCTGGCACATCCAGGAGCCAGCTGTGGAGAGCATTAGTTCAGCAACTAACAACCCTTGCTAGAGTGGTATCCATAGAAAGGTCTTCTTACACCTGGCCCAGCTGAGGCGAATTTTGCTCTCTGTAATCAGTACCAGCACAGTGGTTCATGTGTATTGGATAGGGTGTTTCTTCACAGTCAGCCAGCCCAGGTGCTGTATATCCTGCCCTGATGGGCTAGATTCCACTGGAGGGAAGGATGAGAGGCTTGGAGCATGGACATTTAATGTGTGGATACTTGTGAGTCTACAGTGTTACCTTGAGATACGAATTTAATTTGTTCTGTAACTGAGCTCGTAAGTCAGTCAACTCGTATATCAAACTGCTGATACTGGACCCATGCACCAACGTGCCAACTAGTGACAGCTTCCCAAATCACAATTCATAGCTTGAAATTTCACTCAGATCTCAAACAAAAATATGGACCAAGTTGCAGTTTGTATCTTTAAAAAATTTGTATGTCGGTCTGTTTATATCTCAAAGTACCACTGTATTATTAGATCTGGTCAAGGGGCTTAGCCACCTATGAGGGGTGGTAGCACAGTCAACCCCAGGAAAGGACTCTCTCAGTCATTCTCCCTGAAACCAGGGGCTTACAGGCTGAACCAACTTCTGCAGAGAGGACTGTCAGCCACACTCAATTTGAACCTGCTGCTCACCTTGTTGGGGAGAAATAAAATTTGATTATCCAGCAGTGATTGAGGATTTTGGCTCTGGAATAGGGGCCACATTCCCCATATTGAGCTACTGACCAAGAGACTTCTGAAATAGGGGGTCCCACTAACATTGGATTCCCAAACACAACTGCCCTAATCAAACAAGGTTGTAACCTGAAGAGAGATTGGTTTGGTAAGGTTAGTCTGGGCCCACTCTATAGTCTTACTACAGAAGACTCTGTGGGAAGATCAGGCAACTGCAAAAAAAAAAGTGGAGCAGCTGAAAAATGCAGGCAAATCTTACAGAGCTTGGGGATTTTATGGAGCTGCTCTCATATATAAGCTGGAGGAAGCTGATCTGTATACACAAGTTGGCCTCTCCCACACTATCCAGAACAGTAACTGCAGACAAGTAGCCCACAGCAGGTTACAAACAATGGCTGATGCCAACCCAAAATATGGAAACAACACAACTGGTAGTGAGTGGAAGACAGCAACAACCCTAGACTCAATGAGGTACACAAGCAGCACATCCAAAGGAGGAGTCTAGCAGGTATCAGACACTGGAGAATAAATCCGCCCAACAAGACAAAAATTGCCCAGTGCATAATACACAAGATCAAGGTTGACCCTTTGAACTAGCCAGCCTAAAGGAATAACCATACCCACAAAACCAACAAAAGGTCAAGCTGCATGCAATACTGACAGACAACAGGAGGGAAATAGTACCCTCAAAAAGCATTCCTAGAGAAAGGGAAACAGGTGGCCTGGAGGTCAGTGTCAACGAGCCTATCTTCCTAATAAAGAAAATACAAAAAGTTCAAAGTTATACAGTGCTACCATATACAAAACCAAAATAGGAAGACAGAGAAATATGACCAAAATAAATCAACAAGAGAAATCCCCAGAAAAGAACTAAATAAAATGGAAATAACCAAACTACCAGATGCGGAGTTTAAAATAATAATTTTGGGGATGTTCAAGGATCTTACAGCAACAATGGATGAACATAATGAGCACCTAAATAAAGAGATAGAAAGTATCAAAAAGGACATTAAAATTATAAAAAAGAACCAGCAGAAAAGACAAATACATTATCAGAAATGAAGGAGGCACTAGAAGGAATCAACAGCAGGCTAGAGAAAGCAGAGGATCGAATCAGTGATTTAGAAGACACAATAAACATAAGCACAGAAGTAGAGCAGCAAAACAAAAAGAGGCTCAAAAAGACTAAAGAAGTTCTAAGAGACCACTAAGACAACATGAAGAGAAACAACATCTGTATCATAGGGGTTCCTGAAGGAGAAGAGAACAAACAAGAGATATGGAATCTGTTTGAAGAAATCATAGCTGAAAAATTTCTTAAATTAATCAAGGAAAAAGTTACAAAAGTTCAAGAAGCACAGGGAGTCCCATTATAAAGGAACCCAAGGAGGCCTACACCAAGACACATCATAATTAAAATGCCAAAGTTAAGAGACAAAGAAAAAAAAGCTCTATGAGACAACCAGTTAATTACCTACAGAGGAGCAACCATAATGATGCCATCTGACATCTCAAGAGAAACACTTGAAGCCAGAGGGATTGGCAAAAAATATTTATAGTGATGCAAAACAAGGAACTACAACAAAGAATACTTTATCAAACAAGGATATCATTTAAAATTGAAAAAGAAATAAAAAAACTTCCAGGACAAAAAAAGTACTCAAGGAATTTATTACAACCAAATTAGTACTGCATTAAATGTTAAGGGACCTGTTGTGAAAAGAGGAAACAAAGAGAAAAAAAAAGAAATCAAAAAGAGGAATGTAGATTTACAAAATATAATGGCAAAAAATAAGTACATGTCAGTAATAACCTTAAATGTAAATAGATTAAATGTTCCAATAAAAAAACATAAGGTAGCTGCATGGATAAGAAAACAGGACCTGTACATATGCAGTCTAGAAGAGACCCACCTCAGAAAAAAAGATACACATAGACTGAAAGTGAAAAGATAGAAAAAATATTTCATGCAAATGGAAATAAAAAAAATCTGAGATAGCAATACTTATATCTGATAAAATAGACTTTGAAACAAAGGCTACAATAAGTGATAAAGAATACTACATAATTGTACAGTGATAAAGGGAGCAATCCAACAGAAGGATATATAGCCATTGTAAATATTAATGCACCTAATATAGGAGCACCTAAGTATATAAAGCAGATTTTTTTTGTATTTTTCTGAAGCTGGAAACGGGGAGAGACAGTCAGACAGACTCCCGCATGCGTCCGACCGGGATCCACCAGGCACACCCACCAGGGGGCGACGCTCTGCCCACCTGGGGGCGATGCTCTGCCCCTCCGGGGCGTTGCTCTGTTGCAACCAGAGCCACTCTAGTGCCTGGGGCAGTGGCCAAGGAGCCATCCCCAGCGCCCGGGCCACCTTTGCTCCAGTGGAGCCTCGGCTGCAGGAGGGGAAGAGAGAGACAGAGAGGAAGGAGAGGGGGAGGGATGGAGAAGCAGATGGGTGCTTCTCCTGTGTGCCCTGGCCAGGAATTGAACCTGGGATTTCTGCACGCCAGGCCGATGCTCTACCACTGAGCCAACCGGCCAGGGCCTATAAAGCAGATTTTGATGAACATAAAAGGCAAGACTGACATCAATACCATAATATTAGTGGATTTTAATACCCCACTAACATGAGTGGATAGATCCTCCAGACAGAACATTAACAAAGAAACAGCCTTAAATGACACACTAGATCAACAGGATTTAATAGATATCTTCAGCCTGACCTGTGGTGGCGCAGTGGATAAAGCGTCAATCTGGAAACGCTGAGGTTGCCGGTTCAAAACCCTGGGCTTGCCTGGTCAAGGCACATATGGGAGTTGATGCTTCCAGCTCCTCTCCCCTTCTCTCTCTCTCTCTCTCTTCCCTCTCTATAATGAATAAAAAAAAAAAAAAGATATCTTCAGAACTTTTCACCCCAAAGTAGCAGAATATACATTCTTTTCAAGTGCTCATGGTACATTCTCTAGGATAGACCACATGTAAGGATACAAAACAGTCTCAATAAATTTAAAAAGACTGAAATCATATCAAGCATCTTTTCTGATCAAAATGGCATGAAACTAGAAATCAACTACAACAGAAAAACTGAAACTTGGAGGCAAAGTAGCATGTTATTAAATAACAAATGGGTTAACAATGAGATCAAGAAAGAAATCAAAAATTTTCATGAAAGAAATGAAAATGAACATACAACAACTCAAAATTTAGGGGACACAGCAAAAGCAGTCCTGAGAGGGAACTTCATTGCATTACAGGCATACCTTAAGAAGCAAGAAAAAGTTCAAATGAACAACTTAACCCTGCATCTAAAAGAACTAGAAGAAGAACAAGAAATATAGCCCATGGGAAATAGAAGGAAGGAAATAATAAAGACCAGAGCAGAAATAAATGACATAGAGGCTACAAAAACAGTGCAAAAAGATCAATGAAATCAAGAGCTGGTTCTTTGAAAAGGTAAACAAGATTGACGGACTTTTAACCAGACTCATCAGGAAAAAAAGAGAGAGGACTCAAATAAAATTGGAAGTAAAAGTGAAGAAGTAACAACTGACATTGCAGAAATATAAAGAATTGTAAGAAAATACTACAAAGATCGATACATGAAAAAAAAGGGATAACCTAGGTAAAATGGATAAATTCCTAGAAACATATAATCTTTTAAAACTCAATCTGGAAGTATCAGAAAACCTAAACAGACTGATTACAACAAATAATATTGAAGGAGTTATCAAAAAATTCCCAGCAAAAAGAAGTCATCGACTAGATGGATTCACAGGCAAATTTTAACAAATATTAAAAGAGGAAATAACACATATTCTTCTCAAGCTAATTCAAAAAATTCAAGAGGAAGAAAGACTTCCAAGTGCCATTTATGAGGCAAACATAATTCCCATTTCAAAACCAGGTAGACACTACAAAGAAAGAAAACTATAGGCCAATTTTCCTGATAAAATTAGATGCACAAATTCTCAATAAAATATCTGGATCCAGCAATACATGAAAAAAATCATACCTCATGATCAAGTGGGATTTATGCTGGGGAGACAAGGCTGATACAAAATTCACAAATCAATGTGATTCACCACATAAACAAAAGAAAGGATAAAAATCACATAATAATATCAATAAATGCAGAAAAAGCATTTGATAAAATCCAGCACTCATTTATGATAAAAATTCTCAGCAATGTGAGAATACAGGGAACATACTTCAACATGATAAAGGCCATCTATGTCAAGCTAAGGGCCAACATCATACTCAACATGCAAATATTAAAAGCAATCCCCTTAAGATCAGGAACAAGGCAGGGGTGCTCCCTTTCACCACTCTTATCTAACATAGTTCTGGAAGTCCAAGCCACAGCAAACAGGCAAGAAGAAATAAAAGGTATTCAGATTGGAAATAAAGTAAAATTGTCATTATTTTCTGATGACATGGTACTGTACATAGAAAACCTCAAAGTCTCAGTCATAAAACTACCAGGCGTGATAAATAAATTCAGCAAGGTAGCAGGATATGAAATTAATATTCAAAAATCTGTGGCATTTTTATACACCAACAATATACTGTCTGAAAGAGAGATTAAGGAAAAAACCCCTTTTGCTATGGTAGCAATAAAAATAAAGTACCTAGCAGTAAATTAAACCAAGGGTGTAAAAGACTTGTACCCAGAAAATTATAAAACATTGATAAAAGAAATCAAGGAAGATAAAAACAAGTAGAAGCATATACTGTGTTCATGTATAGGAGGAATAAACACCACTAAAATGTCTATATTACACAAAGCAATCTGTAAATTCAATGCAATTCCTATTAAAATACCAATGGCATACTTCAAAGATATAGAGCATATATTTCAAAAATTTATATGGAACCAAAAAAGAACACAAATAGCCTCAGCAATCTTGAAAATGAAGAATAAAGTGGGATGTATCACAATTCCTGATATCAAATTATATTACTATTATTATACTCAAAACAGCTTGTTACTGGCTTAAGAACAGACATACAGATCAATGGAACAGAACAGAGAACCCAGAAATAAAAATGGTGTTAGTAAAGTTGAAAAGGTACATATAAAAAAATAAAACGACACCACCAACTTACACCATTCACAAAAATAAACTCAAAGTGGATAAAAGACTAAAATGTAAGTTGTGAAACCATAACATCTTGGAAGAAAACATAGGCAGTAAATTCTCCAATATCTCTCATAGCAATATTTTTTCCAATATATCTTTACAGGCAAGTGAAATAAAGAACAGGATGAACAAATGAGACTATATCAAACTAAAAAGCTTTTGCACAGCAAAAGACACCACTAAGAAAATAAAAAGACAACCCACATAATGGGAGAGCATATTCGCCAATACATCTAATAAGGGGTTAATAACCTAAATTTATAAAGAGCTTCTAAAACTCAACACCAGGAAGGTAAAAAATCCAATTAAAATTAGGCAAAACAACTGAATAAATATTTCTCCAAAGAGGACATATAGATGGCCAATAGGAATATTTAAAAATGTTCAACATCACTAATCATTAGAGATGCAAATTAAATTTAATGCAAATTAAAACCACAATGAGATATCACCTAACACCTGTCAGAATGGCACTCATTAACAAATCAACACACAATAAGTGCTGATAAAGATGTGGAGAAAAGGAAATCCTCCTGCACTGTTGATGGGAACGCAGACTTGTACAGCCACTGTGGAGAACTGTATGGTGTTTCCTCAAAAAATTAGAAACAAAACTGCCTTTTGAACCAACTATCCCACTTTTAGAAATATAGCCTACTACCAAATCACTGATTCAAAAGAAGATATGCAATCTCATGTTTGTTTACAATAGCGAAGATCTGGAAACAGTCCAAGTGTCCATCAGTGGATGAATGGATTAAAAGCAGTGGTACTTATACATAATGGAACGCTACACAGCTGTGAAAAAGAAGAAAATCTTACCTTTTGCGAAGGCATGGATGGACTTGGAGACTTCTATGCTAAGTGAAATAAGCCAGGCAGAGAATGACAAATATCATATGATCTCACTTATATGTGGTGTCTAATGAATAAAGTGAACTGAGGAACAAAATGGAGTCAAAGATGGAGTCACAGGGAGCAGAGGGACAGCTGTCAGAGGGAGGGGGGATAAGGAGATGGGATCAGAGAAGGTGAAGGAATTAGGCAAATAATATATGCATAACACATAGATAGAGATAACAGGACAGCAAATCTCAAAGGAAGGGGACAGGGGGAACAAGGGGGTGGGGTGAGGAATTTATATTTATTGAGATCCTTGAATTCATGTTACAATAAATTAAAATTAATAAAAAAATTAAAACAAAAAACTTTTTTTTTTTTTTTTCCCTTTACAGAGACAGAGTGAGCCAGAGAGGGATAGACAGGGACAGACAGACAGGAACAGAGAGAGATGAGAAGCATCAATCACCAGTCCCCCATTGCGCTTTGCAACACCCTAGTTGTTCATCGATTGCTCTCTCATATGTGCCTTGACCACGGGCCTTCAGCAGACTGAGCAAACCCCTGCCGGGGCCAGTGACCCTGGGTTCGCGCCGGTGAGCTTTTTGCTCAAACCAGATGAGCCCGCGCTCAAGCTGGCGACCTCGGGGTCTCGAACCTGGGCCCTCCGCATCCCAGTCCGACGCTCCATTCCACTGCGCCACCACCTGGTCAGGCAAAACAAAAAACTTTTAACAGTGATATTAAAATTTTGTTCATTCCACTAATATCTTAGAATATCTGAGGTGTATTAAAAGGCTTTTGCTCTACACAGAAAAAAAATGATTTAACAATGGAATTAATCTTGACTCTTCTTTAGTAAATTTATATTGAGTTTTTCAGACTTCTGGTGATCATTTGGTTATGTAAGGTGTGATTTACTAAGAGTGATTTAGTTACTTTAAAACATCTGCTGAATTTATAACTCAGTAACTGAAATATGTAACAAATATTTGTGTGTTTATTTTTTTGGTGAAAACAAAAATTAAAAACAAAAAGTGTTGCCCTGCCCTCTCAGCGGTAGAGCGTCGGCCTGGCGTGCGGGGGACCCGGGTTCAATTCCCGGCCAGGGCACATAGGAGAAGCGCCCATTTGCTTCTCCACCCCCCCACCCCTTCCTTCCTCTCTGTCTCTCTCTTCCCCTCCCGCAGCCAAGGCTCCATTGGAGCAAAGATGGCCCGGGCGTTGGGGATGGCTCCTTGGCCTCTGCCCCAGGCGCTAGAGTGGCTCTGGTCGCGGCAGAGCGACACCCCGGAGGGGCAGAGCATCGCCCCCTGGTGGGCAGAGCGTTGCCCCTGGTGGGCGTGCCGGTTGGATCCTGGTCGGGCGCATGCGGGAGTCTGTCTGACTGTCTCTCCCCATTTCCAGCTTCAGAAAGAAAAAAAAAAAAAAAAGTGTTACCTGGACTTGATATATTTGGATATTTTACAAGTAGTAGAAACTTTAAAAACTATTCTTGAACAGTTCATTATTTGTGCGCATTTTCTCTGTCAGACAATTTGCTTGCTCAGTCAATTGCTTTTATACACCTGGATTCTCTGAACTATCTTTACCAATAACTTTCTTATATAAATATAAATATATATATAAATTTTTTTTACATCACAGCAAGCATTTTGTACTAAGTGGTACAAAATAGCAAATCCAAACTACGCAGGGCAAAGTAGCTGCATTCACAATTCACAACAACTCTGAAGACTAGCTTTCCACCTCCCTATTTATCTCTGTCACTGGAATTCAAACACTGTCATGTTGGTTAGGAAAAGCCAAGAAGAATTACCTACTGATTTATATCGCCTGTTCTAGTAAAAAGCTGAGAAATTACACTGCAAAAAAGCTTAGATAAGTAAGAGAAGGCTGAATATCTCTTCTCAGTCATGAATAATCTATAAGTTCACATCCTTCTGAATCATGGAATGCTTATCAAGCAATCCTGCCAGACCCTGTTGAGTCCAGCATTCATCAGCATCAAATAGAAAGGATTTAATTGGAGAGCCTTTAGCTAACCTCTTTCTTTGATTCTCCTTATTTCATCAACAGTGCTTAAAAACAAACACATACCACAGGAAACCAATCAGATCATTTTGATATCATTCAAGCTAATATTACAATATGTTGTGGTTAATCAGTTTTTATTTATTCCAGAATTCTGTCTTGTTCATTAACCGTTGTCCTACACAAAAGTCACATGATTTAGACACCTACCCATAAGAAAAACAATTTTTGGAAATGTGTTTATTATCTTTGAATATGTTAACTATGAGTGTAGAAAAAATCATATAAACTCATATTTAAACAAACCAAGCAGATAATATACATTTAAATGGCTTATCATAGGAAGTTATCCTATTGTAAGATTTTATTGATAGTGGGTTTCAGGTAAAATGATAGACTAAATATGTACTAAACTGTCTGTGTTCAACATTTGTTATGGCTTTTCTTTATATTTATCATTTTTAAAAATTCTCCATAAGCACTAATCATAAAACTAAAAACAAAGTATGAAACATAATGTATTTCTCATAAACCAAAGGCAACATAACAGGTATATGAGTAGATTACCAAATGACAAATAGAATTTTCTGATATTTTTAAATAAGGTAATAAGGGTTAGTAGAATATAGATTAATGCAAATATTTATTCACTACTAACAGCATAAATCAGTGCAATTATTTTAGAAATATTTCTAGATTTTTTAAATAAAATTAAGTATGTGTTTAAAAGGCTTACTTCCAGATGCAGTCTCCAATGGGTTCAAGAGGATGTCCTTAGCTTATTTATGATAGCAAAAGCTGGAGACCCCTGAACCACCATCATAAGGGAAAATAATAAAATGTGTTATGTCCATCTAGATTGATACTGTTATGCTTAAAATATAAAATGGACATTTATAAAATTAGAAAACTATTAAGCATAGTTTGACATATAAGCAAAATTGTAAAGTAAACATATATTTTTGAGAATATTATCTGCAGATATACCATAATATATTAATAAGATTCTTTGTGTAGGTTATGGGAGAGAATTGTATTGGCAGAGAGTGAACAAAGGAAAAAATAATTAAACCCAATAAGTAAGTCTGTAACATTTTACATATTTATAGTAATGATATGCCAGTAACTGAGGAATTTAATTGACTCAATACTCTCTATAAGAACAATAATTAAAAATTAAATATCAACAAATTAAACATTGATGTTTAGCTTATAAAAAAGTTTGCAATATAGGTCATCCACTAAAATACAGAAAGTCACCAACAAAGTTTAACTTGTTCTTTAAAAAAAGCATATCATTTGTCAATAGATGTTATCCACTTTATAATAAAATTTGTAATTTGAAAGTAAATAAAGCTGTTCATAATTGGGTACATTGAATACTTGAAATAAATATAAAAATAACCAAAGTTTAATGATTTCATTATAGTCTGTATAAAAATAAGAGGGAGAAATGTGGTTTTGAATCTAAGAGCAGCATGTGACTGTCTCTATGGTCACCTGTTAGAACAGGTGCCCTGAGAAATGACCCTCTCAGAAGGTCTATCCCTTCAGGGTTGTTAGAGCAATCCAACTACCACAGCTCAGTGACATTAGCCGCTAATATCACACCATTATTTTCATTTTTAAAATGAATTTTAATTTATTGTATTAACATGGATTCAAGAGTCCCACTGAATATAACACCCTCACTCCCCACATCCATGTCCCTAATTACATTCCTTTTGCCCTCGTCCCCCTAACTCCCTCCCCTCTTCCCTCCGGAATTTGCTGTCCTATTATCTGTATTGCTCTGTATTATATATATGTAATTTCAGAAATCCCTTCACTTTCTCTGATCCTATCCCCTTATCCCCCTTCCCTCTGATAGCTGTCACTCTGTTCCCGGTGACCCCGCCTTTGCCTCTATTCCATTTTCAGTTCACTTTGTTCATTAAATTCCACATATAAGTGAAATCATATGATATTTGATTTCTCTGTCTGTTTTATTTTAATTAGCATAATGGTCTCTAGGTTCATCCATGACGTCGAAATATAAGATTTCCTTTTATTTCATGGCCATGTATAATTCTATTGTGTATATGTACCAGTGCTTTTAATGCACTCATCCACTGATGGACACTTGGGTTGTTTCCAGATCATGGCTATTGTTAACAATGCTGCCATTAACATGGGGGTGCATTTCTCCTTTTGAATCATTGATATGGTATTCTTAGGATATATTCCTAATAGTGAGATAGCTGGGACAAAAGGCAGTTTCATTTTTTATTTTTTGAGGAAATGCTGTACTATTTTCCACAGTGGCTGCAAAAGTCTGCCTTCTCACCAGCAGTACAGAAGGGTTCCCTTTTCTCCACACCCTCGCCAGCACTTCTTGTGTGTTGATTTGTTAATGAGCACCATTCTGACAGGTGTGAGGTGATAACTCATTCTGGTTTTAATTTGTATTTTTCTGACAATTAGTGATGTTGAACATTTTTTTGTATACCTATTGGCCATCTGTATGTCCTCTTTAGAGAAGTGTCTGTTCTGTTATTTTGCGAATTTTTTAATTGGATTGTTTACCTTCTGGTATTGAGTCTTAGAAGTTTTTTTATAAATTTTGGTTATTAACTCCTTATCAGACGTATTGGCGAATATGTTCTCCCATTGTGTGGGTTGTCTTTTTATTTTGTTAATGGTGTCTTTTGCTGTAAAAAACCTTTTTAGTTTGATATAGTTCCATTTGTTTATTTTGTCCTTTATTTCACTTTCCTGTGAAGATATATCAGTAAAAATATGGTTACAAAAGATATTGGAGACTTTATTGCTATGTTTTCTTCCAAGATGTTTATGGTTACATGGCTTACATTTAAGTCTTTTGTCCAATTTGAATTTTTTTTATCAATGGTGTAATTGGTGGTCTAGTTTCATTTTTTTGCTTGTATCTGTTCAATTTTCTCAACACCATTTATTAAAGAGACTGTCTTTACTCCATTCTATGCTCTTATCTCGTTTGTCAATTCTCAATTGACTATAAAGGTGTGGGTTTATTTCTGGGTTCTCTGTTCTGTTCCATTGATCTGTATGCCTGTTCTTATGCCAGTACCAAGCTGTATTGTGTATAATGGCCTTGCAGTATAATTTGATATCAGGAAGTGTGATACCTTCCACTTTATTCTTCGTTTTCAAGATTGCTGAAGCTATTCATGTTCATTTTTGGTTTCATATAAATTTTTGAAATCTCTGTTTTATATCTTTAAAGTATGCCATTGGTATTTTGATAGAAATTGCATTAAATTTATAAATTGCTTTGTGTAATATAGACATTTTAATGCTGTTTATTCTTCCTATCCATAATTACAGTATATGCTACCACTTATTTGTATCTTCTTGATTTTTTTTATCAATGTTTTATAATTTTCTGAGTACAAGTCTTTTACATCCTTGGTTAAATTTATTCCTAGGTACATTATTTTTTGTTGTTGCAATAGTGAAAGGTATTATTTTTCTTAATTTCTCTTTCAGACAGTTTATTGTTGGTGTATAAAAATGCAATTGATTTCTGAATATTAATTTTATATCCTGCCACCATCCTGAATTCATTCATCAGGTATTGTATTTTTTTGATGGAGACTTTGGGGTTTTCTATGTACAGTATTATGTCATCTGCAGATAATGATAGTTTTACTTCTTTTCCAATTTAGATGCCTTTTATTTCTTCTTCTTGTCTGCTGCTGTGGCTAGGACTTCCAGAACTATGTTGAATAAGAGTGGTGAAAGGGGGCACCCCTGCCTTGTTCCTGATCTTCAGGAGACTGCTTTTAATTTTTGCCCATTTACTATGATGTTGACTGTGGGTTTGTCATAGATGGCCTTTATCATGTTTAGGTATGTTTTCTGTATTCCCACTTTGCTGAGAGTTTTGATCATGAATGGGTGCTGGATTTATCAAATGCTTTTTCTGCATCTATTGAAATTATCATGTGATTTTTCTCCTTCCTTTTGTTTATGTAATGAATCACATTGATTGATTTGCAAATATTGTACCAGCCTTACCTCCCCAGAATAAATCCCATTTGATCATGGTGTATGATTTTTTTCATATATTGCTGGATCTGGTTTGCTAATATTTTGTTGAGGATTTTAGCATCTAAATTCATCAGGGATATTGACCTATAATTTTCTTTCTTTGTGTTGTCTTAGCCTGGTTTTGGAATAAGAATTATGCTTGTCTCATAAAAGGACTTGGAAGTCTTCCTTCCTCTTGAATTTTTTGAAATAGCTTGAGAAGGATAGGAGTTAGTTCTTCTTTGAATATTTGGTAGAATTCACTTGTGGAGCCATCAGGCCCAGGACTTGTATTTGTTGGGAATTTTTTGATAACTGTTTCGATCTCATTTGTTGTAATAGGTCTGTTTAGGTTTTCTGATTCTTCCGGATTAAATTTTGGAAGATTATATGTTTCAAGGAATTTGTCCATTTCTTCTAGGTTGTCTAATTTTTTAGCATACAGTTTTTCATAATATTTTCTTACAATGCATTTCTGTTGTGTCTGTTGTTATTTCTCCACTCTAATTTTTAATTTTATTTATTTAAATCCTCTCTCTTTTTTTCTTGGTGAGTCTGGGTAAAGGTTCATCAATCTTGTTTACCTTTTCAAAGAACCAGCTCCTGTTTTCATTGATCCTCTGTATTGTTTCTTTAGCCTCTATGTCATTTATTTCTGTTCTGATCTTTATTGTTTCCTTTCTTCTACCACCTCTAGGCTTTACTTGCTGTTCTTTTTCTCATTCTTTTGGATGCAGGGTCAAGTTGTTTATTTGAGCTTTTTCTAGCTTCTTAAGGTGTGCCTGTAATGCTATGAACTTTCCTCTCAGGACTGCTTTTGCTCTGTCCCATAAATTTTGAGTTGATGTATGCTCATTATCGTTTGTTTCTAGGAATTTTTTATTTCTTCTTTGATCTCATTTTAACCAATTCATTATTTAATAACATGCTATTTAGTTTGCAACTGTTTGAGTATTTTTCAGTGTTTCTGTTGTGGTTGATTTCTAGTTTTGTGTCATTGTGATTAGAGAAAGTGCTTGATATGATTTCAATCTTCTTAAATTTGTTGAGACCATATTTGTGTCCTAACATGTGGTCTATCTTAGAGAATGTACAATGAGCACTTGAAAAGAATGTATATTCTGCTGTTTTAGGGTGAAATGTTCTGAAGATATCTATTAAATTGAGTTGATCTAGTATGTCCTTTAGGTCTGCTGTTTCTTTGTTAATTTTCTTTCTTGAGGATCTATCTAAGGATGTTATTGGGGCATTAAAATCCCCTACTATTATAGTATTGCTGTTGATCTCACCCTTTAAATCCATCAAAATCTGCTTTATATATTTAGGTGCTCCTATATTAGGTGCGTAGATATTTATAATAGTTATATCTTCCTGTTGGATTACTCCCTTTATCATTATGTAGTGATCTACTTTATCTCTTACTATATCCTTTGTTTTAAAGTGCATTTTGTCTGATATAAGTATTGCTACCCCAGCTTTTTTTCATTTCCATTTTCGTGAAATATTTTTTCCATTCTTTTATCTTCAGTCTATGTGCATCTTTTGTTTAAAGGTGTGTCTCTTGTAGACAGCATATGTATGGGTCCTGTTTTCTTATACACGCAGCTACCCTATGTCTTTTGATCAGATCATTTAATCCATTTACATTTAAGGTTATTATTGATATGTAGTTGCTTATTGCCATTTTATTCTTTAAAACTTTATTCTTCTTTCGCTATATTCTTTTTCTCCTTTGATCTGTTTACAACAGGCCCCTTAGCATTTCTTGCAGCCTTGGTTTGATTGTAGTGAATTCTTTGAGTTTTGTTTTGTTTTGTTTTTGTCTGGAAAGCTCTTTATTTCTTCTTCATTTTAAATGATAGCCTTGCTGAATAAAGTAGTCTTGGTTGTAGGTTCTTGTTCTGCATAACTTTGAATATTTCCTGCCATTCCCTTCTGGCCTCAGGTGTTTCTGTTGAGAAGTCGGAAGTCATCCTTATGGGGGTTCCTTTGTAGATGATAACCTATTTTTCTCTAGCAGCTTTTAATATTTTATCTTTATCACTAAGCTTTGGTATTTTAATTATAATGTGTCTTGGTGTAGATTTCTTTGAGTTTCTCTTTAATGGAGTTCTCTGTGTTTCTTGAACTTGTGAGACGTTTTCCTGCCTTAATGTAGGGAAGTTTTCAGCTATGATATGTTTGAATAAAGTCTCTGTCCCTTGTTCTTTCTCTTCGTCTTCAGAAACCCCTATGATGCAGATGTTATTTCTCTTCATGTTGTCACAGAGCTCTCTTAGAATTTCCTCAGACTTTTTGAGTCTCTTTTCTTTTTTCTGCTCTGCTTCTCTGCCTTCATTTATCTTGTCCTCTAACTCACTAATATGATTCTCAGCTTCATCCATCTTGCTTTTAATTCCTTCCATTGTGTTCTTTATTTCTGATATTGTATTTCTTATTTCTGACTGATTCTTTTTTATTATTTCAATGTCCTTTTTTATATTTGTTATCTCATTATTTAGGTGTTTGTAATGAGCATCTATTGTTGTTCTATGATCTTTGAGCATCCTAACATTTGTTATTTTTAACTCTTCATTTGGTAATTTGGTTATATGTGACTCATTCAGGTCCTTTTCTGGGGATTTCTCTTGATTTATTTATGTTGCATTTCTCTGCCTTCTCGTTTTGTCTGTGTAAAAGAAAGTTTTGGCCACTGGGGTCCACTGGGTGTGGCCTCTGTGTTCCCTAGGTGTGGTTCATCTGCAGGCCCACCACCCCTTCTGCTGCTGCTCCCTAAGGTGTTCTGGTATGGGCATTGCTGGTGCCAGCCCACTGGCGCTGTTGCTGTGGTTTCCGCCTCTCCTTCACGGGAGTGGCTGTGATCACATGCTCAGGTGTACAAGCCTCTGTGGCCTTGGCCTTTGCTCTGCCCACACGGGTGGCGTTATGCTCAGCCCTGAGGGCGGGGGTGAACACCTTTGCTCAGCTGTGGGCCTTCACCTGATTCCGGGCTTTCGCCCCACCCCTGCAGGAGAAGCCCACTCGTGGGATGGCTGCAAGCCTTGGCTCTACAGGCCGGGTGGGACTGCACCTGTTCTGGGCTTTTGACTCCACCCCTGCGGGAGGAGCTGCCTCCCAAGTCAGGCCAGAAGCTTCAGTTCTGTGGGTGGGACAAGGCTGTTCTCCTGTGCCCTTAATCAAAGGCGTGTCTCTGCCCCTTCTGGGGCTCCTGCCCTTCCCCTGCAGGCTGCCCGCAGCTGGGCTTGACCACTTTTGCAGGTCCCTTCCTTCCCAGCTGGGCAAGACTGAGCTCACACCTGGGCCTCAGTGGTGGCCAGTCAGCTTCCGCCTTTGCCGACAGAACCGCACTTCTGCATCCCGCTGCCGCCTGCCCTAGGGCGTGCCCTCAGACATGTAGGTGGTGGTGCTGCAGCTCAGCCCCTAACTCTCATTACTGTATTCCTGAAAGCTCCCTCCTTCTAAGCAACTCTGCTCTGAGTGCCCCGGGAAAGCTTATTTGGCTGGTGTCTTGCTTCCCTTTGCTGGTATTGCTGTTTCCAGGGGAAATATTCACTTCAGATTTGGGGAGTGACTCGTCCCAGGGGTTAGGGTGGCTGTCTCTCAAAATACTTTTCTCTGTGCCTCCCAGATTACACTCTCTTCCTGCTACTCCAGTCCTTTCCTCTCTCCCTGTCCCCCAGAACCCCAGGTGAGTGGTTGTGTGAGATATTTCCTGTGTGGTCCCTTTAAGAAGAATCCTGGGTCTGAGAAATCAGTCTCTTTCTCACAAACAGTATCTTGACTTATTTCCAGCAAAATACTGTCCATAGGCCTCTTTTAGGCCCTGGGACTGCAGGCTGGGGCTTTGTTTCTGGGACTCAGGACCCTCCCCTCTCTGCTGAACTCTCTTCCCACCACACGAGTCTTTCCCGGCTGCCGTTTGCCCCGGGGAGCTGGGCAGCCCTCTCCACATTTCCACATTTCTGTTTTTCCTACCAGTCTCAGTGTTGCTTCTTCGGTGTTCCTTGGTTGAAGAGTCCTCTTAGTTTAGCCCAAAGTTGTTTTTTTCAGATGATGGTTCTTAAAATTAGTTTTTAATCCACTTTGGTTATGGAAGGTGGAAGTTGGTATGTCCACCTACTCCATCGCCATCTTATCTCTCTGCTAATATCTTCTTGAGAATTTCAGCATCTAAGTTCATCAGGGATATTGGCCTATAGTTTTTGTTCTTTGTAGTGTCTTTACCTAGTTTTAGAATGAAGATAATGCTTGCTTCATAAAAAGAGCTAGGAAGTCTTCCTTTCTCTTGAATTTTTTGAAAGAGCTTCAGAAGGAGAGGTATTAGTTCTTCTTTGAATGTTTGGTAAAATTCACCTATGAAGCCATTTGAACCAGGGCTTTTATTTGCTGGGAGTTTTTTGTAACTTTTTCAATTTTATTTGTTGTAATCAGTCTGTTTAGGTTTTCTAATTCTTCCAGATTGAGTTTTGGAAGATTGTATGTTTCTAGGAATTTATTGATGTTACCTAGGTTATCCAATTTTTTGGCATATAGATCTTTACGGTATTTTTTTTTTACAGTCTTTTGTATTTCTGCTGTATCAATTTTTATTCTTCACTTTCATTTCTAATCTTATTTAATTGAGTTATCACTCCTGTTTTCTTTATGAGTTTGGTTAAATATTTGTCCATCTTGTTTACCTTTAAAAAAAACCCTGCTCTTGGTTTCATTGATATTTTGTATTTCTTTGTAACCTCTATGTCATTTATTTCTCCTTTGATATTTATTATTTCCTTCCTTCTACTTCCTCTGGGCTTAATTTCTTGTTCCTTTTCTAGTTGTTTTAGATACAGGGTTAAGTTGTTTATTTGAGCTTTTTCTTGCTTCTTAAGGTATGACTGTAATGCTATGAAGTTCCCTCTCAGGACTGCTTTTGCTGTGTCTCATAAATTTTGAGTTGTTGCATGTTCATTTTTATTTGTTTCAAGGAGATTTTTTTTATTTCTTCCTTGATCTCATTGTTAACCCATCCATTATTTAATAACATGCTACTTAGCCTCCAAGTGTTTAAAATTTTTTAAATTTTTTCATTGCAGTTGATTTCTAGTTTCATGCAATTATAATCAGAAAAGATGCTTGATATTATTTCAATCTTTTTAAATTTATTGAGACTGCTTTGTGTCCTTACATATGGTCTATCCTAGAGAATGTACCATGAGCACTTGAAAAGAATGTGCTGCTTTGAGGTGGAAGGTTTTGAAGATGTCAATTAAATGCAGTTGACCTAGTGTGTCACTTAAGACTGCTGTTTCTTTATCATTTTTCTGTCGGGAGGATCTATCCATTGATGATAGTGGGGTATTAAAATCCCCCATTATTATTATATTGCTGTCAGTCTTGCTGTTTATATTTGTCAAAATCTCCTTACTATATTTACGTGCTCCTATATTAGGTGCATATATATTTACAATGGTTATATCCTCCTGTTGGATTGCTCCCTTTATCATTATGTAGTGACCTTCATTATCCCTTATTATAGCTTTTGTTTTAAAGTCTATTTTGTCAGATATAAGTATTGCTACCCCAGCTTTTTTTCATTTTCATTTGCATGAAATACTTTTTTCCATCCCTTCACTTTTAGTCTATTTGTATCTTTTTTCCTGAGGTGAGCTCTTGTAGACAGCATATGTATGGGTCCTGTTTTTTTTTTTTTTATCCATGCAGTTCCTCTATGTCTTTTGATTGATGCTTTTAATCCATTTACATTTAAGGTTATTATTGACATGTACTTATTTATTGCCATTTATTCTTTAAACCTACATTCCTCTTTTTCTTGATTTTTTTTTTTACTTTCCTTTTTTTAAAGCAGTGTTCTTAACATACTGCTTTGGTTGTAACAAATTCCTTCAGTCTTTTTTTGTATGGAAAACCTTTTATTTCACCTTCAATTTTAAATGATAGCCTTGCTGGATAAAGTATTCTTGGTTGTAGGTTCTTCTTTGCATCACTTTGAACATTTCTTGCCAATACCTTCTGGCCTCAAGTGTTTTTCTTGAGAAGTTAGATTTCATTCTTATTGGGGCTTCTCTGTAGGTAATTAACTGCTTTTCTCTTGAAGCTTTTAGTGTTTTTTCTTTGTCTCTTAGCTTTGGCATTTTAATTATGATATGTCTTGGTGTCGACCTCCTTGAGTTCCTCTTTAATGATACTATCTGTGCTTCTTGGACTTCTGTGACTTTTTCTTTCATCAATTTTGGAAACTTTTCAGCTATGATTTCTTCTAATAGTTTTTCTATCTCTTGTTTGTTCTCTTCTTCTTCAGGAACTCCTATGATGTGGATATTGTTCTCCTCATGTTGTCACAGAGGTCTCTTAGAATATCCTCAGCTTTTTTGAGCCTCTTTTCATTTTGCTGCTCTACTTCTGTGCTTATGTTTATCTTATTATTTAAATTACTGTTTACCATATTTATGCTCCATTAAATGCACCTAACCATAAGGCACTTCTAAGGTTTTAAGGAGGAAAATTAAAAATATATATATTCTGAACCAAATGATGTGTTAAAGTATTTAATAAATTGTACCACAATAATATTTCAACAATGTGAATTCAACAGCAGTATTAACAACCATTAACACTATTATTAACAAATGAGAAGAGATTTTAATGTTCAAATACACTTCTTGTTATCCCCGAAATGCAGAAATTCATCATCGCTACTGTCAGAATTTAAGAAGCTCAGTTGCTCACAATCACTGGTATCACTTTCTTTGTTATTTTTATATATGATACCATCTTCAGTGCCATCTAAGGCATTGCTAATGCCACATTTTTTGAGTGACTGAACCACAGTTTTATTCTTAACTGACTGCCATGATATTTTCAGCCACTGACAAACTTGAGTGACAGTGGGTCTCTTCATTCATCCAGTTGGTGTCAGATCATGATTACCAGCAGCCATCCATTTGTTCCACTCTTCTCAAATAAAGACTTTAAACAGTTTGTTGATGGAAACGTTGAGAGGTTGAAACTAGCTGGTAAGACCCCCAGGAATTACAGCTGGATGAGTTTTCACTTATTTAAATTTTTTGTGGTTTTGCTAATATGTGCTCTAAACTGGTTAAGCACTAATAGGACAGCAAGTGATGTCAGCACTTCACACAGAGCTCCAGCAGCTGCAGCACAGCCTTCCACTACTGCAGCATGCCTTTCACGTCTGCCCTCAATGATGCCAGATGAATGTGCCCACACAACATCGCTCACCTTCCCTCCTGTGTTGCATGCAACTGTGGAAACTGGAACCAGAAAATCACTCAGCAGTTGCCAGAATTCTACAAGCCACCATGGTGGGTATGATTACAATCCCACTGGTGCTCATTTTACATATGTTTACTGGTGCAGTGCCCTGCAGCAGCTAAAAAGAATGAACATTTGCTTTATAAGATGCATAAGCATTTCCTCCTCCACTTTTGGGGGGAAAAGGCGAGTCTTATGGAGAGAAAAATAATGTAGATACTCTGCCTCATACAGCCTGATGTTTATTCCTTCTAATGCAGTCTTCATTTCTGATATTGTATTTGTCATTATGACTGGTTCTTTTTTATTATTTCAATGTTCTTTTTGATGCTTGCTATCTCTTTACTTAGGTGCTCATTATGTCCATCTATTGTTCCTCTAAGTTCTTTGAGCATCCTAAATATCATTATTTTAAACTCTGCATCTTGTAGTTTGGTTACTTCCATTTCATTTATTGATAGTTCTTTTTCTGGGGATTTCTCTTACTGATTCATTTGGGTCGCATTTCTTTGTCTACCCATTTTGTCTGCATATAGACTCCTTCTTTGGTTGTGCTGCTTATGTAGCTAGCTGAGTCTAGGGTTTGTGCTATGTGCTACCAGCTACCAGTTGTATTGGTTCTAAATCTTCTTCAATTGGTGTCAGCTGTTGTTTGTAACCTGCTCTGGGTTACTTGTCTGCAGCTACTCTTCTTTTTGCTGTTTGTGTCTGCGTTTTCTGTAACTGGGTATTTGGGAGGGGCAACATGTGTATAGGGATCAACTTCCTTCTGTTTAGAGGTGACAGCAGTTCCATAAAAGCCACAAGGTCCATAGATTTGCCTCCACTTTTCAGCTGCTCCACCTCCTCTTGCAGCTACCTGGTCTTCCCAGAGTCCTCTGTAGAAATACTGTAGTGTGGGTACAGAATGGCCTCACCCAACCAATGAGTCTGTTGGTGGCTAGCTTGTTGCGTTAGGGCACTTGAAGTTGGGCATACAATGTTAGTGGGATCCCCTACTTCAGAGGTCTCTTGGGAAGTAGCTCAGTACAAGGATTGTTGCCTCTACTCCAGAGCTTAGTCCCTCAGCCACTGAAATATACTCAAATTTTATTTATTCCCAACAAGGTGAGCAGCAGGTTCAGGTCAAGTGGGGCCAATAGTCTCCTCTGTAGAAGTTCTTACAGCTGGTAAGTCCCTGGTTTCAGAGAGAATGACTGAGAGAGTCCGCTTCTGGGGCTTACTGTACCCCCAAGAAAGTGGCTAAGCCCCTCAACCAGATCCAACAATAGGCTCTCAGAGACCCACACTTTGAATGCTCATGCTTCAAGCCTTTCTCCCTTCCCCCTTTAAGATCTAGCTGAGTAGGGTAGGATATTCAGCAGCCAGGCCAGCTGACTGTGAAGCTCTACTCTATCAAATGCACATGAGCCACAGTGCCAGTGTTGATCACAGATAGCAGATGTTGGCTCAGCTGGGCCAAGTGTGAGGAGCTCTTCCTTAAGATACCACTCTAGCAAGGGTTGTTATGTCCTGAACCCATGCTTTCCATCACTGGCCACTGGATGTACCAGCTCTGGGCCTCCCTATCAGGAACTGAGTGCAGACCAGTTGGAGACACTGCCTGTGACTGGCCCTCAGCAACCATTTTGGAGATACAAGCAATCCAGAGTTTGTGGTGGCCTCTTCTGGGCCCAGGTGCACATGGAAATACCAGTTGCACAGCTAGGCTGGCTTTTACCCACTCTGGGCATGGGGGAAAGTCCACTTAATGGGTTAAGATTCCCTGAGTCCCTCCTTCTGTAGCCTCTGTCTGCTGGCTGCTCGTTGGGCTTGGCCAATGAAAAAAATCTCTGCTGGAGTGTACAGCCTACAGCAATTAAGAGATTAGAAAAGGTGGTGGGTGTGGTTCCACCCTCTCAGCCCCAGTTCTCAGTCTGTCTAGACTTTTTTACATAACTCCTTTAGGGTGTGGCACCAGGATTCTGGTGGATATGGCCTCTGAGACCCAAAGGTATAGTCTGCCTGTCCTCTGAACAGATCTAACTGAGTCTCCCTAGAGGTGGAAGCACCAGTCTTAGCCTCAGGAGTATGGGGGTGAGAAGGGGGCAGAGCTCCAGTCTCAACACCAGGAAACTGAATCAATAATGTGCCCCTGCTTCCTGTCCTCTGAAGAACCTTTCACCCTGACTGGAGCAGGATAGATTCCCGAGGGTGAAATAGTTGCTTTTCCCCAGGTTGATGCCACTCAGAGGGGATTACTCCACCCAAGAAAGATGGTGACTGTCGTATAGGAGAATGATTCAGCACAGGGTTTTTGGTGACCATCCCCCACATTGTCTCTCCCTGAGCCTCCAACTTTACATTCCCATCACGCTACTCTAGTCCTCTCAGGCCTCCCTCTTCCAGAGCCCTGGGTAAGTGGCTATGAACAAGATTTTCTGCATGGACCCTTTAAGACAGACCTTGTATTTCCAAGAGTTCTGTCACTTTCTCACACACAGAAACACAGCCCTTTTCACCTCCAAATGTTGTATGGGCACCTCTTCTTGGCTCTGAGGCTGTAGGCTGGGGCTCCAAGCCTGAGGCTGAGCACCCAGACCTATCAGGGTGACCCTCCCCCCAATGAGAGTCCCTCCAGACCCTCAGCCTCCCTTCACTGAGGGGCAGCTATTTCTGTCTCTGTCCTTCTTACCAATTTTGGTGTGGCTTCTTCTGTGATCCTTGGTTATAGACTTCTCTTTCTTTAGTCCAAAGTAGGTTTTTCTTTTTTTTTTTTTTTTATATAATTTTATTTTTTTAATGGGGTGACATCAATAAATCAGGATACATATATTCAAAGATAACAAGTCCAGGTTATCTTGTCGTTCAATTATGTTGCATACCCACCACCCAAAGTCAGATTGTCCTCTGTCACCTTCTATCTTGTTTTCTTTGTGCCCCTCCCCACCCCCTATCCCTCTTCCATTCCCCCCTCCCCCCCCATAACCACCACACTCTTATAAATGTCTCTTAGTTTCACTATTATGCCCCACCTACATATGGAATAATACAGTTCCTGTTTTTTTCTGATTTACTTATTTCGCTTCGTATCATGTTATCAAGATCCCACCATTTTGCTGTAAATGTTCCGATGTCATCATTTCTTATGGCTGAGTAGTATTCCATAGTGTATATGTGCCACATCTTCTTTATCCAGTCATCTATTGATGGGCTTTTTGGTTGTTTCCATGTCCTGGCCACTGTGAACAATGCTGCAATAAACATGGGGCTGCATGTGTCTTTACGTATCAATGTTTCTGAGTTTTTGGGATATATACCCAGTAGAGGGATTGCTGGGTCATAAGGTAGTTCTATTTTCAGTTTTTTGAGGAACCACCATACTTTCTTCCATAATGGTTGTACTACTTTACATTCCCACCAACAGTGTATGAGGGTTCCTTTTTCTCCACAGCCTCTCCAACATTTGCTGTTACCTGACTTGCTAATAACAGCTAATCGAACAGGTGTGAGGTGGTATCTCATTGCCGTTTTGATTTGCATTTCTCTAATAACTAAAGAAGATGAGCATCTTTTCATATATCTGTTGGCCATTTGTATTTCTTCCTGGGAGAAGTGTCTATTCATATCCTCTTCCCATTTTTTTTATTGGATTGTTTGTTTGTTTGTTGTTGAGTTTTATGAGTTCTTTGTATATTTTGGATATTAGGCCCTTATCTGAGCTGTCGTTTGAAAAAATCATTTCCCATTTAGTTGGCTTTCTGTTTATTTTGTTATCAGTTTCTCTTGCTGAGCAAAAACTTCTTAGTCTGATGTAGTCCCATTCATTAATTTTTGCCTTCACTTCTCTTGCCATTGGAGTCAAATTCATAAAATGCTCTTTAAAACCCAGGTCCCTGAGTTGAGTACCTATGTCTTCTTCTATGTACTTAATTGTTTCAGGTCTTATGTTTAGATCTTTGATCCATTTTGAGTTAATTTTTGTACAGGGGGAGAGACTGTAGTCCACTTTCATTCTTTTGCATGTGGCTTTCCAGTTTTCCCAGCACCATTTATTGAAGAGGCTTTCTTTTCTCCATTGTGTGTTGTTGGCCCCTTTATCAAAAATTATTTGACTATATATATGTGGTTTTATTTCTGGACTTTCTATTCTGTTCCATTGGTCTGAGTGTCTATTTTTCTGCCAATACCATGCTGTTTTGATTGTCGTGGCCCTATAATAGAGTTTGAAGTCAGGTATTGAAATGCCCCCAGCTTCATTCTTTTTCTTTAGGATTGCTTTGGCTATTCGGGGTTTTTTATAGTTCCATATAAATCTGATGATTTTTTGCTCTATTTCTTTAAAAAATGTCATTGGAAGTTTGATGGGAATTGCATTAAATTTGTATATTGCTTTGGGTAATATAGCCATCTTGATTATATTTATTCTTCCTAGCCAAGAACAAGGTATATTCTTCCATCTCATTATATCTTTTTCGATTTCCCTTAACAATGGTTTATAGTTTTCATTATATAAGTCCTTTACATTCTTTGTTATGTTTATTCCTAAGTATTTTATTTTTTTTTGTTGCAATCGTGAAGGGGATTATTCTTTTGAGTTCCTTCTCAGTTGTTTCATTGTTCGCATATAGAAAGGCTATTGACTTCTGTATGTTAATTTTGTATCCTGCGACCTTACTGTATTGGCTTATTGTTTCTAGTAGTCTTTTTGTGGATTCTTTGGGGTTTTCGATGTATAGTATCATATCATCTGCAAAAAGTGATACCTTTACTTCTTCTTTTCCGATATGGATGCCTTTTATTTCTTTGTCTTGTCTGATTGCTCTGGCTAGAACCTCTAGTACCACATTAAATAAGAGTGGAGAGAGTGGACAACCCTGTCTTGTTCCTGATTTAAGGGGGAAAGCCTTCAGTTTAGTGCCATTTAATATGATGTTAGCTGATGGTTTATCATATATGGCCTTTATCATGTTGAGATATTTTCCTTCTATACCCATTTTGTTGAGAGTCTTAAACATAAAATTGTGTTGTATTTTATCGAAAGCCTTTTCTGCGTCTATTGATAAGATCATGTGGTTTTTGTTCTTTGTTTTGTTGATATGGTGTATTACATTAACCGTTTTACGTATGTTGAACCATCCTTGAGATTCTGGGATGAATCCCACTTGATCATGATGTATTATTTTTTTAATATGTTGTTGTATTCGATTTGCTAGTATTTTGTTTAGTATTTTAGCATCTGTATTCATTAGAGATATTGGTCTGTAGTTTTCTTTTTTTGTGCCATCCTTGCCTGGTTTTGGTATAAGGGTTATGTTGGCTTCGTAAAATGTGTTTGGAAGTATTGCTTCTTCTTCAATTTTTTGGAAGACTTTGAGTAGAATAGGAACCAAGTCTTCTTTGAATGTTTGATAAAATTCGCTGGTATAGCCGTCAGGGCCTGGACTTTTATTTTTGGGGAAGTTTTTAATGGTTTTTTCTATTTCTTCTCTACTGATAGGTCTGTTTAGGCTTTCTGCTTCTTCTTGACTCAGTCTAGGAAGGTTGTATTTTTCTAGGAATTTATCCATTTCTTCTAGGTTGTTGAATTTAGTAGCATAAAGTTTTTCATAGTATTCTACAATAATTCTTTGTATATCTACGGTGTCCGTGGTGATTTCTCCTCTTTCATTTTGGATTTTGTTTATATGAGTTCTTTCTCTTTTTTCCTTGGTAAGTCTTGCCAAGGGTTTGTCAATTTTGTTGATCTTTTCAAAGAACCAGCTCCTTGTTCTATTAATTTTTTCTATAGTTTTTCTGTTCTCTAATTCATTTATTTCTGCTCTGATTTTTATTATCTCCTTTCTTCGGCTGGTTTTGGGTTGTCTTTGTTCTTCTTTTTCTAGTTCCTTAAGGTGGGAAGTTAAGTGGTTCACTTGGGCTCTCTCTTGTTTGTTCATATATGCCTGAAGTGATATGAACTTCCCTCTTATCACTGCTTTTGCTGCATCCCATAGATTCTGATATGTCGTATTGTCATTTTCATTAGTCTGTATATATCTTTTGATCTCTGCACTTATTTCTTCTTTGATCCATTCATTTTTTAAAAGTATGTTGTTTAGTTTCCACATTTTTGTGGGATTTTTTTCCTCTTTTTTGCAGTTGAATTCTAGTTTCAAGGCTTTATGATCAGAAAATATGCTTGGTACAACTTCAATTTTTCTGAATTTGCTGATGTTGTTTTTGTGGCCCAACATATGGTCAATTCTTGAGAATGATCCATGTACCCTGGAGAAAAATGTATACTCAGTCACTTTGGGATGAAATGTCCTGTAGATGTCTATCATATCCAGGTACTCTAGTGTTTTGTTTAAGGCCACTATGTCTTTGTTGATTCTCTGTTTGGATGACTGATCTAGAGCAGTCAGCGGTGTATTGAGGTCTCCAAGTATGATTGTATTTTTGTCAGTTTTTGTTTTAAGATCAATAAGTAGCTTTCTCATATATTTTGGTGCTCCTTGGTTTGGTGCATATATATTAAGAATTGTTATGTCTTCTTGATTCAGTGTCCCCTTAGCCATTATGAAATGGCCATTTTTGTCTCTGAGTACTTTTCCTGTCTTGTAGTCAGCATTATCCGATATGAGTATTGCTACACCGGCTTTTTTTTTGGATGTTATTTGCTTGGAGTATTGTTTTCCAGCCTTTCACTTTGAATTTGTTTTTATCCTTGTTACTTAGATGAGTTTCCTGTAGGCAGCATACAGTTGGATTTTCTTTTTTAATCCATTCTGCTACTCTGTGCCTTTTTATTGGTGAGTTTAATCCGTTTACATTTAGTGTAATTATTGATACTTGTGAGTTCCCTATTGCCATTTTATATCTTGCTTTCTGTTAGTTTTGTGTCTTGTTTGATCCTTCTCTTTTGTTTTTCTATCTTTTGTTTTTATTTGGTTGTATTCCATACATCTTTCTACTGTTGCTATCTTTTTTATCTCATGTGCTTCTGTGGTGGTTTTTTCAATGGTGGTTACCTTTGAATAATGAAAAGGGTCCCTACCCTGTTCATTGTAGCGAACTATTTTGTGAGTACTTTTGCACTCCATCGTCCTTTGCTACTGTTAATCTCCATCTTCTCCCCCTCTTTCTTTTTGTTGTTGTCACAGTTTAAATTTGGTTTTATTGTGTTCTTCTTGGAGCTTTTACTTGTGGCTCTGTTTTTTTTTTGTTCTTTGTATCTGATTGGAGAACCCCCTTTAGTAATTCCTGGAGTGGGGGTTTTCTGATGATAAATTCCCTCATCTTTTCTGTATCTGTGAATGTTTTTATTTCTCCTTCATATTTGAAGGATAGCTTTGATGGGTATAGTATTCGTGGCTGAAAGTTCTTCTCTTTCAGGACTTTAAATATTGGGGTCCATTCCCTTCTAGCTTGTAGAGTTTCTGCTGAGAAATCTGATGATAATCTAATGGGCCTTCCTTTATATGTTGTATTCTTCTTTTCCCTGGCTGCCTTGAGAATTTTTTCTTTGCTGTTGGTTTGTGTCAATTTCATTATGATGTGCCTTGGAGTAGGTTTGTTGGGGTTAAGAAAACTTGGAGTTCTGTTTGCTTCTTGAACTTGAGGCTTTAGTTCTTTCCACAGGCTTGGGAAGTTCTCATCTATTATTTGTTTGAGTATGTTCTCCATTCCATTTTCTCTCTCTTCTCCCTCTGATATACCTATTATTCTTATGTTATTCTTTTTGATGGAGTCAGATAATTCTTGTAGGGCTATCTCATTTTTTTTAATTTTTGAGTCTCTTTCTTCTTCTCTCTGTTGTGCCTCAAGTTGCTTGTCTTCTATTTCACTAATCCTCTCTTCTATCTGACCTGTTCTATTAGCTAAGCTTGTTACTTCGTTTTTCAGCTCGTGAATTGAGTTTTTCATCTCTGTTTTATTTGTTTTTATAGTTTCAATTTCCTTGGACATATATTCTTTGTGTTCATTGAGTTGTTTTCTGAGCTCCCTAAATTGCCTTTCTGTGTTTTTTTGTATATCTCGGAGGATTTTTAGGATTTCTATCTTGAATTCTCTGTCATTTAGCTCCAAGGTTTCCAATATATTAAATTTTTTCTCCATAGATTTTTCCTCATCTAGCTGTGTTACCTCTCTTTCTTTTGTATCCATGATATTTGATTTTCTCTTCCTTAATGGCACCTGAGGGTGGTTTTGTTGATAGTATTAATGAGATTTAATAAAGAATAAAAAGTTTAAAAAAATAATAAAAAAAAATCGAAGAGTTGTTTTTTTAAAAAAAAATAATAATGAAATAAAGAAAAATAAAATAAAATAAAAATTTAAAAAAAAAAAAAAGGAAATTATTCCCCCCCTCCTTTTTTCCTCTCCTCTCCTCTCCCCTCTTTCTTGATAAAATCTTGTGGTGAACTGTGAATTATAACAAACAATGCCTGTGATGGAGGGCCTGAATTGGGGAAAAGAAATAAAGGGGCAAAAAAAAATAAAAAAAAAAAAGAAAGAAAAAAGAAAAAAAAGAGCGTATGGACCCACAAAAAGCAAATAAGGAAAAAATTTGGGTCAAGAATAAAATGATTTGCTTTTAGGTGTTGGTTGTCTAAGAGTTATGATGAGAGGATTAAGAGGAAAACGGAAAAATAGGGGGACAAATTAAAAAATTACTATTGTATTTAGTGGAACAAGAACTAGATAATATGGAGAGCCAGGGATGGGAGCACTGTTAGTGAGTTAAAAAGGTGAAGTAAAAACCCCCCAAAATGCCACAAACATAAGTTTGAGTCCCAGATAAGATAATTTGTTTGTTATTGAGGTTTGAATGAGAGGAGATGTAAAGGAGAAAGGAAGAAACTAATATAGAGGGAGAAAAGAAAGAGAGAGAGAGAAAAAAAAAAGAGGGAACCACTAAAAGAAGAAAAAAGAAAGGAGAGAGAGAGAGAGAGAGTTAAGGGTTTTGGAGTGCAACCCTCATAGAGAGAAAGGAAGAGAAGAGAAAAGATAATGGGAGATGTAACACTTATGGGTAGTGTAGTTCAAGGAGAGGAGAGAGTAAGACCGGTAGAGAGTTAATCGTCCAAATTGGAGGAGGAAAAAAAAAGTATCAAGAATGAAGATAAGAGAAACAAACGAACAAATATAATAAAATGGGATAGGTTATAAAGTCTGCAGATTATTCTTGATTTTGAGAGGTTATCTTCTTGCTTTTTCTTTTCTCTCCCTCTTCCTGGTCGGTGACTCTGTACCCCGGGTTTTGCCCCTTTGCCACGCTCAGGTGGAGGTTTGCAGTTGATAAGTCTCTATGGCAATGTCATGTATTGTGCTTCAGTCTCATTGGCAGTCGAGGCTATTAGCATTTATAGGCTCCGACAGTGAGAGAGTCCGTGTTCCTGGGCCTTTCTCCTAGTCTTTCCTTCCTCAATTAGTAACCTGATAATCCAGCTATGGGGTTGCTGCTGCCTCTGCCTGGATAGTAAGAGGCTCAAAGAGCTGGCAACTCCCCACTCTATTTCCACTCAGCACAGGGCTCTGGGTAAGGCTCAGTCAGTCAGAGCTGCTAGCATAATCAGGCGGGCTTTCCGGCCATTCAAAGACCTCTGGCTCTGCCACTCTGTCCAGTAACACAAGCGGGCGCCCACTTCCGGGGCTCTTGGAGGAAACTCTCACTCACTGGCTGCGCGCGCAGACCAGGATATCCGGCCAGCAGTCTCATGCTCTGAGTGAAACCCCCAACCGCAGGGAAAAGTTGCAGCGTTGGAATTGAGTCTCGCTCCGTCCCCATGCGCGGCTTTTGCAAGGCGCTGGGGCGGTCCGAGATTCCGCTTTGGCCCACACAAAGGCCCCTGACTCTGCCCCTCTGTGCGATAACACGGGCGCGCACTGCGGAGGCACTCGGAGGAATCGCTCACTCCTTATCTGCGCGCGCAAACCAGGATATGAGGCCGGCCGCGTTTCCCTCTGAGTGAAACACCCTCCAGTACGGAAAATCTCCATCATTGGAATTAGTTCTCATTCCCTCCCATGCGTGGCTTTCCCAGGGCGCTGGGCCTGCCCAGAGACTCTGCCCTCGGCCCACAGAAAGGCCTCTGACCCTGCCTATCCGTGGGGCAACAGGGGCACCCACTTCCGGGGCTTAGGAAGAAATCTCTCGCCCACTAACTGCGCACCAACCAGGAGACCGGGTAAAATTTCCGCGCCGCTTGTCTTTCTTTGTTTGGGTTTGGCGCGAGTGTTAGCTTGTATTGCCTGGGTTGCCACAGGATCAGACTTTCCTCGGCTTGGATCTCCGTGCCACAGCCTGGTTCGGCCGTTTGTGTCGCGGCCTGGATGTATTCACCCCCTTTGCCCGCCTCAGTTTCTATATTCACAGTTACCAGAGAAAGCCGCCCTGTTTAGGTTAGTGAGGAAGGCGGAGCATTTCTTACTCCCTATTTCCTTCGGGGTTTGGTTATATATTTAGCCAATTTTTCACTCAATCATACCTTTGGGTGTATTGCGAAGCATCTGGAAGCTCCAAGTATAGGTTTTTCTGTTTCTGGTTGAAGATCTTGTTGAGTTTTGGGGGAGATTTATCGGTATCGCTTCCTACCCCGCCATTATTCTGACGTCATCCCGAAAGTAGGTTTTTCAAGAAGATTGTTCTTAAATTATGTTGTAGTCCAGTTTGGTCCTGGGAAGTGGCAGTTGGAATGTCCACCTACTCCATCACCATCTTGAATTCAACCATTATTTTCATTTGCTCTTTTCCACAAACTTTGTGATTAGATTTTCCATGTACATTTACCAACCAATTTTCTCCAAATTATCTATTACAAGTTAAATTTTTTGCCTCTAAAACTTATCACATAGGCATATCATGTAAAGATTCACCAGAATGACTCAACTAGGCAATTTATACCTGATAGAGCCCATCCTTAGCAGAGTGTGTGACTGTCATTTTTGTGTGTAGATACAGAGAATACTGACTCTTCATTCTAGTATAAAATGATTATTGAAAAATATTCAAACAATACAGAAAGAAATAATAAGATAAAAACTAAGTATTGTCAAGACATAATGATCCTTTGGACACATATCAACTCATACTTAAAAGTGTGTACTCTTCATATATTTGTCAGACCTGTTAGCTGTTAGTTTTTCTAAAACAATATATATATAAATCTGTAAGGTCTTTTAGACAGTTTCATAGCATTTCGTCATAAAAATTCATGACATGAAAATATTTTAGTTTGAAAATTTTATTTTTTTGTTTTTTATTTTAATTTAAAGCTTTTCTTTATTGTGTTCTAATTATATTAAAAAAACTTTGTATTTAAGGCTGTGTATGTTTAAATGTTCATGCATAGAAAAATTCTGTGTTTTCATAAAGACTGTTTGAAAAATATATAAACTTCCAAAGATAATTTTTCTTTTTAAAATGCTAAAGGCACTTTAAAAATGAAAACCAGAAATTTATCATCTTAGAGGTTTGTAGGTCAGGAGTCTGGTAAAGTTCTCACCAGAATACAATCAAGATATCAACAGGGCTGTCTTTCTCTCTGGAAACTTAGGAGTTAATACATTTCCTTGCTCATTTAGGTTGTTGGCAGAACTCAATCCTTTGTCATTGTAGGATCAGACCCTTGTTTCTCTGCTGGCTATCAATTCAGCCTCAGGTTTTAGGTACCACCAAAACCTGGTTCCTTAACTCCTGATCCCCTTCATCCATTTTTAAAATCAGCACAGTGGATTGATTACAAGGCTTTATTCCGTTCTCACCAACACTACTCTAGACTGAACCAAAATGAACAGTCACCTCTGTTTCTGACTGATATATGGCTTCACACACTCAGGTTAGAGAGGCTGAAAGAGACAAAAAAATATATAGTGTATTTTACATAGCATATACTTAACATAGTGTTTATAATGTTCATATCATTTATGTTAAATAAATGCATTCAGACTGGAAGATAAAAGGTTAATAAAAAGTTATTTTTTAACTGAAAAAGTTTATTAGATTTTTTTGTGGTGACATTGATTAATAAAATTATACAGGTTTCAGGGAAACATTTCTATGATACATAATCTGTATATTGTGTTGTGTGTTCACCACTGTCTATATCTCCTCTAACCTCCTCCACCTCCCAGCACCTCATTTACCCTCCTGCAATCACCACACTGTTGTCTGTGTCTATGAATTCTTTTTCTTTGCTTAATCTCTTTGCCTCTCTCATTCAGTCAGGGAAAGACAAGTACTATACAATTTCATTTACATGAGGAGTCTAATGAACAAGCTAAATTAACAAACAAAATAAAAACAGACTCATACATATGGAGAACAAACTGTTAACTGTCAGAGGAGATAGAGGTTGGGGGCTGGGTGTTTTGCAAATAGAGAAAATATTTTAAAAAAACAAAACAAAAAAACACCTCATTTCCAAGATTGGTTTAATTTCCAAAATGGCAGTGTTTGCTTGGAAATTACTAGATTAATTACTAAAAAATCACAAAATTTCTTTTTGGGGTAAATAAAAGCTTCATAGTTATAGAACTAATAGTTCAGTTATATAGAAATAAATACTATTGCATACTGTAACCCTGAGTTTGTGCTACTGAACTTCATGAGAAGTAAGCTAAGAAATGTAAGGAAATTCATTTAGGTTTCAAAAAGATTATTATGCAATCATAACCACCACACAAACAAAAAAACCCTACATAGAAAAAGTATCTTAAATATTGGTGATATGTAATCTCTCTGACAGTTTGAATAGCTAACAGAATAGAATGTCTTAGTAAAGAAGAAATACTTTTCCTAAAGAAACACTTCAGGTTGTACATTTGGTGAGTCTGGGAAAATTGACAGAGACAGTATTTTGAGGAAACAACAAAACTGAAGAACCCACAGGATTAGAACAGACATTCAGATGGCTTGGAGTACACAGGACCAAGAGACTGCTGAGTCCTGTGGAGTCCACAAAAGCAAAACAGTTATCATATCCCTCTCAGATCCAGATGACTCAGCATGTAGAATTTTTTATAGGAAACTATCATCTAAAGAAGAATTCATGGTAATGTAAGGTCATTTTCCCCCAAAGAGAAAATAGCTTAGTATGTAGCAAAAGATTATGGACTATAGTGAATGTTTATAGAAAAAGCAAACTTGCTTCTCCCTCTATTCTTTGTGGGTTTTGGGCAAGTAGATGTCAGGAGACAACTTCATATAATTTATAAGGAAACTGAAATAAAGAAAAGCAGTGTCTTACATACCATGTGAAACATGAGTAAACAAAATTAAACAAAAATAAAGGAAAATAAGGAAATAAAAACTTCAGTGTCTGCACACCACCACTACTGCCATTTTCTTTTGAATCTGAAATAGCAGGAAAATGTATTCCAAGGTATCTATATCCCCAAAACTTGTGGCTAAGAGTAGAAAAGTCAGCCTGAAGAGGCCTCTCTATTAATAAAGGTAACTGTACTGACAGGGTGATGAAAGAACAAATGTGAGAACAACTCAACCAAAGTCCTTTTCTAGAAGAGAGAAAAAATAATGAAGAAGGGGAACTATAGAATTGACTGATTAACCACTGGAGTAGAGAGAGAGGGAGGGAGAGGAAGAGAAAGGAGAAGACAGAGACAGGAAGAGTCAGAGATCTGTTTTGACCTTAAGTTGTCAATAATTTTCTAATAAAAAAAAGAAACTGGGACCCAGTACTTAAGTATATTTATGAAAGTAAAATTTTACTTTGGCAATTTGTGTTTGCAAACTATGAACTTTGCACCTGCTCTATCACTGAAGACATCTCGATACACTAATGACCATCTTATAAAGTTAGTACCACTATGTGAAAGCAGCATTAAGTTGTTCCTGTCGTGCTCCCGTCAGCAGCACATATTCTAAAAATGAAAGTTGTTCCTCGTGTTTTCATAATATTTGAACAAAATAAAATACTAGGAAAAGTACCAAAATAGAAGGAAAGAGAATAAAAGAGATAGCTCTCTGTATTTAAATTTTGCAATAGGGTAACTTGTGAAATGGTGAAAATCTCATCCATGTGTGCTTGAGTAAAAGGAAAAGAGAAAAAATGTATATGATAGCCACTACCTAAACTTTAGTTATTAACCTTTTAGAAGGACAGCGAATAAAATAGATGATTTTTCAAAGTACAATCTAGGGCTGTCATTCTATCATACTGTGGCTCTTTGATGTCAGAATGCAATCCAGAGCTTTTGAAGTATATTAGAAAACCCAGTACAACTTGCTGTCTCCTGGGCCACAAGCCAACATGAGGCTTATGAAAGAAAGTGTCAAGGATGGCATTCACTAAGATGCAAAAATCACCCAAAGAAAGAGATGAAAGAGCAAATAGATAGTGAAAGATACATTGGGAAGGTAGGTAAGTAGTGAAGATGTACAAAACTCAGGCAGAAACAACTTGAATTAAGATGGCATACATGAGTGTGCTTATCTGATTTTATCCATTTCAGATTTCTGTACAGGTATTTAGAGTGTTAATAGACAAGTCCATTTCAGATGTAGTACCAGGAACTACAGAACTGTGTCTAGAGAAAATGTTTTGAAAAGAGTGCTATAAAAAAAAAAGCCTTATTGAGAATGTAAATCCTAGAAATAAAGTGTGTATGTGTGTGTATGTGAGAGAAAGAGAGAAATGCAACCTCATATATGAGGTCACTGGCATCATCTATCCTTTAAATAAATATTTATGAGCACCTACTATAAACTAGGCACAAGGCCATATACTGCAAATAAGTAAGTAAAGAAAAAAAAGTCTTTCTCCTCCCAAACCTTAACATATATACCCCCTACTTTCCCCCACTTTCTGTACTGCAGTGGGGCTTACGCTCACAGACAGTGTCATCCTGGCTCGCATGTCACTAGGCTCCAGTCTAGGTCTTGTCACAGCAAGAAGGAGGAAAGAGAAGTCAGAGTGTTTCTTGCCATCTTTCTCTACTTCCGGCTGTATTTCCAATGGAGGCTGGCTGCAGATCTTCAGTGGTTCACACTTCTTCCAGAGAGCCCATCTGTGCATGGCCCCATAGGGAAACCACGGACTCACTACCCATGTTTTCAGCTCTCATTTGGTGTCCTGAGTTTTGGGTTCTCCTAGCGCCACATTTTCCTTTGGTCCCTCCGGAGACCAGTTGCTGTTCATAGCTTGGTAGCTTTGTTATCCTCTGTTTGGCTTCTCAGCTTTTCCAAAACCTCTATTAAATTGTCATGCAAACTCTTTTTCTGTCATCATCCCAACTCATCCCTGCCTAATATGAAAATTAAATTAATTGGGATTAGGATCTAGGATGATATGAATACATCCTAGGGGACTATCTTATTCTTAGGTCAAGGAAATGTCTCTTAAGTCAACTGACATTTATGCTGGGACCTGAAGATGAATGGACATCAGCCAGTTACAAGAAAAGGAAGATTTCAGACCTGCCAATTGCATTCTCAGGATTACTGCACATATACGCATGTGTGTGTGAGCATGTAAGTGTGGTGAGAACATTTAAGATCTACTCTTTTAACATATTTCATGTATTTAATACATTATTAACTTTAGTTAGTATGCTGTACATTAGATGTCTAGAACTTATTCATCTTCTAATTAAAAGTTTGTACCTTATGACCAACATTGCCCATTTCTCCCAATCCCTCGTAACCAACATTCTATCAATATTCCCTGTTTCACTAAGTTCAATGTTTTCATTACACATATAAGTGATATCATGTAATATTTGTCTTTCTTTGTTCAGTATATTACATTTAGCATTATGTCCTACAAGTTCATCTACATTGTCAGAAATTACAAGTGTTTCTTATTTTTAGAGGCTGAATGATATTTAAATTTAGCTATTGGGTTTCAAGAGTTGTGTGGAGGTAAGACAGGACTGACAGAGGTCTAAATATAATGTAAGGACAGCAAGTGAGGAGTTTGAACAATGAGAAGTTGGAGAGGCATAGACAGGTAAAAACCTTTGCATTGAACCTCACTAAGGAAGTGAAGAAAGGTTATTGCATGTTAATCATTACAAAATCTCTGTTATGATTATTTTTAATACTTATCCTTTATTTTCTTGCCCTGGATAACTAAATGGCTCACACCATCAACTCATTCAGGTATGAACTCAAATATCACTTATTTATTTCTTCATCCTGTTTAAATTTTAGACTCAGCAAAGCATGACTTATTCTTTTTTCTGATATTTTTTTTCCCTTTCCTTAAAGATTGTAATCAGTAATAAAGCAGTTTTTTTTTTAACTCTCTGTGCTTTGTTGCTCTCTTTTCAGGACCTTATCAATGATATAAAAATATAGTTAAGAATTTAATAAGTATTTTTAATTGAATTTAATTATCTGCTCATCTTTTTGTTTCTGACAATAATTTTAATGAGCCATTACCACTAAATACTTAGCCTTTCAAACAATAGAAAGTCACAATTCACTTTAAGTAAAATCTGTTAAGTGCTTTCCACAGAGACTTTATTTCCCTATAGATGTTTTGTAATATGCCAACAGTTCCCCTGTTTGTGGCAGGAACAGTGTCTGTCTGTGTGCCTCTCTATCCTGAGGGCCCTTCTACTTCAGTGCTCTTTGCCGTCTTAAGTGTAAAGGCCAAATAGTCTTCTCTCATTTCGAGTCTGAACAGAAAGTGGGCTTCCCTTCTTATGTAAGGCCTTAATATTTCCTGTGTAATCCCAATAATAGAAAACCCAGAGTGACGTCACGGAAATGGCGCCGTGAGCAGCGTGACCAACAGATCTCCCCAAAATCACAACAAATTTATCAACTAGAAACAGGAAAATTTATCCTCGGAGCATTCCGGAGTTCCACACAAACTGAAAGCGAAAGGACTGTTATCATTTGAATCTGAGAGACGAGGGTGTGGAGGAAGCTACCGCAGGGACGTTCATTCAAGCCGCGAGGAAGTGCGCCTGTGGTGAGTCAGCCCACACTCGGGAGCCGCGAGCAGCAGCCGCGAGCAGCCACAGGCGCGCACCCGGTTCGATTGCAGAGCGAGCACCGCCCACACTCCGGAGCGGCGAGCAGCCGCTGGCGCGCCCGGTCCGGTTGCAGAGCGAGCACCGCTAACGTTCCCAGCGGCCCACGCACTGCGAGTGAGAGTCACCAGCCACCGGTGCCCGGAGCACCCCATTTGCACGTGTAACCTGGGCATTCCACGCGCCCAGAGCGCCCTGCTGGCCCGCACACCCAGGGTGCCCCATCATCCTGCGCCCGGTGCGCCCCAGCCGCCAGCAGCGGGGGGAGCGGGAGAGGCCCCAGGGCGGTATTCCCTACTTGGGAGATTCTCTCCGTGGGCGGGGCACCTCACCCAGCCATTCAAGCTAACAATCAAGCGTTGGGGGAGGGGGCACGCAGGCAGCCTGAAATACCTTCGGGAGCACAGCTGCGACCCAATCACTGAAATTAGCTTAACCCATGAAATCTGCGCACCCTCGGTTCTAATTGATAAGATCTCTCTCAGTTCAGCGACCCAAGACAAGAGGCATGATATTTTTTAGTGCCTCTCACTAAAGGGGCGGGGGCAACTTCTGATTGATAGAGCCTCCATATTCAGGGATAAACGCTAACAAGAAGGACTTGGCAGATAATAAGATCTATACTACACTAGTCGCAAGCAGAGACTAGTGCCTCTTCTTCCCAGCCGAAACAGGCTACAAAGTGTGGAAAGCCTGGGTTGAGAGGTCCAACTGAATGCTAGGCGCTGAACAGTCACCTTGACAACAATTGACTCCCACCCCTGCCTGATTACACTGGAGGCCCTGACTGCCAGAGCCTTTCCCAAAGCCTTGCACTGAGTGGGGATAGAGTGGGGATTTCCCAGCTCTTTGAGCCTCTTACTCCCCAGGCAGAAGCAGTTGCAGCCTTATAGCTGGATCACCAGGCTGCTAATTCAGGAAGGGGGGACTAGGAGAGAGAATCCACAAAAGCAAACTCTCTCATCGTTGGACCCTGCAAACGCCAACAAGCCTTGACTACCAGCAAGACTAAAGCCAATTATATGACATTGCCATAGAATCCCATCAACTGCAAATCCCTACCTAAGTGTGACACAGGGGCAGAGCCTGGGGTAGAGTCACCGACCAGGAAGAGGGAGAGAAAAGAAAAAGGAAGAAGTTAACATCTCAAAATCAAGAAAAATCCACAGACTTTACAACTTGTTCCACTAATTTTTTTTTTGTTGTTGTTGTTGTTTGTTTCTTCTATCTTATTGCCTTTATTTCCTCCACCTCGGTCCTTCTATTCTCTGCCCATCTTATGCTTCCCTTTTCTTGAACTACACTACCCATAAGTGTTACATTTTATTTCTCTTCTTCATCCTCACCCTCCTTTAAGGTTACACTCCAAAACACTTAACTCTCACTCTCTCCTCTTTTGTTTTATTTTGTTTTGCTTTATATTGTTTTTTTCTCTTCCTTTTTTATTTCTTCCTTTGTTTTTCTCTTTTACTTATTTTTTCCTTTCTATTCGTTTTTTTTTTTCTCGTTTTATTTTCATCCCATTTAATCCTCAATCACGAACAAATTAGTTAATTTGGGACTCAAGGCTTTTTTTGGCTTTATTTTTCTTTTTCGCTTTTGTTTTTGTTTTTTTTCTTGCTTGATTATTTTTGTGGCATTTTGGGTCCTCCCAGCCCAAGGTCTCCATTGTATTTAGTCTTCGCTCCACTTAATACAAGAGATTTTTACTTATCATTTTTATTTTTTTCTTCTTTATTATTCTTTTTTTTTGTCCTTTTTTCTGGTTCCCTCTTATCCCTCTCATTATATCTCTTAGTTGACCATCACTCACAAGCAAATCATCTTATGCTTGTCTAAGATTTTCTTCTTTTTTTTTTTTTTTTTTGCATTTAGTAGGTCCCTACTCCCCTTTTTTTTGCCCCTTGAACTCTTCACCCCAAATCAGGCCCTCCATTATAGGCACGATATTTCCCTGAGGAGGGGAGAGGAGGGAAAGAGAAGAAAGAAAAAAAGGGGGAAATAATAAATTATTACTGGGTTTTTTTGTGGGGTGTTTTACCTTTTTTTTTTTTTTTTTTTTTTTTTTTTTTTACTTTTTACTCTTTATTAATTCTAATTAGTGCTATCAACAAGACCACCCTCAGATGCCAATAAGAAAGAGGAAATCGAATATTATGGATACAAAAGAAAGAGAGGTAACACAAATAGATGTGGAAAAATCTATGGAGAAAAGACTTAACATATTGGAAGTCTTGGAGCTAAATGACAGAGAATTTAAAATAGAAATCTTAAAAATACTCAGAGATATACAAGAAAACACAGAAAGGCAATATAGGGAGATCAGAAAACAACTCAATGAACACAAAGAATATATTACCAAGGAAATTGAAACTATAAAAACAAATCAAACAGAAATGAAAAACTCAATTCACGAGCTGAAAAACGAGGTAACAAGCTTAACTAGCAGAACAGCCCAGATTGAAGATAGGATTAGTGAAATAGAAGACAAACAACTTGAGGCACAACAGAGAGAAGAAGAAAGAGACTCAAAAATAATAAAAAACGAGAAAGCCCTACAGGAATTGTCTGACTCCATCAGAAAGAATAACATAAGAATAATAGGTATATCAGAGGGAGAAGAGAAAGAAAATGGAATGGAGAAAATACTCAAACAAATAATAGACGAGAACTTCCCAAGCCTGTGGAAAGAACTAAAGCCTCAAATTCAAGAAACAAACAGAACACCGAGTTTTCTTAACCCCAACAAACCCACTCCAAGGCACATCATAATAAAGATGACACAAACGAATGACAAAGAAAAAATTCTCAAGGCAGCCAGGGAAAAGAAGAGTACAACATATAAAGGAAGGCCTATTAGATTATCATCAGATTTCTCAGCAGAAATTCTACAAGCTAGAAGAGAGTGGACCCCAATATTTAAAGCCCTGAAAGAGAGGAACTTTCAGCCACGAATACTATACCCATCAAAGCTATCCTTCAAGTATGAAGGAGATATAAAAACATTCACAAATTCAGAAAAGATGAGAGAATTTATCAACAGAAAGCCCCCACTCCAGGAAATACTAAAGGGGGTTTTCCAACCAGATTCAAAGAACAAAAGAAAACAACACCACAAGTAACAGCTCCACCAAGAACACAATAAAACCAAACTTAAACTGTGACAACAAAGAAAAAAAAGGGGGGAGAGGATGGAGATTAACAGTAGCAAAGGACAATGAAGTGCAGAAATACTTATAAGATAGGGTACTACAATGAATATGGTAGGTACCCTTTTCATTACTTAATGGTAACCACCCTAGAAAAAACCACCACAAAAACACTTGACTTAAAAAAGGTAGCAACAGAGGAAAGAAGTATGGAACACAAACAAACAAAAACAAATGATAGAAAAACAAAAGAGAAGAATCAAACTAGATACAAAACTAACAGAAAGCAATTTATAAAATGGCAGTAGGGAACCCACAAGTGTCAATAATTACACTAAATGTAAATGAATTAAACTTACCAATAAAAAGACACAGAGTAGCAGAATGGATTAAAAAAGAAAATCCAACTATATGCTGCCTACAAGAAACACATCTAAGCAACAAGGATAAAAACAAATTCAAAGTGAAAGGCTGGAAAACAATACTCCAAGCAAACAACACCCAAAAAAAAGCAGGTGTAGCAATACTCATATCTGATAATGCTGACTACAAGACAGAAAAAGTACTCAGAGACAAAAATGGCCATTTCATAATGATTAAGGGGACACTGAATCAAGAAGACATAACAATCCTTAATATATATGCACCAAACCAAGGAGCACCAAAATATATAAGACAGCTACTTATTGACCTTAAAACAAAAACTAACAAAAATACAATCATACTTGGAGACCTCAATACTCCGCTGACGGCTCTAGATCGGTCATCCAAACAGAGAATCAATAAAGAGATAGTGGCCTTAAACGAAATACTAGAACACCTGGATATGATAGACATCTACAGGACACTTCATCCCAAAGCGACAGAGTATACATTTTTCTCTAGTGTACATGGAACATTCTCAAGAATTGACCATATGTTGGGCCACAAAGACAATATCAGCAAATTTAGAAAAATTGAAGTTGTACCAAGCATATTTTCTGATCATAAAGCCTTGAAACTAGAATTCAACTGCAAAAAAGAGGGGGAAAAACCCACAAAAATGTGGAAACTAAACAACATACTTCTAAAAAATGAATGGGTCAAAGAAAAAATAAGCGCAGAGATCAAAAGATATATACAGACAAATGAAAATGAAAATACGACATATCAGAATCTCTGGGATGCAGCAAAAGCAGTAATAAGAGGAAAGTTCATATCACTTCAGGCCTATATGAACAAACAAGAGAGAGCCGAAGTAAACCACTTAACTTCACACCTTAAGGAACTAGAAAAAGAAGAACAAAGACAACCCAAAACCAGCCGAAGAAAGGAGATAATAAAAATCAGAGCAGAAATAAATGAAATAGAGAACAGAAAAACTATAGAAAAAATCAATAAAACAAGGAGCTGGTTCTTTGAAAAGATCAACAAAATTGACAAACCCTTGGCAAGACTCACCAAGGAAAAAAGGCACAGGACTCAAATAAATAAAATCCAAAATGAAAGAGGAGAGATCACCACAGACATCATAGATATACAAAGAATTATTGTAGAATACTATGAAAAATTATATGCCACCAAATACAACAATCTAGAAGAAATGGATAAATTCTTAGAACAATACAACCTTCCTAGACTGAGTCATGAAGAAGCAGAAAACCTAAACAGACCAATCAGCAGGGATGAAATAGAAAAAACCGTTAAAAACCTCCCCAAAAATAAAAGTCCAGGCCCAGACGGTTATACTAGTGAATTCTATCAAACATTCAAAGAAGACTTGGTTCCTATTCTACTCAAAGTCTTCCAAAAAATTGAAGAAGAAGCAATACTTCCAAACACATTTTATGAGGCCAACAAAACCCTCATACCAAAACCTGGCAAGGATGGCACAAAGAAAGAAAACTACAGACCAATATCTCTAATGAATACAGATGCTAAAATTCTAAACAAAATACTGGCAAACCGAATACAACAACATATTAAAAAAATAATACATCATGATCAAGTGGGATTCATCCCAGAATCTCAAGGATGGTTCAACATATGCAAAACGGTTAACGTAATACACCATATCAACAAAACAAAGAACAAAAACCACATGATCTTATCAATAGATGCAGAAAAGGCTTTTGATAAAATACAACACAATTTTATGTTTAAGACTCTCAACAAAATGGGTATAGAAGGAAAATATCTCAACATGATAAAGGCCATATATGATAAACCATCAGCCAACATCATTTTAAACGGCATAAAACTGAGGACTTTCTACCTTAAATCAGGAACAAGACAGGGTTGTCCACTCTCTCCACTCTTATTTAACGTGGTGCTAGAAGTTCTGGCCAGAGCAATCAGACAAGACAAAGAAATAAAAGGCATCCATATCGGAAAAGAAGAAGTAAAGGTATCACTTTTTGCTGATGATATGATCCTATACATCGAAAACCCGAAGGACTCCACAAAAAGATTATTAGAAACAATAAACCAATACAGTAAGGTCGCAGGATACAAAATTAACATACAGAAGTCCATAGCCTTTCTCTATGCCAACAATGAAATATTAGAAAACGAACTCAAAAAAATAATCCCCTTCACGATTGCAACAAAAAAAATAAAATACCTAGGAATAAACATAACAAAGAATGTAAAGGAACTATATAATGAAAATTACAAAGCATTGTTAAGGGAAATCGAAAAAGATACAATGAGATGGAAAAATATTCCTTGTTCTTGGATAGGAAGAAAAAATATAATCAAATTGGCCATATTACCCAAAGCAATATACAAATTTAATGCAATTCCCATCAAAATCCCTAAGAGATTTTTTAAAGAAATGGAACAAAAAATCATCAGATTTATATGGAACTATAAAAAACCCCGAATAGCCAAAACAATCCTAAGGAAAAAGAATGAAGCTGGGGGCATTACAATACCTGACTTTAAACTATATTATAAGGCCACGATAATCAAAACAGCATGGTATTGGCAGAAAAATAGACACTCAGACCAATGGAACAGAATAGAAAGCCCAGAAATAAAACCACATATATATGGTCAAATAATCTTTGATAAAGGGGCCAACAACACACAATGGAGAAAAGAAAGCCTCTTCAACAAATGGTGTTGGGAAAACTGGAAAGCCACATGCAAAAGAATGAAACTCGACTACAGCCTGTCCCCGTGTACTAAAATTAATTCAAAATGGATCAAAGACCTAAATATAAGACCTGAAACAATAAAGTACATAGAAGAAGACATAGGTACTAAACTCATGGACTTGGGTTTTAAAGAACATTTTATGAACTTGACTCCAATGGCAAGAGAAGTGAAGGCAAAGATAAATGAATGGGACTACATCAGAATAAAAAGTTTTTGCTCAGCAAGAGAAACTGATATCAAAATAAACAGACAGCCAACTAAATGGGAAATGATATTTTCAAACAACAGCTCAGATAAGGGCCTAATATCCAAAATTTACAAAGAACTCATAAAACTCAACAACAAACAAATAAACAATCCAATAAAAAAATGGGAAGAGGACATGAATAGACACTTCTCCCAGGAAGAGATACAAATGGCCAACAGATATATGAAAAGATGCTCAGCTTCATTAGTTATTAGGGAAATGCAAATCAAAACTACAATGAGATTCCACCTCACCCCTGTTAGATTAGCCATTATCAACAAGATGGGTAATAGCAAATGTTGGAGGGGCTGTGGAGAAAAAGGAACCCTCATTCACTGTTGGTGGGACTGTAAAGTAGTACAACCATTATGGAGGAAAGTATGGTGGTTCCTCAAAAAACTGCAAATAGAACTACCTTATGACCCAGCAATCCCTCTACTGGGTATATACCCCAAAACCTCAGAACCATTGATACGTGAAGACACATGTAGCCCCATGTTCATTGCAGCACTGTTCACAGTGGCCAAGACATGGAAACAACCAAAAAGCCCTTCAATAGAAGACTGGATAAAGAAGATGTGGCACATATACACTATGGAATACTACTCAGCCATAAGAAATGATGACATCAGATCATTTACAGCAAAATGGTGGGATCTTGATAACATTATAAGGAGTGAAATAAGTAAATCAGAAAAAAACAAGAACTACATGATTCCATACATTGGTGGAACATAAAAACGAGACTAAGAGACATGGACAAGAGTGTGGTGGTTACCAGGGGTGGGGGGAGGGAGGACAGGGGGAGAGTTAGGGGGAGGGGGAGGGGCACAGAGAACTAGATAGAGGATGGCGAAGGACAATCTGACTTTGGGCGAGGGGTATGCAACATAATCTAATGACAAAATAACCTAGACATGTTTTCTTTGAATATATGTACCCTGATTTATTAATGTCATCCCATTACCATTAATAAAAATTCATTTAAAAAAAAAAAAAAAAGAAAGCTAAAATTTTACCTGTAGCTTCTGCTTTAACTGCATCCTACAAATTTTAGTACATTGTATTTTTATTTTCATTCTAATAAACATATTTTCTAATTTAAAAAAAAAAAAAAAAGAAAACCCAATACATTAGCATTTGTGCTCCCTGTTACCACTCATCTAGATAAGTAGAGACAAGGATTGAATCTTAATTGGAGCTTTATTCAGATTACCAAGGATCTGAGAAGATGGGGGTTATGTACCCTAAGAACTGTCTTAACATCTCATCTCAAGCCAACCTTTATTAGAACGGTAAAAAGGGAAAGAAAAGGAGTTTGGAATTTAGGGAAAAGTTAATTAGATCAATGTTGCAGTCCAGGGATTTTTGTAGCATTTCTTTATCTTCTGACCAATAATTCTTCATCTACATCTTTGTCAGCAGATATTCCATCCTTGCAGCACCAGGCTTAGATACCATCTTAGCTGCTTGCAGATCTCTTGGGCCTAGGCTGGGGCACACAAGTGGATTGCCTGCCATCCTCCTAAGTCAGATAGGCCCATTTATGTATCCAGATCCTGGATCAAAGGTTGTTTTTTTGTTTGTTTGGTTGGTTTTTTTGGTATTTTTCTGAAGCTAGAAACGGGGAGAGACAGTCAGACAGACTCCCGCATGCGCCTGACCAGGATCCACCCGGCACGCCCACCAGGGGGCGACGCTCTGCCCACCAGGGGGCGATGCTCTGCCCCTCCGGGGCATCGCTCTGCCTCGACCAGAGCCACTCTTGCGCCTGGGGCAGAGGCCAAGGAGCCATCCCCAGCGCCCGGGCCATCTTTGCTCCAATGGAGCCTCGGCTCTGGGAGGGGAAGAGAGAGACAGAGAGGAAGGAGAGGGGGAGAGGTGGAGAAGCAGATGGGCGCTTCTCCTGTGTGCCCTGGCCGAGAATCGAACCCAGGACTTCTGCACGCCAGGCCGACGCTCTACCACTGAGCCAACCGGCCAGGGCCTGGATCAAAGTTTTTACTTGGATTAATCATTAGGCATATTGATTATAACTATAAGCTACTATTACTAAAGCTAACATTTTAACTCTTGAGTTCTTCCTATTATTTCCCAATGTTAGCTTTAACAATCTTATTTCTATGAGATTAATTTCACATGGAAATGATCATTTTGCTCTTGAGCATGTATCTTAGCATTAGAAAGCCTCATAGGGGGACATTAATCAATGCAGCTGGCCCTGAGGTCAGCCTTGGAATTGTTTGCCTGGTTTTCCTGCTTTTCTGGGCCTGGAGCTAAAACAGAACAGAGGCCTTGATGTTATCCCTATGGGTTAATGCTTAAGCAGTATTCTCTGACCCCGTGGTCATTTTTCTGCCAAGGGGATCTAACTGGCATGACCAGCAATACACTAGTGAAGAAAAGGTTACTATGGGGTGAGGTCCTTGTTCTCCAAATTTTGCCCTTTGCTAGGCACCTGGGGCTTCCCACCTTGGTGACCTTCTGTATTTGGCTTATAATGCTTGCTTTGCTCATGTCCTAATACATCTGCCTAAACAAATATTTCTTGAAAAAAATTTGTATAATCAGCTTGGCATGTTGCCAAAATAAAACCAAAGATAAATGCAGAGATGTCCTATAGCAATTACATTTTATTTAATATATCATGAACATTTTAATAACTCTAAATATACTAATAAAATACTATTTTCCTAGTTACACATTATTTTATGACACAGATCTATTGGTCCATTGTCAGGAACAATATCTGTGTCTGTGGGGTAGGGAAGAGACACATAAAGCGGGATTGGGAAGAAAAGAGGGAAGAATTGGATGCAGTTGAATAGAAGCTTCAGACAACCCCAAACAAGATCAGAAATGAAGATGGCCTTTTAGAGAAGTCCTGAATCAAGTCACAGGACTAGGCATCTGCAGTCCCCCATTAGTCATTACTGAATGAAGGCCACTGCCCGGGAGGGATCCTCAAATTGTGGGTAGCTCCACTCCCTTTAGACAAAGGCATTTCTGGACGAAGCACTGGATTGACAGTCATCATCACTCAACATTCCTGGTTTCTAAAGAAGTGAGTGTGTTTTGGTTGCACAACCACTATCCACTACAAACCTTATATTTATTTGTGGGATTAACAAAAGAAGATACAATAGAAATAAATTAGAAGTACAAGGAAGAGCAGGATTTCTTTCTCTGAGGTAAATAAAAGATGGGTATAAAATGGAACAAATGGGTCTAAGAGTACAAAAATTGTAGATATTATAATATTTTTTGATCTAGGAGATATAAATAATTGCATAATATTTGTATGTGATCTTAGAAAAAAACAAAGTTCTGGCCCTGGCTGGTTGACTCAGTGGTAGAGCATTGGCCTGGCATGTGGATGTCCTGGGTTTGATTCCCGGCCAGGGAACACAGGAGAGGTGCTCATCTGCTTCTCTACGCTTCCCTCCTCCTTCCTCTCTATCTCTCTTTTCCACTCTCGCAGCCTGGGCTCCATTGGAGTAGGGTTGGCCTGGGTACTGAGGATGGCTCCATGGCCTCTGCCTCAGGTGCTAGAATGGCTCCAGTCGCAACAGAGCAATGCCCCTAGATGGGTAAAGCATCACTCCCTAGTGGGCTTGTAGGTGGATCCCAGTTGGGCAAATGTGGAAGTCTGTCTCTCTGCCTCCTTGCTTCTCACTTCAGAAAAAAAAAGTTCTGTTCAATTGAAATAAGAAATTATTAGTATGATATATATGAAATAATTAATATATTTTAAATAATTATTAATAAATACTTTTTAAAAATTTTTATTTAGAAAATTAAATATAAGAGGGTGACATTGATCAATAAGAGTACATAAGATTTCAGGTAAACATTTCTATAACATTTGAACTGTTTATTATGTTGTACACCCATCACACAAAGTTAAATCATTTTCTGTCACCTTATATTTGTCCCTCTTTACACTCTTTCTCAACCTCTTATTCTCCTCCTCTAGATCTCCCTCCCCCCGGTGACCACTTTACTTATCTATTTCCATAAGTCTCAGTTTTATATTCCACTTATGTGTGAAATCATAGTTCTTAGCTTTTTCTGATTTACTTATTTCATTCAGTATAATGTTCTCAAGTTCCGTCTATGCTGTCATAAATGGTAATATGTCATCGTTTCTTATGGCTGAGTAGTATTCCATTGTATATATGCACAACATCTTTTTACAGTCCTTTATAAAGGAACACTTTGGTTGTCTCCATGTCTTAACCACTGTGAATAATGCTGCAATGAACATGGGGCTGCATGTGTTTTTACATACCAATGTTTTTGAGTTTTGGGAGTAGGTAACAAGTAAAGAGATTTCTGAATCACATAGTAGTTCTATTCTTATTTTTTTCTTTATACAGGATGGGATCGGGAGGACTCATTGCCAAGCTGATGGCTTGCAAGAACGAGCCTGCACCCCAAAACACTTTATTTAAAGTGCAGAGAGTAAAGCTATCTGCATAGCAAAGAGATGTTTGATACAAAGTTACATTTGAGGCAAACAAAAAATTCTCCCAAGTGCAGAAAACCCCCCACCATGCATAACTTCTTAACTTCACAAAACAAAGGGTAAATGGAAAACTGCCTCTAGTCTCTTCAGGACATGGGAAATGGGACTAGTAGAAACCATCAGCATTATAGCTAACATGGAGGTGTGGGGAAGGACACTGTTAGTCAAGTAAGTTTGTAAATATCTATGTTTTCTCACATATAGTTTGCATTGGGTGTGGGAGACAGGCTGTAGGCTGATAAGTTCTTTATAGATTAAGGCTTGTTTTTTTGTGTGTTTTTTCTTTTTTTGGTCTAGTAGCTGCATTTATTTATTTATTTATTTATTTATTTTATTAATTTATTGTGTTTACATATATTCTAATGTCACCCGTGTTCCCCAGTACATCCCCCCTTTCTCTCTCTCCGTAATGCCCTCCCCACCCCTCCAGGATTTGCTTTTCTGCTCTCATCCCATCCTATCACCATATCATCCATCCCCTTTCCTTCTGTCCGCTTTCCTTCTGGATCCTTTGATCCCGCCTCTGTCTCTATTCCACTCCTCAGTTCATACTGTTCGTCAGATTCCTCATATGAGTGAGGTTATATGATATTTTTCTTTCTCTGCCTGGCTTATTTCACTTAACATAATAATTTCCAATTCCATCCATGTTGTCACAAAAAATAATGTTTCCTTCTTTTTCATAGCCCCTAGTATTCCCCTGTGTATATGCACCACTGCTTTTTAATCCACTCGTCCACTGACGGACACTTGGGCTGTTTCCAGGTCTTGACTATTGTAAGCAATGCTGCCATAAACATGGGCTGCATTTCTCCTTTTCAAACAGTGCTATGGTGTTCTTGGGGTATATTCCTAAAAGTGTGATGGCTGGGTCAAAAGGCAGTTCAATTTTTAATTTTTTGAGTAATCTCCATACTGTTTTCCACATTGTCTGCACCAGTCTGCATTCCCACCAGCAGTGCAGGAAGATTCCCTTTTCTCCACATCCTCTTCAGCACTTATTCTGTGTTGTTTTGTTGATGAGCGTCATTCTGACTGGTGTGAGGTGATATCTCATTGTGGTTTTAATTTGCATTTCTCTAGTGATTAGTGATGTTTAGTATTTTTTTATATACCTATTGGCCATATGTATGTCCTCTTTAGAGAAGTGTATATTCATTTCTTTCAACCATTTTTTGATTGGACTGTTTATCTTCCTGATGTTAAGGTTTGTTTTGTTTTGTTTTGTTTTTGTTTGTTCTTTTGTATTTTTCTGAAGCTGGAAACGGGGAGCAGTCAGACACACTCCCACATGCGCCCAACCGGGATCCACCCAGCACACCCACCAGGGGGCGATGCTCTGCCCATCCGGAGCATCGCTCTGTTGCGACCAGAGCCACTCTAGCGCCTGAAGCAGAGTCCGTGGAGCTATCCCCAGCACCTGGGCTATCTTTGCTCCAATGGAGTCTTGGCTGCAGGAGGGGAAGAGAGAGACAGAAAGGAAGGAGAGGGGGAGTGGTGGAGAAGCAGATGGGTGCTTCTCCTGTGTGCCCTGACCTGGAATCGAACCCAGGACTTCCGCACACCAGGCCGACGCTCTACCACTGAGCCAACCGGCCAGGGCCCTGATGTTAAGTTTTACAAGATCGTTATAAATTTTGATTATTAACCCCGTATCAGATGTATTGTCGAATATGTTCTCCCATTGTGTGGTTTGCCTTTTTATTTTGTTCATATTGTCTTTAGCTGTGCAAAAGCCTTTTAGTTTGATATAGTCCCATTTGTTTATCCTGTCCTTTATTTCCCTTGCGCGTGGAGATAAATCAGCAAATATATTACTGTGAGTGATGTCGGAGAGCTTATTGCCTATGTTTTCCTCTAGAATGCTTATGGTTTCATGACTTAAATTTAAGTCTTAAATCCATTTTGAGTTTATTTTTGTAAATGGTGTAAGTTGGTGGTCTAGTTTTATTTTTTTGCAGGTAGCTCACCAATTTTTCCAACACCATTTGTTAAGGAGACTGTCTTTACTCCATTGTATGCTATTACCACCCTTGTCAAATACCAATTGTTCATAAAGGTGCGGGCTTATTTCTGGGTTCTCTGTTCTATTCCATTGATCTATATGCCTGTTCTTATGTCAGTACCTAGCTGTTTTGAGTACAATGGCCTTGTAGTATAACTTGATGTCCAGAAGTATGATACCACCCACTTTATTCTTCTTTTTCAAAATTGCTGAGGCTATTTGTGTTCTTTTTTGGTTCCATATGAATTTTTGGAACAATAATTCTATATCTTTGAAATATGTCCTTGGTATTTTAATAGAAATTGCATTGAATTTTTTAATTGCTTTGGATAATATGGACATTTTAATGATATGTATTCTTTCTAGGCATGAACATGGTATATGTTTCCACTTGTTTGTATCTTCCTTGATTTCTTTTATCAATGTTTTATAATTTTCTGAGTTCAAGTCTTTAACCTTCTTGGTTAAATTTACTCCTAGGTATTTTATTTTATTTATTTATTTGTTGCAGTAATGAAGGGGATTATTTTCTTAATTTCTCTTTCAGACAGATCATTATTGGTGTATAAAAATGCCTTTGATTTCTGAGTATTAATTTTATATCTTGCCACCTTGCTGAATTCATTTAGCAGGTCCAGTCGTTTTTTGACTGAGACTTTAGGGTTTCCTAGGTACAGGATCATATCGTCAGCAAATAATGATAGTTTTATTTCTTCTTTTCCAATTTGGATGTGTTTTATTTTCTTTTCTTGTCTGATTGCTGTGGCTAGGACTTCCAAAATTATATTGAATAAGAGTGGTAAAAGGGGGCACCCCTGCCTTGCTCCTGATCTTAAGGGGATTGCTTTTAACTTTTGCCCATTGAATATGACTTTAGCTGTGGGCCTTTCATAGATGGCCTTTTTCATATTGAGGAATGTTTCGTGTATTCCCACTTTGCTGAAGTTTTGATCATAAATGGGTGCTGGATTTTATTGAATGCTTTTTCTCCATCTACTGATATTATCATGTGGTTTTTCTCCTTCCTTTTCTTTATGTGATGAATCACACTGATTGATTTTCAAATATTGTACCAGCCTTGCCTCCCCAGAATAAATCCCACTTGTCATGACATATGATTTTTTTCATGTATTTCTGGATTCAGTCTCATCATATTTTGTTGAGAATTTTAGCATCTAAATTCATCAGGGATATTGGTCTATAGTTTTTTTGTTTATTTTTAATTTATTTATTAAATTTAATGCAGTGACATTGATAAATCAGGGTACATATATTGAGAGAAAACATCTCTAGATTATTTTGACATTTGATTGTGCTGTATACCCCTCCCCCAAAGCTAAATTGTCTTCTGTCACCTTCTATCTGGTTTTCTTTGTTAATTGTTAAGCTGCTCTATAGTTTTCTTTTTTTGTGTTGTCTTTGCCTGGTTTTGGAATCGGAATTATGCTCACCTCATAAAAGGAGCTTAGGAGTTTTCCCTACTCCTGAATTTTTTGAAATATCTTGAGAAGCATAGGAGTTAGTTCTTCTCTGAATGTTTGGTAGAATTCTCCTGTGAAGCTATTTGGCCCAGGGCTTTTGTTTGTTGGGAATTTATTGATAACTGTTTCTATCTCATTTGTTGTAATCAGTCTATTTAGGTTTTCTGATTCTTCTAGATTGATTTTTAAAATATTATATTTTTCAAGGAATTTGTCCATTTCACCTAGATTGTCTAATTTTTTGGCATACAGTTCTTCATAGTATTTTCTTACAATCCTTTGTATTTCTGCTGTGTCTATTGTTACTTCTCCACCTTCATTTCTGATTTTATTTATTTGAGTCCTTTCTCTTTTTTTCTTAGTGAGTCTGGTTAAGAATTCATCAATCTTGTTTACTTTTTAAAGAACCAGTTTTTGGTTTCATTGATCCTCTCTATTGTTTTTTTAGTCTCTACGTCATTTATTTATGCTCTGAACTTTATTATTTCCTTCCTTGTACTTCCTCTCTGCTTTACTTGCTCTTCTTTTTCTAATTTTTTTAGTTGCAGGATTAAGTGTTTACTTAAGCTTTTTCTAGCTTCTTAAGGTATGTCTGTAATGCTATGAACTTCCCTCTCAGGACTGCTTTTGTTGTGCCCCACAGATTTTGAGTTGTTGTATGCTCATTTTCATTTGTTACAAGGAAATTTTTTATTTCTTCCTTGATCTCATTGTTGACCTAGTCGTTTTTAATAACATGCTGTTTAGTTTCCAAGTGTTTGAGTGTTTTTCAGGTTTCCTATTGTAGTTGATTTCTTGTTTTATGCCATTGTGGTCACAGAAAATGCTTGATATGATTTCAGTCTTAAATTTGTTGAGACTCATTTTATGACCTAACATGTGGTCTATCCAAAGAATGTACCATGTGCACATGAAAAGAATGTATATTCTGCTGCTTTAGGGTGAAAGGTTCTGCAGATATCTATTAAATCCAGTAGATCTATGGCCCTGGCTGGTTGGCTCAGTGGTAGAGCATCGGCCTGGCATGCAGGAGTCCTGGGTTCGATTCCGGCCAGGGCACACAGGCAAAGTGCCCATCTGTTTCTTCACCCCTCCCCCTCTCCTTCCTCTCTGTCTCTCTCTTCCTCTCCCACAGCCAAGGTTCCATTGGAGCAAAGTTGGCCCAGGCGCTGAGAATGGCTCTGTGGCCTCTGCCTCAGGTGCTAGAATGGCTCTGGTCGCAACAGAGCAACACCCCAGATGGGCAGAGCATCGCCCCCTGTTGGGCATGCCGGGTGGATCTTAGTCGGGTGCATGCGGGAGTCTGTCTGACTGCCTCCCTGTTTCCAACTTCAGAAAAATACAAAAAAAAAATCCAGTTGATCTAGTGTTAATTCTGTTGTTTTTTTGTTAATTTTCTTTCTTGAGGATCTATCCATTGATGTTAGTGAGATATTGAAATCCCCTACTGTTATAGTGTTGCTGTTGATCTCTCCCATTATGTCCATCAAAATCTGCTTTATGTATTTAGGTGCTCCCATATTAGGTGCATAGATATTTATGATTACCTCTTCCTGCTGAATTGCTCCCTTTATTATATAGTGACCTTCTTTATCCCTTACGATAGTCTTTATTTTAAAGTCTATTTTGTCAGATATAAGGATTGCTATCCCTGCTTTTTTTTTCATTTCCATTTGCATGAAATATTTTTTCCATCTTTTTACTTTCAGTGTATGTGTATCTTTTGTTTTGAGGTGGGTCTCTTGTAGACAGCAATGTATAGGTCTTGTTTTCTTATCCATTCAGCTACCCTATGTCTTTTGATTAGATAATTTAATCCATTTACATTTAAGGTTATTATTGATATGTAGTTGTTTTTCCATTTTATTCTTTAAAGTTATATTTCTTTTTTACTATATTCTTTCCCCCCTTTGTTCTGTTTACAACAAACCCCTTAACATTTCTTGCAGCACTGGTTTGATTGTAATGAATTCCTTGAGTTTTTTGTATGTTTGTTTGTTTTGGCTGGGAAGCTTTTTTTTTCTTCTTCAATTTTAAATGATAGCCTTGCTGGATAAAGAAGTGTTTGTTGTAAGCTCTTGTTCTGCATTACTTTGGATATGTCTTGCCATTCCCTTCTGGCCTCAAGTATTTCTTTTGAGAAGTTGGATATCATCCTTATTGGGGCTCCTTTTAGGTGATAGCCTTTTATTCTCTAGCAGCTTTTAATATTTTCTCTTTATCACGTAGCTTTGGTATTTTAATTATGATGTGTCTTGGTTTAAATATTTTTGGGTTTCTCTCTAATGAAATTCTCTGTGCTTCTTGAACTTGTGTGACTTTTTTCTGCATCAATTTAGGGATATTTTCAGCTATGATTTTATTAAACAAGGTCTCTAACCCTTGTTCTTTCTCTTCTTCTTCAGGAACCCCTGTGATGCAGATGTTGTTCTTTTTAGGTTGTCACAGAGCTCTCTTAGTGTTTTCTCAGATTTTTCAGTTTCTTTTCCTTTTGCTGCTCCACTTCTGTGCTTTCACTTCTTGTCCTCTAAGTCGCTGATTCAATCCTCTGCTTCATCCAACCTGCTTTTAATTCCTTCTAGTATAGTCTTCATTTCTGATATTGTGTTTGTCATTTCTGTCTGGTTCTTCTTTATGATTTCCATGTCCTCTTTGATGCTTTCAATTTCTTTACTGAAAGAAAGTGTTCATTAAGTCCATCCATTGTAGCTTTGTGATCTTTAAGCATCCTAAAACTCATTATTTTATACTCTGCATTTGGTAATTTGATTACTTCTAATTCCTCCAAGACTTTATCAGAGGATTTATCTTATTGAAGCATATGACTTATGTTTCTCTGCTTACCCATTATTCTCTATGACTTGTAGACCTCTTACAGCTGTGATTTCCTTACCTAGTAGAGCCTCTTTGAAGTCTTGATTTGTTTGTTTTCTTCTCAGTTTTCTTAATTCAGTGGTAATCTTGTTTACTGATTTCAGCAGGGGCCTTATTTGGAGTTGTATCTAGGAATGTGGTGGGTGTAACCTGAGATTCTGAAGGCCAGACCTGCACCAGCTTCTCTCCAGGGGCAGGGTGTTTTTTCAGTTTCAGTAAGGGGAGGTTTATCTCAGATCTTCATGGTGACCTGAGTTACTTCCCCACTTCCTGTTTTCAGCTGTGTCTTGTTGCTCTGATTGGAGCTGGAGAGCTTTCTGGAGGTGGGTCAACTGGAACCACTTTAGGCTTGTGCTTTGTTGAGGGTTGAACCCCTCCCCCAGCTATGGCCACCTCTGCACTGGATAAGTCAGCTTCTCAGGTCATCCTATGCATTCCTCTGCCCATCACCATCTGTCTCTCTCTCTCCCCACTTTCCTTTTGGAAGACAAGCCAGCCCTCTCAGCTCACCTCGTTCCCAGGTCCCCATCATATTTTTTTCATAGTGGTTGAACTAATTTGCATTCCCACCAGCAGTAAATGAGGGATCCTTTTTCACCACAGCCTCTCTACCACTTCTTATGACCTGTCTTGTTAATAATAGCCAATCTAACAGGTGTGAGGTGGTATCTCATTATAGTTTTGATTTGCATTTCTCAAATAGATAGTGAATATGAGTATTTTTGCATATATCTGTTGGCCATTTGTATGTCTTCATGGGAGAAGTGTCTGTTCAGATCTCTCCATTTTTAATTGGATAGTTTGCTTGTCCATTGCTGAGCTTTGTGAGTTCTTAGTATATTTTGGATATTAACCACAAATCAGAGCTGTTGTTTGCAAATATCACCTTCCATTTAGTTGACTGCTTATTTTTTTGTTGTCAGTTTCTTTTGCTATACAGAAACTTTTTAGTTTGGCATAGTTATATTTATTTTTGCCTTTATTTCCCTTGCCTTTGGGGTCAAATTCATAAATTGTTCTTTATGGCCAAAGTCCTTGAATTTGGTACCTATGTTTTCTTCTATGTAAATTATTGTTTCATATCTTACATTTGGGTCTTTAATATATTTTTAATTATTTTTCTGCATGGGAACAAACTGTAGTCAAGTTTTATTCATTTGCATATGGCTTCCCAATTTTCTCAGCACCATTTATTGAACAGGCTTTCTTTTCTCCATTGTGTGTTTTTGGCTCCTTTGTCAAAGATGATTTGGCCATATATATGTGGTTTTATTTCTGGGCTCTCAATTCTGTTCCATCAGTCTGTATGGCTGTTTTTCTGCCAATACCATGCTGTTTTGACTATTGTGGCTCTGAAGTATAATTTGAAGTCAGATTTTTGATACATCTGGTTTCATTCTTTTTCCTCAGGATTACTTTGGCTATTCAGAGTATTTTATGCTCCCATACAAACCTGGTATATTTTTCTTTTATTTCTTTAAAAAATGACTTTGGGACTTTAAAGAGGGTTTCATTAAATGAATATATTGCTTTGGGTAACATGGCCATTTTAACTATGTTGATTCTTCCAATCCATAAACATGGAATATTTTTTTGTTCAATTTTGTTTTTCAATTTATTTCAATAATATTTTGTAGTTTTCAGTATATCAGTCCTTCACATCCTTTTAAAAGTTTATGTCTAGTTGTTTTATTTTTTGTTGCAATTGTAAAAATAATTGGTTTTTTTTTTTCAGTTCACTTTTTAAAGTTTCGCAGTTGGTATATAGAAACGCGACAGACTTTTGTATATTGACTTTGTATCCTGCAACTTTACTGTATTGGTTTATTATTTCTAATAGGTTTTTTTGTGGAATCCTTGGGTTTTTTTTATATACATGTTCATGTCATCTGAAAAAGGTGATACCTTTACTTCTTCTTTCCTGATATGGATACCTTTTATTTCTTTCTCTTGCCTGATCGTTCTAGCTAAAACTTCCAGAAGTGTGTTGAATAAGAGTGGAGAGAGTAGGCAGCCTTGTCTTGTTTCTAATTTTAGAGGAAAAGACTTTGTTTTTTCATTATTTTGTATATTAGCAGATAGTTTGTCATATATGGCCTTTATTATGTTGAGGTACATTTCTTCTATTATAATTTAACTGAGTGTTTTAAACATAAAGTGATGTATCTCATTGAATGCCTTTTCTGCATCTATTGATAGGGTCATGTAATTTTGTTTTTTTTGTTCATGTGGTATGTTATGTTAATCAATTTTCATATGTTGACCCATTCTTTTGCTCATGGAATGAATCCCACTGATCATAATGCATTATTTTTTTAAATGTTGTATTTAAGTTGCTAGTATTTTGTTTAGAATATTTGCATCTGTATTCATTAGAGATATTGGTTGGTAGTTTCCTTTTTTTATGTTGTCTTTGCCAGGTTTTGATATGTGGGTTATGGTTGGCCTCATAAAATACGGTAGGGATTATTTCTTCTTCTTCAATATTTTGGAAGACTTTGAGAAGGATAGGTACCAAATATTATTTGAATGTTTGATAGAATTTACTAGTGCAGCCGTTTGATCCTGGACTTTTGTTTTTTGGGAGGTTTTTGATAGTTTTTTCTACTTCCTCTCTGCTTTTAGATCTATTTAAGTTTTCAACTTCTTCATGACTCAGTCTAGGAAGATTGTATGGTTCTATTAATTTTTCTAGGTTGTTGATTTTGGTAGCATATAGCCTTTCATGATATTTTACTATAATCATTTGTATATCTATGATGTCTGTGGTAATTCTCCTCTTTCATTTTGGATTTTGTTTATATGAGTCTTTCCTCTTTTTTCCTTAGTGAGTCTAGCCAGGGGTTTATCAATCTTATTGATCTTTTCAAAGAACTAGCTCTTTGTTGTATTAATTTTTCTATAGTTTTTTGTTCTCTATTTTATTTAGTTCTGCTTTAATTTTCACTATTTTCTTTCTTCTGCTGACTTTGGGTTGCCTTTGTTTTTCCTTTTCTAGTTCTTTAAGATGTGATGCTAAGTTGCTTACTTGGGATCTCACTTACTTTTTTATATAAGCCTGTAATGATGTAAACTTCCCTCTTATTACAAATTTTGCTGCATCCCGGAATTTTGCTATGTCATGTTGTCATTTACATTTGCCTGTGTATGTCTTTTGAGGTTTGCTTTTATTTCTTCTTTGACCCAGTCATTTTTTAGAAGTATATTATTTAATTTCCACATTTTTGTGAGTTTCTTTACTTCTTTTTTACTGTTGAATTCTAATTTCAAAACCTTATGGTTAGAAAATATGCTTGGTATAATTTCAATCTTCATGAATTTGTTGATGTTAGTTTTGTGGCCCATATATGGTCTATCCTTGAGAATGTTTCATGCACTCTGGAGAAGAATGTATAACCTGACATTTTGAGATAAAATGTCCTATAAATATTTATTATGTCCATTTGGTCCAATGTGTTCTTCAATGCTTACATTTTTTTATTTATTTACTGTTTTGATGAACTATCTAAAGACATCAGTGGAGAGTTTAAATCTCCAAGTATGATTGTGTTATTGTCTACTTTTATTTTTAGATCAGTTAGTAGATTTCTTATATATTTTGGTGCTCCCTGGTTTGGTGCATATATATTTAGAAGTGTTATGTCTTTTTGATATAATGCTCCCTTTATCATTATTAAATGTTTCTCTTTGTCTTAGGTTACCTTTGTTGTCTTCAAGTCAACATTGTCAGATATGAGTATGGATATACCTGTTTTCCTTTGGATATTATTTGCTTGGAGATTGTATTCCAGCCTTTCACTTTGTATATACTTCTGTCCTTGCAGCTTAGATGTGTCTCTTGAATGAATCATATAATTGGGTTTTGCTTTTTGATCCAATCTGCTACTCTGTGCCTCTTTATTGGTGAGTTTAGACCATTTACATTTTTGGGTAATTATTGATATTTGAGGATTTTTTATAGCCATTTGATGTTTTGTTTTCTGGTAGCTCTGTGTCTTGGTTGGTTCTTCTTTTTTGTTTGTTTGTTTGTTTCTGTAAGTTGTTTTTGTTCAATGGCATTCCATACTTCTTTCCTCTGTTTCTTCCTTTTTTTAAGCTGTGCATTTCAGTAGTGGCTTTTTGTGGGAAATTACCATTAGGTTACTATGAGAAAAATGTTCTATGTACAAGAGTCCTTTGTCTTATGAGTGCTTCTGCAATCCATCCTCCTTTGCTACTGTAGACTTTTCTTTTCTCCTATTTTATGTTATTGTTGTTATAGATTATCCTTGTTTTTATTGTGACCTTGATGGAGCTTTTACTTGTTGTTTTGATTTGTTTTTTTCTTTGTGTCTGGTTGAATAACCCCCTTCAGTATTTCCAGTACTGGAGGTTTTCTGGTAATAAAATCCCTCAGCTTCTTTTTTTTCTTTGGATTTTTAAAATTTATTCATTTTAGAGGGAGGAAAAAGACAGAGAGAGAGAGAGAGAGAAGGTGGAGGAGCAGGAAGCACCAACTCCCATATGTGCCTTGACCAGGCAAGCCCAGGGTTTTGAACTGGCAACCTCAGCATTTTGCATTGACACTTTATCCACTGCACCACCATCAGTTCAGCCCGCAGCTTCTGTATGTCTTTAAAAATTTTTATTTCTCCTTCATATTTTAAGGATAATTTTGATAGGTTTAGTATTCTTGAGTGGTAATTCCTTTCTTTTGGTACTTTGAATGTTTGGGTCCACTCTCTTCTAGCTTGTAAAGTTTCTGCTGAAAAGTCTGATGATAACCTAATGGACTTTCTTTTATATGTTATTTTCTCTTTTTCCCTAGCTACCTTAAGGATACTTTCTTTGTCATTGGTTTTTGATAATTTTATCATGATGTGCCTTGGAGTAGGTCTGTTTGGGTTCAGGTAACTAGGGTTGTGTTTGCTTCTTGGATTCAAAACTCTAACTTTTTCCATAAACTTGGCAAGTTCTCATCAAGTATTTATTTGAATAGGCCCTCCATTCCTTTCTTTTCTTTTCTTCTTCTAATATATCCATTATTCTCATACTGCTTTTTCTGATGGAGTCAGCCAATTCTTGTAAAGCTCTTTCAGTTTTTTAAATTTGTGACTCTCTTTCTTCTTCTCTCTGTAGCATCTCTAGTTGTCTGTCTTCAATGTCACTGATTCTTTTCTCTATCTGGCTTGTTTTATTAGCCAAACTTGCTACCTTATTTTTTAATTCATGTATTAAGTTCATCATTTCTTTTTTTAAAGTTTCAATCTCCTTGGTGAGGTGTTTGTTTTGTTTTTTGAGTTCATTCATTTGCCCATTGGTGTCTTCTCACATCTCATTGAGTATTTTTAGAACTTCAGTTTTAAATTCTCTATCATTTAACTCTAAGGTTTCCATGTTATTGAGATTTTTTTCTGGAGATTTTTTATTTCCTTTCTGAATTATATCATTGTCTTATGTAGCCACGGTATTCTATTTCTTCCTCCTTGATGGTATTTGAGAGTGGTGTTAAAAACCCTAACAAAAATACAACTAAAAGATAAAAAATATACAATAAAATATGTAAAAATTTTAAAAATTATTCTAAGAAGAAAAACCACAGAAAAAGAGAAATAGAAAAATAAAACACCCAGAAGAAAATAAGAATAAAATATATAAAAATTAAAAAATGTAAAATTCAAAAGAAAAAAGAGATAAAAAGAATAAGGGAAAAAAGAAAAGAAAAAATGAAGAAAAATAAATTTCAGCTTTGAGAGGTTTCTTCCAGTAGGTGCTGCTATATTACAAGTTTTACCTCTGTACTGTTCCTGGGCTGTCCTCTGTTGAGATGTTACTGTGGCAATGATGTAGGTGGGGCCACAGTTGTGTTGGTGGGTGGGGCATGTTGTGGGGGTTTTCGGCTTTATGGCTTTATAACTCTAGCAATGGCAATCTCAAGCTTCCAGGCACTCTTCCCCATGTCTTCGTAGACCTGGGAACCAGACACAGAGCATCTCTGTTCTTCAGGCAAGAGAGTAGCTCTGGAGAGCTAGCTGTGGGGTTTGTCTCTGCCACTCTCCATACTCAAGGTGAGGGAGGCAGAATGTGGGAGACTGGGAGCTATAGTTTAGTTTTCTCTGTCTCTGCCAAGTGTGAGCTGCAGATAAACTGCAGGAATACTGTCCATTACTCTGTGCTCTGGCTGTCTTGGTTTATCTCCCCTCTGCCCTTTTATCTCACTGTTCCTCCTAACAGAAGAAAAACCAGTCACTTCGTGTTCTCCTCTTTGTACTCCTCAGAGAAAATTCAAACAGCTTGTGTTTCCCTTCTTCACATAGTCTTACAAAGAAAAAAAACCCACCCTGGGTTTTTCTCTTCCCCATAGCCAAACTCCAATGCATTTTATCTTCTGCCCTTATGTTCAACTCATCTCACCTTTAGTCCATTTGGTGTGTGGATCTTTCAGGTGCACCAGCCAGCCTAGTTGGGGTTTCTTCACTGTGTTCTATTGTTTAATTTGTTAAAATTTCAAAGGGAAAGATCAGTAGTATCTCACATGCTGCCATTACTCTGATGTCATCTCCATTAATGAATATTTGACATGAAAGTATCATTGCTTTATATTATATATATATATATATATATATCCATAATGAAAACTTAAAAATATTAGAAAATACTAAGGAAATAAAACATTAAACCCACTAGATGATGCTCGTTATCATTTGGTTATAATTCTTTCAGGGTGCTAACTAGCAGTGTATGTCTGTGGTTTTCTCATTTTTTACACACACTATATATGTACATATATAGACATTCATGACATTTGCTCACACTATTTTTATCATAAGGCATATAATTTTCTGTCGTTTTATTTTATATATTATAAACATTTTAGTAACTTTATTTTTATAAAATATGATTCTACTATTTACATACTATTGTATTTCATTGATATATCTTAATTTCTACATCCTACAAGATTACTATAATTCAACTGATGGACTACTGCTTTTGATACAGACAGGTAATACTTTACTCTGTTATTATTTTCTTAATCCTTGGATAGGTTTTCCTGAAATCCAGTTACTACAGAATATGACAACATAGTTTACACGACATGTTTATAATTCCTCAATATGTTCCTCACCATGTAAGAAGTCTTAGAGGCAGAGTATATCTTTCAAGGTAATTAACACATTAAAATGTTGAACCATTTAAGCATATGATTATTTGTATTTTTGTATTTGGTTAAATCTAATTTTTCATTATTAAAGAAACTCAGCAATTACTATCAAGTTTCCTAAGAGAGAATATGCAGTGCTTTTATCTTCATTCACATAACTGAGAATTATTAGCTATAAAGTTCCTTTTGCTTTATTTAAATAATTCATTTAATAATAAATGTACAATATTGTTGAAATATTTAATGCTGGGTAGCTTGTCAGCACCATGTATTGCTACTAAAAGCACAATATAACAGGGTAATTAAATAAATTGGTGATGCGCTAGATAGATTCTTAATATTCTTTTACAGTAAACTCATTTTGTGTAGTAATAAACTTTGTCATTACAAATGAAATGCACCACCTGGCACAATTAGTATTATGCCTTTTATTATTTTAGCAAGTCTTAGAGCTGCAGTATAATATCATAATTTGCATTCTTATAGCAGCTCAAGCACAAAGCTAGCAGTTGATTTGAAAAATGTCTTTCATACCAGGGTCTAGGGTTACTTAATATATTATATTCCAGTGAAGTGCCATGAACTTTCTAAAGACAGCATAGTGTTACCAAAATTATGGCCAAATGTTTTTATTATATATAAATAGCTAATGCCGGTTGGTCTTCTCTCTGTGACATATCATGTAGCTCTTATTGGTTATCGACATTTCCCCACATACCCTATTGCATTTATTTTAAGAAAAACAGAACAGGTAGATTAATATTCTTCTCTGCAATCTCTAGGATATTAAAGAGCTGTAAAGGTTTCTCAGAGTTTTAGGATGTCAGAGTACTACTTTTAAAATTATCTTAAGAACAGTTGCTATAGCCAAAAATGCTCTTATATACTACATTTGTATATCACTTGTTTGGAGAAGTAAAATCACAATCATGTAAAAAAATTAAAGTTTAAAATTCTATATTCTTGCTGATTCTCCCAGGTAGAAAGATGATAAGCAGAAAAATTTGAAAGAAAAGTAAAGTTTTGACAATGAATTTCAGAGTTTTTGACTTATCTATCACTCTATACTTTTATATTGTCATTTTTTTCCAAAACAGGTGATATTAATATTTTTAGTTATTTTAAGTTTCTTATTTCCACTTTTATTTGATATTATATGTTGAGATTTCAAATATTAAATAAACTTTCATTGTCACTTTCTGGAAAGAGATAGCTTGTATGTAATCACAAACCTGCCTTGGCAGTGCAATTATTGATATGACTTCTTTATTCAGCAAGCCGTACTATTGAAGCAGAGGAAATTTAAGGCCCTAGATATAACTATGGAGAGATGCTAATGATTAAATTGTTCAGTTAAATTCTAAAATATACTTTTATCTAATTTAAGTATCCAAGTTTTATATGAAAGCGTTTTTAGTCATGTTTCTCCTGAGAAACAGATCCAATAAGACATATAGAAATAGAAGTATGTATATACATACACACACATATTCATGTATACACACACACATTTGCTAAAGTTAACTTTTCAAGTGGTGTCAAAAATGTTTCCTTTTTTTCAGTAAAACCCTGAGTTTCTTGGAAAAAAATATATATATATATTTAGAAAGATATTTATTATAAGGAATTAGCTCACAATTATGGAAGCCGGCAAGTTCAAAATCTGCAATGTAAACCAGCAAGTCAAGACACAGGAATGTCCTTGGTGCAGATGAAGTCCAAAGATACTCTGTTAAAGAATCCTTTCCTGCTCAGAAAGGTGATCATTTTGTTTTATTCAAACCTTCAACTGATTTGATGAGACCCACCAACAGGGCAATCTATGTTACTAATCACTCATCAGTTTAAATGTTAATCTCACCCCAAAACACCCTACAAGTAGACAGAGGAAATTAACCATCAAAATAGTATTAATATTAACCCTTTAGACCTTACTAAAATACTGACAAGAAGATAAACAACTTACAATAGATCTGTTTGAAAAACTAACAAAAACATGCTTATTTTATACAATATAATGGAGAAAAAGTGTTGTGTGGAGGAGGAGGTAGAAGTTGTAGAAAATACATTAGAATGTGAAACATTTAAGAGGTTGAGATAAAAAAAAAAAACTCAGTGATTTATTTTTTATATTGTATTATTAAATGTTTAGAGAGTCTATTATTGTCCCAAAGGCTTTCCATACCAATGGCACATAAGGATAGTGGTGAAGATTCATGAGTACTGATGATATCAGCTACTGCAAGGATCATATGTGAAAATCCTAAATTTAGTGTGATAATTAGCAGTTTTACTCATACGAGGGTAAGAGATTTTTCAACCTTAACTTTGGTGTCAACATTCCTAAAAAGAAAGCATTATTAACAGAAATAATTAAACTTTGTTAAAGAAGTTCCTATATTGCCTCTCAATTTTGACTCATTTGTCACAAATTCTCCCCAGCTAACTGATTTTCATTCCTTTCTGCTCCCAGGATACTTAGAATATGTAAAATTTCTATTCTCCCTTGATTTGTAGAGCCATTATCAAAACTAAATGCTTTCTCCAGTGATTAGGAATATTTTGGTTCAGCCATGCAGTCACACTGGGTGAAACAGAGAGTAAAGAAACAAAATCTTGTGCCTTTTGTGTAAAAAACAGCACTTTTACCAGTATTCAAAAGTAAATGAGCCATCTCTATTTTTACAAAGTTTAACAATTATTTTAAAATGGTTTCTCTTTGATCTATGAAAAGTAATAAAAATGAATTTTTTTTTCAGAATAACCTATAAAATATTAGTATAGCTGTTATATTTTTATATTTGGAAACAAAACAAGGATGTATGTAAACACTAGAGTGAGTAGATGAAGCTAGAATAATACCAACTAAGTCTGTCTTCATTAATCATACATTCAACTCCGCATTTGTAAGCTCTGTATATGAATCTATCCCATGGTAATATGAAACATTTATTGAAGTATTGCTGAACATTATGTGCAACCATGTGATTATTTGTGGACATTTGTATGACTCTTTCATTGCCCATTCAAGTAAATGCCACACTGAGCACTCAATATGTTTGAATATGCAATCTCTCACAAAAAATATATATTCTTTCTTCAAGCCATAATGTTATACATTGGCTTAGTATGGGGCTTTTAATATATTAGAGTATGATTTCTGTACATATCGTCTTTGGGATTTAGTGCTATGAGCCATGGAATGCACTTATACAGAAGTGCCTGGATCAATGGACCTGGGCTTCGTTATCCCACTGCAAAGAAAAAGTAGAGCAGAGGTGTTTGCTACTTACATGACTGTCTCTTGTTTTGATTATTTCATTCAGACAATAAATCTTGGTGGCATTAAAGGTGATCTGAAAGTTAAACATTGTAAAGGATTTCTTAAATTAACAATGGGTTATTTTGAACAGCATGATAAACAAAATTCACTTAAAATTGTAAATGTATTTATTTTTTCTTCTTCTCTTTTTATTTTTTTAAGCCTACTAGAATTAATTAAATAGCCCATTTTTTTCTAAAGCCTACAGAGATACTGGATTTGTTAAAGTTAGCCTTTGTAAGAGGTGTCAGAAATAAGTTTCCTTTTCTCTGTAAAAACCCAAGTTTCTTGGAAAAAACTTGATTATACTTCTCATAGAAATGTTAAATAACAACTTTCCAACATGTATCACTTAAAATAGCTATTACGTGCATCAATATTGAAAACAATACAAAATAAACCTAATGAAACTGGAACCAACTTACTTTATACTCCCAGAAATTATTGTAGAAACAGGAAGAAAATAAGTCCCTAAAATCTTTATGAATGCAAAATCAAGGTGTGACCAACCAACACAATGTCATTCTTAATCACTTTCTGTTGTAGGTAATGTATTTGCCATCCAGGACCCTCCTGTAGGGCTGTGACACTCATTTACCCTTCCCTTTTGGGAATTGCAGCAGCTGATTTGCTCTCTAGAAATTTATTTTAGCTGAAGAGAGCATCTATACTAAGGTCATGTCTCAACCAAAGTGGGAACCTACCTATTGTAAACATAGTAATGTCAAATCATGGCCTCCTTTGTCTAAAAATAAGACAACATGAAAGGGTCATATCAACTCCAGTGCAGTCTGTGAAACTATACAAGTTCATCCTTATAACTGCAAAGAGAAATTCAGCTTTTCTCTTTGCCTAATTTTGGTACCTTTATTCCTTTAAAAAAAAAAGTGTTGATATCAAGGGTCCTGCCTCAAACACTTCCCACATGCAAACCTTCATTTCAAAGTTTATTTTCCAGATATCCTGACTTAAGACAATCCGTGTTAGTAGTTCAAATAGATAGATTTTAATATGGGATATTGAAGCTGTACAGCTTGCCAGCCAGCTGGCAACAGGAATAAATTAATAGTACCAGAAAGCTTTCCAGAAAAGGTTGGGTTTTCAGTTTTTACAACAAAACTGTGCCAGGAATAGACTCCTAGTTGGAGAGAGTGAGACTCTAAGGTTTGAGTTGGGGATATTTGAGTTGATGAACTCATAAGCATTAACTCCAGATCCCTTGAATCATCTTGGCTTAAAGAAGAGTTCTGCCCCTTCCCAGTAAAGGCTGGCATGCCTCCATTGCTTGAAAATGAGGCAGTGGTCTCTGCTCACAAGACACTGTGAGAACCCCTCAGCACCAGGCTGTAGCACCCTTTTTTTAGCCTCCAAGCTGCAGAAGTGCTAAGCACGCTAAGGAAGACTTGAAACTGTACCCTCAAGAGCACCTGTGGTCACCTCCTAATAAACTAATAGCAGACTGTAGGATCTAATAAATATACAATGGGAGAATTTGGGAGAATGTGATTGGGATTATACCCTAGATGGTCCTGTATCAAAAGAAGTAGAATATGAGATTGGATAAGAATTTCTTACTTGATAAGGGAGAACTATCCCATGATAAAGGATCCCAAACCCCAACAAAGACCTCAGAAAACTGCTGAGACACTGTTAAGATAGTAGTTCTTTTAAGTGGGGAGAAAGTGATAGTCCATAATAAGTAAAGTAGAAATGCTAAAAACGCCATGACAAACACGAAAAACAAGAATTTAAAAAATTCAAAAAAATGGCCATGCTATTGGATATACTGTGTAAGGCCAGAAATCCGGCAGTTTATCATGCTCAGAGAGAACCTAGAAGGTTCCCCCTTTACCAAAGCATTGGTGAGAGAAATACCATCATCTTTGAGAAGCTCTATGGTAGCTGTCCTCTGTTAGTAGGGTTTGTGGTGATCAATTCTATACAGAACTGTGTTCTCTAATAATGAGAATGATAAATCTTGAAAATATAGAGGCCAAAGTCAATATCTAACCATCAGAATCAAAGTGGCTTCAATTCTCATAATGAGTGACAAAATTGAAGTGGCAGTCATAGGCACTTACTCAGAGACTTATAGAAGTGGTTTATAGAACAGAGTATCTTAGTATGGGCAGCTGACAAAAGGTATGAATAGATATGCACATTCAAAAGAAATTAAGTATAGATGGTCAGTAGACTGAGGCCAGCCACTTCAAAAAAATTTCATGATTTCTGGTCCATTTTCTGAATTTCAGCCAGGTTTTACACCTAGATTCCACTGAGAAAAAATAAGAGAGGGAGGAAGAGAGACAGAAAGGTGGGGAAGAAAGAGAGAGAGGCCTCACACTGAGGAATATTGCTGTGGACCATTTACAAAATGCCCTGCAAGGCTTCCATCTTTGAAGAGGGCCCAGACCAAGAAAATGTTCTGCAGCAGATAGACTAGAGTTGGCCAAATCTACACCAGCCTGGCAGAGGTTTGGATAATGGGAAATGATTCCTGCTGTTTTTAATGGCAAACTCCATTAGGCGAATCACAAGGTAGATGTCTAGGTTTCTAGACCATTACTGTTCCATTTTCAGGGAAAAACCATACACTATGAAAAAATAATGATTCTGGCATGTTACTAGGCCCTGGTATAGAAAGAACAACTACCATGTGAAATGAAGTAACCATTCAGTCTGACTGGCAGGTCCTGAGCTGAGCTCTGTTAGATCCTCCAAGTCAGGCCTAGTAGCAATATATCATAACATGGAAATAGTATATGTAAAATCAGAAATGTGCAGGGCCACAGGGAACACATAAACTGCAAGATCAAGCATCCTAGAGCCATATTACACCGACCACCCTTGTACCAGGGCCTTTCCTTCTGCCTACATTTAGGACCATATAAGATTTTGTTTGTCTTGCTGATGTAGGAGAAAAGAGGTTGAGCTCAATCTGATGTTGAACTACTGTCCCTTTCAGGCGTATAGAAAGGCAATCATAATAGAAAACAGTCAGCATGGAACAGCCTCAGTTTTAAGATTACTTTAGCAAAGGTAAAATTTATCACACTTTATTTTCGTGTGTGTGTGTGTGTGTGTGTGTGTGTGTGTTTCTGAAGTGAGAAGCAGGGAGGCAAAGAGACCAACGCCCACATTGACCCATTTGGGATCTACCTGGCATGCCCACTAGGGGGCGATGCTCTGCCCCTCCAGGGCATTGCTTTGTTGCAACTGGAGCAATTCTAGCACCTGAGGTGGGGGCCATGGAACCATCCTCATTGCCAAGGCCACCTTTACTCCACTGGAGCCTCGGCTGTGGGAGAGGAAGAGAGCAATAGAGAGAAAGGAGAGGGGGAAGGGTGGAGAAGCAGATGGGCGCTTCTCCTGTGTGCCTGGGTGGGAATCAAACCTGGGACTTCCACACACCTGGCTGACACTCTACCACTGAGCAAACCGGCCAAGGCCCCACTTTTTTTTTTCTTTTTGAAGTTTCTCTGGAATATGAATCCACTAAGAAGCATATAAATATGTTGAAGACTTACTACTGAGTGGAAGTGGATTAAGATAGCAGCACAAGGGGTGAGCGGCAATGGATGTTGTGGTGCACAACCCAGAGACTCCGTTTCAGAACTGTCAGTAGATATGGCTCTCAGCTGAGTCCTTCCCATCGATTGCTTTCAGTTCAAGAGAGCTACCTTGCTCTACCCTGGAGCTACCCACATCTAGTGACTGGTCATTAAATGAAGATTAAGGCCTTATCCCTCTGCCTCAAGGCTGGATGACACAGAAGGGTCTTCCCAGATTCAGTCCTTTAATGGACAGGATGATGACTTTATTAAGACTGACTCACAATTCACCTTCTCTCTTCTCAAACTTACTGCCTTCACTCCAACACTGACAGATCGTCTATATAACAAGTCTTCCTCTCAGAGTCTGTTTCTTGTACCAAATAAAATGCACACTCCTTAAAGAAAATCTGAAATATTTATCAACTAAAGAGGCATACCTCAGAGATATTGTGGGTTCAGCTCCAGACCACTGTAATAAAGTAACACAATAAAACAAATGGTAATCTATTTGCTGGTGGAGGATCTTGCCTTCCATTGGTAAGAAAACCACAAAATCTGTAAAGTGCAACAAAACAAGGTATGTCTGTATTAGTATGTCAATTAACATTAGTTCAGCCAAGCTTGTAGGCCTTAATAGGGCAATAGGATAATGAAAACTTACCTATTTAAATTCAAGAAGGCCTGGAAGTGCCCTGGCTGGTTGACTCAGTGGTAGAATGTCGGCCTGGCATGTGGGAGTCTTGGGTTCAATTCCTGGCCAGGGCACACAGGAGAAGTGCCCATCTGCTTCTCCACCTCCCCCTCTCTCCTTTTTCTCTATTCCTGTCTTCTCCTCCCGCAGCCAAGGCTCCACTGGAGCAAAAGTTGGCCCGAGAGCTGAAGGAGCAATAACCTAGAAGGGCAGAGCATCACCCCCTGCTGGGCATGCCAAGTAAATCCTGTTTGGACACATGCAGGAGTCTGTCTCTCTGCCTCCCAAATTTTCATTTCAGTAACATGCAAAAAAAAAAAAAAAAAGGCCTAGATGTTTTTAGTTTGATATTAGAAATGAGGAAACGAAGCTGTAGTTTTGATCCAGCATAAAGTCACTGTCTCTAGCGATCTTTCCTGGATACCTGGAGTACTTTATTTATTTTGAAGCATGGTAATCATAATTAAATGACAGAGGGAGATTTCAGCACAATAAACTATTTGATAGTTATACAGGGTAATGTCATTTTCCCACCCAATATTTCATATTTTGACCTATTTCTTTCCTCTCCCTACCCCCAGGCTTATATCCATCGTCCTCTAAAAACACAAAATCAATTTCTGGTTCAAAGAAAGTATTGCCACTCTAGAGTTCATCATATTTTCTTATTGTTTTTTATCTAGAACATATTGTTCATGGTGCCTATATTACTCCCTGCCATTGTATTTAACTAATCTTGGTATTATTTGCTTTATTTCACATTGTTTTAGAGGAAAATATCAAGGTAGGATTAGATAAACAAGAAATTTATTGGGGAAAGAATTCTCATGAGGAAAAAATGGGAGAGAGACAAGGAAGGTGGGGTGACCCTACCCATCATGATACAGGTTTTATCCCTATGAACAAGGGTAACCCTGAATCCCAGTTTGGGCTCTGGAGTTATTTACTGCTAGCTCTGGGTAGTTCAAACAATTCAAGAATTATTATTCATTATATAATAATGAGTGGTAAGTCTGCAACTGCGAATGTGAAGGTATCAGAAGAATTTCTGGAAATTCTAGATAAGCTTATTGTGGAAGAAAATTACTTGCCAGAGTAAATATTCAATATGGATAAAACCTCCCTATTCTGCAAATGGATACCTGAAAGGACTTTCATGTATAAGAAGGCCAAGTCAATGACAGGTTTCAAGGCTTTAAAGGCAAGATAACAGTCTTGTCTGGGAACAGTATTGCATGCTTGATATTGAAACCTTTCATACTCTGATGCAGTGAGAACTTCAGGACCTTTAAGCATATCAGTAAGCACAAATTATCAATGTACTAAAGGACCAAGAAAAAGTCATAGATTGCCACTTGCTTTTTCAAGATGTCATCCTGAGGTGCTATACCAACAAAATTAAGTAGTACTATTTGGAAAATTGCATACTGTTAAAGATTTTGCTTATTATTGACAGTTTTCTCAACATCCTTTTTTATTGATGATCTTCATCCCAATATCAAAGTGGTGTTTCTCCCTCCAGACACCATCTTTTTGAGCCAATCAATGGGCAAGGAATTACAGCAGCATTTAAGGCCTACTTCCTGAGGAGAACCCTTGCCCAGGCTATGACTACAACTGATAATGACATCTGAGAAGACAATGATGCAATTCTGGGGGAATTACAACATCTTTGACTACATAAATAATGTTACTTGAGCTTGGGGTGATGTTACCATAAGTATACACATCTGTAAGAAGATACTCAAGAGGTTAATTTATCACATGAAAGGATTTACCAAGACTAAGAAAGTTTCAAAAATTAGCAAGTCTGTGGCTGAGATGGCAAACAACTTTAACCTGGTGTGAATGAAGATGACATTGAGGAGCTCCTAGAGGTGGTTCCTGCAGAACTAACAAAAGAGAAGTTGTTGAAATTGGAACAGAAAGATATAGTTGAAAAAGAGGAAGAGAAATGGAGACTACAAGAGAAGAAAAAAGAACAAGCCCCAAGAAAACTGACAGTGAAGGTTATAGTAGAAGCTTTTATAGACCTCAACAAATACTTTTTCTTCTAATTTTTATTTTTGATTTATTGTGTTGACATGGTTTTGAGTGTCCCACTCAATATAACGCCTGCAACCCCCTGCATCATGTCCCCTAGTGCCATGCAAAGTCTCTCCCATTCCCATTTCATTCCCTTTGCACCCTCCCCCTATCTCTATCCCACCTTCCTCTCTGAGACTTACTATCATATTGTCTGTATCTATATGTTATGCATATATAATATGGCTAATCCCTTGACCTTCTTTGATGGACTCCCCTCTTCCTCTTTCCCTCCAACAGCTGTCCATCTTCTTCCTGTGACCCTGCCTCTGTTTCTATTTTGTTACTCAGTTTATTGTGTTCATTAGATTCCACATATAAGTGAGATCATGTGATATTTGTCTTTTTCTGTCTGTTTGGTTTTTTTTTTCACATAGCATAATAATCTCCAGGTCTACCCATGCCATCGCAAAAGGTAAGATTTCCTTTTTCAGAGCCACATAGCATTTCACTGTATAAATGTACTGCTGCTTTTTTATCCACTTGTCCACTGACAGACACTTGGGCTGTTTCAAGATCTTGGCTATTATAAACAATGCTGCAATGAACATGGGGATGTATATCTTCTTTTGAAATAGTGTTTTGGGATTTTTAGGATATATTCCTAGAAATGGGATAGCTGGATCATGAGGCAGTTTCATTTTTAATTTTTTGAGGAAACACCATACTATTTTCCACAGTGGCTGCATGAGTCTGCATTCCCACCAGAGGTGCAGGAGGATTTTCTCCACACCCTCGCCAACACTTGTGTGTTGATTTATTAAAGAGAGCCATTCTGGTAGGTGTGAGGTGATATTTTATTGTGGTTTTAATTTGCATTTCTCTGATGATTAGTTATGTACATATTTTCATATGCCTGTTGGCTATCTGTATGTCCTTTTTTGGAGAAGTGCCTATTCAGGTCTTTTGCCCATTTTTTAATTGGCTTGTTTTTTCTATCAATTTCTTCTCCTCCAGGAGCCCCTATCCTGTATTTCTCATCATGTTGTCACAGAAGTCTCTTAGAGTTAGTTACCTTTAACTTTTTTGAGCCACTTTTCTTTTTGCTGCTCTGCCTCTGTGATTATGTTTATCCTGTCTTCTAAATCACTGATTCAATCCTCCATTTCATCCAGCCTGCTGTTGATTCCTCTAGTGCAATCTTCATTTCTAATATTGTATTTGCCATTACTTACTGATTCTTTTTTTTATGATTTCAATATATATTTTTAATGCTTACTAAGTTCTCACTCTGGTCATCCATACTTACTCCCTTGAGCATCCAAATAACCATTATTTTAAATTTTGCATCTGGTGGTTTGGTTACTTCCATTTCACTTAGTTTTCTTTGTTGTTGTTGTTCTGGGGATTTCTTTTGTTGATTCATTTGGATTTATTTCTTTGTCTCCCCATTTTATCTGTGTATTAGATAGCTGTGCTCTGACTCAAAATTTGTTGTGGCATCTTTAGGAGGAAGATGAGCTCACTGGTACTAACCTAGAGGCTACCTGAATTCCTTGATGTAAAAATGTTCCTTGAGTTATATTTATCCTCATGTTGAATGTGAGTCTTGAATACAATTGGGCTATTCTTGGGTAGAATTATTCTTTCAGTCTGGCTGGCTGTAAGGACGAACCATGATCATGTGTATAGATGCTATGCAGTGTCTGTCCTAAGGGGTGTAGTTATTCTTCTCAATGTCTGGTACCTGTTGGACTCCTCCTTCAAGCATACCACTTATATAGATAGCTCACTCTAGCATTGGTGCTATCTGTCACCCACTACTGGGTGTGTTGGTTCTGGGTCCTTTTGGGCAGAGTTTGGGAATGTATTGACATCAGTCATTTTTTGTAACCTGCCATGGGTGACCTGTCTGAAACTACCACTCTGTTCGCTGTTTGCATCTGCATTTTCTGTGCCTGGGTGTATGTGGGAGGAGACAAACTATGTACAAGGATCAGTTTCCTCCTGCTTAGAGTTGACAGCAGCTCTGTAAAAGGGTCCAAATTCTATAAAATTGGTTGCCACTTTTCAGCTGTTCCACCTCCTCTTGCTATAACCTTGTCTTCCCACAAAGTCTTCCATAGAAATACTGTAGTGTGGGTTCAGACTGGCCTCACCCCATCAACTTCTCTATAGGTTGTAAGCTTGGTGGCATAGAGGAGCTGAAATCAAGATGACAATGTTAAGGCACCCCTACTTCAGGGTCTCTTGGTCAGGAGCTCAGTACAGGGAAAGTGGCCTCTATACCAGAGCCTAATCCCTGAGACACTGCTGGATACTCCACATGTATTTCTCCCTAGCGAGGTAAGAAGCACATTAAGATTGGGTGGAGCTGACAGTCCCATCTGCAGAAGTTCTTCCAGGCTGTGGAAGAAGACTGAGAGAGTCCTCTAGTAGTGCTGACTATGCCCCGCATGACAGAGCCATCCCTTTCATTAGGTCCCAACAATGGGTTTCAGGGGACCCAAACCTTAAATGTCCATGCTCCAAGCCTCTCTTCTTTTACCCTGTTGGGCAGATAAAATATATTATGCTCACTTTGTTAAAGATGGTGCTACCCACATGAAAGCTCATTGCCCAGGTGATATTAATGTGTGTTGGGGGCAGGCTGTGGGCAGGCAGGATCCTTATAGCCTGGGGCTTGGTTTTAGGACTAAGCCTTTCCCACCCTTTTGGATGTGGGTTGGTGCAATCCCATCATGCCTCAGATAAATGACTTTGTATTAGAGACTTCCCTATTTTTGTATATTGGATTAAAGGTTTTGATTTCTACATTATAAAATGGGGGCAGACCAGGAGCTTGCTCTCTCGGTTCCTGAAATTAGCATTAGAGAGGAGAGCAGAAAAAGGCCCCATGGAGGAGGCCAGGAGAAGCAGCCAAGATGGCAGTTTGTGCAGAGTTTGTGCAGAGAGAAGTAAGGAGATGGGGAACAGAGGTGAATAAGTCTGGTGAGCTAGAAACCTTTGATTCTAGGAAAACTCAGATAAGTCCATAGCTTTGTGAGCACTGAATGAGAGAGTTTTGGAGCCCAGTGTGTGTTTTTACTTGCCTGCTGGGTGCAAGCTAGGATTAAAGATGATGGCCTGTCAGTTTTTGGCTCCATTGTTTCATTACCATCTGTCCGAATCTAATGCAAACCTGAGTGGGTCAGGCTGCTGTGATGCTGGCCCTGGATACTGGCTTTACATACCCTCTGGAATTTAGCTCAATGAGGCAGAATATCTGGGGTATGGGCCAGCCGACTGTGAAGCTCAATCCTGTTCAATGCAAACAAGCCACTGTGCTGGTACTGATCACAGAAAGCTGAATTAGCCTCGGCTGGGCCTGGTGTCTGATGAGCCCCCCCTTTAGACACGCTGCCAGCAAGGTTCCTTGACTCCTGCACTGATGCTCTTTGCAGCTGGCCTCTGGATGTGTGACCCTGGGCCTCGCTGGAGGGAACCCAGTGCAGACCAGTGGGGAATACTGCCTGTGACTGGCCCTCAGCAATCTTCTTGGAGCTACAAGAAATCCGGAGTTTGTGGCTGTGTAAAGCCAGCAGTCAAGGCCAGGGCCACCATCACAGCAGCCTTCTGGCCCATGCAGGTTCGCATTGGATTCGGACAGTCGGTAAAGAAACCATGGAGCCAAAAACTGGTGGGCCATAACCTTTAATCCTACCTTGCACCTGGCGGGCAAGTAAAAATACACACTGGGCTCCAAAACCCAGTCACACTCAGTGCTCACAAAGCCACTGACTTATCCGAGTTTCCTAGAATCAAAGGTTTCTAGCTCACCAGCCTTCTTCTCCTCAGTTCCCCATCTCCTTCCTTATCCCAGATACAAACTCTACACAAACTGGCATCTCACTCATCACTCCGCCATCTTGGCTGCTTCTCCTGGCCTCCTCCACGTGGCCTCCTTTAGCTGCTGGCTCTACTCTCTCCGCTCTCTCATGCTAACCTCAGGAACCAAGAGCCGAGTCCCGTTCTGCCTCCCTTTTATAGTGTAGAAATCCAAACCCTTAATCCAATATACATAATAGGGAAGTCTCTTAATACAAAGTCACTTCTCTGAGGCATGATAGGATTGTACCACCTTACACCAAAAAGGGTAGGAAAGGCTTAATCCCAAAACCAAGCCCCAGGCTACAAGGATTCTGCCTGCCTTTAGCCCACCCCAACACACATTAATATCACCTGGGCAACGGCCTCTTTAACAAAGTGAGCATAACACATTTTATCTGCCCAACAGGCTGCCTCTGCTGGACCCAGGTATACATGGAAATACCAAGCCACACACCTAGGCTAGCTTTTCCCACATTGAGCCTGGGTGAAGGTCAGCAAAAAGCCAAGGTTTCCTGAGATATGCTTCCTACAGCCTCTGTCTGCTGGCTGCTTGTTAGGCTTGGCCACTGAAATAAAACCTCTGGTGAAGTCTAAAGCCTCGGGCAATTCAGGGATTAGGAACATTGGTGGGTGTGGCTCCTGACCTCAGCCTCAAGTGTCAGTCTGTCTAGAATTTTTTCAAGGTTCCCATTAGGGAGTGGTCCCCAGGAGTCCAGTGGGTATGGCCTCTGAGACTCAGAAGTGTAGACCGTGTCTACTGAGTCTCATGAGGCAAAAGCACCAGTCATAAACTCAGGAGGGTGCAGGGAAAATCTCTGGCATCAACACCAGAAAACTGGGTCATTGACATGACTCCTGCTTCTGGTTTCTCAGAACAGCCTAGTCTCCATAGGAAGGGGGCAGAAGAGACTCCTGAGGTGGGGCAGTTGCTTTCCTCCAGGCTGATGCCACCTGGAGGGGACTGCTCCACCTAAAAAATTGGCGACTACAGTGTTGGTGAATGACTCAGCACAGGGGTTCTGGTGGCCAACCTCCACAGTGTTTCCCCTGGGCCACCAACTTCAATTCTCCTTATGCAACTCCAGTCCTCTCAGCCCTCCCTCCGCCAGAGCCCCGGGTAAATGGCTATGAATGAAATTTTCTGCACTGGCCCTTTAAGACGAAGCCTGAGTCTCCGAGAACTCCTGTCTCTTTCTCACAGACAGAAATCATACCTCTTTTCACCACCAAATGCTATGTGGGTACCTCTTCTAGGCTCTGGGGCTCTAGGCTGGAGCTTCAGCCTGGGGCTTAGGACCCTCCCCTCTGGGTGAACCTTCCCACAGTGATAGTCTCCCTGGACCCTCCACTCCACTCACTCCTGGGAGTAGGGCAACCCTCCACTTCTTCACCCTTCCTAAGAGTCTCGGTATGGCTTCTTCTGTGACCCTTGGTTATAGACTCCTCTTCAATTAGTCCAGGAAGATTGTTCTTAAGTTAAGTTGTAATCCAATTTAGACCTGGAAAACTACAGTTGGAATGTCTGACTACTCCATTGCCATATTGGAATCTCCTCAACAATATTCTTAACAAGGTTTCAAACTTAGATCTCAATGGCAAAAGGTTTTCAGTAATAGAGAGAAATGTTCATGCGGCATTATCTGCTTACAAGAAAATCTTTGATAAAAAAGAAAAAAAAAAAAGCAACAACCATGGGCATATTTCTAAAAAGAGTGACACGTTCTAAAGGAGAACCTTGGGCAGGTCTTTCAAGAGGTGTTTCAGAAGAAGGCATTGTTATCACTGGAGATGACAGCTCTATGCTGGTTGTTTCCCCTGAAGACCTTCCCAGTGGGACAAGATGTGGAATGAAAGATGTTGCTAAAAGTGAGCATCTGTGTCTTAGTTTTAAACAAAAAAGTTCTAAAAATTAGAAAAATAAAAAAAAGCTTAGATAAGGATATGAATAAAAAATAATTTTGCATAATGTGTCATTACAACAGAAAAGTGTTAAAAAATTAAAAATTTATTAAGTAAAAATGTCATAGTAACTAAGGTTAATTTATAATTAAAGAAAGAAAAAATATATTTAAAAAACTTTAGTGTAGCCTAAATGTATACAGTGTTTATAAAGTCTAAAGCAGTGTGTATTAATGTTCTAGGTCTTCATATTTACTCACTATTCACTACTTACTTTCCCAAAGCAAATTTCAGTTCTGCAAATTCTATTTATGTTGTGTCTTATACAGGTATACCATTTTTTGTCTTTCAAACCATAGTTTTACTGTACCTTTTTCTATGTTAAGATACATAAATACTTAACATTGTGTTAAAATGGCCTACAGTACTCAGTACAGCACATGCTGTGCAGGTTTGTAACCTGGAAGCAATAGACTGTATCATAGAGCTGAGGTATGTAGTAGACTATACCATCTAGGTTTGTGTAAGGAAGTGTACTTTATGATGTTTGCAGAAAACAAAATTTCTTAGTGGTGGCATTTTTTAGAATATATCCCCCTCTTTAAGGGACACATGATTGGCCTGTATTCATTGCAATGCTGATTTCTTATAACCATGCTATAGCATATGTTTTAGGTAACACAAACACTAGTAGAATCAAATTTCAAGCCATAATGGAATAACTAATACCAGAGACACCTTATCAAAGTAACTAACAATAAAGTTAGTCAAAACATATAAAGCAATTTGCTCCCTGCAAACAATTAGACCCCTACTGTAAGACAAGACTCTTATGAAACAACATTGACTCAAGGAGTGCTCATTATCCTAATATAAACATTGCTAGAACCATGATTCAGGATGAGATTCTTTCTACCAAGGCTTCTGTATCCTTTACTTCTTCATTAGAAATCACCCCATCATCCCTGCAAATGTCCTGTATATTCCTCATGAGAATGTTTCAATTAAACCATTACTCATCCAATCCTGGCTTGATGTCTGCTTTTTAAACAATATGAAATAATGCAAATGGGCCTGACCAGGCAGTGGTGCGGTGGATAGAGCATCTAGCCTGGGATGCAAAGGACCCAGGTTTGAAACCCTGAGGTTGCTAGCTTGATTGCAGGCTCATATGGCTTCAGCATGTGTTCACTAGCTTGAGCGCAGGGTTGCTGGTTTGAGCATGGAATTAGAGACATGACCCCATGGTTGCTCACTTGAGCCTAAAGTTTGCTGGATTGGCTGCAATCCCCTGGTAAAGGCACATATGAGAAAGAAATCAATGAACAACTAAGATACCGCAACTATGAGTTGATACTTCTCATCTCTCTCCCTGTCTGTTTCTCCCTCTCTCCAATAATAGTAGTAATAATAATAATAATAATAATAACTATTATTATTATTATTATTATTATTATTATTATTATTGTACCAGAATTAGTTGAAAATAATGTGTGGTAGGATCAAGATTTGGAACTGGCTCACTCACTACCCAGCAGGCAGAGGATACAAGTCTGAATAGAATGTAGGACAATAATGTAAATGTGGTCCAACTCTTAATTTCACAATTGGTTACTTGTAAAATGCCCCATTAAAAAAAAATACCTTTACAGGTGTGGTGATAAATATATTGGGAGGCAGAAAGGAATAAATGTGGAATTTATGTGACTTACTTTGACACTTTCTATTACTCCTTTAGTAGACACTATGATTACCAAAGTGTCATGACCATAATAAATGAAGGTTTAGGTTAAATTACCAGGTGAGTTATCAAGACTTTTAAAGGTGATAGCTGAGGATGAGAATTGGAGGGAGACAATGAGTACAGAATACGGTCCTGTGACCAACAGCAGAGACAGGGATTATATTTGTTCAACCAACCACTGTCTTCTAAGATTTTCCTCAGAAATAGAGATCCTTAAGAATCACTAAAGAACTGCTCCTTGAGTACGTATGAAGAGGTAAATCTGGGGTGAAGGTGAGGGGTTAGGTGAGGATGGGTATTGGAGAGAGGCCATGAAAATGTATCACACATATCCTACTGCAAAAAGCACAAATGATAGAAGACCCAGGGCTGCACTCTGAATCTACTGCCCATTACTGCCAAAACCACACTTTCTATGAGCTATTACCAACTAATAAATGATTACGGCAGAAATACTAGTGTCCTTTTAGGACAATTTTACCTAAAGAATTCTCCACATGCTTTACTGAATCTCTTTAAAAATTGTAATAAAGGCTGAGATTTATTTTCCTATATACCCTTCCTTCTTTCCTTCTTCTTTCACAGGCGTGAGACTTGTAGAACAGGCTGATGGTTCTACCTCCCCTAGATGCCTCCTCATATTCCTCATCATCTTTTCATCCAATACGTCCTTTGTGTGTCTAAACCTATCTCGGTTTCTCTGACAAAATAAACTAATACATACATGGTTCTTATGAAAAACAAAATGTTCACATTAGTTTCTGAATGCATGCCACTTTCTGGATTGAAGTGCAAAAAATTAGAAACCAAATAGAATACAGTATGTGGAGCTGCAGAACACACATTAGATTTTTTTGAATCTAATAATAAACTGGAATTTGCAGAAGTCACAGAAAAGATGGATATATACAGAGGAGAAGCCCCATAATTCTGCATGTGTTTCCCCTACATTACTATTTGAGCGCAGGGCTGCATGTGTGAATAGGGAGTCTTTATAAGATTTAACAGAGTAACTATTTCAAGGCAAGAGCTAATGAAGACACCAAAGTTCATGTGAGGATAGTGGGTGTTGAAATTACAACATATCCAAGACTTCCTATAATGTATAACCTATCCCCAATAGCCACCACATCATTTTAAAAAATGAGGCAATCAAAACATGACCCACAATCAAGAAAAGAATTGCATAATCAAGATAACTCAGATATAAAATTATACAAAAACAGCTATAATAAATGTAATAAAGGCGCTATACAGAATATTGAGCATGATGAATAAGCAGACAAGGACTCTCAAAATTGATTTTAAAATCTATGGAAGTAAAACCAAATGGAAACACAAAAATACAAAGTACAATATTTGAAAAGAAAATTTTAATGGACAGCTTAGTGGGAGATTTAATATAGCATAAGAATGTGTTGGTAAATTTAAATACAGCCCAATAGAAATTATTAAACCTAAGAATGGAGGAGGGAAAATGTTGGGGGAAAAAAACCATCTCAGAAATTGATGTTAAAATATTAAGTGATATATATGTCATAGGTGTTTTATAGAAAAGATAAGAAAAAATGGGTGAGAAAAATGTTCAAGAATAATGGACTTTTTAAGGAACCACCATACTGTTTTCCATAGTGGCTGTACAAATTTACATTCTTACTAGCAGTAAATGAGAGTTCCCTTTTTCCCACAACTTCTTCAATAGTCAATATTACTTGTCTTATTTATAATAACCATGCTAACAGGTGTGAGGCAGTATCTCATTGTAGTTTTGACTTACAATACCCTAATAGCTAAAGAAGTTGAACATCTTTTTACATATCTATTGTCCATTTGTGTCTTCTTGGGAGAACTATCTGCTCAAGTCCTCTGCCCATATTCTTTTTTGTTGAATTTATTAATGGTGACAATAGTATTTTTTGTTTTTTGGTGTTGCATTGTATGTGTTCTTTATATATTTTAGATATTATCCCTTTATCAGAGGTATTGTTTGCAAATATCTTTCCCATTCAGTTTGTTGCTTTTTTTCTGTTAGCAATCTCTTTTGCTGTTCAGAAGCTTTTTAGTTTGATGTAGTCCCATTCATTAACTTAATTTGGCACTTACTTCCCTTGCCTTTGATGTCAAATTCAGAAATTCTTCTCTAATACCAAGGTCTATAAGTTTACTACCTATTTTCTTTTATGTAATTTATTGTTTCAGGTCTTAAGTTTAGGTCTTTGATCCATTTTGGGTTAATTTTTTATATGGTGACAGTGTCTAGTTTCATTCTTCTGCATGTAGCTTTCTAATTTTCCCAGCATCATTTATTGAAAAGGCTTGCTTTTCTCCACTATCTGCTTTTAGTTTCTTTCTTGAAAATCATTTTCCCATATATATGTGAGTTTATTTCTGGGTTCTCATTTCTGTTCCACTGGCCACTGTGTCTGTTTTTCTGCCAATACTGTACCATGCTCTTTTGATTATTGTCACTTTGTAGTATAATTTGAAGTCAGAAAGTGTGATACCTTCAGCTTTGTTCTATTTGTTCAGGATAGCTTTGGTTACAAGGAGGTTTTTTTGTGATTAGGAGGTAGTAAGTGGTAAAAGAAATCAAAGATATGGTGATGGAAAGAGATTTGATTTGGAGTGTTAAAGCACAATGCATATAATTATCTATAATACAATTGTACACTTGAAAACTACATAACATTATTAACCAATGTCACTCCAATAAATTTAACAAAAAACATTGATGACCAAAACTTTCCCAAAGTTTGTGAAAAATATCAACTAGATGTATTTCCAGAAATCTTTTTAAACAGCTCCAAGACACATGATAAGCAGACAGCTGAAGATTAATGATAAGACAAAGAACGTTGTAGGAAGCCAGAGTAAAAGTCCTATACTTATGGGGGAACAAATATATGAAGCACAGTTGTCTTCTCATAAAAAAAAAATGAGGAGAAAAATAAATATAATGAAACATCTGTAAAGTGCTGGAGCAAGAACAATAGATTTTATCTACTCAGTGGTCTACGTCAAGCCAAAATACCAGTACACATGCATTACAAGGAATGTTAAAGGAAGTGTTTCAAGTAGGAAAACAATGATGCCTGTTGGATATTCAGATATGTACAAAATAGTAGAGAAAACCAAATAGATTGTAAAAATATAGATAAATATAAATGAATATTTTATTTTGTATTATCTTAAAAAATTTTAAAGTCAACTGAGTGAAGCAAAAACTATAACATTGTATTGTGCAGTTTATAATATAACATATTCAAGAAAAATATATGACAGGAGAACAAAGTAAAGAGGTGTTAATTGAATTATATACTTATAATTTTCTTACACTTGGAAGTTCATAATATTTATTATATGTTTTAAGAATGAACACTATAATGCATATAGCTGTCATGATATAAAATAATAAATATAAATATACTAAATATTTAGAAAACAAAATACAATGATGAAAGAATAAAAATACTAAAAATTGAAATAATCAAAAAAGTATGGGAAAATCAGTAAAGGAATAAAAGAAGAATGAAAAAAGATCAAGTGGAAAACAATACCAAATTAGTATACATAAATTAAAATGTATATATTAGCAATTGATTAAAATTAGACTAAATAACTAGATAAGCTAAATATCCATTTAAAATTGTAAAACTTGATTTTAAAATAATTGTTATCAAATTCTTATAACTTAAAAGTAAAAAAAGGATATAATAATGCAAATTATCAATAAACATAAAAAAGAATACACACTGCATAAATTCATTTCAATGGAGCTCAAAAGAAGGGAACCTATGTTAGAGTGAGATAAGTAATAAAGACTGATTGCATATTGTAGATGGAGACTTGAAAGGAAGGACAAAGGCATGTCCAGAGCGAAGAAAATGTTCTATACTGTGATCTGAGTATCAGCTATTGCTTATAGATTTTCCCAGCTCATCAAAGAACAGTACATTTCACTGAATGTAAATTATTATATTAATAAAGTAAAAATAATTCCTGCTAAAGCCCACAGGAAACAATGAAAAGAAAAGCTGCACTCATTGTTATACCTTTGTGAACCTCTCTATTCTTATAATTAATATTTTGTTTAAGTTTTTCTGTTCTGATCAGATAAATATTTTGGATTGTTGTTTTGATATTCCAGATTTTTGAAGCCTATCTTTCAAATATAAACATTAATTTATTGAGATGATATAATTAAGGAAAATTTTTTTCCCAAGATTAAGATTCAGTAATATGTGTATATCATGTTGGTTTTTTTGAATTACAATGAGGTAAATCCTTTAAATTTTTAGAATGAGCCTGACCAGGCAGTGGCGCAGTGGATAGAGCATCGGACTGGGATGCGGAAGACCCAGGTTCGAGACCCCAAGGTCGCCAGTTTGAATGCGGGCTCATCTGGTTTGAGCAAAAAGCTCACTAGCTTGAGCCCAAAGTCGCTGGCTCGAGCAAGGGGTTACTCGGTCTGCTGAAGGCCCGCGGTCAAGGTACATATGAGAAAGCAATCAATGAACAACTAAGGTGTTGCAACGTGCAATGAAAAACTAATGATTGATGCTTCTCATCTCTCTCTGTTCCTGTCTGTCTGTCCATGTCTATCCCTCTCTCTGACTCTCTGTCTCTGTAAAAAAAAAAAAAAAAAAAAAAAAAGGCCCTGGCTGGTTGGCTCAGCGGTAGAGCGTTGGCCTGGCGTGTGGGGGACCCGGGTTCAATTCCCAGCCAGGGCACATAGAAGAAACGCCCATTTGCTTCTCCACCCCCCTCTCTTTCCTCTCTGTCTCTCTCTTCCCCTCCCGCACCCAAGGCTCCATTGGAGCAAAGATGGCCCAGGCGCTGGGGATGGCTCCTTGGCCTCTGCCCCAGGCGCTAGAGTGGCTCTGGTCGCGGCAGAGCGACGCCCCAGAGGAGCAGAGCATCGCCTCCTGGTGGGCAGAGCGTCGCCCCTGGTGGGCATGCCGGGTGGATCCCGGTCGGGCGCATGCAGGAGTCTGTCTGACTGTCTCTCCCCGTTTCCAGTTTCAGAAAAATACAAAAAAATAATAATAATAATAATTAAATTTTTAGAATGAAGTGGGATAATTATTGCCTTCAGATAGAGAAATTTAAAAGTGAAAAAGCAGAGCTATAATGCTATATGAAAGAAACAGGATAGATACATAGCCATGAATACATAAATGTAATCTGACTTTATGGATAACAATGCTAAAGAATAAATGTGGCAATAAGAAAGGGTTAAAGGCCCTGGTCGGTTGGCTCAGTGGTAGAGCGTTGGCCTGGCATGCAGGAGTTCCGGGTTCAATTCCCGGCCAGGACACACAGGAGAAGCACCTATCTGCTTCTCCACCCCTCCGCCTCTCCTTCTTCTCTGTCTTTCTCTTCCCCTCCAGCAGCCGAGGCTCCAATGAAGCAAAGTTGGCCCAGGCGCTGAGGATGGCTCCATGGCCTCTGCCTCAGGAACTGGAATGGCTCTGATCACAATAGAGCGATGCCCCAGATGGGCAGAGCATCGCCCCCTGGTAGGCATGCCGGGTGGATCCCGGTCGGGCGCATGCGGGAGTCTATCTGACCTGACTGCCTCCCGTTTCCAACTTCAGAAAAATGCAAAAAAAAAAAGAAAGGGTTAAGATTAAACCAGCTACCACAAGCAAGAAACTTGTACCTATAAGTTTAGTCAGTTCCTAGCCAAGTTTAGTCCTATGGAAAGGGAGCTTTGGCCATAGCCTTTAAATACATACATTTAGCCCACTAGCCAAACCATTTTTATGATGAGATGAATAAAACAAGCTATTAGCTCCAAGTGTTTAATAATGTAAATTTGCCCTTTGACACACGGAATACTTGTAGTAATGATAAAATCATATATGTCAGTCAATTTGGTAGCCAGACATTGGATCATGAAAAATTCCCTTTGAACCCTGCAGACTTTGTCAACATTTGGATTTCTATCTGTGAGATATATGCCCAGTGTAAATTTATCTCCTGAATATTAGTCTCTCTCTATTTTTTCTCTAATTCAATGAGAGGAGGGGAGGCAGAGACAGACTCCCACATGCAACCTGACCAGGATCCACCAGGCAAGCCCACTAGGGAACAATGCTCTGCCCATCTGGGGCATTGTTCTGTTGCTCAGCAACTGAGCTCTTCTTGATGCCTGAGGTGGAGGCCAGGGAGCCATCCTCAGAGCCCAAGGTCAACTTTCTCCAGTCAAGCCATGGCTTCAGAGAGAGAGAGAGAGAGAAGCGAGAGGGAGAGGCATGGAGAAACAGATTGGTGCTCTGAGAATTGAACCTGGGACATTCACAAGCCGGGTGACACTCAACCACTGAGCAAACCAGCCAGGGCCAATATTAATCTCTTAATGATTAATCTATTAGGTCCTTTTATCTTATGTGCGGTATCAGTGCTACTATTCTGTGGTAGCCTTTATTTTTTTCTGCTAAATCTTTGCTATCTTCTCCTCCTAGTAAAGGCCTTACTCTGCCTCATTTGTGGATGTGGCATGCAGAGCCCTCATGAAAGAGGTGCGACATACTGTCTCATTTATTTAGGGCTTGGCCACAATACAAAATTTAGCCAAAGAAATGCAAGGAATTATAATAATATACAGAAATATCTGAGAAGAAACTTCAGGAGACATAAGGAGTTTCTGTCAAATCTCTTTATGGAGGTACATAGGGCCAGCTCCTTAAGGCTGGAATCTAGAATGAGAAGACATGTGGAGCAGACCCACAGAATTGTCCCTCTGCCGGTGACATCTATCATAAGTAAGAATTGAAATGTGTGTTGTAAGTCACTGTGATTTAAGGGTGTGTTTTTTTAATTAATAAAGCGATAAATTTAATTTACTGAATTAAAAAATAAAAAGAATATCTTGAATTGCAAATTTGAATTCATTTTAGGTGATCTGTCAAGTGAGTGAAAAATATATTGTTTAAATAAAAGAAAAAAATAAGATTAAATTATTTAAAATTCATATTAATACAAAATTAAAAATTTTAAATAAGAAGGCATCTGTAATCCAGAGTTCCTAAAAAAATATAATTTGTCTTTTGATTATAATAATTTAAGATTATCTTCTATCATTTAATGACCAATTCTGAACATTTGAGGAGAGATCTCTTCTTCTCCAGCAAGGCTTTTCAAGTTAAGGCTAATTTTCCTTGATGTGTCACTTATGTCGTGGCCATGAACAGAAACTATATTCTCTTGGTTCCCACTGGAGCTTGTGCCATCAGCAGGATCTCCATCTGCCACCCCTCATGCTATCATCAACAGAGCACCTAAGCCACCTCCCAGTAATTAAATGTCTACTCAACTCATAGAATCTATACTTATTTCTGTCCATAATGCTTAGTAACTTCAAGTAATCATATAGATGATCCAAAACCTTAGTTTCTATTCAATTATTATTTTTTTAACATCCAGTAAAATTTGATTTCACCTTAGTTTCATCTTCCCTAGGTTTCTAATTCCTGTAGTAATTCTGTATCTTGCACCACCGTTAACTTTTTTTTCCTCTGAAATCCAAGTGGCAATTACCTCAGTCCCTGTGTACCATCCATCACCTTTTCAGCTCACTTTCTCTAGTAGCCCATTAAAAGTACTTCATTATAGTGAAAAATCATCTTTTTGGGTTGTAGACTTTTTATATCTGTCCCCTTTCACTCCCATTTTACCATCTTAGATTAGGTGCTTCATCTTATTATTTTTATGAGTTTTTAACTACTTTCAACTCTTGATTTCTCTCCCCCTCCCATATCTGTCTGGAAAAACCTCCACTCTGGTTGAAATCAAGAATATATATAGTCTGTGTATAAAACCTGTATAATTCAATTCAACTAGAGGTACTCATATACAACCATACTGACAAATCTCTGTTTTAATACATGAGCTCAAGCCTTATATAGACAAGTAGCATTTCCCCAAAATAATACTACATATCTTAAGTAATTTGATTTCCCTTGATATGGAATATATATTTCAGGAATTTGTTTTTAACCAAAATCTTATTATATGATCTTATAAAATTTTTTTGTAACTCAAAACACACCCTAACCTAAGTTACTTACCTATTCTAACACAGAAAACAAATACTATGCATTTTTCCACTGTGCACAGCCAAACTAGTTTGCCCATGTAGTCCATAAGTACAATGCTAATGGCATAAGCCAAAACACTCACATCTCAATTTTTTTAAGTTTTTATGGGAGTGCGCATCATAAGCTCAAAGGTTGTAGGTCAAGACTGTCATAACCTGAGAACCCTGTATTCTTTATTTTCTGACATTTCCACCTAGCCATCTCTTACTTCCTTGCCATTGCACTTGCTATTCTCTCAGCCTATAATGGTCTTGCCTGGTTCTGTGCATTGCTGGCTCCCTCTTATTTTGTAGGTCTTTCTTCAAATGTCACCTCCTCAGAGAGTCCTTCCCTGACCATTTTATTCAGAGAGTTGAGTCCTTCATAGCTCTAATAATAATATGCAATTAGCTACATTTTTTCATTTTATCATATCTTTCTACATCTAGAAACTAAACTCTTTAAGAATAGGACATTTGTATGCTTTGTACTCTTGCTTATCTTCAGTGCAAACTATAATGTCTGGCAAAGAGTATGAACTTGAGAAATATTTTTGACTAATTAATAAATGAAAGAGTACCATATGTAATCACTAGATAACGCTTCAATTCATTTGTTTAATCTGTAGAGTAAAAACGTGATAATACATGGTTTCTAAAGTCTTCTGTGGAATTCTCGCCCCATCTTTAACTTCTTATCTATAGATTGTGAGTAACTGTATCATAGGATTAACTGGGTACTTGAATCAACTCATACTTTGAAATGTCTTTTTGCACTTGTTATATCATCAGACAACGAATAATATAAGACTAATTTCTATGCTTCTTATAAGATGACTACATCTTCAAAGAAATCTTAGTACCCATGGGTAAGAATCATCAACTGCCCAAGCACCTCTGTTCACTTCACTTCACAGGTGTCTGTAATCTCAAGGTCACACATTAAAATCTTCATGGATTCTAAATTAATCTCCACAGGAATTCTACACATCATAAATATTATAATATCCATTCACTTCTGAAAATTTTATGTAAATGTATTGCTCAATCTAAAGATTATAAATGGATAAAGCCAATCTACCTTCTTCGTCATATCTCCATTTAACACATATGACCAAAAAAAATAACTTGTTTTTCATTTAGATTACACAAGAGGTATTAAAATGCCTAAATAATTTGGATCTTCTTAATAGAATTTTAAAATGTATTTTTTTTGTTTTTCTAATAATAAGAGCACAAATATGACATACAAACTGACAATTTGCATGAACTATACATTTGTAAGCATGTATAATATTTAACCACAATACCTATGTTAGACATAGGTATTTACATAGTAAAGTTTTGTGGTGAAATGTAGAAAAATATGATTGTGTTCATGCAGAAGACAGGTCAATTATTCCTACTGTGAGGAACAGGTCAGATGTGAATTAGATTCATTATAACTCTTTTTATTCCCACAGTCTCCCTCCATTAAGTACCTATTAATTCATTTTCCTACAGCAACTTTCTCTTGCTGACAAATTAGACATTTCTATACTTAGCATTCAAAAGTTTAATTCATAAGAACTTTATTTAGTTATTTGTTCAACTGTTCATTTTGTAAAACTCAAGATTATCAAAATCTCAATCCATTGAACAAGTAAATTATGAATTGTGTGTCCTTTAATAAAAGAACTGTAAACTCTAATACAAACCAAGTAGGTAAAATAAATGAATTTAAAATTTTGGAATAAACAAAAATTGTGGAAAGAGATAAAATAGTTTTTATTAATTCCTCCTAATAATTAATATCAGAGCAGGTGTGTCTGGTATTAATAAGTTTTATGATATCTTAAAAAATAAATTTATAGTACTAGCACTTAATTGTGTGTGTGTGCATGTGTGTGTATGTATTTAATTTCAATCCATTTTTGTTGAAAAACAAATGTCTTCTGGAGGCTATATCCATCACTAGTGTGCCAGTTAATGACCTTAATATTATTTTTCATTAAAATACTTAAATAATAAACATTAATAAATCATTCAAAATGTCTGCTTCACAAAATTCAATTTAGATAAAACTGTTTTATGTTATATATAATATATGCATCAAAGCAAAATTCCCAGATATGCTCACTGTATCCTATTATAACTATAAAAGCAATTATATAGATATATACATCTAAAAAGAGATAGACCTACACAAATTGGTTTAGCTTTGAACAATTTATATTATTTCTCTTTGCTTCTTTTATGATGTATTAAAAGTAATATAAAAAGAAAGTGAGTTATGTTAAAGAAGATATTAAATGGATGATGGGACTAGGCAATATGAGAAAAGAAAGATAATAGGATAGCAGAAAGAAATAGGCTAAATCAGATATAAAAGACTTAGAAAGTACTCTAAGATTTAAAAATCACAACCCTAAACAATAAACTCCCTAGATAGTGACACCGAAAATTGCCTTGTAAGTGTCCACTATTCAACAGGGGAGCAATTTGGGGTAATATTTAGCCTGATAGTTACTCTATTTCTACCAGACAATTTCTCCCATCACCATTGAGCAGAAACAGTAAAAGTAGGACACAAAAATGTATACCTGTATTGCTAGCTAGTAAGTTGGGACTTCAAGGACTCTCTCAAACATGTGAGGGACAGTGTATCTGTTTGTTCAGGGGGTCTCTGCAGTAGGAAATAAAACAGCAAGAGATAGGTCTATAAAACCCAAGGGGATAAGGGTTTGTAAAAAAATTAAAATGCGGACTATGAGCAATTGAAGTCCCCTTCCAAATTGGTGTATATTTGACTAGCAGTAGTTAAAAGATGTCTGAGATCATTTTAAATGTTTACTATAAATTAAAGAATAGTTGAATAATAGTGCATATGAATTTTCTTTTCTACAAATTGGTGTATATTTGACTAGCAGTAGTTAAAAGATGTCTGAGATCATTTTAAATGTTTACTATAAATTAAAGAATAGTTAAATAATAGTGCATATGAATTTTCTTTTCTACAGGCATACATTTTAAAATATAGATCAAGTAATAAATACAAACAATACTGTAAGTGATGTGGGTTAGATATCAGGGAAGTATTGAGAATTGAAATGATGTGATTTTTACTGTTTTTCCATAAATTATATTAGGTTATAATTGTATATTCCCAAAGTCAAGATCACCTTTCTCTTGTTATTACATTTGCTTATTATGGATTAAAAAAACAAAAGTAACGGAAGGGCAATGAATATACATACTGAACAAAATCAGTGAAGCTTTTATGCATATTTATATGGGCAAATGAATTAATTTAGAATAATTTTTTAGATAGTTTTTCCAGAAAAAAATAAGAAACTGAGTTGCCTAGTGGTGAGCAACTGAATTTTCTCATTAATATGCTTCTTGTTTTTCCTGATCATTGGTTCATAGGTAAAAGGCTTTGCATGAATAATTCTAACTATGTTGTAAGGTCATTAACAAGTATTTTTACCAGCCCATCTGTGATGATTTTATGTGCTAACTTGATTAGTCCATGATTTCTAAATATTTAGCTAAACACCAGTTGGAATTTTCTGTGAACGTATTTCTTACATCAGAATAACATTTAAATTTTAAAAAGTTGAATAAAGTAAATTATCTTCCATAATGTAGATGAGCCTCATCCAGTAAACTGAAAGCCTTAAAGAAAAAACAGGTTGAGGTTCCTTAAGGAAGGGAATGTCTGCCTTCAGATGTGGTCAGACTTGAGCTGCAGCATTAACATCTCCTTCCTCCAGCCTATGCCTTCACACTGAGAAACTGGGAAGTGCCAGCCTCTATATCACATGATCGGTTCCTTAAAATAAATCTTTCTTTCTATATATACACACATCTTATGAATTCTGTTTTTCTGGAGATTCTTGACCAATCCACCAACATGTGCATTATTAAAATGCCATGAATACTAGAAACAAATAATTAGAACTTGAAATAAAAAAAGAAAACATTTATGTTAGCACTCAAAAAATAAAATACTTAGATATAAATCTAAATAAGTACAAGGTCTATATGATGAAACCTAGTAAAGTCTGATGAAATGAATCAAAGAATAACTAATAAATAAAAAGATTACTCATGTTCATGATAAGAAGACAATATTACCAAGATGTCAGTTTGTCCCAACTTGATCTACAGATTCAACAAATTCCAATCAAAACATCAAATTACTCTGAGGATATTGACCAACTGATTCTAAAGATTATATTGAGGCCTGACATGTGGTGGCGCAGTGAATCAAGCATCGACCTGGAATGCTGAGGTGGCCAGTTCGAAGTCCTGGGCTTGCCTGGTCAAGGCACATATAGGAATTGATGCTTCCTGTGCCTCCCCCTTCTCTCTTTCTCTCTCTGTCTCTCCTCTCTAAAATGAATAAATAAATAAAAAAAATAAAGTTTATAGTGAGAGACAAAAAAGGTACAAAATAGCCAACACAATTTTGAAGGAGAACAAAGTTGGAGGACTGAAAATACCAGATTTCAAGACTTACTATAAAGTTACTATAAGCCCAGTAGTTGTGGCCTCCATTGTGGCCACCTGGCACATGCAGGTTCCCATTAGATTCAGAAAGATGGTAGAAAAACAACGGAGCCAAAAACTAGTGGACCATTACCTTTTATTCTAGCTCGCACCCAGCAGGCGAGTAAACACAAACACACTGGGCTCAAAACCCACTCACTCAGCGCTCACAAAGCTACTGACACATCCTAGTTTTCCTAGAATCAAAGGCCCCCATCAGCTCACTCAGTCACCTCCTTTTCCCCATCTGCACGCCTCCTTCTTGGCTAACTTCTTCCCTGCAACCACGTGGCCTCTGCCAAAATGGTCTCTTAAGTCTTTCTTCTTAAAACTTTTCTGTGGGACAGCCCCTGCTCCAGTACACATTAGCATAACCAAGCCCCTTCCCAAACATGAAGGTAATTAGCTATATCACTTGGGCAACACAATCACGTGGTCAGTGGCTATTTTTAACAGTAAAAATGAGCAAAACCAAATAACACAAATTTTACAAACTTATTTGCCAAACAGTTACAATAATAAAGACAATGTGATTATTGTAAAAGAATAGACAAATAGATCAGTGGAAGAAATAAAGTTTCAGAAATAGACTCATTCAAGCATATTTAACTAATCTTTGACAAAAAACAAAAGTAGCACAATGCAGAATATAAAGTCTTTCAACAAAAAGTCTATAAACAAGTAGATATTCACATGCAACAACAACAACAACAACAAAGAATCTGGACATTTACTATACTTTTCATAAAAAAATAACTCAAAATAGATAGTAGACCTAATATAAAGTGAGAAATTATAAAACTCCCAGAAGATAAAAGATAAAAAAAAGTCTAGATGACCTTGGGTTTGACAATGACATTTTAGATTTATCAAAGGTTTAATGAATGTAAGAACAATTGATAAGCTGATCTTAATCAAATTTAAAATTTCTGCTCTGTGGAAACACTGGCAAAAGAATGGGAAGACAAACCATGGGCTGGAAGACATTTGTAAAACATATGTGATAAAGGACTGTTATCCAAAATATGCAAAGAACTTTTAAATTCAGCAGTATAAAAATGAAAATCCAATTTAAAGTTGGAAAAAGATCTCAACAAACATCTGACCAAAGAAAATACACAAATTAAAAATAAGCATATGAAAGTACATCACATATCTTATCTCATCAGGAAAATTCAAATTAAAAGAATAAGATACCACTACATATCTATTTAATGGTCAAAATTCAAAACACCCAAAACACAAAAGCTAGTGAGGATGTGGAGCAACACAAACTCTCAATCATTGCTAGTGGGATGGAAAACAACACAGCCACTTGGAAGACAGTCCAGTTTTCTTACCAAGCTAACCATAGTATCCTATCAATCTCGCCAGCAACTACACTCTGGTATTTACCCAAATGATTTGATAATTTGTGTTTACATACAGAAAAACTTAACATGAATGTTTATAACAGTTTTATGATTTCCAAAAATTGGAAGTAATCAGAAAGCCTTTTGGTAGGTATTTGTATAAATACTGCAGTATATGTAGACAATGGGATATTATTCAGTGTTAAAAAGAAGTGAGCATTTAACCTATGAAAAAATATGGAGGGATATTTAAAGCATATTATTAAGCAAAAGAAGTCATTATAGCCTGACCAGGCAGTGGCGCAGTGGATAGAGCATTGGACTGGGATGCAGAGGACCCGGGTTCAGGACCCCGATGTCGCCAGCTTGAGTGAGGGCTCATCTGGTTTGAGGAAAAGCCCACCAGCTTAAACCCAAGGTCACTGGCTCAAGCAAGGGGTTACTCGGTCTGCTGTAGGCCCGCAGTCAAGGCACATATGAGAAAGCAATCAATGAACAACTAAGGTGTTGCAACGCGCAATGAAAAACTAATGATTGATGCTTCTCATCTCTCTCCATTCCTGTCTGTCTGTCCCTATCTATCCCTCTCTCTGACTCTCTCTCTGTCTCTGTAAAAAATAAATAAATAAATAAATAAAAGAAGTCATTATAAAAGAGCTACATACTGCATAATTCCAACTATATGGCTTCTGAAAAAGGTAAAACTAAGGAGACAGTAAGAAGGTGAGTGTTTTTTATGGGTTAGAGGGGGAAGAAGGAGTGAATAGGCTGAGCACAGAGCATTTTTTAAGACAGTGTAACTACTTTATATGATATTTATATGTCATTACACATTTAGTAAAGTCCATAGAATGTACAGCACCAAGAGTGAAGTCTAATATAAACTATGGACTGTGAGTGACAATGAGATGTCAATGTAGCTTTATTGATTTTAACAAATGTACTGCTCTGGTGTGAAATGTTGATAGTGGGAGAGGCTGTACATGTTTGGAGGTGAGAGTATATGAGAAGCCTCAGTACTTTTTGTTCAATATTTTTGTAAATTTAAAACTACTCTAGAAAATAGTTTATTAAAAAAAAACTTCCATGGGCTATTAAAAACCTCACTATGAAACTCCAAGTACCTGTCCACTTATTTCTAGCTGAAGTTGAGAGAACAGCCAGCAATTAAAACATGATTTACATTGAGTGAAAGGATGAAGTAGCATTTTAAAAGCAGCTGCCATTACTTGTATTATTTATTCATAGGGTACGGTGTAATTGCAGAATTCTGCTGAATAAAGACAAATGTGTTCCCTTTATTGAAGCGCTTACAGTCCAAAGATAGAATGGAAATTTAAGAACAGCTTTAATTCCTCAGGCATTCTAATGGAAAGAAGTGAATCCAAAAGACTCTTGTGTGGATTAGACTTTTCACACAATATTTATATTTATGGTTCATACCTAATTGCATATTGAGAAGAATTAGACAGTCCTCAGATTGGTCCAAGTGTTAGCCTGTAGACTTTTTGTTAACTTGGCAAATATGGATGCATATTTCATGAATCTAATAATATTAAACAAATGATACTTAAATACAGTTTAAACACTAAATTGTTCAAATATGGGAAGGCAAAGCTCTTGAGTCTCACTGAACCATTATCAATCATTCAGAAGTATTTACCTCAATATAAAAAGTGCCATGCTTAATGAATTTTGAAACAGCAGCATTACATAATTGGGGCGTTCATTTTTTTTTTCTCTTCTAGATGTTTAAATACATCTTCTGTGCTTCTATAACTAGTATCTGATGTGCTTTTCTTCTACTGTTGGTGAGTTTGTTTTGTTCAGTTAACACCAGATGAACAGTTCCCCCTAATTTAACTTAAAGCTTAATATGAGAATTAAACCTGCTTTCCTCTTGAAGGTTTTCTTGTTGCAAATTTTCCATTAGAGGAGACAGCTCAACATTGTGGAGCTGTAGAATATTATGATCATCCTGAAAACTTTGTCCCACTACTAATCCTTTCCACTTTCTGTTCCCACAATACTGAACTACTTCAAAGTCCCCAAAGCACCAGCGTACTATCATTCTCAGAAGTCACACATACTCTCTTCTGCTTACAAAGTTCTATTTTGCCTCCATCTGGCTTACTCCTTCGCTTTGCAAATCCCAATTTATGTGTGCCCTCCCCCAAGAAGCTCACCTTTTCTGTTGCACAAAACTTAAACACTCTATCTGCTTCTACCCAGTAGCTTACTGAGATACCAAGTACATGCCTCAAATACTTCTGTTAGTTATGGTGCTATATTGCAACTTATTTCTTTCACATTCTGCCCACTTTGAGTGATTGCACTTCATATCTGGTTAGATGTATATTTTAATTATCTGTATGTTCACATGTCTTCCACATTGCCTGGCCCAGAATAACTGCTCAAGATATGTTGGATAAATTTAAGTGATGCATATTACACCATCACCCTCAGTGAGTGCTCTTTCATTTAAAATCCAAAATATAGGGGATTTTTTTGTTTAAAAATCAAAAGTTCAGGGCACACAGGAGAAGCGCTCATTTGCTTCTCCACCCCTCCGCCGCGCTTTCCTCTCTGTCTCTCTCTTCCCCTCCTGCAGCCAAGGCTCCATTGGAGCAAAGATGGCCCGGGCGCTGGGGATGGCTCTGTGGCCTCTGCCTCAGGCGCTAGAGTGGCTCTGGTCGCAACATGGCGATGCCCAGGATGGGCAGAGCATCGCCCCCTGGTGGGCGTGCCGGGTGGATCCCGGTTGGGCGCATGCGGGAGTCTGTCTGACTGTCTCTCCCTGTTTCCAGCTTCAAAAAAATGAAAAAAAAAAAATCAAAAGTTAACCTAGAGAATTTAACATCCTAATCATACTTTGCCTATGTCTTCCTCTTCTAACTTCCCTTTTAACTTTAAATAAGCTGTTTTGATTTTGCAGTTTTTCCAAGTTGAGAAGTCAGTGTGATAGAGATGCATTAATGCATGTGGGATTTGCCTAGACATCAATAAACTTGAAAGCCTCCCAGCGGGCCACTTGTAGTGTCAATAAAGGCTCACAATTACTTGCTCCTTTGAGCATTTTAGCCCCAGCCCCCTAGCTCCTCTACTGTGAACATTAGGCTCCAGAATTGAGAAGTCTAAACTTCCTAAACCTTAAGGCAAAGAATTTCTAATATTGGCAAGGACCTGGTTTCTTTCTTTTTTGTTTCTTTTTCATTAGATTTTATTTACAGCTAGTGCTTGACTTACAACCACAATTGGTTCTGACAGACTGGTCGTAACACGATTTGGTCGTAAGTTGAGTAGGCTATATGTACAGTAGTACTGTGAAATGATGTTATAAAAATCTTTAAGTCATATTTTATAATTTTTTTTCATTATTGTTATATATCATAATTTTCTTTGTTCATTTTATGCCATTTGTATCATCTCTACACCATTTTGTTTCTTATTTTTTACATTCATCAGATTTAAGTAAAACACTGCATTACCAGTACAACTGGTTTAATATTTGCAGACAATTTCCTCTTGGTAGATATCTTGGGAGGGGTTTGATGAAAAATATCCAGACACAAAACACAAAATGCTGTAGCGAGTCTGGGATAACAGTTGAAATGGTGCACACAGAGATGGTAGTGCTGCCGGAAGCTGGTCCGCACTGTCCTACACCCAGCTGGGTGATGCTTGTGCTGCCAGACACGGAGCAGTAGTGACTAGTGATTGTGGTCGTAAAGTCAAATGGTCATAAGTTGCATAATCAATCAATATTTGTATTCATTTTTAAAGAGAGCAGAGAGAGAAGGGTGGAGGAGAAGGAAGCCTCAACTCCCATATGTGCCTTGACCAGGCAAGCCCAGGGTTTCCAACTCTCGACCTCAGCGTTCCAGGTAGACACTTTATCCACTGCGCCACCGCAAGTCAGGCGGGACCTGGTTTCATTTTAAGTAAAGGAGCTAGATTTTATCATTGTGATAAACCATCATGGGACTGGTAACTCATAACTCTTTTTCCTGCTGTTCTCCAGCCTAGAATTGGTGGTGGACCTCACCATTTCCAACTTTATGAAGGTGTAAACTACAAGGGCCAAGAGTTGGTGACCAATGACCACTAGGGCCACTGTTTAACTTGAAGAAATAAGAAATGCAGTTGAAAAGTTAAGGGTAAGGTAGGGGGAGAAGAAAGTGGAATCAGGGAAAATCCTGGCCTCCAGGCACTGTCTCATGCTGGGGGTGTCTCCCAGATCCACTGCACCTGCCTGGTAGTGAAGAGAAAAACCACGGTATGGGACAAACAGAGCAGCAAGCTTTCTTCTGGGTGACGGACAGAATCAAAAGGCAGTGGGGAAAGACTCAGTCTGAAGACTGGTCCCAGGACTGGAAAAGTGTCCCTGCCACGTGAGACAATAGAAATGAGGAAATAGCAGGGAAGAGATGGGGAAAACCAGAGAACAACCATTGAGACTTTTGGAGAAGAGCTTTTCCTTCTTTTCCTCCCTGCTTTCTTCCTTTTCCCCTTCCTTCTTTTCTTTCTTCCTTTGTTCTTTCTTTCCCTCCTTCTTTCCTGTTTTCACGCACGTGTGTGGGTGTACCTGTATTTAAAAAGAAACTCCTTAGTGGTTGCTTTTTTCTCAAAATCCTGTTTCTCCTCCGTGAAGTTTAAGTGAGATTGAAGTTTTCTTGACTTCTGCGTGAAGAGTTTTCAAATGACAAAGAAAGGGAGTCACATACAAAGCTAATGACACCTCCGTCATCACTTGTTTCCTGCAAGGTCGTCATCCACCACGCACCCTGTGTGGGAGATAGGCTAATCGGTACATGTGTGCGTTTCTATTTTCCAGATTGAGCTGTGCACGTCCCCTTCCTGCTCCTTCGCCCTCTCGCCCTCCTTCAGCACTTGTAAGGCATGCGGATGCGTTTGTGCGCGCCTCTGTGTTTAGCAAAAGCTCTTTGAAGAAGCGACCCTTCTTGCAACGCACTCCCAGCTCTAGACGAAGCATCTCTCCAACAAGGAGCGTCTCTGATCTGTCCGCAGCCGAAATGCCCTCTCCACGCCGATGAGGAGAGGCTATCCAAGTGCTAGGGAGCTGATGCTTCGGTGTTCTGGGCAAGCCGCCTGGTTCCTTGCTGGTCGCCCTGAGCTCTCCCGGGGGTGTAGGAATGCTGGTTCCTGTGAGAGTGAGAGTGTGTGCGTGTGCGTGGACGACTCGAGCTTCTAGACTTCCTCTCTCAGCACAGCGCAGGCAGAACCGGCAACACTACGCTCCTAGCAGCCGCCAGCAACGCGAGGCAACGGCAGCCTCCGCCTCCTCAGTCCAGTGATTGGCTGGTTTTGCTCATCATTTCCCTGCTAGGAAAAGGGAAGGGCCAGTGAGGACCCCGAACCCAGCTGCAAAAGCGGCCGTCACCTCTGAAGCACAAGGTGTCTTGTCTTCAAAGAAATCCGAGCCCCAGAGAGGCGGCGCGGAGCGGCCCGGCGGGGCCGGGGTGAACCGCGAGGGAAGCGCTGGGCAGCGCGCGAGCCCCCGCCGGAGCGCGGCCGCCGAGGACCCTCGCGACCTGTTCCTGAGATCCTGGCTCCACGCTCTCCTCGCGTTTTACAGATTCCGCCCCACACCTCCCGCGACTCTGTCTCCCAAAACGGAGCTTTTACATCCAGAGAAGGTGCGGGAACTGGGGCAACCACTACTTTCCCCGGCACCCAAGATGCGCTCCATTAGGAAGAGGTGGACGATCTGCACCATAAGTCTGCTTCTGATCTTTTATAAGACAAAAGAAATAGCGAGAACTGAGGAGCACCAGGAGACGCAACTCATCGGGTAAATGCAAAGCTTCATTTCAGGATATGACAAAAAGTCAAGCCATAAATTAAATGTGAATATAGACAATAGAGTGAAGGTTAGGATCTAGTATATGTGTTCCTATGAGCTTGTATGTGTTTGGTCTCGTGAATTAAATAACAAAGGCGATTGTTAAGGTGTGTGTGCTTTCCTAGGCGTGTTCTCAGTGAGAAGAGTTCAACTTGCTGCTGTTTGGTGGCAGTGACAGTTGTGTAGGAGCCGGGGTTCGCATGCCGAAGGGGAAGTCACTGCAGAAGTGTCAACAAAGAACGTGTCCTCTTGTTCTTTTAATTCGTGGGCAGAACTCAAGTGAGATGTCTTTATTCACCATCTGGCTGCCCTTCGTTCTTTCTCTACCTTATCACTCTAGGAAATTATAGAGAAACCCGGCTTTCCCAAAGGCTGAAGTTCAAGTCCAGAAAGCAGGAAATGTGTCTCACCCCCCGTCTTTACTCTTCTCTGGCGTGGGGTAGATTTGTCTATCTTAGTTTGAATTAGAAATCCAGTACACCAAAAATACTTTCTTATTTGCACTTCCGTGGAAAAAACGCATGGGCGTCACGGTTATAGTTTTTATAAACTGAGTAATGTATCAATAGTTTCACACAGACTTTATTTCGGCTTTTTTTGTTGTTGTTGATGTTCTAGATAAATTCAACGTCTTCTTACACCCCAGTTAGTTCTCTAAATATCACACTTCCTTCCTCCTTGTCCCCGGCCTCTGTGTCTTTGAAGTTTACCCGGGGGGTGGGGGGAGGGTGGCTGCAACTTTGTGTTGCTTACATGGCTTGGAAGCGTTTTCTGAGGATGTGAACCTGGTTGTCAACCGTGTTCAAAGTCCTGTTCCGGAAATCCTCCCTCATCCGGAGGCGTTCGTTATCGGAAACTCCACACTGGCAGAGATGCCCGGTTGGTTTTTTATTCTCCTTGGCATGTATTACAACTAAGTTAGAATCCTCGCGCGCGCGCGCGCGCGGGTGTGTGTGTGGCATAGGCTGCTAAAACGTGCACACGCACACGAACTTCATGCACTCCATTTGTTAATATTCCTGCTCCACCCTAAGTAATGAGCATTTAAGTGAACAAGACACGGGCTCATCCTTAGGGAAGCAATTGCTATTTTATAGAAAACTAAGATAGCCAGAAGTACAGCTGAAAGGAACTGGAAGAGAATGGAGAGGCTAGTAAGGAATGGCATGGATGGTTGTTATGCACCAGCAAATGTATCAGTGGTCTATTCTGGGATGGGGATGGGGTATCAGACTGTATGGGCTCCTTGTACACAGGGAGGGGGTGGGCTGTAAATGTGACCTAGCTCAATTGCCAGGAAAGAAGGACTTTGGGCGGGGGTGTGGGCGTCCCAGGCAGACCTGTGCTTCCCAGTCAGACAAAGGGGTCTTTGCGAAGGTGACGAAGCGGCGTGTGGGAGGCAGGCGGAGGCTGTGGTGAGGAGGTCGAGTCTCTTTGTTCCCTTCCGGGCTGGTGGGCTCCGAAGACAAGCCTGAGCCCAGACAAAGCGGCCCAGCCTCGCCAGGACTCTCAAGGTTCGGGCTCTCGGCTCGCCCGCCCTAGAGAGCAGCAGTGGGAGGGACGGACGGGGCGACAGGAGGCGCCCCACGCTGCCGAAACGCCCTCTCCGGGCCTCCTAACCCGCCGGCAGGAAGGAGGCGCGCACCCGGGCCGAGTCTCTCCAAGGAACTAGCAGACGTGGAGCGCCCCGCATTTCAGGGGCGACACCGCTCCTGTGGCCCTTCCTCGGTCACCGCCGGCCGGGGGGCGCTGCCCGGGCGTTGTGAACGCGGGGACGGGGACGGGCGCGGCGTCAGGCTGGCCCGGGGGTTCCGCTCTCGCCCTGCGCGGCTGAGCCGCAGTGTCTCCCCTGCTCCCCGGAGAGAGCCTGGGGCGGGCGCTGGTTCCTCGCCTGCGCGCCAGGTGCTCCCCGGGTCTGCCCCTCCGCTCCGGGGCTGGAGGCGAGGGTGTTAGACTGAGGGAGAAAACGGGGGGAGCCTTCATTGCAGGAATCCGGCCCACTTAAAAGAACATCACTTTCCTGTTCGGCCGGCCGGCGCTCCTCCTCCTCGATTAAAACCTACGATGACAGGTGCACGCGGCGCGGCCGAGCCGGCTGACGGCGCCGCTCCTCGGCTCGCGGAGCCCGCCTGGGCCGCCACCGCTCTGCCCTGAGACCCGGACCCGGCGCTGCCGGGGCGACGCGGGGACAGCCAGTCCCTGACGCAGCCCTTGCTTTTCCTTCAAGATGAAACGTTCAACGGAAAAGCTCATGATACTAGTTCATGATTTCGTTTCAGTCCCCAAACAGTGCTTCTGGTGGTGGAGTTGACTCATCAAACGGTCACTTCGTTCTCTACCCAAGCCACGTGGAGGGTCTAGTTTCTGGATGAGTAAACTAGAGGGGAGGTTTGGCTCCCGTGCCCGCGACAGAATTCTGAAATGAGTGAGGTACAGGAAGCAGTCTCTGGCCTTTGGGGGGCACTGCGTGCCTTCTGAGTGGGTGATACATTCAATGAAGGGCCTTCCAGATTCCTCATGTTTTAGAACCCCCCTCCCCAAATTTCATATTTGATTTCCCTGCTACCATTTTCCAATAGGCAGGCAGTTTCTTTGTCTATTGAACTTCTGCTTCTCCTAACTGAGGTCCCATCTAGAATGAGTGCAGTATTACTTTTACACACAGTGTTGAGCAGTCATTCCGTGCGGAAAAAGAACACGAACACAACTTTCAACAACCATCCACATTCTCTTATGTCCACAGGAATACTAACAGCATGATTTTTATAAAGGAGTATTTTAGAATAGGTAAACTGATTATTGAGCACTTAAAACTGGAATTGCCTTCCATGCAAACCTATTAATTGCCTGGCATGATAACTAGTTAATAAAGTTGAACTCAAAAGGCATTAGGCATATGAAGTGATCTATTCTTGACTGATATTTTTTCTTAATGGGAAAAAATGACACTTGTCTCAAAATTGGCCCAGGATTTTATTGGTTCTGTGTATGCTTTTTTTTTTTTTTTGCTTTTTTTCTTTTTCTGAAGTTGGAAACGGGGTGGCAGACAGACTCCTGCATGCCCCCGACCGGGATCCACCCAGCATGCCCACCAGGGGGCGATGCTTTGCCGCAATCAGAGCCATTCAAGCACCTGAGGCGAGGCCACAGAGCCATCCTCAGCACCCAGGCCAACTTTGCTCCAATGAAGCCTTGGCTGCGGGAGGGGAAGAGAGAGACAGAGAGGAAGGAGAGGGGGAGGGGTGGAGAAGCAGATGGGCGCTTCTCCTGTATGCCCTGGCCAGGAATCGAACCCCGGACTCCCGCACGCCAGGCCAACGCTCTACCACTGAGCAAACCGGCCAGGGCCTAGAGACCTTTTTATTTTCACTGTGTACATTATGTTGTCTTACCTAGATTAGTTCTGAAACTTATGATACAATTGACTGTGGAGATAAGCATTCATTCACACTTAGAGTATTCTCATTGTTAGCAGTGTTACTTCCAGATCATTCTAGAGTAGAACACACTTGTAGATCAGGAAATCCAGAATTTGCACTTCATTTCACACATTACACTTGGAATTCTGCTAAAAACCATAAAGCAGTAAGTTCAGGTAGTACATGTCTCATCTTTATTGTTAATTGTTTGGCACTTAGGTAGTAAAAACAGAAAATTGCCTGCTGTTTGTGTTTGAGCTTATTTGGATGCAAGTTCTTTTCTTTTAAATGACTTCAAAAAATTTTATATTAAGGAGATTTAACCTAGTCCAGAGTAAACACATTCATGCCCAAAGCAAGTCATGAAGCGTTTTTCAGTGGGGATGAATGCAGGTCTTTTGGGACCTAATTGTATGAAGCAAAATTAGTCGTATTTGGCCTGACCAGGAGGTGGCACAGTGGATAGAGCATTGGATTGGGATGCAGAGGAACCAGGTTTAAGACCTCGAGGTCGCCAGCTTGAGCGCGGGCTCATCTGGCTTGAGCAAAAAAAGAAAAAGCTCACTCGCTTGTACCTAAGGTCGCTAGCTTGAGCAAAGGATTACTCGGTCTGCTGAAGGCCCACGGTCAAGGCACATATGAGAAAGCAATCAATGAAAAACTAAGGTGTCGCAACAAAAAACTGATGATTGATGCTTCTCATCTCTCTCCGTTCCTGTCTGTCTGTCCCTATCTGTCCCTCTCTCTGACTTTCTCTGTCCCTGTAAAAAAAAATAATAATTACTCATATTTGTTACATACTGTAAAATTAATAAAATTTGTATACAGTAGTAACATAGCAAATGATTAGTTTCTGTCACTAGTATTGCATAGGTGACCATCAAAGAGGGTTTTCTCCTAACTCTAAATAAGCAGGAATACTTTACAATATGTATTACTTTATGCTACATTATCTTCTTGATGTGTCATGTAATTTACCCTGTAGAAGTACATATTGACTCTTCCTGAGAAGTTAACTAGTTGTAACTTTTTTCTTCAAAGTCCTTTCCAGTGATAAAAGTCTGAAATTTGACTTGTTACCAGTTCAATGTAAAGAATTAAAACAGCAGAGCAGCATAGTAGCAATTTAAACCACGTTTTTGTTTGTTTTAAATTTAAGGGGTTCTGAAAAGGCTCCATAGAGCTGGGTACATAATAACAATCATTCTGCCATATAAAAATGTATCAGTATCTACAGGAATAAAGCAGTCTTCCATGGATATTTAAAAATGTCAGCCTGTGTATATTTTTACTTCTCCCATAAAAGTTTATTGGTGGTGAAAGTAATCATAGAAATCTGTGGTCAGAAAAAGATGATATTCACAGGTCAGTTATTAATAAGATGAAGATTGGAAAGAGTCCTACCCCTAGTAATGTTAAAGGCATATATCCAATAGTGTAAAGATTAACTTCTGTGTATATCCATATTTTCATTCATATGCAGTTATAATCAGATATGTAATATAAATAATTGACTTCTGGGCCACTGAGTAGTAAATTGCTCCCTATGTTTTCTGGCATCCCAAATGACCTGTATAAAATGATTATTATTAGCCATGCATAGGCATGCCAATATATCATTTTCATCAGTGGGATAGTTTAAATATTAATTGTTACAGAGTTCTAAATTCTGCAGGGAGTAGTTGCATATGATTCTTTGAATTGCTTCAAATTATAAGTACATGTTTAAAAAAGAATGCAGACCAAAATACCAAACAATAAGCCGCAAATTACAAAATTCATCTAACAGCTGTTACACAGCAGTGTTTCCATTGATAGTAGGAGTGGGTTGCCTACATAATAAACAGAGATTGAGACTTCTAATTGAGCAAATAGTCATGTTACTTTTTTTTTAGTCATGTTACTTTTTAACTATATTTTTGAGTTTCTAAAATTTAAAAAGTAATATGTAAAGGAATAAATGCAGGTGTTGAAAGGTCTATGCCACAAACAGGTGGGTTTTAGATTCCCTAAGTTTGGTTTTACATTTATGAAATTCCAAGAAAATAGTGTTGAATTGACTGACACTGTAGATTAAAGAGAATAGCACAGTTTATTTATTTGATGGAATAGAAAATACCAGTAATAATGTCTACTCAATAGCTTTTCTACCTACTACAATTTGTCTCCTCCCCACCACCATCTCTCAGGAAAGTATTTCTTGTTGAGATGACTCAATGTAATTTTAGATATTAACATGTCAATAGTGCTTTATAAATCACTTTCACATTCGGATTCCTCACAAAGTCATTGCAAATTAGAGAATGTTATTGCAACTTTCAAGGTAAGATGAGGACTTAGTGGCCTAGAAAAATAATGTTTTCCAGGGTTATACTAGGACATACTATCACAAAGCTTAAAAGTGATAGAATCACCAATATGTCCAGATTACCTGATATTTCAAGGTCTACTTTAAGAAAAGAGCTTTTCCCATTATGCATATATGCCTTCTGTGAAAATAAAAGTACTTGCCTGACCTGCGGTGGCTCAGTGGATAAAACATCAACCTGGAACACCGAGTTCACCAGTTGAAAACCCTGGACTTGCCTGGTCAAGGCACATATAGGAGTTGACACTTCCTGCTCCTCCCTTTCTTCTCTCTCTCTCTCTCTCTCCTCTCTCTATAAAAGTGAATAAATAAAATCTAAAAAAAAAGTTATAAAGAAAAGTACAATCTTGGGAGTCACAAGTATACAGATGCAGAAGAATTGGCCAAACATCCTGTGTCTATTGTCTAAACACAATGGGGAGGGATGGGCTAAACTAGAACAGCTTTAATGAGATTTTTTTTTTCTTTAAATATCACAAAGGTCTTTTAAAAAATTATTTTGGAATTCTTATTTTTTCATCTAAATAATGTTGGTTTATATTGTTTTAGAAGGGTTTATATTGGTTTATAACATTATATAAGTTTCAGATGTACAACATAATTTAATATCTGTGTACACTACAGTATGCTCACTAGCAAAGATACAATTGACCCTTCTTGGCCATTTCACTCTACCCCCAACCCCTTCCCATTTCTTAACCACCAATTTGTTGTCTGTATCTATGAGTTTGTTATTTTGCTTGGTTTGTTTTGTTTTCTTTCTTTCCACATATGAGTGAAATCACAATCATACTGTATTTAACTTTCTCCCTCTGAACTATTTTACTTAGCATAATAGCTTCAGAATCTATCCATGTTGTCACAAATGGCAAAATTTAATCTGTTTTTGTGGCTGAGTACTATTCTATTGTGTGTGTGTGTGTCTCAATTATATCTTTTTTATGGACAAATAATTAAGCTGTTTTTGTTTCTTGTCTGTTTTAAATAATGCTGCTGTGAACATAGTGGTGCATATATCTTTTTTAAATTAGTGTTTTAATTTTCCTTGTATAAACACACAGAATTGGAAAAGCTGGATTATATGGTAGTTCAAGTTTTAATTTCTGAGGAATCTTTATACTATTTTCCATAATAGTTATACCAATTTACAATCCCATCAACAGTATACAAAGAGTCACATTTTACAACATCTCCAACTCTTGTTATTTTTTTAATTATGATTTTAATTTATGTTTACATAGATTCAAGTGTCCCACTGAATATATCTCCCCACCCCCTTATTCCCCCTCGCCCCCTCCATGCCTCCTCCCCCCAATGCCTTCCTCTCTTCTCTCCAGGATTTGCTGTCCTGTTCTCTACAATGCTGTTATGTATATATAATTTCAATAATCTCTTTCTCTTCCCAGATCCCATCTTCTCTTCTACTTTCCCTCTGACCACTTTCCCTCTGGTCCCTTTGATTCCGCCTCTGCCTCTGTTCCATTGCTCATTTCACATTGTTCCTTGGGTTCCTCAAATGAGTGAGGTCATATGATATTTTTCTTTCTCTGTCTGGCTTATTTCACTTAGCATAATAGTCTCCAGGTCCATCCATGTTGTAGCAAAAGATAAGATTTCCTTCATCCTCATGGCCGCATAGTATTCCATTGTTTATATGTACCACTGCTGTTTAATCCACTCGTCCACTAACGGACACTTGGGCTGTTTCCAGATCTTGGCTATTGTAAACATTACTGCAATAAACATGGAGGTACATTTCTTCTTTTGAACAAGTGATTTGGTATTCATAGGATATATTCCTAAAAGTGGGATGGCTGGGTCAAAGGGCAGTTTCATTTTTAATTTCTTGAGGAATCTCCATACTGTTTTCCACAGTGGCTTCACCAGTCTGCATTTCCACCAGCAGTGCAGGAGGGTTCCCTTTTCTCCACACCCTCACCAACACCTGTTATGTATTGTTTTGTTAATAGGCGCCATTCTGACAGGTGTGAGGTGGTATCTCATTATGGTTTTGATTTTCATTCCTCTAAAAATTAGTAATATTCAGCATCTTTTCATATGTTGGCCATCTGTATATCTTCTTTACAAAATGTCTATTCAGATCTTCTGCCTATTTTTTAGTTGGGTTGTTTGTTTTTTTGTTTTGTTGAGTTGTATGAGTTCTACATGTATTTTAGATATTAATTCTTTATTGAATGTATGATTTGACCTGATGAGGTGATGGCGCAGTGGATAGAGCGTTGGAGTGGGACTGGAGGACCCAGGTTCAAGACCCTGAGGTCGCCGTCTTGAGTGCGGGCTCATCTGGTTTGAGCAAAGCTCACCAGCTTGGATCCAAGGTCACTGGCTCGAGCAAGGGGTTACTCGGTCTGCTATAGCCTCATGGTCAAGGCACATATGAGAAAGCAATCAATGAACAACTAAGGTGTTACAACAAAAAACTAATGATTGGTGCTTCTCATTTCTCTCCATTCCTGTCTGTCCCTATCTATCTCTGTCTCTGTAAAAAAAAAAAAAAAAAAAAAAGAGTGTATGATTTGGTAAGTTGCCATTTTTGTTTTGTTGATGGTTTTATTGTCAAAAGCTTTTTCTTTATATGAAATTGGCTTTATTTCAAAAAGAATAAGTATAAATAATTGTCCTGAGAAAATCATATCCACTTAATCTTTAATAATACTTTTTGTCATGGTCATATCTCTTCTTCTAATGTGTAGAAAAAGTTGTATTTACAATTTGTCAGTATTAATCTAAATCAGATTATGTATTATGCTACTTAAACAAAATGCTTCTTACTTTCACAAAGCTGGCATTTTTATTTTGTTTCAGAGATGGTGAACTGTGTTTAAGTCGATCCCTTGTCAATAGTTCTGACAAAGTCATTCGAAAGGCTGGCTCTTCAATTTTCCAGCACTCTGTAGAAGATTGGAAAATCAATTCTTCCTTGGTCCTGGAGATAAGGTGAGTTTCTTTAATAAGGAAGAATACATTTCACATCACGTCATTAAATATGTTGGGCTTGGCAAAATTATATTAAATGATTAATTTATAGTTTAAGTATGAATAATTTAATATAAGAGTGAACCAGCTCACTAAATGTACTCACTGAAGAATATAAAACCACAAAACTGAAATCTTATACAGTCAGAAATGTAAGGATGAATATGTGAGTTTGAATATATTGTCTTTTTACTAACAGAATAAGATATTTAAATGAGTTCTAATATTTAACATACTTTTATTTTCTTTACTTGGTTTCTCAGGATAGCCATATATTTTGAGAATTATCTATAACTTTCTTTTTAAGACTTCATATTAATCTTGAGTTGTCTCAAACTATATGAAAATAGAGCCTATTCAACTCCTATTTTGCTGACAATTATAAATAAATATGACTTACTTTATCTATGTGAGCTCCTATAATAAAACACTCAATAATTATATCATAAATAAGAGTACTGGTTTATTCTTTACAATGTTTTAGTTGAAATAAACTTTTGAAATCAAATGTGGTGTCTATTTATATCCATTATATCTTATTTTCTTCAGTTATAATCTTATTAGTAATAAGAACAGTAGAGCCAGCACTTCCTAATTATGGGAAAAGCAAGCTGATAATTTTTCTATATAGTTATATTGCTGTATTGGTTGGTAGGTTTTAATAAGAACATTTTAGTAAATCAGAACTCTTTTTAAAAGTTTGAGAGAAGTTAGCTTTTTTAGGTCGTCTCCATCAATAGCGAAGATCTGGAAACAGCCCAAGTGTCCGTCAGAAAATGAGTGGATTAAAAAGCTTTGGTACATATATACTATGGAATACTACTCAGCCATAAGAAATGATGACATCAGATCATTTACAATAACATGGATGGACCTTGATAACATTATACAGAGTGAAATAAGTAAATCAGAAAAAAACTAAGAACTATATGAATCCATACATAGAAGGGACATAAAAATGAGACTCAGAGACATGAACAAGAATGTGATGGCAACAGGGGTGGGGGGTGGGGGGAGGGGGGGAGGGGGCAAAGAAGGAGAGAGGGGTTGGGGGAGGGGAGGGGCACAAGAAAACCAGATAGAAGGTGACAGAAGACAATTTAACTTTGGGGGAGGGGTACACAGCACAATCAAATGTCAAAATAATCTAGAGATGTTTTCTTTCAACATATGTACTTTGATTTATCAGTCACTGCATTAAATTTAATAAATAAATTTAAAAAAATGTTATGAAAAAAAAAAGTTTGAGAGAATGACCATTCATTACATAATAAAGTAATTGAATATTTCTAGTATTGGGAAAATGCTAACTATTCAATTATTGTATATTAACACAGTTTTTTTTTAATTGTAGTTAGTGGTTAAGAGAATAATCTGCTAATCTGTTTGGGTTTCTACCTAATCACTTCTTAGATCATACCTATATATAATTTAGAGTATTAAAGAATTAAAAGAAGAATTAACTACATTCATCTTTTGAGTATGCATAACAATTTATAGAATTAGTGACAGCAAAAGCACTCCCTACATATTGAAATATATTTGAAAGAATGTCTGGAGATGGGTCAGGCAAGTGTAAGACTTGTTTGCATACTTTGTTTTAAACCTTTGGTAGTGACTGGAAAGGGAAACCAGAATCAAATCACAGCAGTGTCAAGTGATGTTATATATATAATCATTTATATGGAAACTATTTTAATTTATATTTTAATTCAGGGAGAATAGTGTATATTTGTAGGTAGAGTACAACAATATGAAGATAAGTAGAGTCTGATGACAGTTTTTAAATTGGTGTCTTTTGCATAGAATGTGGTCAGCAAACAAGATTTATTTCAACTGAATAGGAAAAAATTAAAGCCAATTTTAAAAATTAGGAGGCTCCTTCTAAAAGTAAAGATTTTTATGATTTCTGAAAAATAAAAATTTTTGACAACTCTAGGTTCCCCTTAGGAACTATTTGGCTGAAGCCAGCACTAGTCTAGAGACACTGATGTTTCCAGTTCGACACTTGTACCGCTGAGGCATCCTTCTCTCATAATACCTACCCAGTGTTTTCATTATCCCACACTTAATACCCATATTTGAATTTGAAAAGCCTATACGAGATAATTATGAGAAAAAAGCCACAAGATGTAGGACTAGATGAGGTCATCAATACAGATGTGGTTTAGTTTAGAACAGAGTAAAAATTCACATTTCTTGGAGGTAGATTGGAGAGTCATTATAAAAGAAAATATTTGTAGCATTCTTGATGTTGGCCAAGACTTAGAAATAACTAAAGTGTCTCTCAATGGGTGATTTGATGAAGAAGATGTAGTACAAATATACCATGGAATACTACTCAGCCACAAGAAAAGATAAAATATTGCCATTTGCAAAAACATGGATAGATCTTGAGAATATCTGCTAAGTGAAAGTTAAAGAGTCAAGAACGATATGGTTTGGCTCATATGTGGAAAGCAAAAATGAACAAATAACACAAACAAACAAACAAAAACACTGATAGACACAGCCAAGAGTATGGTGGTTACCAGAGGGGAATGTCATAAAAAAAAAGGGGATCAAACATGTGGTGGCTGATGGAAGATTTGACTTTGGATGGTAAACAAGTGGCAATATCATAGAGTTGTATATTTGAATTTTTATAATTTTATTAACCAATGTTAACCCCAAAAGTCTAACAATAAATAAATAAATAAATAAATAAATAGGTAATATTTCCTCTATAAGGATGCCTTGAGAGAAAACTTACAAATGGAATGATTTGGCAAGAAGTGGGGCAATTAGTTAAGGCTAGAGAGATCAGGTAAAGCTATGTAATAGAAGAAAGCAAAGTAAAAAAATTTTAATAGTTTATTGAATGTATCTAGACATGCTAAGTAAAAATTAGATAAAGTGAAATCTAATAAGTAAATTAAATATGTTAATTGGCAATAGATTAATTAATGTATCTGACCGTGCCTTCCTAGTAGTTATACAAAAATAAATACTGCAGGTGTTCATGAGGCTACAGAAGTATGTTTTTCCTATTTTTAAGATATTCAAGCTAAAGGTATTAAACATAAATTAACCCAAGCAGTGAATTGTTGCAATTTTACAAATTAATGAGGGTTTTATTCATATCTTTGAGGAGATCTATTTTCAGTTATAACAGCTGATAATCTGAGTGAAATATTAGTATTCTTTTCATAGGGTTCTCCTTAACAGATAAAGAAGTAAACAATAAAACATTAAGCAAGTATTGAATAATATATACAAAATTGTCTCTTAAAAGGAAATAATAATTTGTAAAACCATTATTGCAAAACAGGCAAACAGTTCATTAAATTTGTAATTATTTATAGCAGTAGTGAGTAATGATTATTTATCCATTGGACACTTGTAATAAAATATTGAGAATACAAAAATTGTTAGCTTTTTAAAAGTCATACTGGAAAATAATTGTATTTTGGATTTTTTTTCTTTGTTTACTCTCCACATCTATAGTATTATATTTATAGAAGACTTGGTGTCTGTTAGTGGGTGTGAACATATTTTACAAGTGTTTTTAAATTTCTTCTTTGAAGTTTTTAAGACATTAAAACTAACCATTTTTTATCTTGCATGATTAAATCATGCTTACAAACGTTTTCAGTTTAAAAATATCATTGAACTAATAATGTTCTTGCGACATTTATAATTAATCATTTTTCTTTTTAAAATGTAACAATCACTGAAGATAAATTGTTATACCTTACATTTATAGATATGCTTTTCTTTTTTGTTGCTAATTCTTTCAGCCTTGTATGCACTCTGCTACTTTTTAAGCATATCAAGAATTAATCCATATGTATTCATCAAATAACTGTACCTTCAGGGAGTTGTCTAAGAGAGATGGTTTAATGTATTAGCTCACTGTATTTTGAAGATTTATTATAATTTAGGGGAATTTATTTATTCTATAGATAACTTCATAATTAAATTATTAGCTTGGTTATAGGCTTGATTTTATTGGCACTAGTTTGTTCTTTATCATTGTAAAATAAGAAATGACACATTTAAGATGTGAGTAAATCTGTGAACATTATACTGAGATATCATTTGGTTATGTCCAACACTTGTGACTTGACTTTGTTTTTTTCATCTTTAAGTTGCTTCTTGTGTGTTTTTAATGTTGAATAGAAACCTAAAGTATTACAATATCAAATATGGATGTATGGGAATGTACAAGCTCAGTTACTCATCAGGACAGATTAAGCACATCAGAGAAGAAATGTTTTCAGCTTTTAGAATTACCAGATATCAAAGGTCCTAAAAAGAAAAGGCTGGCAGGTCAACTAAACATAACTCCAAATTTATATGTGCTTACTGGTAAAAAGGAATTTGCTGTTGCCTTCATTGATTTACTTTATAAAAAGGTCCCCAAATAGTTTGTTTTGTAAGTGACCAGTAGAACAAATCTTCGATCACACAGCTTCATAGTGGCAGAGTCATGCTTCTTAACCCAGCCTGTCTAATTGGAAAACTATATTTTAATACCAAACTTGTATACTATTAAATACATCTTTATAAAGTACACAATAATTTTTATGCTCTAAAATAATAAAATAAAAATAATAAGGTAATATGCATCCAATATTACCAAATGCTGGGTCTATTATTAAATGGCCATCTGAAGTGTAAATTAAACTAAAAAAAATGCTTTTCTTTAAGCATTTTGAGACAATTTTGCCATTTTATTTTATTGTTTTTAGGATTTTTCTTCTGATACCATAAAGCAGTGGTCCCCAAACCCCAGGCCGTGGACTGGTACTGGTCTGTGAGCCATTTGGTACCGGTCCACAGAGAAAGAATAAATAACTTACATTATTTCCGTTTTATTTATATTTAAGTCTGAACGATGTTTTATTTTTAAAAACTGACCAGATTCCCTCTGTTACATCCGTCTAAGACTCTTGACGCTTGTCTCAGTCACGTGATACATTTATCCATCCCACCCTAAAGGCTGGTCTGTGAAAATATTTTCTGACATTAACTGGTCCGTGGCTCAAAAAAGGTTGGGGACCACTGCCATAGAGGACCCTAAACTCAGAAACCTGAACAAACGATAGGTTATGTCCATTCAAAATTTGAAAGCACATTGCTCATGGAGATAATCTTTTTGAGACAATGAAAACAATGTGGGTTCTTTTTGCCTTCTGTAGACATAATGAAACGCTTGGCATTTAAATTTTTTTTTTATTAGTAAACCATGTAAATAACAATTGAATTGATTAAGCAGTTTTTGGTCTGGAGTCAAAAGTTTGCAAAAACTGATTTCTAATATATGTGTCATAGCCCTGGCCAGTTGGCTCAGCGGTAGAGCGTCGGCCTAGCGTGCGGAGGACCCGGGTTCGATTCCCGGCCAGGGCACACAGGAGAAGCGCCCATTTGCTTCTCCACCCCTCCGCCGCGCTTTCCTCTCTGTCTCTCTCTTCCCCTCCCGCAGCCAAGGCTCCATTGGAGCAAAGATGGCCCGGGCGCTGGGGATGGCTCTGTGGCCTCTGCCTCAGGCGCTAGAGTGGCTCTGGTCGCAACATGGCGACCCCCAGGATGGGCAGAGCATCGCCCCCTGGTGGGCAGAGCGTCGCCCCATGGTGGGCGTGCCGGGTGGATCCTGGTCGGCGCATGAGGGAGTCTGTCTGACTGTCTCTCCCTGTTTCCAGCTTCAGAAAAATGGAAAAAATAAATAAATAATAATAATAATATATGTGTCATAACCTAATAACCTAATTTACTTCTCAACTTGTGATGCATTCCAACTGTAAGATTTGCTTAAGGTATTTGATGATGGAGTCAACAATGTCATTTAGATTAAATTTAGTTACCACGGCACGTATGTTTGTTTTTGATAAGAAACCTACAGGGGAGAGAGTGGCACCTGGTGATAGATTAGCTGCAGTTAACATTTCACAGGTGAAAACAATGTTTTCTCTGAAACAATTAATTCTCCAAAACTGCAGCTGCTATTTCAAGTGAAGGGTGATGTTGAAAGGGAAGTTCTAGTTTAAGAGTCAGTTGAAAAGTTTCTGTTTAGAATCTATTTCTGTCAGTTAAACCATCTAAACTAACCTTTCAGTTTAAGTCAGTGTTGCCTAACAAAAAGAGATCTTTATGATTCTTTAGTCTCACTGAAAGTGAAACACATATTTTCAGCTTCTTTCAGTTATCTTTAACATTAAAACGGTTTTTGAATTTAGGAGTGTGCTTACCTAATGGAGTTTCAAAAGTTACATTATGCTCACAAAACGACAAAGGCATCTAAGGACTCTTTGTGGATGTTCAATTACACTCAGAAAAGACAACCCCTGCTTTAAATATCTGGTAATAAGTTGACCACACATAGGAAAATTTGTACAGCAGGTCCTTGAATAACATGGTTTTATTCTATATCATTCAGTTATGACATTGATAAGAAAAAAAAAATCAATTCCCAGCCGGGGCCACTGTCTGTGTGGAGTTTTCATGTTTGTTTTTATGTTCATCTCATGCCTGCGTGGGTTTTCTCTGGGTCCTTCAGTTTCTTCCCATGTAAGAGACATGCACGTTAGGTGAACTGGTGTGTGTACATTGTCCCAGAGTGGTGTATGTGCATGTGAGTGGGCCTAAGATGGAAGGATGACCTGTCCAGGGTAGTGCATGCCTTGTGCCCTGAGCAGCCAGGACGGCTCCAGCCACCTAAGACTCTAAACTAGAGTAAGTGGGTTGGAAAAGAATTCTATTTATTTTTACTCATCCCTCTTAAATGTATGTAGAGCTCACACTTATTTGAGTGATTAATACTTGAAATTTTTTGAGGTTTATTTAGAAGCTTGGTGATGTTTTTGTGACCAGACATATATTGTAGAAACTTAATTTATATATATATCAATTATCCTTAGCAAAATTGATTTTGTTTTATGTCTCCTTTCCCTTGAAAGTCATGGTTTCCAAGAACATTTATCCATGACTTTAACTGAGGACATACTGTAGTGGTTCAACCTGCATATTAAACAATAGCTTGTGTCAATTTATGTTTCTTTAGAGCCAGAAATTAAATTAAATTTTCTTTCTATTCCCTTAATTTTGAAGTAATGTTGTTTAACCTGCTCTTTTCATTCAGTTGTCTTCTGAGCAAAAGCATGTCTGTTCTCCTTGGTGATACCTAGTGTTGTTTCAGTTCCAAGTGTGAGTTCAAGAGTTTTTCATGCTTGACAATGACAGTTAGTTAATAATTATACTTAAGCACTAGTTTTCTTCTTTTTTCTACAGTCCAAACAACTAGACTTAAATCCAAAGAACTTGTTATAGTCCATTACATCTATAATTTAAAAAAATGCCTGCAGCCTGCTAGGGGTTGAAGGGGAAGAACTAACCTTTTCTGTTTTCAAAAAAATATTAACCATCAAAGTCAAAATATTATTCATTTAATAATTATTTTTAGTCTTTCTTGCATCCTATGTCAGGAATCTTAGCTCAGATAATTTTCTATGCATAGATTAAAGCCCTAAAAATGTAATTAAAAGTTTGATTTAATATAAATAAAACATACAGGAGACATTTAAGGTTTTCTTCCCCTTCCTTCAGTTTTAAAAAGCAAATACTACACTAACAATTATTCTGAGTTTTGCCTAAAAACTTACATTTTAATATTTTGATTAGTCTATGTGAACTGATATTTTTATTCTGTCTTGGAAAGCACTTTTATTATTTTTACTGCTGCTATTTAAAAAAATAAACTAAAATGTGCCTATAACAGCATTGGAACAACACATACAGAATAGTGTCATCTGCACTTATTAATTATTTATCTCATTAAGCATTATCTGCAGTTAATAATTATTTATCTCTTTAAGCATTATTTTCTTCTAAGGGTAGGGCAATATGAAGTCATTCTAAACTTTTTGGAACTTTAAGAGTCCACTTTTTTACATCAATTTTCCCTGAAAAAATGAAAGATATCCATTGATAAACAGAATTTTTAAGACTTAATGCTTGAAAATATTTTTGCAGCTCTCTATTGCACAACAAAATTTATGTTATTGGAAAGTCCCTCTTGCAGTCAGTTGGCAAGCATTTAAGTGTTAACTTTGTTCATGAGTAAAAGGGATTTTCAAACTCTGAAGAATATTTTTTTAACTTTGGACCTGAAATCTATTTACTTCATGCTTGCAAACATGCCACTACTTGCAAGTTATATCTTCAGGTATCGACTGCCACCTTTAAATTATGTTCAAAGGGAAATGACAATACCATCTCATTCGGTGATTTGACCACATCCGTGTAGTCTTTGTTTTAGAGCAAGCCTTGTCGTTTTCACAGGAAGTGAAAATTTTTGGTTGAAATACAAGTTCCAGGCATTACTTTTTTCCCCCAAAACAAATAAATTATAGTTAATAAGTATGTATAAAAGTTTCTGTGGATTGCTGCTCTTGGTGCGAGTTCATAACTTGTATAAGAATCATATTTACTTAATTTAGGAAAGGCTTCTCAATTTATATGCTCTATAGGTGCTTTATTCACTGGCAATTCTCTTCTCATATAATCTGTATTTTGTTAAGATGAACTATTATAATGTCTGATAGTATTTCTATTAATTATCAAATTTCATTTGTAGGGCCCTTATTTAGGTTTTCCAACACAAATTTCACTTATGAATGTGTTATTCCAAATATTTGAGAAAATTTTTTCAGAAAACACTTTCTTTTTCAGAGAAATGATGGACATATCCCTTATAATATCTGATGAAATAAAGGTTGTAATTACCTGATTTTTTAATTATACCACACATTAAACTGTAACTTATTTAAAGCAAGCCAAAGTAAAGAAAACAAAAGAAAAACTGTATTAGTTATTTTTCATCTCTTTGCTAGTCATGCTTCTGACTTATAAGTGTGATTTGGAGAGTTGCCCCTTGGGTGGAATGATGGGAAGAGACCATATTTTGTGCTCAGTAATAAAGCATATGAATTATGATGCTGCTTAAACAATAATAATCCTAGAGGAAAAATATTTCTCTCATATCATATTTTGAATGTTATAATAATGGTATTGTTTTTAGCTCTAAAACTACAATCTTCAATAAATGTATGTTAGTAAATAATATCTAACTTTCAACCCAGAAAAGAGCTTTCTCAGATTGCTTCTAGCTGATATATGTTTGGTAGCTTAAGGATCAAGTAATCGCAGACTTTGTAGGCCAGATTCATAGTTTCTTTGGCAATGCAATTCCTTCAAGAATTTATTGGGCTCCTGGGCTGCTTCATTGTCCTTAGTTCCTTCTGTAATTATTAACCCCACCCAAAAATTTCTTCTGAACGTGGCTCTTTAGTCTCTGGCTCCCTCAATTTAACAGCAGTTGCTCTGAAATCATTTGAATGCCGGGAAGGCAATATTTCTCTTGCTGCTGGGATGGCTCTGATTTATAGTTACATCTCTTGCTTATCAAGGAATCAAAAACATTTAGAAGGTTCCGATTACTAGGGTCTCACACAGTCAATACATTTTTCTAAACTTATTAAAAATTTCTTCCTTTTTCTATTGAATTTATTTGGGTGACACTAGTCAACAAAATGATACAGATTTCAGGTGCCCAATTCCACAAAGCATCATCTGTACACTGCATTGTGTGTTTGCCACCCAAGTCAAGTCTCTATCCATCACCATTTATCCCCCTTCTACCCTCTTCCCTCTCACTCCACCCTTCCTTCCCTCCCCCTGGACAATCACCACACTGTTGTCCATGTCCATGAGTTTTTTTCTCTTTTCTTTTCTTTTTTGATTAATCTTTTCACTCAAAACTTCCCCCTGACAGCTGTCAGCCTGCTTTCTATCTATAAGTCTGTATTTTGCTTCATAGTTCATTGTGTTCATTAGATTTCACATAATAGCAAAATCGTATCATATTTATCTTTGTCTGACTGACTAATTTTACTAAACCTAATGATCTTCAGGTCCATGCTGTCACAAACATAAGTTTTCCTTTTCTTTTTCTATGGCTGAGTAGTATTGTATTGTGTAAATGTACCGCAGCTTCTTTATCCACTCATCTACTGATGGACATTTGGGCTGCTTCTAAATCTTGGTATTATAACTAATGCTGCAATGAACATAGAGGTGCATTTATTTTGTCCAGTTAGTGTTTCAGGTTCCATTGGATAAATTCTCAGAAGTAGAATAAGGCAGTTCCATTTTTAAGGTTTTGAGGTAATTCCTGTTGGGAAAATAGCTGTGTTAGGCTTGCTCACTTGCACTTTGCATGATTAGTGAGTGAGCATGTAGCAGAGCCACGTATGCATAGCTTATATAAGGCTACGGGTGCTTTTCTTCCTCGCCGATTGCTTGCCCACCACTCCAAAGGGCAGTTTTGCTGTTGTCTGCCTGCTGTTGTAAGAGGTGGTTTTACCCTGTTTGCTCATCGCCGCTATTGGGAGAGACTAATAAACGCTTTCTGGCACCACAGTTCTTCTGCCCTCTGCCTGAACCAGTGAGACCTGCCTGGACACAGCCATCAGCATTACAATTCCATTCTATTTTACACAGTTGCTGCACCAATCTGCATTCTCACCAACAGAGCACAAGGTTTCCCTTTACTCCATATCCTCACCAACGCTTGTTGTTTGTGGAATTATTGATGATAGCCATTCTGACAGGTGTGAGGTTATAACTGAAAACTGCTCTTGTTTTAATTTGCATTTCTCTGATTATTAATGTTGTTAAGCATCTGTTCATATGTCTATAGGCCTCTAGTTATTTTGATAGATGAAGGGGCCTTTTTCACTCCAAAAATAGGTTTATATATTGTATTTACTTAGGAAATTATATAGAGAAACTATATGCAAATGATTTTTTAAACATAAATTCTTTACTATAGAATCTACTTAATTGGTTGCTCTAATTACCAACTCACAATTTAAAATTAGTAATTTACCAATTTACATTTCATCATACAGTACTTTGAAAACGTTAACACCAGTTCTTTGATTTTTTGTCACAATGGAGAACTCTGTATTTTAAATACAGGAAGAACATTCTTCGTTTCCTAGATGCAGAACGAGATGTCTCAGTGGTCAAGAGCAGTTTTAAGCCTGGAGATGTCATCCACTATGTGCTTGACAGGCGCCGGACACTCAATATTTCTCAAGATCTGCATAGCCTTCTGCCTGAAGTATCACCAATGAAAAATCGCCGATTTAAGACTTGTGCAGTTGTTGGAAATTCTGGCATTCTGCTAGATAGTGCATGTGGAAAGGAGATTGACAGTCACAATTTTGTAATAAGGTAAGCTTTCTTCTTTTCCTAAGGATTGTAATTTCTTCAAAGATATTTAATTTAGAAGTACAAAACTGGCAGAAATGTTTAAACTTAACATTAATACTAAGGACTATGAAAGCTCAAACAAGTATTTACTTATGATATCTTTTTCTGTGTAGCATCCAATTTTACATATACCCTAAAATCTAAAATTTAAAATATTTTATCAGTTAAAGAAAAGATGCATACCAGAACACTTTTGCCAAATGACACTTTTATTAGATTTAATATTACATAGAATGTGTATTAGAAATATGCACCTGAAATCTGTATTATTTTGTTAACTGGTGTCACCCCAATAAATTCAGTCAACAAATATTACATAGGAAATTCTTTACTTAATATTTATTCTTTATAATCATTAATTTATTATTAAAGTATTCATGAATATGAAAAATAACTATATTTGTGAATGAAATAATTCACCTAATTATATTCATAATTATATTTCTATTAAATACATTATATTCATTTATTTATGAATATTAATATGTAATGAAAAAAAAAACAGCATGACCAGGCAGTGGCGCAGTGGATAGTATGTCAAACTGGGACACAGTGGACCCAGGTTCAAAACCCCAAGGTCGTGGGCTTGAGCGTGAACTCATCAGTTTGAGTGCGGGGTCGCTGGCTTGAGCATGGGATCATAGAAACGACCCTATGGTTGCTGGCTTGAACCCAAGGTCACTGCCTTGAAGCCCAAGGTTGCTAGCTTGAGTCCAAGGTTGCTGGCTTGAGCAAGGGGTCACTCACTCTACTGTAGCACCCCCCCATCAAGGCACATATGAGAAAGCAATCGATGTACAACTGAAGGAGCTGCAACAAAGAATTGATGCTTCTCATCTATCTCCCTTCCTGTCTGTCTGTCCCTATGTGTCTCTTTCTCTATTTCTCTCTCTCTCTATGTCACAAAAAATGCAATGAGTAATAGACATGTCAATTTACTTTTTAATGATAATTATTTAGCAGATTCTAAAAACATAACTTAACAAGTTTATATTTGATATATTAGGCCAAATTGTCTTCATTATTCTTTATATGTGGTTCTTGTATATGTTAACATATTTTACTTTTTGCACATAGCTAAATATACCTGTCTGATTTTCACTGATGGTCAGATATTTGATAAGTTATGTGCTTGGTTAACTTTTAAAAACATATCAGTAGAAATGGGATTGTGATGACATCATAAATATTAGCAATTTTTAAGCCTCAATTTATATATCTGAACAGATATTTGGCTTCTTTTATTTCTTCAGGAAAATTTTCTGAATGAAATATGAAATATCACAATATAAAAATAGATTCAAAATATGCTGATTTCTCATGTTCACAAATACCTTGAAGTCTTGAATATGCTGAAATCCAGCCTGTGAAAGTATAGATCTTGAAATAATATTTTTGAAATATAGTATTAAAAATAAATATAAATAGCTACATACATTAGTCATACATAGGAAATAATTTTTCATAAAATAATAATAGCCAAAAAAATCATAACAGAACACTATCAGTTGAACTTAATTCATAACGTTGAGTATAACTATAAACATTTTGTCTTATTATCTTACTTTTTCACAGATGAATGCAGAGCCAGAGATTCATTTAAAATCAGTTGGACCTTTAAAACTTGAACTTTTAAAGTGATTAGACTGAGAAAAAACCCTAACAAAGTATAAATATACTAACAAAATTGTATCCAAATAGGGAGTAAAATTTATTGATGGGGAAGTAGAAGTAATGAGCTTCAAACATTGAAGTCAGTGTAAAGTATGGTTCTAAAGAAAAAGCAAAACTAGAATTTCTGAAAATACCAAACTCTGAGGGTAGGTAAGATAAAGAAGTAAAGGTTTTGGACCATCCTAGAAATTATTTCAGTATAAAGAGAATTTCTAACTTGATTAATACTGGAGAATATAGGAGCCAAGTGTGACTGAATCCTTGTTCTTCCATCCCTCTGCTTTAGCATTGGGACATATATAACTTGAATTCAGCCCCATGTCTGACTCTGAAATTAAGACTGTAAGTATTCACTGACACCTCCATCAGATTACATAATTATCACTTCTTTCTTGTGATGGAATCAATTAAGATCTAGTATTTCAGCAACTGTGAAATTTATAATATAGTATTGTTGAGTATAATCACTATGCTCTGCATTAGAGCTCCAGAAGTTATCTACTTGTTTTAAGTCCTTTACTAGTATGTGAGCATTTGCAAATGGTAGAGTCCTCTTCAAAATAGACCTTCAAGAAGTATACTTTTCTAAGCTACGGTATTTAAAAAACTTATTTAACAAGAACACAATGGTGACCAATCTTATGAGTCTATAACTGTGTTATAGTCTTACAAAGAATTATTTTTAAAAAATGAAGAAAAGCATGTAATGAAGACATGTAAATTATCACCATAGTTAATTTTTCTTTTCTCCTTATAATTACTAGTCTACAAAAATAGAAGTTGGAATGCTTTAAAGTATGTATTAGAAAAGGAAGCTCAGGACTGGGTTTCTGACAAAATACACACACATGCACACACACAAACCTTTATCAAGAGTGCACTTATCATAAAAAGTAATATATGCAGAAAAACTATCTGTTATACAGTAGCTATGTAGGGAATTCATTATTTTTCAGTCTCACGGACACAGGCATCTTCACTGACACAACATTGAAGATCACACCTCCATCTTCTAAAGCTCTTGTCTTTCCCCTGGCAGTTTGGTCAGTGTTTGTGTGCCAGAAACCATTTCCTTCCCCAAGTATGTGTGGCCTTTTGTTATTTTACAGATGTCCCTTCTGCCTTAGAACACCAAGATTTTGTTTGTTTGTGTGTTTGAAAGTTCACTCAGAGCCTCATTTCTTGAAATAGTTTACCATCCATATAAAACTGATTAAAATTGTTAAAATTTTATTAACAATCTATAGATTCTTTCAATTTTTTCACCTTCCTGGAGATGTACTGTATGTGTATCTGTTTAGCCATGGACAGTTTTGGTTGGTTGTTTGCATGTATAACCCATGTTCTCAGTATGTTTGTTTCCCACTTTCCCTGTTAGATAGTAAACTTGTTAGGAGAGAGATAAAGCATGCCTGGTTGGCTTGCAGAGGACACTAAATAGTTCAATGAACCATTGGATCAGATTAACCATTTATTATATTCAAGTTGACCTCTAACTTTATAAACCAAAGCATACTTTTTAGATAAAATCTTCATTCAGTTTATTATTAATTAGATTTTAAACTTTACCTTTATTTTTTGTAAAAAGGCTTTAAAGAAGTAAAATGCTGACCCTGGCCGGTTGGCTCAGCGGTAGAGCGTCGGCCTGGCGCGCGGGGGACCCGGGTCCAATTCCCGGCCAGGGCACATAGGAGAAGCGCCCATTTGCTTCTCCACCCCCCCCCCTTCCTCTCTGTCTCTCTCTTCCCCTCCCGCAGCCAAGGCTCCATTGGAGCAAAGATGGCCCGGGCGCTGGGGATGGCTCCTTGGCCGCTGCCCCAGGCGCTAGAGTGGCTTTGGTCGCGGCAGAGCGACCCCCCCCCCCCCCCCCCGCAGGGGCAGAGCATCGCCCCCTGGTGGGCAGAGCGTCGCCCCTGGTGGGCGTGCCGGGTGGATCCTGGTCGGGCGCATGCGGGAGTCTGTCTGTCTCTCCCCGTTTCCAGCTTCAAAAAAAACAAACAAACAAAAAAGAAGTAAAATGCTGACTTTTTTTTTTTTCTAATGATAAACCAGAGTGTATTTTCAAATGCAAAAGGAATTTCTTGTTCCAAATAGTTTTTCTATTGGTGGATGAGGATAAGGGACATATAGATGGCATTATTGGACTATAAGATGTAGTTTTGGAAACATTATTATTAATATCTCACACAAATATTTTACAATAAGTCTGTGAAAAGTGCCCATATTGTATTTTGACATATAATAGTAACTCTATATAAATACAGACACACACATACTTTGTAATGCATTTCCTTTCTTAGAAGAGATATTATTTCAATGGCTATTAATTAAGTGCTGGTTTTAGTGGGGTACTACACAAAATAGAAGCTCTGATCAATATCATTACATGATGTTTAATGTTAAATAAATAAATGCAAACCAAAACATAGTTTTAATTCTCTAAACACTGACTAAATAGTAAACTAATTTTTAAAATCTAGGACTTACATACATATATACCTAAATAACAAAAAAATAAACAAGAGAAATACTTTTATTTCTTAATAAAAAATGTCTGAAATCATAATTCAAATAATAGTGTTATAACTACCTAGTCAGTGGTTTTTAAACGTGCAAACCTCAAGATTCCTAGCACACGGTTCCTCCATTAATGAATGCCATGTTGTAGGGAAGGAAGTTCAGCCAAGACTGAGATTCACTGGTGGTCAACCACTCAAGTTGAAAATCCTTACTTCTCTTTTCCTGCAATCCTCTCTGATAGGAAACATTAATGAAGAATGATAAAGCATTTGTGTTGTTGTTTAATTTAATTTGATGTAATTTAATCTGGCATTGATACGTTAGTTATATACTATACTTTGTTCCACCTGCTTGAGAAGAAAATGAAATGAATGCATAAAAGGATAACTCTTATTTTTCTATCTTTATGGAAATATCATTGACATATGACATTTTGCAATTTTAAGGTGTACAATGTGTTGATTTGATACACTGCAGTATGAACATCTCCTTCAGGTCACATATTTGCCATTTTTTTTAATTTATGAGAACATTAAAGATCTATTCTCATTGCAACTTTAAATGATTTAATAGAACATTGTTAACTATAGTCACAATGCCATGCATTATATTCCCAGAAATTATTCATCTTCTAACTGGAAGTCTGTAGATTTTGACCAATATCTACATATCCCTTCACACACACACAGACTCCAGCCCCTGTTACCTATCATTCTACTCTCATTTCTACAAGTTTGGCTTTTTCAGATTCCAACAGATAAGTGACTCTGTACAGTATATTTATCTTTCTGTCTGACTTTTTCATTTAGCATAATTCCTCAAGTTCTAGTCATATCAAGAAAAGAAATACTATTTTAATATTATTCATTAAACCTACTTCTTCAAGTATGGATAGGCATTTTGAATTCTCTAGAAGTGCTGCCTGGAGACAGGAGGACACAGTGACCTTCCTTTCTGTGCTCTGCACCCAAAGGGGAGGCACAGGCCAGGAACTCTACCAAAGAATGTTCTCACAGATGTATAGTTTTATTTCTAATATTCTCCTTTTTCCTCTGGGATAAGCTCTTTTTTTCTTCAAATAACATCTTTGTCTATGATGTTATTAAGAAAAGAAAAATGCAATTTTAGGTCAAACAATAGCTTTATTTTATTAATTAATAAAAAGACATTCTAAATATTCAGTTGACTAGAGTTACATTTTAAAATCAACTATACTAATATGTATAGACAAAAGAATAGAAAACATATATAATTTTAAAATTGGAAAATACTCCTTTACACCAGTCTTAATACAACTGATAAATTTAGAAGCCTCCACAAATAATTCCCTAGAATTCTTCTCCCACCCAGGTTCCACATTAACTACAATTCTATTTACTGAATCGCATTTCATTGGCATTATTCTTATGTTCATTTAAAATGAAAATAATCTGTTAAAAGATAAACATTAAGTTATTATTGTAAAGGTATAATGACTTACAATTTATTTATACAGCAAACCTTTATGAATGCCAGCCTTGGACTAGTCATGAGGGGAGGAGCACAGTTATAGAAATGATTATTTGTGCATTCCTTTCTTAAAGAGGCCTGGGGTTGTGTGTGGTAAGAAAAAATCTTTTAGCCAAGAAGTCTCTGAAAACACATAATAAATTTAAAATATTTTCTATGGTAAGATCTATTATTTTAATGCAGAATGACTTGCAAAATATTTTTAAAGGATGGTAAGGTATGCTTCCAACATTGAATAAGACTGTTCAAACTCAGAAAATAACCTGATGTCTATAAAATATTCCAGAATGACCCTAAATAGATAACTACTCTTTAAAATCACACACAATACATTTTAAGAAGATATCAAAGAGAGAGACAGAAAGAATGTGAATATCAATGCTGCACAAGAAAACTGTCACCTAATATAGAGTCCACGTGTCCAAGTAGAGTTCATTGTAAGTGACACTGGATGGAATTTACACCTTTTTTACTTTAGTTTTCTAATTTAGAAACTAAAATTATTGTAAGCTACTTCTCTATCTAGGGTGTTAACTCACAAAGTGATAGAATTTCCTCTCCAAAAATCTCTGCCCTAAATTCACCACATGTGTACTTATTTGTCTAAAGGTATGCAAAAAACTTCAAGAAGTTAGAGTTTAGAATATCAAATATATCATATATATCATATATATATCATATATATATATCACCATAGGCAAAAATAAATAAATAAATAAAAACAGGTTTAGAAAGCTACCTTCGTGCACTCTGTTTAAAGGTGACTTTTGAATATTTTCTTGGATTATTTATTTATTTATTTTACTTCATGGCATTGTAAAATTATTGGAATAGTATATATCTTACATTAAATAATACAACTATTGAAAAAATAAAAGATTAAAAATAATACAACTATTTTGTCATGAAAATTGTTTTGTTTTTTGCAAAACAATGTTTAACATGGATTTAAATTTCTCTCAGTTACTTTTCAAGTTTTAAAAGATAATTTATTCCCATGTATATCTATAAAAAAAGGACATTCTAATATTTGTACTTTTTATATTTAAGAATTTTATAAGAGTAACAATAGTGGTTTTCTAAAGAGAACAAAAATATTTTTTCAAATATTTCCTAATATTGATGCTGAGAGATGCTCAAGGACAAATACTTCATTTTTCTTATTCTTCTCCCCCACCATCTTGGTGCATAAAAAGTGATGGTGCTCTCTTTTCATTCTCTGGGCTACCTGCAGATTGTATAAAATGTCAGGCCAACCTGTCAGTACTGGTTTTCCATAGAAGGGAGTTTTAGCCTGATAACAAGTAAACCTGATCCCGCTCTGCACTCTCTGATGTTATATGGAGGGCCCTGTGGGAAGAGTTAATTAAGTTACAATTGGCAACTGATAACTTTTTGCACTCAAATGCCACCCTTACTGTGCTTAAACGGGTACTAGAAATAGTGAGCATGACTTAAGTAATTCATAAAAGGTTACCTAAGAAATACACAAACACTTTTTGTTCTGTTAAAACTAGTTGAAATTTTAAAGTTAGTTTTGTTTATTTATTCTTTTCATAGCATTTCTCCATGTGCTTTTGTTCCCATCTTCTCTTTGTCCTGGAGCACTTTCTTCTAATTGTTTCCATTTTTTCTTTATTCTTCAGTTCCTGCCATGCTTGAGCAATTCCCTCCTAATTTAATCCTCTTTAATATCTTTTTCTAAAAATATAAGAACAACAATGAAAGACAGTTAAAATATCCTTTTAAAAATATCCATATTTCTATAAGTAAATCTTTGCTCATCAAATCACAGTTCTAAACTATCAGCATTAATATCACTTGGAAGCTTTTCAGAAATACAGAATCTCAGAACTTACACTAGATCTGCTGAGTCAGACTGAGCATTTGATCAGAATGCTCAGGTGATTTTTATGGGCATTATATTTTGAGATGTACTGATCGGCTCAATACGACCAGACAATAAGCTCTACGCAAGCTTAACTCTTTACCAAATCTGATTTATCTATCCTGTATTTTTATGATCTAGTAACAAAATTGGTATATTGAGGTATATATTTATTTATTGAAACAAGGAATTAATGTAAGATTTGAGAACGTTTCAATTTCTGTTCATGTATTGTTGTCTTAGAATTTAGAAAATACTAAATTCCAAAATTAATATATCAGAGGACTCATATATAGGTAAAGGCCATTTAAACCCTTACAATTAAAAAGAAGATAAGGGAATATGTAAAGTAGTTTAATGTAATGTCTTAGATATCAGGGATCAGAAAGTTCAGTTCCTGACAATTACTTTATAAACATAAAATTTTATACATGTTGCAAGGTTCTGAACCACATTATTTGCACTGTTTGGTGATTTTAATAATAGTAGGCCTATTATTTCAAAGTGTTTTTCTAAATATCAGATAAAAAATAGTAAAGGAATGCCTAAACTGTAAAGCTAAATTAATAATGAATTATACTGAAGTACATCTTGTTTGAATTAAATGTTGCAATTGAAAATTCAATTTGTCACTGCATTTTTTAATAGCAATGTCCATTGACTAGAAATAGAAATTCTTGTTGTCTGATATAAGCAAAAAGACAAACTTTCCCCAGATTATTAAATATGTATATAGTTGACATTGAATAACATATTAGATCAAATGAAAAACAGGTATAGGAACACTGCATAAATATATGAGTACCTCTAAAATCTGAACACATAAAGTTAGAAAAAAATTGTGGTGAATGTATTTATTTCTTTGGGAAACTAAAGTAATAAGATAAAAATGTTTTACCTTATGATGTTCTAGCTTCCTAAGAGAAGGGATGATACGTTTTACAAAAAGAAAAGATGGAGAAATTGACTTGCCTTGACTGATACAATGCATTTTTATAACTCAATCAATTTCTCATTCTCCACTGGTAGATAATTTGCAGCAAACTTTAAATCATCTTCTGGACCTTCCATGAATGCCTACTGTTTTATAGCAGAATAGATTCTTTTTCTGGGAGAGAAAAAAATGTCTGTGTTCAAAAAATAGCTTTTATTCTTTAATTCTTTCCCAGCCACTGTCACAGAGAATATGTTTGTCTTTTACTTATATGTTTTAACTGCAGACAACTAAATTTCTGGTATGAATTTAGGTCTAAGAAATTATAAAGATTTTTAAATATTCTTATTGATTAAAATAGCTGCTTTATATTTTAAGAACAGCAACATTGACTATGTGATATTTGCTACATATATTTTCTACCATATTTTTACATAATGTTTTATTCTTATTTTTGATCAATGAAATTTTATGGTTAAACTAACTTTCTTTGTGATATCTATTGATTTTAATAATAAAATGTATATTCTGATTGGAAGTCAGAATTTTTATTTTATTCTAATTTACGATTTTTAAAATTTAGCTTAAAACTAAATACGAAATTTTTCATATCTTGTGATGTGAGGTAAGGCTCTAACATTTTTCTTCCAATCATGTCACTCCTTGAATAAAAAGATTTTATTTATAACAGATATTTTTTTAAATAGAAATGACAAAGACTGATAAATTATTTAAATTTTAAAAATATTTTCTTAAAATACTTATTCTATTTCTAAAAATACAATATATAAGTTCTATCAATCTAGCAAGAACTTTAGCAATTTTTAGTATTTAGTGCAAAGTTACAGTGATATTGGCATTTCTGTAAAATGCTTCTAAAAATGTAAATTGATAAAACATTTTCTAAAAATCAAGTTGATAATGTCTACCAAACCTTTAAAATAGAGTATTTCTTTATTCACTATTTCCATTCCAAGAATCTATGCAAATGTAAACAATAGTAGAAAGGCATTTTATAATGCCTGACAAGAAAAGGCAAGTAAAACATTATACATTTGGATGATTAGTCATTCAACAAATGGAAAAGAGGAATCTAGGGGCAAGGAGCCAGTAAGAACAAGACAATGCTTTCTGTGGTTTTTGGATGAAACAAGAGTGTGACCATTCTATTATTATGTTCATAATGAGCAACATGTGAAAGGGGAAATTGCAAGGAATTTGGGGTTTAAACAATAAAGGATAATTACTTCATGTTAAGGATTTACATGGTAGCCTTCGTTCCAAGAAGGACCCTTAGAGTTTATTGGTTTGTTTGTTCTCATTGATGTTTTCTTGCTGTTGCTAAAGCAGGAGAGGAACATACTTAGGGGTAGAGAAGCATGAGCATATTTACAAATGGAAGGACCATGATAACAAATAAATCAAAGGGAAGAAAGAAGACTCAATAAAGAAGATACTAGAGGAGACAAAATACAATAAAATCCAAGTCATAAGATAAAGTAAGATGATAAACCAAGCTTAGATGGTATGAGTCAAGTATAAATTAGTTATTGAAGAAATGTAAGTTCTTCCTTTGATGGCAGAGGATTCATATTCCTGGTGAAGAATATTGTATCTGTCACCTAGGTACACAGAAGATGTAAATATTTGCAGTTAAGTGGCCATGGCTGCTAAGCAGTATGTATTCTTTCATGAAGTATAATTGAAATGATACTATTTGAAAGTTCAGAAACCTAGGTCCCCCTGCTGGCATTACTGCTAAAAATATAGGTGTGTGATTTTGAACAAGTAATGTAAATCACTTTGGGTTTCAATTTCCCGATATGCCACACGAGGCAGTTGAACTAGAAGAACTTGTATAATTCTTTTCTGTATCGAAAACTCCATGACTCTATTTTTGTATGATTTAACAGATACCTTTGGAATAGATCCCCTCAACTTGTATTGTTGTTTGGATTTTTTTCTTCTGATGCCATGTTTAAAATAAATTTCCTCCTCATCAGTCAACTTGTGGAAATAACATTTTCCACTTAATACTGTATCCTCTGATCTGGCTGTTTTTTCCTTTGATCCAGAGGTATTGTATTTTCTTTTGATGTATGCAAGCAAACGGTAAGACTTAAAATCAAGAGATTATAACTTCTTAGCTAAAGAAAAACAAGGATAATTAACAATAATTCATAGAGATTATTGAAAATGTGATTTGGTCAGGGACTTAGAAAGTCATGGTAGGTACAAAATATGTTTAAAAAAGAAGAAGAAGAAGAAAAACCAGTTAATACAACTATCATTACAAAGATAGAGAAGTTATTTTACATCAACATCATTTCATAGTTTTGGGAAAGGTACTCTGACATTTTTCTGAAAGATAAAATCTTCCACTTCTCATACATACTTCACTGGAAACCGCAGGAATTCTTGGAACCACAAAAAACAATCTTCACAGTATATAATTTGACTTATAACATTATTGGATATTGTTTTAGAACAATAGAAGTCAATATTGTAAAAAATGTTAACAGTGATTGTCCTTTAGAGGGAAATTTACAAATGCTTTGTATTTGAAACTAGCTTAAGTTCTGCTTTTAATACTGATGTTTGTGTGTATGTGTATTTCCTCATGCAATGAACACAATGTTTTTAAATTGAGAATGAAAATAACTTTAATTTTAAAAATTATGTTAAAATGTGGAGTATAGATGGGTAGGGTGATGCACTAGGAGTTAGGAGAGTTGGTTTTATAAGATTCAATTTCAACTGCAACACTACCTGAATGATACTAAGCATTAAATATGTTTTTTTAACATAAGAAATCAACATATAGAGTTTTCTGGACTGCAGTTTTGAGTATTCTCTCAGTATCAAGTGTCTTCTTTGCGTGGTGAGTGTGTGAGGGGGCGGAGAGTGAAAGAGAGAAAACAAATGTGTTTTGGATAATCAAAATAATTTGAATCTGTAGTATTGTGCAATAAATTTTGGATTTTTAAGGTTTCAGATTCAAAGTTAGGTTCACTTCCCAGTTCTGAAGATTTGTAAACTAGAGCTTTTTTCCTCCTTATTTGTAAAATATGATTACTGATAATTATATGGCTGCTTTTTAGGTTCAAATAACTTAGGTTTATGTAGTATCTGAAATAAGGTAGGTAATAACTACCAGCTCTTATCATGGTTAGTGAATCATATAAATAATTGGACTGGGCAATACAGTCTTGAGTAAAAACTTGGTGATCCAGTAAAGAACTGGGACTGATTTTTCTGCTGTGATTCATAAATTGTTTAGGAAAAATGTTCAAAATCAGAATCCCATTATTATTTTTAAGTATTTGCTTTGACCCTTGGTATTAAATGTGTGGCTCCTAAATATGATTACAAAACTAAAGAAAAAAACCATTTATTTAAAATTTAAAAAAGGAAGCAGTAATCTCATTAACCTGTTGTCAAATTATTCAACAGGTATTTCTTTTTTTTTTTAGATGATAGGAGGGTAAATAGTGAGGCAGACTCCTGCATGACCCTGACTGAGATTCAGCGGGCAACCCTGTCTTGGGTGGATACTCTAGTACATTTTTAAATAAAATATGTATTTCTGATGGCTTTAGGCAACCCCTGTGTTTTGGTCGTTTGACCCCTGCTGGGGTCGCAACCCACAGGTTGAGAACCGCTGCTCTAGTACCAAGCTATTTTTAGCACCTGAGGCTGATGTGCTCCAATGGAGCCATCCTCAGTGCCCAGGGCCACACTTAAACCAATCCAGCCACTGGCTGCAAAAGGAGAAGAAGGAGAGAAGGGGGAGTTGGAGGGAGGAAAAAGCAAATGGTCACTTCTCCTGTGTACCCTGATTGGGAATCAAACCTGGGACATCCGTATGCCAGCAGATGCTCAATCCACTGAGCCACTGGCAAGGCCAAGAGGTATTTCTTTATTCAACAATCATTAAGCAGCCACTAGATTCCAAGTTCTAAAGGACATCAAAAGTATTAGGGATATAAAGATAAATTATGTGTTTTAAGTCTGATGGAAGAGACAAACACTTAGAGAAAAATAACAAAATAATACTATAACAGTAATATAAAGCTAGAAACAAAGTATTACAACCAGGGAAACAAATTGATTATAAAATGAATAACTCTAAGTTTTAAGGCAGTTGCATTTGGAACAGGAAGAATACTTTTCTTTTGAGAAATGTCATAATATCATGGACAACCTTACCCTTATGCTTAGCATACATCATCTCATCAGAAGATTGTATGGGTGTGCTTTTCTTGCACGTTAACCTTGATGACTGAGATCATTAATAATAATCCTACCCCACTCTTAGCATGCCTTTCCTTTCATGTTAATTTTTCAAATTCTCCGGACATGATTTTCTGTGTTTAATTTAAGAAAACTATTAATATTTGAGAAACTTAATTTTGTGCTTTTTATATTATAGATGTTTAAGATATATTTTTTAATTATCTAAGTTATTTTTTATTCAAAAGTTAAATTTAATGGGGTGACATTGGTTTATATTGGAAAATTATAATTTACAATAGACTTTAAACTGCAGGCGTCCCCAAACTACAGCCCGCAGGCCACAATGCAGCCCCCTGAGGCCATTTATCCAGCCCCCACTGCACTTCTGGAAGGGGCACCTCTTTCATTGGTGGTCAGTGAGAGGACCACTGTATTTAGCAGCCCTCCAATGGTCTGAGGGACAGTGAACTGGCCCCCTGTGTAAAAAGTTTGGAGACCCCTGCAGTTTAAAGCATATTTCAATATTTGATGTGATGTTCAACATAAAGCAGAAGACTATTTGGATTCAGCTAGAACTGGGAATTTCATTTCAACAAAGCACAAACTGAAACTCTTATGTTTTAATAAAGTAAAGGTGGGAGAGATACCAACAATTGGAAGAATGCTAAATACCATAGTATTTTTTTCTCTTACCATTGTTTTCTACCAACTTTTCTTATGGGTAAATTTTGACTCAAGTGTTTTTGAAAAATCAGGGTGTTTTTTTATTTAATCAGACTTTAGAACTTCTTTGGTTTCCTAATTTATTTTGAATGATAATTCTGCTTACATAAAACACTAGTAACCTAAAATAGGTATATCGGTGATATAGATCATATTTATTGTTTAAGTTTAGATAACTAAAACTTGAAATGATGATTTTTAAAAATATTTTTTTGTCTATTTTAGCACAGTTTCTGAGAGTTAAACCTTGTAACAACTCTAGTTAAAATGCAGTTTTCAGTTTACCATTTGTTTTCTTTAGCTCACCTCCCAAAACAGTATGTCAACTTTCTAATGGGACATCTTTAACATGTTTAACAGAATTAATACTGAAAAATAAAGGTTGAAATTATTGTATAGGGACTCCGAAGATTTAGTGCAGAGCTCCCAAACTGATAGCCTGGGGGGTCCAATCTAGGTGGTCAATTTTTTGTTGTTGCTGTTGTTTGGCATTTATCATCACTGGCCCAGGAGAGTCTGCCCCCTTTAAAGAGGGATATATATATATGCAAAATTGCCAGTATTTCAGAGTTAATCACTGCTCCGAGGGGCTGTACGTGTTCAGGATCTGGTTTAGAGCATCAGTGGTGCTCCTGGAAAACTGAGAGATTAGATACCATTTTAAATGGTTCTCATTTCACATACAGAGAATACACAGAGTAACATTATTATTATTGTTGGTTCTACTAACTTTATTAAAGATATAAACTCTCTACAAGCAACTAAATATGACAGAATTTAATACATGGTAAAATAAAGATATAAGTAAATATTTTAGAACACTGCAATGGAAGCATTGAGTTCTGCCACAGAAATCATTACAATAAATATTGACCTCTGAGTTTTAATAACAGCTATGACTTTTTTCAGATTAGAAGCTAGAGTGTCTTAAAAAGGGCTGTCTTTTCAGGCAAATATATCATCATAAGTAAAGGGACACAAAAAAGTACGTGGAGTAGTCCAATGTCATTTATACTTAAAGTAGGCAATGAATGTGTAGAGAGAAAATTCTGGAAAGTAAGGTAGGGACAAAGTATGAAGCCGTGGATTGATATTACTAAAGATTTTTGGTTAGGATAGCAACATGATCAAATGTGGATTTTAATTAGGTAATACTATCCTTGAAACAGAGAATGATAATGTTGGAGTCCTTGTGTTAAAGCACTGGTTAGAGCAATATTTTTTCTAATATTGTTTAACAAAAATGTATCATAAGATTATGAGCAGGAAAACTATGTGCAGGAAAGCCTGGCATTTTCTATTATAATTCATTTAATCTTTACTGTTTGTTAAAAATTTCTGCTTGATGACCCCAAATTTAATTATAGGTCACCAATGAGTCTAGCTAATAGTTTAAAAAATAATTAGGAAATTATTGTAATTATAGTTTAGAAAAGCATAGTGGTGCATAAGCTGAGAAAATATCAATAGAAATAGAAAATACACTAAGGAGAAATTTTCTAAAGAAATTTTTAGAGCTTTGTAATAAATCCAATATGGAAAGATAAAGTAATTATAGAGATCAAGAGCTTTCAGCCAACTCAAAAATGTGACTTTTTACTAAAACAGCATGAGAAAAATCTACTTAGAATAAATATAATGTGAAGTTGACTTGGCCTCCCTTATGATATTAGAAAATAAAACATTCATTTTTATTCACTACACATGATATGATACTTTTCTGAATGCTTGATTGGCATCAGAATGCCTAAATCTCCTGGGCATTATACCAACTTTCTTTCTAGGACCAAGTGTTGAATAAATCATGTACTAAGTTTCTCAACTTTAAATGGGGTGGTGGGTAATGAACATATAATGCAGTGTACAGATAATGTGCTGTGGAATTGTGACTCTGAACCTGTATAATTTTGTTGACCAATGTCACACAAGTAAATTTAATAAAAAATAAAAAAGGTGAAGAGAAAAATATATTTATAATTTGACAAGAAAATTAAATATGAAGACAATGGTACTGAGATAAGATTGATGCGTAATCACTTAAAAGTTAGAAAACTAAGATATGTTTCTTGCAGACACTAGAATGATCCCATTGTACATAGTTTATTAACACTATAAAGTGCAAACAGAAAAAGTTATGGTTTCTCTTCCTTGGTTTTCTGGCATGGATGATTAAAGTATCGGCCATAATATTTCAAGAATTCTGTTTTCTTCTTTTTAATTTACTTTATACTTTTTAAGAACATGAACCCATGCTGCCTGGCCAGGCAGTGGCACAGTGGATAGAGCATTGGACTGGGATGTGGAGGAACCAGGTTCGAAATACTGAGGTCTCTGGCTTGAGCTCGGGCTCATCCAGCTTGAGCATGGGTTCACCAACTAGAGCACGGGTTTGCTGGCTTGAGCCCAAGGTCACTGGCTTGAGCAAGGGGTCTCTCACTCTGTTGCAGCCCCCAGTCAAGGCACATAGGAGAAAGCAATCAATGAACAATTAAGGAGACTAAGGAGCCACAATGAAGAATTGATGTTTCTCATCTCTCTTTCTTCCTGTCTGTCTGTCTCTATCTGTCTCTCTCTCTGTCTTGGTCACACACTAAAAAAGAACATAAACCCATAATGAATCAGTTCTTTCTCTGTAAAACAGAGAAACTACTCAGAAACTACTGTTAAATGGAGCTTTCTAGTTCCTTGATTATGACAAGAGAGCCTAAAAAATGCATTCTAAGAATTCTTATTTGGTTTCCTATCCCAATCATGAATTTTCACCAAAACAATGAGCAAGATATTTTTCAACAACTGTTAGAAATTTCCCTTCAGAAAAATTAAAATAATCCTATTTTTTATTATAAATAAAGGATTAAGAGGATATGTTTAGTATTCATTCTATATGCAATTTCAAGGAACATGACAGTTATAATAATTCATAATTCACTTTTGTGAAAAATAAAATAATCACATTCAAGTTCTTAATTATAATAAAAGGTGAAATAAATAGGTCATATGTAAATTGCTTTAAAAATTCATGTAGAATAACAATAAGTTTTTCACAATGCTCATGAAGTTTATCAACTTTTTAAAAGAAAATTTTTATTTTTAGTGAGAGGAGGGGAGGCAAAGAGACAGATTCCTGTATGCGCCTCAATCGGGATGCACCCAGCAAACCCACTAGGAGGCAATGCTCTGCCCTTCTGCAGCCTTTGCAAGGGAGCTATTTTTTAGTGTTTGAGGCAGAGGCCATGGGCCCATGTTCGGCTTCTGGGGCCAACTTGCTCCAATCAAGCTATGGCTGAAGGAGCAGAAGAGGAGAGAGAGAGAGAGAGAGAGAGAAGTGAGAGGAGGAGCGGTGGAAAAGCAGATGGGTGCTTCTACTCTGTTCCCTGACCAGAAATCAAACATGGGACATCCACATGCTGGGCAGATTCTGTACCACTAAGCCAGGCAAACAAAGCTTCAACTCTTTAAAAAATATAATATATTGTCAAGCTCCAGATAGAGAACATCAATTAAAGCTCTTAACTTAAAAATTGCTTAGCCCGCCTGACCTGTGGTGGCGCAGTGGATAAAGCATTGACCTGGAAATGCTGAGGTCGCCGGTTCGAAACCCTGGGCTTGCCTGGTCAAGGCACATATGGGAGTTGATGCTTCCAGCTACTCCCCACCTTCTCTCTCTCTCTCTCCCTTTCTCTCTCCTCTCTAAAATGAATAAATAAAATTAAAAAAAAAATTGCTTAGCCCACCCTGGCCAGCTGGCTCAATGGATATAGCATCATCCTGGCTTTTCCCACTACCTTTGGTTGTATTTTCAATCCCCAGTCAGGGCACATATGAGAAGCAACCAATTGGTGCACAGCTAGAAACAGTAGACTTTATTTATTTATATATATATTTATTTATTTAATTTGTTTAACAGAAACAAAGAGTCAGAGAGAGGGACAGACAGGGATGGACAGACAGACAGGAAAGGAGAGAGATGAGAAGCATCAATTCTTTGTTGCGGCATGTTAGTTGTTCATTGATTGCTTTCTCATATGTGCCTTGACCGGGGAGTTACAGCAGAGTGAGTGATCCCTTGCTCAAACTAGCAACCTTTGGTTCAAGCCAGCAACCTTTGGGCTCAAGCCAGCGACCATGGGCTCATGTCTATGATCCCACACTCAGCCAGAGACCCTGCACTCAAGCTGGATGAGCCTACACTCAAGCTGGGGACCTCAGGGTTTCGAATCTGGGTCCTCCACATCCCAGTACAATGCTCTATTCACTGCGCCACTGCTTGGTCAGGCAGTAGACTTTATTTTTAATTGAGATAAATATATTTGCAAATCTTTAACCTTCTAATGTCTTATTTTTTCTTTACTTCTCTTATTATTTCTTTTACACCCTCTGTATTTTTTATTTCTTGAAAAATAGTTGATTACTTATAAGTAGTCATACCACTCAAAATTAAGTGGGCTCCAAAGAGATGGATAATAAATGCCAAGTTTGAGCTTGATTTAAAATGATGGCTCATGCCTGACCAGATGGTGGCACAGTGGATAGAGCATCGGACTAGAATGTGGAGGGCCCAGGTTTGAGACCCCAAGGTCGCCAGCTTGAGCACGGGTTCATCTGGTTCGAGCAAAGTTCACCAGCTGGGACCCAAAGTCACTGGCTCTAGCAAGGGGTTACTCGGTCTGCTGAAGGCCCATGGTCAGGGCACATATGAGAAAGCAATCAATGAACAACTAAGGTGTCGCAACGAAAAACTGATGATTGATGCTTCTCTTCTTTCTCCATTCCTGTCTGTCTGTCCCTATCTATCCCTCTCTCTGACTCTCTGTCTCTGTAAAATAAATAAATAAAATAAAATAAAATAAAATAATGACTCACAGTGGAAAACTGACTATAACCACCTTTCCCAACTTCTCCAACTCTTATGGTTTTATATCTTAGAGTTAATCATAGAGGCTAAGGCAGAGCCCTATGCATTCAAATTTTTATCTTTAGTTTAATTCTTGGAATAATTCTGTGCTTTTTGGCTTTATTATTAATCCATTTCTTTATATCAGTTGAGATGAGTGTAGTTTTTATCACATTTAAATTCATTTATGTTACTAGGAACCCTTCAGTACTCTCTTATATTTTAAGATAGTTTTAGTATTCTATCATTATTTTATAATTTGTTAGGATAATTGCATATAATATTACATGCAAAGAAAATATAACAGTTTCTGGTATACAATATGTGCTCAATAAAACCTAGTTATTATTCTTCTGGATTATATAATGAGACCTTCACTACCTTATATATAATTTATTTCTAAATTCTAACCATAGAGCCTTATTTTTTCTCATACTTTTGTCATGAAACATGTGGCTTTATATAATATGCTTAAGTCCTGGGAGTTTGAACTATAACCTGAGACTAAATGGTAAAGTACTCTGTCTTCTACAGGAAGTTGGGGTGCAGGAGGAACATAGAGACATTTCCTGTGACACTGAAAGACATTACGTGTGTGAATAACATCATTTAAAATGTCTGTCCTGGAGTCATTCTAAAAGAGCTATGCATTATGTCCTTGGCCTTGTTTCTTATCCACTTTGACCTTAGTTCCTCAACTTTAAAGTGTAGATAATACTACTCCTTACCTGAAAGTAGTGCAAATATTATTGGTTTTATGTCTATTTGGGACCTACTACCTCTACCTCAAGAAAGTCAGAGAGATTGATAGATTGTATGTTTTAACTTCCCCTAGCAGGTCTGAGAGGGTGACCACAAAACCTAAAACACCCACATGTCAGAGGAAATTTGTTCTCTTGGCTCTTCAAGTTCAATAGCAAATGAGAACAGATAGGAATCATAAGCTTTCTTTGGGGGCAGAAAAGAGGAGGCTAGCTCCCTTTTCATGGTTGATTGACAAATGTGGTTCTGTTGGTAAAAATGGTTTGGGTAAGGGATTTCAGTGCCAGTACAGAGAAACACGCACAGGGATTGGCCAAAGGAGAAAAAAGATGATAGTCATGTGTTTGGAACTTCTCTAACGTTAAATAATAGAGATAATGAATAGTTTAGCCGATAATCCACTCAATATTGTTTTTTTTCTCATTTAAGCTATGTTATATGTATAAAGAAGTAATTAGGAATCCCCTATATCACAATACATTTTTACTTCAGTATTGTAGATAACTAACCCTACAGTTAGTACAAATGTATAAGATACACCCTGAGATGAAGAATGTCGTGGCTAAGTGAATAAGTATTATCTTATTGATATTACTAGTGATAACTATCAAGATTATATTTTAGCCAGATTATATCAGTGTAAAAAATTACTATCAAATAATAATATAGCTGGAAAAAGAGTTCTGAGCACATAGTACACAATGAAGTCTCAGGAGAACTGTTGAACTATTGAAAGAGAGACCTTTTAAATGCTGAGCCTATTGAGCTATAACTGAAGGGAAATGTAGAAAATATTGACAAATTTAAGAACTATGTCTTCCTAGAAAGTTCTGTGATCTTGAGGTGTCATATATGAAATGACTGTTTCCTTAAAAAATTAAATAACAATATTAAAGTAATTTTTTTAAAGATTATATAATCTTGAAATAAATGAAAATACCTACAATTCTGCATAAAAAGAATGTTAAAAGGCAATCACACCTAGTGTGAGATCACAAAAGACAGTTCAGAGGTCTAGCTACAATTCTTCAGGTTTTTCAGCAATGATGGAAAATAAGCACAAATAAATTGAAAATTGGGTAGGTTAGAGAAAACAAAGAGTTTGGCCAACAAACCAATTCTGCGTATTGGTCTTCAGTTTTTTAATATGCCAAAAAATTAATTTGGCTAAAGAAATAGATTTTACATATATTTAATATTTTTATGCACTCAGTAGTTTTGACTCACAAAATTCATCACTTAAATATTGCCCATACTTCAACTTTATGAGATTAAAAATAACATCTAAAATACTGTTACTTTATAAATGCCTACTACATATTCTGGCTACTTTTGAATATCATAATCCCTAAGAAGATTTAAAGGATGGGAGATTAAGAACGTGTGATTGGAAATCTATTAATAATCTTGCTCAGTCAGCAGTATTATTACTAGTGACACTATGAGCTTCACAAGTCTGTTGAATTGCTGGAGTGCAACACAACTTGTAGGTTATTTTGGCTTACTTAATGCTTACCCTGATTATGTGGTATTCAGCTAATTATGTATATATGACTAAATATCTGACTCAACCACAGAGTAGTTAATTTATTGACCACAAGTGGGCATGACTTTAATCTTTTCTTCCAATGAAAATTTAAACATAGTCACTCCAAGAAAAATGAACCAGCTGGACGCCTGGAGCCAGTGCAGATTATATTTTACTATATGTCCTTCTGTCATGCTATTTTCAGTACCACTATGTCCTTCCTCACAAAGCCCTATTGGGCTTTGCATAGGTCATAGAAATTTTACAATAAAGCTCATGTGGATTATTTACTTCTTGTTCTTCTGGTTCCCTTCAGCACCACAGTCATTTAGCATGGTTTGATTGCATCAAATAGGTTGTTTTGTCTCTTAGATCAACCCTGTTTTCCAGAAATGTTCCTCTTCTGTTAATTTCATTTTGCTTCCAACGTGGAAAGTACCTGCTTTTCAATACCCAGCTTTATTGATGAATGTCTTTTAGCTCTGAAATGACACATAGCCAGACAATCATGTTTCAGAAACATGCTGATTCATTCCTAAAAGAATAGATATTAGCAAAGAATAGATGTTCAATGGAGGTGAAGTAACTTTTAAATATGTGATAAGAAAAAGTAATGAAAAGCATAAAGTAATTAAGTGATTCATTTCCTGAAAAAATAATTCAGTAGAATGTTATTTGTCTTCTCTTAAACTGAGTTGGTTTAGATTATTTTTACAAGTTTAGAGAAAATAAAAGATAGCAATTTTTTTTCTTTCTTAATGAGAAGAGGAGATATAGAGAGACAGATTCCTGCAAGCATCCAGACTAGGATTCATCGGCAATCCCTGTCTGGGGCCAATGCTTAAGTCAACAGAGCCATCCTCAGTGCCTAAGGCTGATGTTCAAACCAACTAAGCCACTGGCTATGTAAGGAGAAGAGGGAGAGAAGAGTGAGATAGAGGGAAAGAGAAGCTGATGGTTGCTTCTCTTGCATGCCTTGACCCAGAATCAAACTTGGGATGTCCATACGCCAGGCCAACACTCTAACCATTGAGCATCCAGCCAGGACAACTATTGTTTTCCTATAGTGAAAGTCCTGTGAAAAAAATTGCTGAGGAATTCTTATAGCACAGAGATGTATCTAAAGCCATCTCTCTTGACACAAACATGTTAATTGTAATATTAACAAGTTTTGTCTATTTTTTACCTAAGAAAGTACAAGTGTCTGTAATAGAGTTATTCGGAATGCATTTCCCCTACAGTATCCAAATTCATCTTATAATCTGATTGGTTAGAATTTTAGACTATTTTTAAACCTGGTGTGGAGTGCATCTTGGGACTTCAAAAATGATCATGTTCTCAGTCTTCCCTGAGTTCCACCATGTGATGTTTACTTTGGCTTCTACTCTCTTGTAGCTCTTTTCCAGAGCAATTCCATTCATAATTTTCTGACTGTGGTGGGAATGAATAATACTTAATATCAAATAGTATACTGATGATAGAGACAAAAAATACTATCTCATACAGAATAGTGGCTGTAATTAAATTTGTATCATTTGAAAATATCATTTTTAAATAATATGATGTGTTAATTTTTGTTTTTCTCTCAGTACTCATTCTGGATAAGATAGACTTTGCTTAATTGTGTGAGAAGAAAGATATTTGTTGTGGTAGCTAAATGTTTTCAGCAATCTAAAAAGTAATAATGTATATTAATTAAAAGAGATAAGTAAGGATATTTTAATAGCAGAGCACACCCTTTACTTTTTAATTAAATTTATCTTGCTTGAGCATTTAATTAATATGGCAAATGCACAAAGAATAGAAATGTGAGAAACTTTCATAATGCAGTCAAATCTGTAAACTTCAGGGAGAGGAAATGAGTGTATTTTCCTCTCCCCCGAAAGGATGATATAAGGAAACAAAATGCAAAGAAGAAGAAATTCTGTGTGTGTACCCCTGTGTGTGTGTCTTAATGAAGGTGTAGACCACACAGATTCAAATAATATTTTTCTGAATTAGCCAACACTTGTTTGCTAAAAATCTAATGTTTCACCAATCAATTAAATTTAATTATTTTAGCAAGCTAAAATATTTTTTAAGCTAAAATATTTTTAAAATAAGAGAATATTTTTTTTAGTATCCAAAAATTTATATGACAGAATAATAAAAGCATCACAAATTGGTTGAAAAAAAAATTCAAGGTGCTTTCCAAAGCTTTCTTGTAGTTCAAGAATGAAATCACTTTACAAGAACAACATCAGGGCCAAGCATTTTGCAAAGTCCTAGAACTTCACTTGTGAGAACAGGACAGTCAGCTTTGTCCTCCACAGAGGGCACATGGCGTGTTACCAGGGAAAACAAGCATGTTGAAAATGTCCTCAAAGGAACAGATATATATTTGTTTGACCCTATTGTGAGGACTTTTCTGCATTATTGAATGTCTCAAAAAGGCATATTAAAAGTGATAACGCCATTTTTCCTACTTTTATTTCCCAGTTAGACCTCTAGTAGGCAATTATAAATATGTCTGTGGAAAATGCTACTAGGAGTTATAGCTGTTCCTTAACCTCAGAACACACACACACAAAAACCCCCATTGTCACTTACTTATGTTTATAAAGTTATTAAAATAACTTAAACTTGACAAGTGGTGAAAATTGGGATCTCAGTCTAATGTGTTTTACTTCCTTATAGAACAGCATGTGATTTAGATTCCCTACTGCAAGACATCAGCCATATTTACCATCATTAATTCATTTGTTAAGAATTCATATCTTATGGTTTTATAAAAATAATAACAAAAGGTTTTCTTAGACAACAAGTTGAATTAATATAAATGATAACTTGAACCTTACACTAGGAGTACACATCTTTATTGATGACGTTATACCTGATGCATGGTGATTTATTGCAAATGTTAATTTTACTAGATTATTTTTTCTCACTGTAGTTAAAATAACTATGCTCCTTTCTTATTTTTTTATGCACACTATTTTAAGAGTGAATGCTTCATATTTATTTTTCATTTGTCCATTAATTTTTTTCCTCTTCAGGTGTAATCTAGCTCCTGTGGTGGAGTTTGCTGCAGATGTGGGAACTAAATCAGATTTTATTACTATGAATCCATCAGTTGTACAAAGAGCATTTGGAGGCTTTCGGAATGAGAGTGACAGAGAAAAATTTGTGCATAGACTTTCCATGCTGAATGACAGTGTCCTTTGGATCCCTGCTTTCATGGTCAAAGGAGGAGAGAAGCACGTGGAGTGGGTTAATGCATTAATCCTTAAGAATAAACTGAAAGTGCAAACTGCCTATCCATCACTGAGACTTATTCATGCTGTCAGAGGGTAAGTGTCTGGAAAAGACCAGTCTGTCCTTTGCACAATGGAACACATAACTAAATATTTTCTCTAGACAGGAAGGAGCCTCGATAAAATCTCTCAACGGTTGTATGTTTCCATTATTTCATAATGGCTACTCTTTTCACCAACTTGAATTTTGTTTATGTGTTATAATATTTTAGCTCATTCCTTTTCTTGAATAGCAAATCTTTGAACTTGGCACTTATCTATGTCTGCTAATGAACAAATTATTTTTATATTTTTCTATCCTAAAGAGTAATAGGAATTCACAGTAAAGTTGGTGAATTTGGGGTAAGAAAACAACAGAAGTGCTAAATGGCTAGTGGGCAATATTGTGGAAGTATAAATGTTAAATGTATTTAAGGAGCAATTAAGACTCATCTGTTAAGAGGCCTACTGGAGATAAAGAAGGCTAGTGAGGTAATATTTTTAAAGCTTCCCCCCAGAAGTTACATACGCTATTTTTATCAACGTTTCCCTTCTATTAACTCAAACACAGAAGAAAAACCTAAAAAAATAGACATCTTTAAAAGTGGCAAATGACAAAAAGACCAAAGTCAGTTAGTTGTGTGTGTGTATAAAATACATAATACAAAAATAAAAAATAATTATATATCTATTGAATATCTACTGAGTGTCAGATGCTGTAGATACAAAAACAAAAAAGATCTGATCATTTATTGCTTTAAAAGGGATGCATAGACTTTCTGGTGGAAAGAGGCAGGCACTGCTAGCTGAGTCATAAACAAATGGTAAGCAGGTAGGGTGTCAATAGCGTAGAATTTGTCCCTCAGTTTAACAAAGAAGACTTACAAGTCTAATATTTGAACTGATATTAACAATAGAATAACAGTTGTTGGGAGAGAAAAAGAGACAACCAAACAAAGAAAAGCTATTATATCAGTAAAGCAAACTGAGGCAGGAAATTATTAAGCACACAGTAAACTTGTGGAATAATGGAGTCAATTGTGGAGCATTGTAATACGAAGTTGGAAAAATATCTTGTGATCAGGTTGGGAAGAGAATCAATTTTATCCTGCATTAAACACAGTTAGCTGTGTGAACTTAGGAGAGTAAATCTTTAATTGCAGACTCTGCCTTGCCAAGGAAAGGTGCTAGAGGAATGAAGAAAAATTAGGCTTTTTGACTAATTTTCTCATAAAATGATAAAACTGTAGGGCAAATCAGTTGAAGAGGAAAGGAAGGAAAGGGAAAGGAAGGGAAGGGAAGGGAAGGGAAGGGAAGGGAAGGGAAGGGAAGGGAAGGGAAGGGAAGGGAAGGGAAGGGAAGGGAAGAAGGGAAGGGAAGGGAAGGGAAGGGAAGGGAAGGGAAGGGAAGGGAAGGGAAGGGATGGGAAGGGAAGGGAAGGGAAGGGAAGGGAAGGGAAGGGAAGGGAAGGGAAGGGAAAGGAAGGGAAGGGAAGGGACCAAGTGAATATAGTGGCTAGAAGCCCTAAAATATGGTTTCCAAAGCCCAGAGTTAAAAATAGTTTGCTTAACATACTGTAATTGAGACTGGGCAGTGTTTTGTTATTGAGATACTCTCCTCAAAGGCTTACCATTTCCTTGTTACGTCTGGAGACAGTCTCTTGGATTGTGTTATTTTGTGCACAATTTCAACATAGTTTCAACAAAATGAGATAAAATATGTGCACTTGGAGGATAACTATTTTTTTAAGTTACAAAGATTCTTGTTAATTAAAATTTGAAAAAATGTTTTCTTTTTTTTAAAATAATGTGTTCTCAACACAGAGTAACTTTATAATGCATTGTGCTAAGAATACATTCTACTTTTTGAGATGTCAAGTGTTGAGTATCTTTTAATTCAGAGAAAACCAAAGATACTACTCCAGTTAGTCTTACACAGTCACAAGCTTTGACACGAGCATACAAATACATACACTCCATTGATAGCTTATTAAGAGTCAAAAACAAATGTTTTGAAATACTCCTTGAATATAGGAAACTAATTGGCATATTCATTACTCTGAATTAGTACTTTTTAATAGATTATTTTGGGGGGCAGTTTTATGTTTCCAGAAAAATCTAGACAAATGTACAGAGATTTTTGATATATCCTGTGCCCATAACTCATGCATAGCATGCCCCCATTATCAACACCTTCCACAGAATCATACATTTGTTATAATTGATGAGTTTACATTGATGCATTATTATCGCCCAAAGTCTACAGTTTACACTACAGTTCACTCCTAGTTTGCACGTTCTGTAGGCTTGGGCTTTGACAGATGTATATGACATGTAGTCATCATTACAGTATCATACAAAGTAGTTCAACGACTGTAAAATTCCTCCCTGCTCAGCCTATTCATCCCTCCTTCCCCATTAATACATGGCAAGCACTGATCTTTTTTGACTGTCTCCATAGTTTAGCCTTTCCTATAATGTTATATAATTGGAATTATACAGTATGTAACCCTTTTATTTTGGCTTCTTTTACAAACAATATGCTTTAAAGATTCCTCCATGTCTTTTCATAAGTTGATAGCTCATTTCTTTTTAGTGTTGAATAATATTCTATTTAATTCATTCATCTGTTCATTCCAGGTTTTGGCAATTATGTATAAGCTTCTATAAACATCTCTGTGCATGTTTTGAGGTATACATAGTTTTCAACTCATTTGGATAAATGCCAAGGAGTACAATGGCTTGATCTTATGATAAAAGTATATTTTAGTTTTGTAAGAAATTTCCAATCTGTCTTCCAAAGTGGGTGTACCATTTTATATCCCCACCAATAATGAAAGGGAATTCCTGTAGCCCCACATTCTCACCAGTGTTTTGTGTTTCCAGTATTCTAGATTCTGGCCATTCTAATAGGTATGTAGTGATATTTTGTACTTATTTTAGTTTGCCTTTCTCTGATGACATGATGTGGAGCGTCATTTAATGTTCTTATTGGCCATCTGTATCTTTAGTGAGATTTTTTTTAAGGTGTTTGGCTCATTTTTTAAAATTTAATAGTCTTGACACATTTTTAATCAGGTTATTAGTTTTCTTATTGTTAAAGTTTTAAGAGTTTTGCATATTTTAGATAACTGTTTTTTTTTCTACCAGATATATCTTTTGCAAATACCTTTTTCCAGCCTGTGACTTGTCTTCTCATTGTCTTGACTTTTATAAAAGATGAATTATTATTTTTAGTGAAGTCCAGATTATCAATTATTTCTTTCATGGATCATCCCTTAGTGTTATATCTAAAAAGTCATCACCAAACCCAAAGTTATCTGTATTATATTTTAAGAGTTTTATAATTTTGCATATTAAATTTATATTTGTGTTCTATTTTGAGTTAGTTTTTTTATGTAGCGTGTAAAATCTGTGCGTAGGTTTTTTGTTTGTTTGTTTTTTATAGGTGGACGCCTAGTAGTTTCAACATCATTTGACCATTTGTTGAAAAGACTACCTCTTCTTCGTTGCACTTCCTTTATTCTCTATTAAACAGTATTTGACTATATTTATATGGACCTGTTTCTGAGCTCTTTATCTGTTCTAATGATCTATTTGTCTATTTGTTCAATGACAACCAATACTTCTGAATACTATAGCTTCATAGTAATTCTTAAAGTCAGGTAATGTTAGTCCATTGAGATTTTTAATCTATCAATATTATATTGACTATATGGGTCTTCTGCTTTTTCATATAATCCTTAGAATTAGTGTTTTTGTTCCTTATATTCTGGTTTATATCTCTCACTTTATCACTAACAGCAAAACACAAAATAAGAGGCATGGTTCAAATAGGGCATTTTCAAGTAATCAGAATCCGGATAAAATTATGTTATTAACAACAATGAATTTATATGGGCCTTTTACAGATATAAACATAGAAAGTATACAACTCTTAATAATTAGTTCATTAATACTTTCATTTTATGTTTTGTCTACTTTTCTTCCATAATCATTATCAATATAAACTACTTCACTAATTCCTAAACATTTTATTCCAAAGAGTGATAAGATCAAACTTCTGACCATTGGTGATATTACTGGTACATTTTTTTGTTGTTCCTGTTTACTGTGCTTTAGATGGTTTTGACTAGACTTATCTTGAATTCTTCAGAAACAACTTATCTTGCTATTTTCCTGGTTGTATATCTATCTACGTATTCTCCTGAAATTTCAAGTGAGTTAGTTCTAAACTGTGGTCCAGGATACAAAAAGTAATTTCAAATACTTTGGAAATCTGTACACATGGTGTATGTGAAAGGTCATTTCACTTATAGAATTAATGAAATTAACACATTAATGCATATAATGCAACATTTTGACATAATGTTTGTATTCTATGCAGCTACTAAAATGTTGAAAGAAAATAAGGAAGTAATGAAGCAAGATTCACATGAAAACAAAACAAGAGCAAAGTTCCCAAAACTTGTTCCTTACGCATATGTTATACATCTCTCTGAAACCCTGTGGTTAATACAACTCATATCCTCTGTTGATCACTGGAATTTGTTGTCTCTCATGCAAGTTAAGATCATGCATTTAGGGTGCACATAATCACATTGTTAAAATGTGGAGACCTTTTCAAGTACTGCAGTTATAAGCAGAAAGTTGAAATGATCTGGAAAGGAAAGTTTCTTGAACAAAGAGAACTATTTAGATAGTTTTCATTTTGTCAAGCTTCATGATTTAAACATTTTCTCTCTGAAAATTATGATAACTTGCTAATTTTAAATACACATTTATTTGTGGGGCTTTTTAAATGTATGGTCATTCTTCCCAAGCTATATTAACTAAAACAAGAGGAAAAATATAGCTATATTCTAATTTTAAAACAATTTTACAAAATACTGAAAGGCTAATTTAATAGGGTCAAATAAAAGATATGATTACAAATCTAAATATACTCATGTGGTTTGAGATTGCAATTTTTTCACTGGTATTCTTCCAAAGCCTTACATGCCCACATATTTTTATTTTTATATTATAATATTTCTTGTGAAAAATAAAACAATTTTCATAAGACATTAGATTGAAGGGATTTTGAAACTATAAAATTACTTATTGAAACTTTAAAAATATTACTACAATTATCAAAAATCAAGGATTTTTTTTTATACATTTAAAAAAATATTACCAAAACACAACCTAAAACCACCCGAAGGAACTATTTAACCCAAATATGTAACTTAGTATACAATTTAAAATTATTATATAGGACATTTAAAAATATTTTTATAAAATATTCAGTGTTAGGCAAAAAAAATCTAATTTTTATAATTAATACAATTTGATTTATAATAGCTGTGTACAGCAATCCTTTTTACAGTAGGATGATTATACTTAATTTCTTATCTTTTAACGTGGTAACAACCAACCAAACAAACAAATAAAAAACAATTTAAAAAGTAGATCCTCAGGCCCTGGCCTGTTTGCTCAGTGCTAGAACATCAGCTTGGCGAATGGAAGTCTCTGGTTCATTTTCAGGTCAGGGCACACAGGAGAAGCAACCATCTGCTTCTCCACCCCTTCCCTCTCCTTCTCCTTCTTCTTCTTCTATCTCTGCAGTCATGCCTCAGTTGGAGCAAGTTGGCCCTAGGCGCTGAGAATAGCTAAATGGCCTTCCCTCAGGGGCTAAAATAGCTCAGTTACCAAGCAGCAGAGCAATGGCCCTAAATAGGCAGAGCATCACACCACACGGGGTTTGCTGGGTGGATCCTGATAGGGGCCTGTGAGGGAGTCTGTCTCTGCCCCCCTGTTTCTCACTTAAAAAACAAAAAAAGTAGATTCTCAGTTTAACTACCAACAATCAAAGATAATTTTTTAAGTATTCTCCCAGGAGATAGATAAATGTGCATATTTAAAAAATTACATTTATATAACCAAATAAATTCTGAGTTCTAGACTAGAATCATATATGTATTCTTGTGCATGTTTTTAAGTTTGCACTTTGCTCTTATTGTTCTTATCTCCATTCTTTCATTTTTTATTACTGTTCTCATATCTATTCAGATATTTATTCTTAAAACTTAATTAATTTGAACTTTAGAATTTTTTATAATCACTATTGAAAAATATTCAAACATTCATGTTAGAATCCTTTGTGTCTAGCTATTATTATGAACTATCATTAAAATATTTAAACCACGAGGGAGGGAGTGGGGGGAGGGTAGGGGCACAAAGAAAACCAGATAGAAGGTGACGGAGAACGATTTGACTTTGAGCGAGGGGTATGCAGCATAATCAAAGGTCAAAATAATTTGGAGATGTTTTCTCGGAACATATGTACCCTGATATATCAATGTCACTGCATTAAAATTAATAAAAATAAGATTAAAAAATATTTAAACCAAAAATAAAGTAAATTATTTTATAATACATGATCCATTAGTTTTATTACTTTAATTTTATTTTAACAAAATAATCTATTTGTCCCATTTTGTCATCATATTCTAATTGTTAATTTATTTAACATCCACTTTCCTACAATAGTTGTTGCACTCTTATTAAATTAAGATTATACTTTGTATTAATTGAAATAAACATCAAATTGAAAATTCACTGGTGATTATTGCGATTGCTAGAAGTAAATATGTTCTGTGATGTCACTTTTACAAATTCTAAAGTTATCTGCCTTAGACAGGTAGGCCAGTTGGTTAGAGCATCCTCCTGATATGTCAAGCTTGTGCGGTATGTTCTCCTTCAGAGCACAGATAAGAATCAACCAATGAATGCATAAATAAATAGAAAACAAATCAATGTTTTCTTCTCTCTCTCTTTACCTTCTTCTCTTTCTAAAATCAATCAATAAATAAAAAATTAAAAATAAGAATAAAATTATTCAACAATTTTATAATAACATCTTCAACAAAATGATGTTTTAAAGGAAAGATAAATTCAGGTCATATAGACTTTTAAAATTTTGATATGAGTTCCACTTGTGACTTTATTTTTGTTCTCTCCTTATGTTTGACAAACATTCCAGATGTTTTTTTTACTTGAAGGGTAATTTAATGACTACAAAAAATGTACAAAGTTCTGATAAATTGACCACATGACTGCTTTAATTTTAATTTACTTGAACTTAAAAATTTTTATTTGAAATGTTTGATATACCCTCAGGACCCACAGCAGTGCTTCTTAAATTTGAGTTTATAGATACATATTGCAGAGTGTAAGACAATGTTTTTATTCCCTTTAAAACAAGTTTTTACATTGATCCAAACTGAAAATACTTACTTATAGAATTTTTAATAATTATTTAGGAGTTTGACTTCCAAAGAAGGTCAGAAAAAACCCTCTTTTATTTAGAGTGTAGACAAGATAATTTTCAGTCTTGAGTCGCAGATTTATATATCCTTCAAAATGTAGGTATTGACATAATCATTTGGAGTTCTTTGGGCTTCAAGTTTTATTGGTTCTGTACTTTGTTTTTACTAACATGAATATTCAAACAACTGCAATAATCATTTATATTTGTTTTTCATAAACATCCTCAAGAATGTCTTCTCTATAACCTAAAAGAGGTTCATTCAACTTTTGATCATCATGATCATGGAGGTAGCTTACTAAAATACTTCTGCTTTAATGTTCTTCCTCTTGGAATTTAAATATTCTTCATATTCTTCCACACCAAAATTTAACTAACCTACCCTTACCTAAATATTTCATGTTTATAGTAAAATACACACAGACAGACACATACACATGCACACATACACACCCAAATATGTATAGGTACATATGTGTATATATATGTGTATAAATAGGTATAGAAGATATAAGTGTCTGTCCCAACAGTGGCGCAGTAGATAGCATGTCAGACTGGGATGCAGAGAACTCAGGCTTGAAACCCTGAAGTCACCAGCTTGAGTGCAGTGTTGCTGGCTTGAACCCAAGGTCGCTGAGCTTGAGCAAGGGGTTACTCGCTCTGCTGTAGCCCCCCACTCTGGTCAAAGCACATATGAGAATGCAATCAATGAACAACTAAGGTGCCGCAATGAAGAATTGATGTTTCTCATCTCTCTCCCTTTCTGCCTATCTGTCCCTATTTGTCTCTCTCTGTCTCTGTCACAAAAAAAAAGGATATAGGTGTATATGTTTTTAATGGTGCCATTTAGTCTATTAAATTTATTCTTTGTTTGGATTGCCACAATTATTAATTTTCTAAAAACTTATAGCTCTGTTAATAAATGTAAACTATGGAAAATTATTTTTGGAGTAGTATGTTGCATATAGAAAAATAAAAGTAGTATACATATATGCTATATATATGCACAAATAATATATAATATTTAATATACTATTAATATTTTATACATCTTAAAGATTATATAATAGAATGTACCCATATATAATTATAAAATATATAATATCTTATACTAACAGTGTGTATAAATGTATATGTAAAACAATTTATTTGCTAGACCTTTTGTAGGTCAGACATAGTATCAATGATACATTAACTTATCTTATAATTGTGATTTATTGTTGATTCTTATTACACTTACCACTTGAGATTTTCAAAAGTTGATTTTTTCATAATGAATATATAACAAAAGTCTCATACTTTATTTTGTTGTTATTTGATATACTATTTTGAATTTATTTCCAATAATATCGTCTTGTGTTAGGAGGATAAGTATTTTATACTATTATTGTGACTAATAACTTTTAATTAATTTTTAGATAACCTTTAAGTTAATTCTTTTTATTCCTAATAACCTACATATTTTATAAATAGTATACTTATTCCTTCATTTTTATCATTAAATAAAATTATGTTGAATGATGGACTATCACTTAATATACACTCCAAATGTCCCAGGGTTTTGCTTGACCATAGATTTTTTCTGTGGCATGCTACCATTACACTTAGAGTATTCACAATTTAATGATCAAGATCATAATTTCTAGCTTGTTGGTTTAAATGTAGGCAGAAATAAGCCTTACAGATATCAAATCAAGTGACTGTCTTAGTTCACCTCTTATCTATGTAATTATCAGTCTGTTGTAAGATATTTCATTGGTCCAATATATCTACTAAAGTAGCATGCATTACGTGCTAATGTGTGATTTTGTGACTCATATAAATAAACAGATTGTATCTGCCAGCATCAACTAATTTTCTAGTTTTAAGATTAATATGAAAACACTGTTTCTTAGACTTTAGTTACTGCACCCCTCTTTCAGATATGAAAATTTGGTAATTTTAAGTCAATGAACAAACGAAAGGATATATAAATTTAGGGTTATCCCCTGCAGGCTAAATTTATGTGAATGACATGTGTTTGCACAAGAATTTGAATCAGACCAGGCTCCTTATTGAGCCCCAGTAAAAGTGTAGGTTGAAATAGAATGCTACCAGACTTCAGGAAATTTAAGTTCATCATTGTTCAAATGAATTGTTTTTATAACATTAAATCTACTCAAAGTCAAACAAGTAAAAGCAATAAAGAAAAAAACAACTCTGGAAATGGATTCATTCACTCTAAATGCTTTCTGAAAATGTCTTACTAGCTCTAAATTTAATCTTATGCCAAAAGCATTTCCATATGGTTTCTATTTTGACCAATGGACAACACAGCTGTAGTATTTCTTTATAAAACATGTATTCTTTAATATTTTTGAGAGTTAGACACTGCATTATAGGTATTTTAAGCCTTATGGCATTTTAATAATATTTTTATGGTATTTTACTGGGACTCTGATATCCACCTTTCTGGGATTGCCTCATTTCCTGATATCTTAATTTTCTCACTATTGGGTCACAGTATTATTTCTAACAACTCTCATCATTCATATTTCATCCTGGAATGTAAAAATATAAATATTTTATACCTGAGAAGCTTTTCACAGGTGTATGCCTCACACAGGAACCTGTGGGAAACAGAGCTGCTAGGATGCCTGTTGCCAACGTACTTTCCATTCTTGGTTTTCTCTCATTGACACTAACAGGATCAGCAAAGTATGTAGAATGTCTTTTGAAGAGTGGGGAGTTTTCACTGCACACTTTCCTGGTTTTTCTCACTGGTGTGCATTTTTCTCTCTTCTCCACTTGGATATTTTTGACTTCTTCAAGTCTTAGTTAAAAGGTAAGTTCCAGTTGGGCACAATTTCTCACTCTTGTCCTTTTCTCTGAAATAGATCTGGGTGTCTTTTCTCTGCATTTTCTTTACAAGGGATGTATGTCTGTAACAGAACATTCATTAGAATATGTAATCATTATTCATGTTGTTCTTTGTTTATATCATAAGCTTTAAGAAAGCAAAGATTGATTTATTTATCTTTTTCCTTCAGAGGCATGAAAATCATGTACTTGTTATGCTGAGGCACAAGTGCACAGGGGTGGAAATTGGAGTCATGAAAAGGGCAAAGTTGTGTTGAATTTTGGTTTAGGGTTACTTTTTTAGAGCAATCAAAGAAGTAGAGTAGTAAGTAGGTTGGAAAAAAAACTTTTTTCATCAGTCTTGCTACCAGGTCTAGCTTATGTTGAAACATAGGGAAATCAGGCCAAAAAGGAATGTTTGAATCTCAAATAATAGGATAAACCCTGGATAGCTTGTCTTCCTAGCAATTTATTAATTAATCAACTGAGATATATTAAGAACCAACTTGTGCCCAGTAGACACAAAATCAAGAAATTAATGGTTAGTAAATTTTACCTGCTCTAGGTGTTGTTATTGAATAGAATGAAAATATAAGCGATTACCTTCTGATTAAAAAATAAATGAATCATAATAATGAAATGTGACACCTGGAAATATCCAGACTGCACATTTGCAAATTCACGTTGGCCATATGAGAAAGTTGCCATAGTTTTATAATTTAATAACTTTGTGTTCTCTCTTGAATATTATCTTGAGTATTATCTTTCAAAATAGACACACACATGTATGTATATTATGTTATACATATGTGTGTAAATATATTCAATATATAAAGAGAGAGAGAAGAGAGAAAGAAATTTATTAGTATTTTAAAAATAATTTATTATGGTGCTTTTGAGAAGAAAAATTGTTATTTTCAATACTTTAGCTGGGGAAAGAAATTGATTTTTATCATTTTTTAAAGTTATAATACTGAAATTTAGTATTCAGAATAACAGTTTATAGTGCTAAATTTAAGAACTATAGGCAAAATTTATGCATTTATTTAATATGTTTTATTCTTTACATGCTTTTGGTTGTTTTATTGCCTTTCTGCTTTCAAGACCCAATCTTGTAATGAGTGGTGATAGAAAGTACATAAATAACCTTAGAAATACCCTTGTTTCTCTGACCTTTCAGACAAAAAGAGGAACACTGATCAATAAGCAAAATAGGGATTGAATTAATCTGCATAAAACTGTTCTAATTTAAGTCCAAGTGACTGGGCAATTATTGTATTCAGAGATTTCTTATAAACATTAAAATAATTACTTATATAATTTAAAATAAAAGGCAAATATATAATATTGAGTCTTAAGAAGTGAGTATGACTAGGTATTGAATTTTCTGAGGAAGGTTATTGAGTCAAGATTCCCAAAAATCTTTAAAAATTTACAGTTTCTTATCGCCTTAGAAAATTTAGTTTTAATTTAGAGTAAAGACAATAATTAGATTAGGTGTTTTTATATGATTAATTATAGTCACTCAGAAAACTCTGGCTTTTAATATTGTTGATAAGATCATCATAGCCTCTGGATACAACTTCTAAAGTACAACTTTACATATTTGAAATGCCAACTCAAGGCAATATATTAGAAGAAAATAAGGCGAAAGGTTATAGCTTTCCCACAGCTTTTTCATGTAGGAAACACGTCATTGATAGAGACTTTGGCATATTCCTGTATACCAGCACACCATGGTTCCTATTGCCTAGAGTTCAAAGAGAAAAGCCATCTTCCTTCCTTTTTCTCTCTTTTGACATCCTTATCCCTAAATCATTTGAATATCAGGGTAAATAAACATATTGTACAAGAATAAAGACTTTGACTATTAAGTATTTTAAAAGTCCCTTTAACAATTTATTTTGGATCTGTGTTTATTTTAAAAACAAGAATGGAAAAGCACATTAGCCATGGGCAGGTTCGAAGCTCTGTTTCTTATAGGTTCCAGTTGGAGTCATATTTATATTTTCACATTTACAAATGAAATAAGTTTAGAAGAATATTTACAAAGACAAAAGAAGAAAAGTATTAGTAAAAAACAGTATTCACTGGTGGTGGGGACCATTGCAGCTATCTGAGTCTAATACCTCGGCCAGCTTGCCTTCATCAATGGGCATCCCAATAAGCCGTGCTGTTCTCTGTTCCCCACTTAAATACAGAATGATGTTCTTTTTTATGTATTGATAAGTGTGCTCTTCTTTCAAGTGAGGGCATTTGTGGTTCAATATGGTTTTCTGAAGAGTATATTTAAGCACAATATTTTTTTTAATGTGTGTGGGAAATATTGTTCAGTAGTTTGAGAACCAATGAAGTTACATTATGATATTTAAGTTGCAAATTCTTAATTTTTTTTCTTCAGAACAGTGTTCATTGTCACAATCATTTTCTCCAAATGGTATTATTGTGGGGCTGTCACTTCAGGTGCCTTAGTGAAAGTAAAACCCCAAAGTATTTTTTTCAGTTTTTAGGAAATGATAGTTTTTATCATATCTTAAAAACTTTAGCCTTCTAATACACTATTGTTATTGTTACTACTTGTTGATAAACTAAGGTTCTGCTATGTGGTAGAATTTTTGTATGTGCCACGAAAGCTTCCTTTTCCTTCAAAAGACCTTCAATGTCATTTGAACAGATTTTAGTTTCAATGAAAAATGACCACCTAAACTTTAAATATGCAGGAGACAGAGAAAATAATTTAAACAGGAAGGCATACATAACTGAATAGCTAACTCTTATTTAACAACAAATACATTTGGGGAATTAAAGAAAAGTATCTATAAGGACCTAATGAATTGAATTCAAGGATTGAGAAATAAGTGGACAAGATGTGGGAACAGCAGTGCTGCTGATTTCTGTGCTCATGTTGCTTCTTACCCTAGCATTGTTACCAATCTGGATCATAAACTTAGGCACCACGGTCAAGGTCAGTACGAAAAAACTGGATGACAAGTCCCTGCTCAGTACTGGGTAAATGCTGCTTTCTTATCTTTACGTGAGTTTAAACACAAGGTCTCGTACCTCAGCAATGTTATTTTTAGTTATATTCCTTGATTAAATTTTCCTGGAGAAAATAGTCGAATGTTAGCATTTTAAGAACTTAGTCACATTCAAGTCTACCCTGTTCCACTTTTCCTCTCGAAAACATCACCCAATACCATGTTGGTGGTCAAATGGAGTTTGTTGCAGGAAGCGACTGTGGCGGCAGTTACTGTCTTATTATTAGGCCCTTACCAAGAATAAACTGGTTTTGTTTTAGGCAGGATACATTTTTACAGTCAACACCAATTTTTTTTTTTTTTAAATAAAAGTGTGGTCCATAGTGCCTGTCCCATTCTGTAATTCATTTAAAGCACATTCTTTTTTTTTTTAATTTTTTTAATTTTTTTTTATTTTTTCAAAGTTGGAAATAGGGAGGCAGTCAGACAGACTTCTACATGCGCCCACCGGGATCCACCAGGCATGCCCACCAGGGGGCGATGCTCTGTCCATCTGGGGCTTCACTTTGTTGGAACCAGAGCCATTCTAGTGCCTGAGGCAGAGGCCATAGAGCCATCCTCAGCGCCCGGGGGCCAACTTTGCTCCAGTGGAGCCTTGCTGCAGGAGGGAAAGAGAGATACAGAGAGGAAGGAGAGGGGGAGGGGCGGAGAAGCAGATGGGCGCTTCTCCTGTGTGCCCTGGCCGGGAATCAAACCTGAGACTCCTGCACACCAAGCCAACGCTCTACTACTAAGCCAACCGGCCAGGGCCTAAAGCACATTCTTGAAGAAAATATTGCCCTTTGATGTGTCTTTGGAGATGGTCAAATCAGTGAAAGAATTCATTTTTCCTTCTGTAAAAAAATAAACAGTGATAGTTTAATACAGTAATTGGGAAATCATAGGTATTTAGCTTGTATAGATTTTATTGAATGAATTATATGGACTGAGTTTCCTTTGTCTTTATAACAATTTAGGAGAACTATGCCAAAATTAAATAATGATAGCACCTAGCAACTTAGTTCAGATAATCCAGCGATACTTACACCAGTTACAATCTTAGATGGAATTAAATAGCTAAAACAATTGTGCAACATCTGGATATTCGTATGTAATCTTGCAAAAAATTCTATATAACATTATTAATATTTTTGATAATTTAGTCTAACAAGAACCAACTTCTTTTTTTCTTTTCCTTTGGCTCCATTGGATCTTACTTAAAGTAAAATTATTATTTGCAGCTAAAGTTACAGATTTGCTTTGTACTCTTCTCAGTAGAATTCTGTAAACTTCTTGCAGAAATTATTTTATAGCCATATATAAATTTTTCACAATATTGACACACTGATCTTACATTGTATTATTGGTTTCTCAGAATTGCTTGAGAAAATTGTAGTCATTATAAACGTTTGACAGTACCTATTTTAAAATAATCATAATTAAAGAAACTGGGTGGGATCTGAGCACTTTTTAAAAATTTCTATCTTTGTTTTGCTTCTAAATAGACATTATTTAAAAAATAAAGAATTTGAGACTTTGTAGACTCCATATGTGTTAGAGTCAAATAATCCATCAGCAGGTTTCTATTCAAAAAAGTCACTACCAGGAAGAATCAGGGCTGCTAAGCACATTTTGTAGTTTATGCAGCTGGCAAATATTTTCATTTTCTTTTCTTTTTTTTCCTAGAACAGATGCCTGCAACAGAATTGTTGTTATTTTCAAATCAGTAAGCTGATTATTTTATAGGAAATAATTAACATAGAATATGTTCATACAAATATTTTAGTAGTGCACAAAGCATGGTGTTTCTAGCAGACTGCATAACATATAAAATACAGAATTTTTCATTTAAAAAGTTTATATTGAAACAGCAAAATACTTTTAAATCATGTAATTCCACAGTTGTAAAATATCACAATCATTCCTTCAACAACATTTACAGAGTGTATTTTGTGCCAGCATTTGGGCTAGGTCTGAAGTTGTAAAAAGATAACAAAAGCATGAGCTTCTGCAAGTGATGGAATCCCTACTTTCATAGTCTAGATATTTACCTAAAGAAAGGACAAGGTCATTTGAGAATGATAACCCACAGGATTAAGCAAAAGCTTGGGATCCTTGTGGTGGGATATGTGAGCAGGGTCATTGAATAAAGATGGACAGAAGAGTTTCCAAGCAGGAGTAAATGGCAGCAAAGCGTATAAACCAAGAATTTACTGTAGACCTTACTCACAACTCATATCAGCTGTAAACTGCATGGCAGTCCTCTTTTGGAAGAACTAAATATAATAACTCCAAAACTTTATTGCTTGATTAAAAAGAAAGAAAATAATATTAATCAGAGTCCCTACTTACAAAAAGATTCAGGATCCAAACAATGACTTTTCAATGCTAATATTTATTCTAGAAAGGTATAGAAGGTGATAAAAGGAAGCATTTCTATAACTAAAGAAATGAGTTTAGAACTAATACAAGGTTACAGAACAAATTCTGTTTAGATAGGTTTATGAATCTCTCTTCTTTCTCTACCTGATATGCAGTGGGTTGACATTTCCCTTATTCTGGTCTTCTCATTTAACTTAGTGTGAACAGGAACTACGTCCTTGGCTGTCTCCCTCCTGCGAGACTCTGACTGTGACAGTAAGGAGGCACACTCTGACTGCCACTAGGTTAGAAGGAGGGCAGGGACTTACTGGAAAATATAACAGAGAGAAGCAATTGCAAAAGAAAAAGGAGACACAGGCCTCATAAATGATGAGCATTTTAAAAATTCTTTTGCATCTACATGTAAAAGATTGATTTTCTCATACTTTTAAGTAACCTAGGACAGGCTTACAAGAGTGAATAGAAGCTTACTGTGAAAGAAACTCAGACAAATTAACCTATTCAAATGGGTGCTCCCCTTCTGGCCTGTGCTGAGGGAGGCATGTGGTTTCCCCTCTGAAAGTTAGTATGTCATCAAATGACTGCGTTGCTCAAGTATTGTGACTCATGACGAAATGAACTCTTTGGGGAATTTGGCATCTCCCCTCTATGTTCTGAACATTTACACTTAAGTTGGATTGGGGACTTTTTAACAAAGCTGATGGTTGATGATATTAGGGAACATTTTCATAGCGTGTTTTTTTTTTATTTCATTATAGTAATGCACTAAAAACAGATTTATAGTTTCTCTGAAAATCCCCGATCTTTTACCTTAAACTCTAATGTATCTCTGCTTTGAATTCAAAAAAAAAATTTTATATGGCACTATAATCCTCCCTGAAATAAGTAAAAACTATTTGAAAATATTGAAAGAATGAGGAATTCTATAACTGATTTAAAAAATCTAAACCCATTTGAAAAACAATAAGGATTCTCATTTCATGCATCAAACAATTTTGTTGTGTCTCATAGATAAAACCATATATAACGTAAAAAGTTCAGGACCAAGAATAGTTATAAAAAGATTTTAGGTATGGTGGAAATATTAAAATAATATCACAGTATCATTAATATCTAAATGCACTATATATAGTTAATTAATATCTAACAAAGAGATCTTAGTGCTCCTTTGACACATCTAAACCTCTCATTTTACACAGCAGGATGTCGTTTAGCTTTGTCTTAGACTAGACAATCAGTGGCAGAGCCAAACTTGGTGATTTCAGGAGCAGCTCACTTTCCACAAATACTCCTATATAAGAATGTAGAGTTATATTAGTAGAACATTATTTGTGCCCTTTTATCATTCCTACTTGATGTTTATTTTTAATATAATAAAACCTATTAATTTATATAGCTTTCCACTCTTTGACAAAATGATATTCAGAAAATGAGCACATTTCCTTTATATAAGTTATCAGTTGAACTCTTACTGGCTTGTGTTTCCTAGCCAAAGATAAAAAGATTATTTTCCATATACAAGAATAGGAAACAACTAAATAAACTGTCTATATAGCTAAGGATTTATATCCCAAACTTCAGACACAAGTAATTCTAAAATAGAAATTCTATTTTTTTCTACTCTAAAAGAGATAACACAAATCCTATAGTTGGGTTTTGAAGCATTACATTACATTTATTTACCTATTTAAGCTTTCCTCTGACATTGGCAGAGCAAAATCAGGATCTCTTCTAGAGAATTGATTGATGGTTCAATTTACCATATTATTTGTAAAGCTCAAAACAGTTAAGTTTGAAATATTTTCTTATAAATGAAATTTGATACAAAATATAGAACTTTAAGATATGTATTTACCAAAAGAACAATTGCTTTTGTATCATAACAAAATATCAATTCTTACACATTCTAAGTTGATGAAAGGGCATAGAAATAAAAAAAATTATTTTTACATCAAGCTTTATCAACAGAGTTTAAATAATTTTGCTGAGAAGTTGAATGTGGATGACTATGTGATACAATCAGAATTTCAGTTTCACAATTTGCTGAAATTGCATAGTAACAATTTTGTTTTCTATTGTATACCTTTATTTTTCTATGCGAAGCAAATATTCTTGAGGGTATATCTGAGAAATGTGCCAGGGAGTGTATTCTATGTAATCACAATGTTTTTTGTTTTGTTTTGTTTTTTTACAGAGAGAGTCGGAGAGAGGTACAGATAGGGACAGACAGACAGGAATGGAGAGAGATGAGAAGCATCAATCATCAGTTTTTTGTTGTGATACCTTAGTTGTTCATTGATTGCTTTCTCAATATGTGCCTTGACCGCAGGCCTTCAGCAGACCGAGTAACCCCTTGCTCAAGCCATCGACCTTGGGTCCAAGCTGGTGAGCTTTGCTCAAACCAGATGAGCCCGCGCTCAAACTGGTGACCTTGGGGTCTCGAACCTGGGTCCTCTGCATCCCAGTTCAACACTCTATCCCCTGCGCCACTGCCTGGTCAGGCTGTAATCACAATGTTGATGACTTGCACTTGAGTTTCTGGACTCAAGTCCTTATATTATATTTAGCTTTAACTAGTAATCATATTCCTATAGATAAATAAAGCAAATGACTTGTGGTACTGTGACTTTTAATATTTAATTTAACAGGTTTTTTTTTCTTGTGTTCCATATAGTGTTCCAAACATAATTATTTACTAATGTTTGAACTACAATAAGAAAAATGTACTTTAGATATTATTTTTGGTCAAGACAGACATTTAAAAGAAATTGTTTTCAGTGTCTCTTTGGCACTTATCTGATAGCAGTATAAGTAATATCATGTTGGTCTTCATGTTTTCTTTCATTTCTCCTGTAGAAACACCCTATTTCTTTTTAGTTCCTCTTCCTTATTGTAGATTAGGGGTAACAAACTCATGAGTAACAATTTGATGCCAGTTTACTGATTTGTATGAGCCACACTTATTTGAAAATAAAATTTGTGGGCCTGACCTGTGGTGGCGCAGTGGGATAAAGTGTCGATCTGGAACTCTGAGGTCGCCGGTTCGAAACCCTGGGCTTGCCTGGTCAAGGCACATATGGGAAGTTGATGCTTCCTGTTCCTCCTCCTCCTTCTTCTTCTTCTTCTTCTTCTTCTTCTTCTTCTTCTTCTTCTTCTTCTTCTTCTTCTTCTTCTTCTTCTTCTCTCTCTCTCTCTCTCTCTCTCTCTCTCTCTCCTCTCTCCTCTCTGAAAATTGAATAAAAGTCTTTTAAAAAATTTTAAAGAAAAGAAAATCTGTGGCCAATATTTAAAATCCATGAGGTTTTAAATAAAATTTCTGTTTTTGTAGATTTTTTAAAAATCAGAAGATCTGACAATGCTAGAACTTTATCTCTTCTTGGTAACTGTGAGGTAGAGCTGAATTTTTCTTTCTATAATGTGGGAATTGTTATCCAGATTGTCACATTCCACATACACCTTTGTCTCTCATTCTGGTTTTCTCATCTGCTCATCTTGATTTTCGCCATTAGCTTTTAACCATTAGTTTTATTATTCAACCTTTTGGAGGAATGAGGTATAAACATATATGGTAATAGATTAAGATAGTCTTAGAACTAGAGAAGACTGCATATAACCTAATAAAAGAACTGATTAAAACCAATGACATTTGCCTGACAAGGTGGTGATGCAGTGGGTAGATCACCGGCCTGGGATGCTGAGGATCCAGGTTTATTTACAACCTGAGGTTGCTGGCTTGCGTGTGGCCTCACCTAGCCTGAGCGCAGACTCACCAACTTGAGCTCAGGACATGATACCATGGTCGCTGGCTTGAAGCCCAAGGTCACTGACTTGAGCCCAAGGTTGCTGGTTGAGCAAGGGGTCACTGGCTTGCCTGGAACCCCCAGTCAAAGCATATATGAGAAAGCAATCAATGAACAACTAAGGTATTACAACTATAAGTTGATGCTTCTCACTCATCTCTCTCCCTTCCTGTTTGTCTGTCTGTCTCTCTGTCTCCCCCTCCCTCTCTTTAATTAATTAATTAATGACAACTTATATTTGAACAATTTGAGTGCCTAAGAATTAATTTATAGTAACTTGGTCTCAAACATATATCTTTTTACCACTAATTGTCATGCTCTTTTCACTAGTTTAAAAAGCTGATTGTGAAACAGTTACAGAAAATTATGAAGCCTTTCACCAGTAGAAGTTCTTTTCAGGCAGTGTGTACTAATAAATGTTTACAATTAGCAATCTGGAAAAACAAAGAAATCTGGATTGTAGCATATGCTGATTTCTAGTCTATCTCCATGTCCCAATATCCAATTTGAAGCTACTGTTGAGATGTCAACCAGTTTATAAATTCCAAGAAAAATTAACAATGGCTCTTGTAAATCAATAATAGCTGACAAAAATAAATATATAATTCAGAGAGACTCTTGTGCATATTACAGAGACATTAAGCCATTAATCTATAAACTTATTAAACAAAACTCTTTCTCTGAAACTTGCAGGCCTATAAGAAATGTCTATCTCATTTATTATAATATTTTATTTTTATCATACCTGTCATCATAGTTTAGGTTGGCTAATGCAAACTCTCTGACTACAGTAATATATATAAAAGAAAAATCAGTAACTTTTATATAATGCATCTCCTTGGTTTGTTATACTAATCAAATATAAACAAGAATGATGGATATTTTATATAATAATCCTTAAAGTGGAGTCTCTAAATGTTATTGACTAAAGAAAAAGTACTCACACTCTTCATACTGCTTTTGAGCCTGGCCTAGCTAAATGCTTGAGAACAGCACTCAAATTATACGATGTTTGTCAGAAATGAATATCATTCAAAACCTATTCTTTACCTACATGTTCACTTTTTCCCCAAAATGTGATAACTCTTAATCTTATTAATATTATTAGTAGTTATTATATGGAAAAATTCTTGTATTCTAATTTCTCTATTATAAATGATTGAAAACATTTTACATGAGTTAAAATTTTCCATTTTAATCTAGAAACTTGGTAGTTTTGACATTGATTCTCACAGGTATGCAATATATTGGCTTATGTATTTGGAAAAATTTGATATTTTTAAACAATTAGCCTAAAACCCAAGATGATATTAGTCAAAATGATAAATTACTTGAAAAAGTAAAATTACATTGTCATTATTTTTAGTCATAACTAAATATATGGAAAGAAAAAATATTTTGGGGTAAATTTTTATATGAAAAATGGAAGTAAATTTTAATATTTAATAATATTAAATTATAAATATTATAATATAAATATTATATTATCTTATAATATAAATACTATAAGATATTTAAATATTAAAATAGTATAAGAAATATATATGTTTGATATATGTGCATGTATGTGCATTCCAGTTAATGTGCGTCCAATTCTATATCTAATTCCAGAACTTTAATGCATTATTTTAGTGAACTTATTGAACTAAATTTTTTAATATATATTAGGATTCATTTCTAAATAAAAAAGAAAATAATGTATAAGTTCAAAGAAGCAGTTCACATTTTCAAGAAAAAAAAACATTTCATTTGCAATGTTTTACATTAACTAAGTTATCTATTTCAGAGATGTTTTAGGCTAAAAAACTGAAATATTATTTCTTCCTCTTTTCATAGTAAAAAGTATTTCATCAATGAAACAAATTAGAAGAAAATCATGCTTGAAATGCTTGAAATCATTTGTAGTTCATTATTACTCTATTTTGTAGCAGTTTTAATATTTTATGTAAAGAGAATGATTTTATCAGGAATAATTTTCTCATCTAAAACATCTTATATTTACCCCCAAAGTTGAACATGGTTCCAATTTAACTGCTGCATTTAACATATTTTATACTTTTTGTAGGAAGATGACTTGCCCAGTGTACCAAAATTATTAAAAGTTTCAAATTGTAAATATGCACCATTTTTTTACACTCATTTTATTTTATGGGAGAGGGAAATGGTTGGACTGGATCATATAAGGTAAAGGGATTAAGCAAAAAAATACATATACATGTAATTATATATAACATGTGTATGTATATGTTAGATACAGACAATGTGGTGATAGTCAAAGGGAAGGGGGTAGGGAGTAAGTGGTAGTGGGCAATGGTGGGAAAATGGGGAGAAAAGAGACTTTGCTTGGGACAATGGATACATAATGCCTGCAGCTGATGTGTTATTGAGTTTTACAGCTGAACCTGTACCCCTATAAAGTCAATTATAAATAAATAAATAAATAAAAATTTTACTATTAAAAATAGTAAGAAAACAGGAGAGTATAACATTTTATTTAGGAAAAAACAAAGAAAGATAAAATTTTAAGATGAACATTCACAAACTAGTAAAAGGTCCATCCTGCTCATAGAACTTATGAGCCCCATTTACTTTATTTTGTCTGTGAAAGACAACAAAGCAGAAGAAACTGTGTCTGTGTGTCTGAGTGTATGTGTGTGTTGTGATGGGAAATCGCTTAGAATAGTAGAATTCTATCTTCTATTAATCAAAGTTCTTAACTCATAACATAAAGGAAATTATTTCTTTTGCTAAATGGTTTGGAGATGATTAGGACTTTGAGTTTGGGGTCAGTAGGGTATAAAGGAAAAGTAAAATAGCCTGTGTTCTAGTATTACACAATAATCTTCTAGAGAGAATTTGAGGGTTGAAATGACTAAGATATAAATTGGCTTATTAGGTTATGTTTTTTTCCGTATTTAGAGAAAAAATGTGGTATGGAAAATAAGAATGTGGAATTTATCATCCACCTAGCATCTATCTATCTATCTATCTATCTATCTATCTATCTATCTATCTATCTATCTATCTAATCTATCTATCATCATCATCATCTATCACTTCCTTTCTTCTTTTTTTATTTTGTAAACCAACTTAACACTAACGCCTCATAGTATCTCTTATACTTAGGATAGATAACTCAGATTTTGCAAATGAAAAATAGAGCTAATAATCAAAATGGTCTCTTATTTTCTTCAGGTATTGTGGTGTGTGTGTGTGTGTGTGTGTGCGTGTGTGTTAGCGTGTGTGTTAGCACTAATGAGGAAACTCCCCAGACTTCTTTTAGAGGCTCCTATAAGTAAACCCAGTGGTGACAATAACTGGCACAGGAATATTTTCACCTGGAAATTGGGTAGTAGATCTCCAAGGTATTCCATTTTAATGTCAGCACAGAACAGTAGCAATTTTATCTGATGGATCTTATTTCTTTTTCCAAGTATCAGCATTATTTATTACAAAAATGCATAAAAATAGAATCTTGAGATTATAAAATGCTTTTCTAATTATACATAGTTCAAATAGATTGTTTTAAATTATTTTTTAGTTCTATAGTGTATTCATCTCCCTCAGTGAAATGGAATAACTCTTATTTGACACATTGAAAAAATCAAACATGTGATTTAACATTTGCCATAGAAAAAGTAAAAGTTTTTGAATTTCAGGTTACACTTAGTAAGGAGTACCATATATTTTGCTGAGGATAAAAAGCATGTTAACCTTCTTTTTTACATTATATTTTAGAAGGGCTTTTACTTCTGTATGCGTGTGTGTATTTAATCAGTTAATGCAACACACCTAATGACTAATCTCAGAATTATACCAAAGAAAGTTATAAAATGAGGTATTGGACCCTCAGTCACATTTTACATTTTAGTAATTTAGTTATTGATTCTGAAATTAATGTAATGTCAACTAAAATGACATGGCCAAATTAATATCACTACTGGGATTCAACTCAACATAATGTTAGGACACAGACTCTGAAGAGAGATTGTTTTTTAATTCCATGTTTCACAGTTTACCAACTCCATGACTTTGGGCCAGTTCTTTATTCTCATCATTCCTTAGGGTTCTGAACTGTAAAACAAAGTTATTAACAGTACCTACTTTACAGGGTTGCTGAGAGAATCATTTTACTTATTTATAAAGCATATAGAACAGTTCCTAGCACATTGTAAGTGAAAGAGTTTAATGCCATCTGCCTGCCCACACATCAGAAATAAAACACAAGTTCCTATCACCTATATTTCTGATGGACTGGCTATAAATCAAGGGTGTGTACAACCTCTTCTTTGAGTTTGTTAATTTGCTAGAATGACTTGCAAACTCAGGACAGCACTTAACTAGTTTATTATAAGGTTTGTAACTCAGAAACTGCCAACAGGAATAGATACATATGGCAATGTATGGTGGGAATAAAGGATAAAGATAAGATAAAGATAAGTATAGAATAGATAAAGATAAAGATAGACTAAAAATAAAGATGATAAAGATAAAGAAGATGGCTTGGAGTTTCTAGGTTTATTGATCTCTTTGCTCAAGAGCTTTTATTACCCAATCTCCAGTCCCTTCCCCTTTTTGGGGGTCAGCAGTGGGCCTGAAAGTTCTCACCCACTTATTAGTTGGCCTCTTTCTTATCACCAATCCCAGGTCTGAGGTATCAGTGTCAATTCCCCATCTTGTGTCAGTTCCTCAGTATAAACTCTAGTGTAATTGAAAATGACCCTTTATGAATAATAAAAGAGACACTCAAGGAAATCCCAAAGGTTTTAGGATCTCTGTGCCAGGAAGTAAGGACAAAATCCAAAAATATTTTTTATTGAAACACATATGTAATCAAAGAGAGAAATGTCCTTTGGTATAGTTAATGAAATGACTATTTGTTAATAGATCTGAACCTATAAGTCTCTTCAGAATTTGTGATTGATAACTTTGTGTACAAGTTGAAAAGACCAAATTTTTATCGTGTCTGTGGGATGTAAAAGTGGATTAGCTATAAATGTAGGAATATAAATTGGAAGACTTCTTTCAATTTCTTTCATATTTTATAGTATTGAATAAAATTAATCCAAGAAGGATGGGTCAATTTCATGAAGAGTGTCAACTTGAAAATGAGAAAAAATACTAAATGCATTTTAAGTATTTAAAAGTTCAAAATCATCAAATTAAAATACATCACACAATAATTTCTTGCAGCAATTATTTTTAATGTGCCTGTTAAATACCAAATTATAAACATTTTTACAAATAAGGACATTTTCTTTTGTGTGTGTGAGATAGATGACCATGAGATTTTTGTATTTAATATCCAGGGGAAGTTTTAAGAAATGCTAAATCTTAAACTGTTGTACTCTTTTTTCATTCCCCACAGTGTAGCAATTGCTCCTTATGTCATTATAGGATTTAATGTTTTATTTCCTTTGATTATTGTGTCCTATTTTTACTTTTTGTGTAATTAAAAATGAACCTCAATATTATATATGCATATACATTTTATACAATATTTTAGAATTTTTCTTATTTGCCTTTGAATATAGAGCACACAGTGTCTGACACCTTATTGTATGTAGAATGAATGAATGAATGCAACAATAGGCTGAAAAGAGAAAATTGTTTTTCATCAACATAAATCACAAGATAGTTCATTTAAAAGAGGCATTTGGGACCCTGTAGAGTGAACTGGAGTTTCTGAGTGAAAGCTGTTAGGTAGAGTTGCCAGGTAAATGAAACTTGCTTAATATGTAAAGAATGAACAAAATCATTACAGTAGAAAAGTAAATAACTAAGTAAGGACACACAAAATTTACTAAAGAATCTGCCCACTATAAGATTCTAAAAAGCCTTGAATGATTTAACAAGGAACTTAATTTTTTTGAAAGTGGAGAAGATATAGAGGTTTGTGAGCAAGAAGTGTTAAAAGACCAGAGCTGCACTTTCATAAAATTAGCATTTTAATGGGTAACTGGAGCCTATAAAAATATTTTAGAGGCTAATTTGTTAAAATGTGTGCAAATTAATGATGGTCTAAGGCAGGCCACTTAAAGCAAGAAGTAAGGAAACAGAAAGCTGTGGATTTAGCTGAACGTCTATTGAGTTATTAGAATGTTGAATGTTGTTAGAATGTAGGTTTAACTGCACTAACCTACATTAACTGAAAGAGAGACACACTTTGAAAGTAAGAACAATTTCTTCATTTCATTGATGAAAATATCAAACCTTTCTTCTTACTATTATAGTTGCTCAAGTCCAAAGCATCTTTGAAAATGAACTGCCTATGAAACTGAAATATCTTCAATAGTGAAACACCTGTGATACTGAAATATATTCTCAATATTGTGTAAGAATTGGGCAGGCTTCCCTCAGCCAAATGTCCCAGATATACAGTATTACCTGTTAGGTCTAATTGCAAAAACTGTGGTGCCCAACAGAGACCCATAAAGAAAAACTAATTCATGTCAAATTAAGTTTAAAAAAAAAAAAAGATAAAACCCAAAGTTGGGGTTTTTGTATCAAAGTTCTTGCTTTAAGTATAAAATGGAAACAACACATTTATTTTATCCAGTTATGAAGTCTCTATTATTGCTATGCAGTATCTACTTAGCAAAGTTGAATAGTGTTGTGTTCAAATGAAACTGGATTCTGTTTAGAACTCAGAGATTAATTTTAAGTCTTTTGAACAAAGTTACAGTTCTAGATTCTGACAACAGTACTCAAATATAATTCACTTGCATATGTAGATTACAATCATGTCTCAATCACATGTTACCCATCTATCCCCTCTTCCAAAAATAAAAACTGTAAAAGGTTAGATCAGAAATCAGATGAGGAAACGTTTTTAAAAATGATTTGTTTGGGGCTCCCTTAGAGATGATCAGGTCAAACCATTGAGGAACATGTCATCCATCTAAGATCTGGACTTCAACTCCAGTGGAAGGTTAAGCAGTGGAGGAGAAATAGTGGAGTGTGGAGGAAACACAAATATGATGAAGCGGACTGGGAAGGGATGATATACTGGAGCACAGTTGTGTGTCTCTTCTTGAGAGGAAGGATGATAGCAATAAGAATAGCTCCATTTACTGAACACTTATTTTCTCATTTAATCCTCATAAAAAACAGGTTTTGTAATGCTCTTTTTAAGATAAGAACAGTTGAGGCCAAAGAGAAATAAGAAACTTGTTATTTTAATTAATTTTAGTTGTATTTTCACATATATGTTTTTGCATGTTGATATACATATACATACAAATGCACACCCCTATAGACAAATATAATGCAACCAATCGAAAGGATATCTTTGTCTAAATAACACAGCAGTAACATGCTTGAAGACATGTCCTTTACAGCTTAGCTTAAACCCACAAGTGTTATTACAAAATGATACCATCCAGAGATACTATATAAAAAGACATAAAATAAGCCTACTGAGGGCTTGAAGGGTATCCTAAATTCAAAAAAATAAAATCTTTGTTCCATATGGATATTTGTTTCATTTTCACAGTTGTAACTGAAAATGGAGTAAACTTAAAATATTTTCTTTTTTATTGGATTTATTATTCAACAATAACCAGTATAGTGCTAACTGTGCCAGGCATTGTTGACAGTACTTTACAAATTTTAATGTGTATAGTTTCTATAACAATCTCATAACGTAGATATCATCCCATTTTATTGATGATGGAGTGACACACAACAAATTTAAGTATCTATACAAGCTTGTATAGTAAATGGTAACACTGGGCCTTGATTCCATCACTAACTCCCATGTGCCCATAACTACTGCATAGTAGCACATCTTGCTAAACTCTGCTGCCTATCACTTGTTTGCCCCTTGGAACAGGTCTTCTCATACAACTTTTTAATAATTTTTGTTTTATTTTTATTTTTTGTATTTTTCAGAAGTGAGAAGCAGGGGGGGGCAGACAGACAGACTCTTGCATGCACCCATCTGGGATCCACCTGGCATGCCCACCAGGGGGCGATGCTCGGCCCCTGGGGCATTGCTCCGCTGCAATTAGAGCCATTCTAGCACCTGAAGTGAGGCCATGGAGCCATCCCAAACGCCCAGGCCAACCCTGCTCTAATGAAGCCTTGACAGTGGGAGGGGAAGAGAGAGACTGAGAGAAAGGAGAGTGGGAAGGGTAGAGAAACAGATGGGCGCCTCTCCTTCCTGTGTGCCCTGGAACCCGCAACTTCCATACGCCCTACCGCTGAGCCAACCGGCCAGGTTAACTTTTTAATAATTTTTATAAAGAACTAACTCTTACTATGTTACACAAGCCTCTTAACTTTAATGTTGCATATTCATGGCCAAAAATTGTAAAAAAAAAAAATCACTCTTAATAGTAGAGAACAAATAATATATATATAAAGACTTGATATCTCTTTATCTTGTTTCATTATATTCAGAAAAATCAGTTTTATTTAGAGAAAAATATGTCACTAGATAGAAACATTGTGATAATTCCAAAGGATATGGTCAAACATTTTAGAAGTTAAGGACATAAGTAATTTATTATATCCATTTTCTGTCCAATCTATGACATTTCTTTTCCTAGTATAGATTCTATCACTGTCCAAAACCTTTATGTTTTAACTCTCTTTTTTGTTACTCTAAAGTAGAATTAAGACCAAAAAAAACCCCTTTGTGAATAAATCTTTGGGACAGTAATTGGGAGGAGTCGAAGTAAATGGATCAAAGAGGAATATATGCTTATGTTTGAAAAAGAATTAAAGTTAAATTTCTAATCTGTGAGTGGAGAAAATGACAGGGAAGGTGGACATTGGGCCTAAAGATGGCTGTGCTTTGTAAGGGGAGAGAGGCAGTGCTGGCAGAGTCCTTGGCTCACACAGCTCTCAGGGTTCTCAGGTTCTGTTGTTTGCTGGGAGCCTTGCAATTCTCCTAAGAAGGCAGAGCACACGGGCTGCAGGGTGAATGGGAGTACATACGCTGATATTTCTACATACGGATGTTCACAGTTCATAGGTAAAGATCTGTGTCTGGGGCACAAACACTGTCTGAGTCAGAATTCATCTGCATTTCACAGGAAGTCCCTTGCCATCATTGGTTCTTTTCTTGACACTAATAATTAAGCTAATGACACTTCCCCTTAGTCTCAGACTTGCTAAGAACATTTCATAGGAATCTGGGCCTTGGAAAAAACCGAACTCTTCCTTTGCTCAATTAGGGAGTAGTAGTAATCATGAAATGTGGCCCTAGATGTCTCTGATGTCCCCCAGGTGAGAATACATAAGGCATAATTTATTCTTTTGGCCTGAAAGAAGTCTTTTTTGCAGAGATGTGTGTGGGAATCTTAAACTCAACCTGTGTTCCCATCTAACACAAACATTTTTACTCCATTACGAACAGTTTTTAGATGGGTTTTTGAGGTCTGGGGGTGAAAAGTGGAGCGTCTAAGCTTGTGAAAGGTGTAGCATGAAGTTGCTCTCTCAGGGGTTCTGGGTGAATGCCTGGCATGAGGGAGGCACTCTGAAGGCTGAGGGAAATACTCCTTATGCCAGCAGGTTTTAATTCACTGCACATAAGCTCATTAGGGTTTTGCACAACAGTTGGTTTGTGAAGGCCACAGTTGGCAATGAACTTGAGAAGTAAAAACTCACCTAGCAAATTTACAGATTTGTAAATTTTGTAATTCTTACAAAATTGTAAAGAAGCAAAGACTCACCTAGGTAATCTACTTTCCAGTGAATGGAAGTGGACTTATGTTTTGTTGTGACAATCACACATTTGCTCTAATTGGTGAGCATGTTCCAGAATTGTAAATTATGGTGTATTATTTTTCTTCAGTTTATATATCTGTATATGCATATAGATACATGATGTCCATATAGATTTCGGTTTAAAACTTGAATCATTTAACCAGTGTCTACCAACAGTGTACACGGCGCTGATGCTGAATGTGGCGTCTGGGAAAAGTGCTGCAATGAGACAGAAAATCAGGGATCTTAAAAGGCACTTCGCAGTGTTCTAATAGAACCACAGAAATTGCTGCCATGAATGTCACTGCTATGTAAGGAGTGACAAAGGTACATACTGGACTTCACAGAATGGCCCGTAGTCCACTTGCATTTTGTCTCTGTCTCTGAAGCCAAGGAGGGCCTGATTAAACACAGGGCCCACCCGCTGTGAAAAACTCTCTGGCATCCCAGCCACCATTCACAATGTGAAATCTAGAATATGACCTATTAAGATGAGCCCCGTCAGCACATTGTGGCAGTGCAGCTGTCACTGAGATACACAGGTCTCCAGAGGACAGCATTCCAACTGTCTCCGTGGTGGAGTGAATATAAATACACAGCTCCAGTCACATGTAAATGTGATTTCTTTCCAACAGGATGACCTACACTAAACATGCACGTTAATGAAACTAATCCCATACCTCTTCTCATTTTTGATAGCTGGGCATTTTCTGGAGGCAAACTGGTTCAATATTTCTCTTGATCTATAGTTGACAGGGACATGGAGTATTTGAATGTCATACAAATTAAAATATGCATTTTTGTTCTTCTCTTTCCTCATTTAAACAAAATTGCTATAAATTCCCAAAGATGTTTCTGTAAAAAAGTTTTAAAAACAGATAGTTTCACAATCCAGATTTAAGAGACTTATTTCATATTTATTCCTTGACACTGAACTTATTCTATTCGACATTTTTATCTATGGCACTCACAACAAAATTTATAATATAATTCGGGAATTTCTAACTTGTAACACAAATGTCAAGAGAAGGTCAGTGAATAGATTAGTGATTATGTAAGCATTTTCCTAATAGGAAGTTAAAATGTATATTCCCTCAGGTGTGTCCAAATAGCTGGCAATAAATCAATTTTAGAGCAAATTTATTTTTTTAAGTTACTATTAAAAGTTTCTGAAAAGTAGGAAACAGGGTCAAGTATCAGATTCATATTTGGCACATTCTTGAAAAAACTGGCTGAAATAAGTCTCATAACAAAAATGTCTCATCTTAGGCAGAGTTTTATCAAACATCTTCATTGTTAAAAGGAAATTAAACTTTGAATTAGCTTACATTAGAGTAAAAAAAAAGGCTTGCTATATCAAACTATTTATAAGGCAATATTGTCAACTATGTATTGATATTTAGATAATTATTACATGTTTGTTTATGTGTATGTGTGTATATATATATATATTTGCATAGCAAACTAGAGGCATATTTACATATGCATTACATGTTTATTTCCGTGTGTTTTTCTACATATTATATTTACATAGGTATACTTGCATATATAAACATAATATGTGACATATAACTATGTACATTATATAGATATACTTGATATTATACTTATATATTTATTTTATTAATTAGAATGAAATGTTCTATTTCCAATAACATGTAATAATTTCATTTATTTCAGAATCTCTTGATTCCAATTACTCATTAATTTAACAACTATGATCATGCTTTCTATGTAACATTGTTTAGTAGGTAAGTGCTTCCCATTTGTGTGCATATAAATCCAGAACTTGTCTATCCCAAAAGACCCAAAAGCCATCACAGCACTGTGAGATAACACTGAGGCTTTCACACGTGTCATTACTTCATTGCACTGTGACAGAATTTTTTCCCCGAACACCTATCATATTCCCCAGATGGTTTAGCAGTCATCACTGGCTGAGTATGAATAATGTTTTAGGTTGAACAGATGTAAGTAATTTGTAATTTTCCCCCTTTCTGAACAAGCTTTGTTTTGATGAATCAACTGGAAATTGAAACTTATGTACAAGTTCTGTTTGAAAAGGAGCAGTGTTTTCTCACATTGGAATATGTAGTCAGCTCTTAAATATGGTAAGGGAACAGAGCCACTGACCAGACTGTGTGACAAGACAAATGAAGATCCTCACTTAGCACTGCAGTGTAGTTCCAATTTCTTTAGTCTATAGAACCACATATATAAAAAAAAATAGTCTTAGGTCATCCCGAACCAACCAGACTTCTGTCATATTTTGAAAAGAGGGTTTTGAACTAGTGTATATATCAGATTGCCTGTGTCCTTTCTGGACAGAGACTCTTCAAAGGACTTGAGTTCTGAAAATGCAGAAAGTGCTGCTGAAATGTTAAGAGAGAAGGAAAAGATTTGTTTATTCTGCCAAATTAACTTTATACAAATTATACAACTTACAATTATATTTTGGACTTTAAGATACTCAACTTAAATTGAGCCTAGTGGCAATTCAATTTCAGGGAAAGCTTTCTCAATCTATAAATTAAATAATCTTTTCTTTTAAAAAGTTATTTAAAATATCTAGTTTGCATAGCAAACTAGAGGCATATTTACATATGCATTACATGTTTACTAAAGAAATTGAAACTACATTGCAGTGCTAACTACCTAAGACAGACATTAATTTCATGGAAATAAAATGCACATTTATTTTTTGTATTAATATTCCATTTGAATACAGTTTAATTTATTTTTCTTATAATAATCAGTTGCCAGGCCTAAAAGGCCACCTAATGGCCAGAGTTGATTAAATAGCACTGAATCTTGAACACTTAATAATTTGCTGCAGACAGAATAAGCAAAGTATGAAATAACCACTAGTGCACTTACTTCCCTGCTTATAAGGTACATTTCTTCAACACCAACTACATAGAAAGTTTAATGTAATATTGTGAAATTTTCTTAAGTAGAATTTATAGAGCATTGCCCAAATTTTTTAAACTTGCTCCTTTAGAAAATTATGAAATTTCACACACTTCCGGTAAGGTATTTTTCCCTGCCGAGAAGGAAGGAAGGGGCCAGAGCCACAAAGTGTGGATAATAAAAGGCTTTATTGAGTATAGCGCATATCCCTCCTGATGAGGTTCCCTGGCCCCGAGGAAAGATGGACACCAAGGAAGTCGCAAGGGGTGACCTGCATGGGAGATATTTAAAGGGTCCCTAGGGTGGTCAAGCTAACATGACGTGGTGAAATCTCACTGGCTGGTAGACAGTCACTGTTTTCCAAAAGGTTCCTCAGAAGTTTCTTTAGGTGCGCTTGGTTGTGGGCGGTCCTAGCCAAAGTTCGCGGGTCTGGTTTCCCCACATGACCATCCCCCATTATCCACCAACCTTACACTTCCTTTGGAATTTCACAATAAATTAAATTGGATGACTTAAACCCAATCAAAACAATTAGAATATTTATTATACTTCTTCTAATTCCACTCCAGAAATTCACTTCTTCTGTGAATAATCACTGGTCTAATAAGGTGATTAAAGATTTAACTTACCAAAGTCTCTGATGTAGGCAGCCATTTGAAGAAACTTATAATAGGAATATTTTCTTATTTTCGTATGGAAGTCTACAGGTTGGCCTTTTTGTCTCTTAGATTCTCTAAGTTAATGTCCCTGAGTCCATGAGTTCCTAAGTTTGCTTTCATACATAATTGCCAGGCCAAAGACAAAAGAGCTTGTTTTCATGCCAATACAAAGTAAAGGACACTTCAGTCAGCTCTTACAGATTCCCTGTGACTTTTAATGATTTGTAACCTTTTGGGTGTTACATTTTATTTATCCTCTTTACCTGAAAGAATGACTATAGAGATAGCAACTGAGACATTTTAGAGGTGTCTTTATTAGTTAAGAAATACATAGAAGAATCAGTATGAGATTTCTTAATATTTTAAACCTAATTACTCTTATTCCAAAATTTAAATGTAATTTATTTTTCAGCAGTGTATACTCTTTTTTTAAACCTGTATATTCCCCAGTTTTATCTCTGGCTTTTACCTCTATGGGTGTTTTGTGTATTCAGGAAGTTTCCAAATGAAATTTGAGTCAGCATACAAAACAATATTATGTGAATGTCTTAACACCAAGTAAAACAGATGGTCCCGAATACTGTACACAAACTATGTGAGCTAGCTCTAACAGATTGCCTGTCTTCAAATTGTTTTCAAAGTAGAATCAGTTATTAAACAAGTGATTGGAGGTGCTTTATTATGGAAATATTTCTCTTGAACAACAACAATAACAACAAAAAACCATTTCAATTACATTTTCATTTTAAAGAAAGTTATGTTTCACCCTCTTGATAAGTTTATTGTTATGAAGTCTGAGCTAATTATCTCCATCAACTTATATTCTTATTCAAAGTGTCTGGAAAAAAAGTTTTGTTCCTCTCATTCCTGGAATTTCTATTACATCAGTATAGCTAAAAGAAAATAAATAGTATGAAATAAATGGTTGTTGTAGACCACCATTTCTAAATCTATGTGTTTCATGATTGCTGTATTCAATTGAACTGTATAATTCACATTCTAGATGGAAACCTAATGATTATTTCTCTCTGCCTTTCAAAATTTATCAAGTTTAAAAGAAGAAACTCTAAATTTTTTTGTTTATTTTGTTTCATTTGATTAGATGTTTTTTAAGCCCTGGTAACAGGCATTCCCAAACTAAGGCCCACGGGCTGCAAGCGGCCCCCTAAAACCATTTATCTGGGCCCCCCACCGCACTTCCGGAAGGGGCACCTCTTTCAATGGTGGCCAGTGAGAGGAGCACTGTATGCGGTGGCCCTCTAACGGTCTGAGGGACAGTGAACTGCCCCCCTGTGTAAAAAGTTTGGGGACCCCTGAAGCAATATTTAATCAAATTCTTTAAACAAGAACTAAATTGAACTTGAATTCACTAGTTGAATATTATGTAGCTATGTCTATAAGTAATGTGACTGACCTTTCCTAATACAATTGCATAAGCATAATATACTAAATTTATTTGTATATAAATTTATATTTCACAGTAAACTGGAAAAATGTGGGGAACGAGGGTTTGATCAGATGGCAAGGGTGATCTGATATCAAAAGTTGAGGGAGTCTTCCAAAACTAACTTGGCAGGAGTCTTTCTAAAACTGGATGGACACACAAGACAAAATGGCTTAGTTGACAAGAGGGTGCAATGGAGTCTAAAGTTTGATTGAGGAAAGAATCTTGTACCTAGGAGTACAAGTGCTGCATCACATGGTATTTCAAGGTTTAACCTTTAAGAAACTTCCAGACCTTGTAGCAAAGAGAGTACATCACTTTACCCTCATATACAAGCATTAGCAATGTATGAGGACCTCAACTGCATCATCTCCTCACCAACACATTAATTGTCTATTTTATTATAACCGTTTTAGTTGGTGTGAAAAAAATATCTCGTTGTTGTTTTGACTCACATTTCCTTGATGGCTAATGATGTTCACCATGTTTTCATGTGCACATTGACAATTTATATCTTCTTTGGAAAAATGACTATTCCTTTGCTCCTTTTACAAACAAAGTATTATTTGTGTATGTATTATTATGTGTGATAGATGCTAGTCCTTTATCAGATATGTGATTTGCAAATATTTCCATGTATCTTATGGGAGGTTTTCTCCATTTTTTAATGATATCCTTTGAAACACAACATTTTTAATTTTGATGAAGCCCCATTTATTTTTTCTATTATTGTTTGTGCATTTGCTGTCATATTAAGAACACTTTGCTTAGGGTCATGTTATATTATTTCTTTATTTCTTCTAAGAGTTTTAGCTCTTTCATTTATGTCTATGATTCATTTTTGAGGGTTTTTTGTTTTTGTTGTTGTTTTGTTGGTATTTTCCTGAAGTTAGAAGCAGGGAGGCAGTCAGACAGACTCCCATATGAGCCCGACCAGGATCCACCTGGCATGCCCACCAGGGGGCGATGCTCTGCCCATCTAGGGCGTTGCTCCCATTGCAGATGGAGCTATTTTAGTGCCTGAGCAGAGGCCATGGAGCCATCATCAGCACCCGGGCCATCTTTGCTCCAATGGAGCCTTGGCTGTGGGAGGGGAAGAGAGAGATAAAGAAGAGGAGGAAAGGTGGAGAAGCAGATGGGCTCTTTTCCTATTTACCCTGGCCAGGAATCAAACCTGGGACCTCCACACACCAGGCCGACACTCTACAGCTGAGCCAACTGGCCAGGGCCCTTGAGTTATTATTTGCAAAGAAAAAATAAAGGGACCCAATTTAATTCTTTCAACATTGAATTTTGACTGAATATTATGATAAATATCATAAGGGGCTAGTCTCAGGCAAAGTGCAGTTTGTTAAACAACAGCTTGATTTTGTAGTACTGTTTTCACTTTCATACCCTTCCATTGAAAAGATTAGTATATTATATTACATAAGGTAATTGTCTTAACGACTCTATTTCTGATTGTTTTATTTATTCAGAAGTACAAGACCATTCATTTTTTAAAAATCTCTACTGATGTTTTTCCATTTAGCAGCTACTTTATAAATGTGATTTATTTTTTCATTCTGCTTAAAAATGTGTTGAAGTGACCAACATTAATTAAAAGTAACAAAGATAAAAGAGAGGAACATTGCATTGATTCCATTAGATAGAACTTGTATCAAATAAAGATTGACATCTGGAGGGAAAAACAAACAAGAATTTACTAACATTTCATTTGGTAAAAAATAGTTTATATCACCTTATAACTCTTCAAAGTATAAAAAATTAAAATTATCTTCTAATTAATCTTGTGGAGCAGAATTACAACAGTAGTATTTCTAGTGACAAGTAGCTTTGGAGTTAATTCAGAGACCAAAGCCTGCATCCCTGGGATCGCCTCAGCAAGTATTCTGGGTGTTTTTTTATATATTTGTTTTTGTTTGTTCATTTTATCTGGTAACCCCTTTCTCAACATAGAATGTCCTATACTAAGTGATAAGTTTATGCCAAAGACAAGGCGATTGTCTAATGCTCAGTCTCTTCAGCATTACATCCTTTATGACAGGAATTAAAATAGAAAATAATGACCTAAGTTTGACTAGCCTCCATATCTGCTGTAATTTTGATGCTTGCTGGGAAAGCTTTAAGGAACTACCCTGAACTTGCTTATGGCTATCTTGATTCTGTTACTTCACTAGGATTTGAGAAGAACTCTGACTGTCGGCTGACAATTGTATACTTTGCTAGCAAGCATTTTTACAAAAATGGATTATAAATTTCACTTTGTTGGTCCTTATTCTTTCTGAAATAGATTTTAGCACAACTTCTATCTGTAAGGTTAATGTAACCTGACTTATTGATGTAAACTAAGCATATACATTTGAAAATGGTTCAAATCAAGCTTAAATATGACCATCAGACCATTAGAAGAATTCTTTATATTTTGTTACCATAGTAAAGTGGGCTTTTATTGGGAAACTGTTATGTTGGCTGGGGAATGTGGAAGTGTAATCTCTAAATGCCTGCTAGGAATATATGTTTATGTAAAGGAAAATTTTGAATGGAAAAAGTACCACTATCATTTTTAGCTTCCAATATCCAACCAATTTTTGCTAGGCTTTGGGATTACCAACCCCCATTTTATTTTAATTTAATTTTATTTTTTTATAAGAATCTTTGTCTTATGATCAATAGTTTTACTACTTTTTAATCTTAATTAGAAAATTTTAAGGTTTTCATAATTGTTGATTTTCAGAAAGCAATCTGATTTCATAAGAAAAATCATACAAAAAGAACTTCAGCTTTAACCTCATTTAACTCCTTCATTATGGTTCAAAAGACCCCCTTTCTGTGTTGCCAGTAATTCACCATTTGAACGTCACCACTTCCTCATACTGACAGTGTAGATTATCGGTTTGAATGTCTTTCAGAATTCTTTTGGGTTAATTAAGAACTGTGGCATTACAACCACATTATTTTTTTCCACAACCTCCATGTACCAGTTCAAGTTTTTAAGCATTATCTTTGAAATGTCCCAAAATACAGTTAAAATCCATTTTTATACTATAATTATTTTATAATTATTTTTAAATTCTTCTTCATCAAAATCTAACTGCATATGATCATGTTTTTATGTGATCCACTTAAATTTCATTTGGTTTTCTGACATAGCAAATAAAGTCTAAAAGATTCATCTGTTTATTTTATTTTTTCAGCAACGTTTTCTTTTTCTTATTTTTACTGAATTTATTGGGGTGATATTGGTTAATCAAATTATATAGATCTCAATTCCACAATCCTATAATACATCATCTGTATATTGTAGTGTTTGTTCACCACCTCAATTCAAGTCTCCTTCCCTTATTATTAATTCCCCCTTTACCTTCTTCTACATTCTTTATACCCCTTTCTCTCCCATAATCATCACATTGTTGTCTGTGAGCTTTTTTTTCTTTGCTTAATCCCTTCACCTTTTCCATCCAACCTCCAACCCCCTTCCCCTCTGATAGCTGTCAGTCTATTCTCTGTAACTGTGAGTCTGTTTCTATTTTGTTAGTTTATTTTATTCATTAGATCAGGCATATAAGTGATATTATATGGTACTTATCTTTCCTATATGATATCATTCTCTTTCATCAGCTTTATTTTTAAAATTACAGTGGATAGTTTAATTATTTTAGATAATCAAAAATTAATTTATTATGAATTTATAAGTACATTTTATGACCTGTAGTTATAAGTATTACAGAAAACTAGAAATAATATTAGATTTCTCAGCAAGGATGACTTTATCAAATAGCTCTATAATGTCAATGAAGGGAAATGCTGCATGTTAACTGAGATCATACATTATAAAAGTATTAGAAATTAATAACTAGAAGTAAAACATAAAGATTACTGCTACAACTGGATGAACTTGACATTCCTCAATCTGAACTCAGATTACTTGTGACTTTTAATAAATGAGAGTTTTAGATGTGGTGGAAACCATATTAAGAAACTCATTTTATTTGTTGGTAATTTGAAGCTGAATAAGTTTATTGGGTGTTCTCAATATCACAGAGTTAGCTAAAGGCAAAGCAAATCTAGGACTACAGCTTTTTCAGGGATTTCTTACCATTGAGTATTGTTACTTAGAGGTTTCCAAGCCATGACTGTGCTCCATTTTATTAATATTACATTCTAAAATGCCAGCAAGAAGAAATTAAATAAACAATCATTAAGTACAGATTGTGTATCCAGCACTGTGCTAGAATGTCATGAGATAAAATAGATGTACCTGTTTTTATTATAAAATAATGTTAAACTTTTCTATTAGTATGTAGTAGAGCTATCTTCACAGAGATGCAAGTTATTTCCCCCTCTTCACTCTTTACAAATGGGGTAAAAATAAACAATTTCCTGGAATTTTTTTGGAGTCAAGTTCCTTTAACTGAATTTCCTTGTACAAACCAATATTTCTTTTATCTTTTCTGAAGTCATTGGTGTACTGAAGCTGGCTAGTAGTGGCTTACAAGACCTAATTGTGCCAGCTTCTCCCATCTCAGAGTTCACTGATGTCACATTAGAACCTTGAAATTAGCCATAATGGGAACATTTACACCACAGAAAGTGGCAAATGCTGCAAGTCAGTAATTGTCTCCCTAGTCAGTGTCTGCTATTAATCATTTACCGACATACCAATGTACAATGAATTGGTTGAGTAAAATTGAGCAATCTATTTTACTTCTTGAGCTATTAATTGCTCCTTCAGTGAAATAGGGATGATAATATATTCTATAGCATATATCACAGGTTTTTATGAGGTTCATATAACAGTACTTTGAAACTGAGTTTTGTGTAGGATGATTAATATCACAGTAATGAGTTAACACTACATCTATACATATGGACTATGGACCTGACCAGATAAAAAGATAAAGGATGAATATCAGAGTTAAGGTCAAAGACTGTTTCCTATACTGGACATCAAATCACATATATATTTATCTAATAAAATATAGAGATTATTGAACCTAGAGTAGTGTTCCCACTCCTTTCCCCTTGTCATTATTCCTTTATGCCTCTGATGTATTAGAGTTAAGAGATAGATAAAACATTTTCTGTATGTAGGCTATCTAGGCCTCTGTAGAACAGATTTTCTATTTTCTTTTTAGAAACTACTTAATACAGACCTCTGCATACAAAGGGTTCATAGAAAAATATTATTGACACATTGACCTGTTGAGGTTATAAGTTTCTGATTTCATTTTCTTGACACTTCAAAATGCTTCTCTAAGAAATCTTATTCAAATTTGTATGGAAATCCCTACCCTTTGATATAGTGTCACTGCCTTTGGCATTTGCAATGTGGTTAAGTAAGTTATATATTGAAACTACAAAATCCTCTTCTGATTTCAAAGACTATTGAGAGTGTACTTGGGAAAAGTGAGTTCTGTATATAGGTCAGCTCTTATTTACCTTTGAATAAAACAAAAATGCCAGAAACTTTCTGTATAGAACACATCATCAACACCAGACTATTAATCACCAAAAAACTAGGCAAATCTTTTATTTTGCCCAATGTGAACTCAATATTGAAAATAGTCCCAAAGATTTGCCATTTCAAGCTGAATGCTCTTAAGAAGTTAAATAAATCAGTTCCTTTTTAGTTAAAAATAAAATCAGGCTCTGGCAGGGGGGCTCAGTGGTAAAGTGTTGGCCTGGTATGTGGAAGTCCAGGGTTCAATTCCCGGCCAGGGCACACAGGAGGAGCGCCCATCTGCTTTTCCAAGTTTCACCCTCTCCTTTCACTGTCTGTCTTCCTCTCCCGCAGCCAAGATTCCATTGGAGTGAAAGTTGGCCCCAGGTGCTGAGGATGGCTCCATGGTCTCCGCCTCGGGTGCTAGAAAGATTTCAGTTTCAACAGAACAATGCCCCAGATGGGCAAAGCATCACCCCCTAATGGGCATGCTGGGTGGATCCCGGTCAGGCACATGTGGAAATCTGTCTTTCTGCCTCCCCACTTCTCACTTCAGAGAAATACAAAAATAAATAAATAAATAAATAAATAAATAAATAAATAAATAAATAAATGTCATAATCAGATAGATATGGGCTTAAATTTGGTTCCATCATTTACAATCTCCACAACCTTAAACTGGTTAACCTTTCCTAGCCTTGGTTTCCTCCTCTGTGAAATAACATCTGTTCATAGGTTTGTGGTGAGGATTAAATGAAAACATACAAAGAAACAAACAGGAAACCTAAAACTCTTAACACTGTCTCTGGCCATTATGAATACTCAGTAACTTATTTTTATAATTGCTACCTTTTAATAAATTGCTTCTGCTTTTACTCCTGGGTTTACCTCATTTGCTAAATCACATAAAATATATCGTTCTATCTCTTTGTTTCCCCATACAAGAAGCAGATTTAAGATTGTAACTTTTTGCTTCCCTGGAATAATATTAGGATTAATTAATTAATGGTAGACAAAATTATTCTCAATAAGTACTGTACTGGAAGGTTTTTTTTGTTAGTTTTTTTTTTTTTTTTTTTTTTTAATAAATGATCCCCAACCTTAATTTTGTGGCAAGACAAATTATCTCATAGTCTTAAAAATGTCATGAACTTTATTTACCAAAACAATTTTAAAAGAAAATTAAGTTTTATGCACTTTAAAAAATCAATGCATGTTATGTAGCATACTACAGACTGGGACTTCAATGAAAAGATTATTTAAACACTTGAAAGAAAAATACCAGAGATATTCTGGTTTAATATGCCTGTGTATGACATCTTTATGTTTTACATTATATATCCTCTACATATGTACTCTGCCGAAAAATGAACCAACATATTGACAAATATGTAAGACAGAATCTCTGAAAGTTTATACATATTATTTAGATATTATAAAAGAATTAGTATTGGGGATAGGGTTTAGAATTTGGATGATGAATTATAGAAAGCTAATTTTGTTATAATATCCCAAATTTTTGTAGACTTTTAGAACCAGAAGCCATGTGATTCCCTAAGCAGAATCTTCCTGTAGAACCAAGCACAAAGCTCAGTTATAGAAAGGTTAAATATATGAGGAGAAATAGAAAAGACTTCTGAACCAAGAGTGCACTATGCTGTGTCCTTCATCTCATATTCTAGATAAAAGAATTTCTGGGCTCATAAATGGAAACTTTTCATGCAAATAATATTAAGTTAAAAACTGTTGGAGGGATAAAACTATTGGCACAATAAGATTTCATACTCTTTATTCAAATTCTTCTGGAAATTTTCATGTTTAATTATTATAAGTAATATTTTAAAAATTGTATTTTAGACTTCATTGTTTAAATATAAACACAAATTAATATTTCTTACTTGCCAACATGTTGAGTGTGAACTCTCACTAGTGTAATAAATTTTGTTGAATATACATTTTTTGCTTTTATTTCTAAAATGTCAGTTGCTTGAAATAATTGTATATTGTGACTCTTCAGGTGGTTATTATCTAACTTTATAATGAGATAAAAGCTAACATACTACTGGCTTTAAAATCAAGTAATTTTAAGTAACTTCTTTGCTTTGCAATATATTAAAGCCTGAAAGAAAATAAATAGAACAGAATAAGAAGGAAAAAGCAGAACAGGTCCAAAAGTGTATCAGGAAACATGCAGTTTCACCAGGAGAGAAGATTTAAAACAGCAGTGGAATCTTATCAATGGAGAAAACCCCAAAGCCAGACAATGAAATGCTTTTGTTTCTTAAATAAGAAAACATGCTCATTGAGGTTAAATGACATGGCCTCACTTGTCCATCAGTATGTAGTTACAGAAGGTGCGAAGAGAGAGGTGGGATGTGCGAGTAGGATTGAAGGATGAGTTGTTGTGGGATATGTTGAAATTCAACTGCTACTACTACTATGTGGCAAGTTTTATGCTGTATTTTTCCACACTTGATTATCTCTTCTACGTGATCATAACAAGCTCATATGTTAAATATTATTAACCTATGTCTGGGGAAATAAAATGTTTCCCAAGGATGCAAAAGCATTATAACACATATTCATACCATAATGTGGCCTTTGATAGCACCCTGATTCGGTGAGTAAAGGCATCCCTGGTGTTGAGTTCATCAGAAATAAAAAATGGGACTGATGAATTGTAGTAATAATAGATAAGACACCTTGCTCAGTGTAAAGCCAGAAGCCACAGCCAGGGCCACTATCACAGCAGCCTGGCCCATGCAGGTTCGCATTGGATTCGGACAGTCGGTAAAGAAACAGCGGAGCCAAAAACTGATGGGCCATAGTCTTTAATTCTAGCTTGCACCCGGCGGGCAAGTAAAAAAAACACACACTGGGCTCCAAAACCCAGTCACATTCAGTGCTCACAAAGCCACTGACTTATCCGAGTTTCCTAGAATCAAAGGTTTCTAGCTCACCAGACTTATTCACCTCTGTTCCCCATCTCCTTCCTTATCCCAAATACAAACTCTACACAAACTGGCATCTCACTCAGCACTCCGCCATCTTGGCTGCTTCTCCTGGCCTCCTCTACGTGGCCTTTTTCTGCTCTCCTCTGCTCTCTCTTCCAATGATAATCTCCCAGGAACCAAGAGGGCAAGTTCCTGTTCTACCCCTATTTTATAGTGTAGCTTCACAACCTCTAATCCAATATACAAAATAGGGAAGTCTCTAATACAAAGTCACTTCTCTGAGGCATGATTGGATTGTACCACCCCACATCAAAAAGGGTGGGAAAGGCTTAATCCCAAAACCAAGCCCCAGGCTACAATGATCCTGCCTGCCCCCAACACACATTAATATCACCTGGGCAACGGCATCTTTAACAAAGTGAGCATAATACATTTTATCTGCCCAACACTCAGCAAGAACAGAGCTTCCATACTAGAAAGTAGTGAGATGATTGTATTTATTTAAAAAAAAAAAAAAAATATATATATATATATACGTTTAATTTAACATAAAATTCAGAGTGAGTTTGTTTCATACAAGACAGAGTATTACAATATTAAAGGAGAAAGAAAGGAAAGGAGGTTGAGAGGAAATTAATAATATCTGCAGTAAAACAACCTAGCTGACAAAAAATATTCTGTGTATCTATAAATAATGGTAATATATTTTAATATCCAAAATGGTCAGGGAAAAAAAGATGCTGCACATTATGACAATAATTATCTCTATATGATATATTATAGGTTATATATTTTTTTCACTCATTTTTTTCCTTTGAGTTTTCTACCGGAAGCCTGCATTTATTTTATAACTTTATAAATTAATTTATTTATAAAAATAAATACATACATGGAAACTAGATTATTTCCTGACTTGAAAAATATTACTAAGTTTTAAGCTACAACAGATAAGAATTTGAGATAAAATTAGGCCAGCTTGTACTGAATTACAGTATGAGTAATTCATTATTTTATCAATGCAATCTTTTCAATGCAATTTTGTCCTAATTCATATTAAAAAGTTAATAGTCTATCTTTTTAAATAACTTCCTCACAACAAACTTACAGTTTTCATATGTCAGCTTGTATATAAGCAGATACTTTCAAATGTGGCTTTTAAAATTGTACTCTGGGGTTTGGCTTGTAAAGTTGACTGATATAACCTGATTATGTTAATGGAATTTAAAAAGAATATTCATTTTTGTCTTTTTCACATGTGGAATTTGTTTTTGGGAAAATACTGAATCCTGGTAACTCAGGCCTATACAATTTCAAGCATAACACTAGATTTATAATAAGTATATATATATATATATATATATATATATATATATATATATATATATATATAGTAAACTCTTACTGACTGTATTTGGAATAGCTCCTATGATTTTTTAATTTCAAAAAACGTTATTTTTTTAATCTATTTGTTACATGCTGATGCCATTTATTAAGGTCTGTTTTCTTGTGATTATTTTTAGAATTCAACAGGATAAGAGGCATTTATTTTGTGCCTTTTTCCAAAAATGTCTTGCAAAGGTATTTTCCTTTGCAATAATTCAAATTTTTACAAGCCAAACATCATAAAACTTAATTTTTTTTCTGTTAACATTTCCAAAGGAAAGTTTGTTGACACCAATATTTTAATTGCACAGATGAATACACAGTTGCCTGATCTGTGTTTGTGCAGTGGGTAGAGCTTCCATCTGGAATGCTGAGGTCACCAGTTCAAAACCTTGGGTGTGCCTGGTTAAGGTACATATGAGAAGCAACTATGAGTTGATGCTTCCTTCTTCTTCCACTCCCTCCTTTCTCACTTTTTCTCCTCTCTCTAAAAGTAAATAACTTAATTAATTAATTACATTAAATAAAACACAGCAAGTTTCTAAAATATTTCTACCTATTATTTTCCAGTAAAATTCTCTGTGATCAGAATTTAGTGTTTAAAACACAATTTTTATTAACATTAATTAATATTCTAGGTAAACCCTAGAATTAAAAATTCAAATATTTATTTCCTCCACAAAAATTCTCACTGACATCACAATAAATTGAGAATTGTCACAAGAATTAAATTTTTCTATTATGTAGTTTCTGAATGTGCTGATGTTTCCATAATACTCATTTGCCTGCTCTGCATTTAGATGTCAGGTACTTCAGGTAAGAAGACAGCCTCACTAATTGTCTGTGGTTTCTCATAAGGCGCCTGGATCTAAAAATGTTGAGTAATTATACATCTCTGACACCTTTTTGAAATATTTAAGCCAATAATTTTGCCTTAAGCACTTCTTTCTAATGTTAGAGTTGTGTATTTGTACCACATATAGAAACTGCTTTGTTATTTTGTCTATAACCCACTATAGTTAAGTGAATTCCAGCAAATTTCATCAGAAATAAGAAATGAAAAGCATTTATTTATAATGTGATCAAGGAGTTACATTTAATGTGATCTTTACTCCCTTACAAGTAGCATTATATTATTGCCTACTAGTTTTTTTTTTCTCATCTTACAATAAGATTAACACACATAATTTAGCAAAACCTCTGACTGCCAAACTGTTCCCAATCATTGACACTCCCAGATGGAAACACACATTTTAGAGTGAGTTTGAAATTCACCCACTTTAAAACTTTATAGAGAAATGCATTTTCTTTGGTTGAATTTATTAGGTGGTTGACACTGGTTAACATACATTTTTTTAAAAACTAACCAACTGTAGCCTGATCATATGGTGGAGCAGAAGATAGAGCGTCGGACTGGGACGCCGAGGACCCAGGTTCAAAACTCCAAGGTCATTGGCTTGAGCATGGGCTCATCTGGTTTGAGCACAGCTCACTGGCTTGAACCCAAGTTCACTGGCTTGAGCAAGGGGTCACTCGGTCAGCTGTAGCCCCCCATTCAAGACACATATGAGAAAGCAATCAATGAACAAGTAAGATGCCACAACAAAGAATTGATGCTTCTCATCTCTCTCCCTTCCTGTCTGTTTCTACCTGCCCCCCCATCTCTGTCACCAAATAAATAAATAAAACTAACCAACTGCATTAACTGACATTTGTAACCACACACAGATAACACTCACAAGACTTTCTTATAATAATCATTTCACATTAAGAACACCTATTTTCTCAAAGCTGTGAGAATCTTCAGTTTTCAAACTATAGTCATGAAATCTATCGTTGTCTTCTCATCGTGATGTTACCAATACGTGTGGTATGCTTTTCGCTCATTCAGCTACCTTTGGGTTGTGAAAAAGTTCTTTGATGTTCTCTGATAATTCCTTATGAACCTTCTTTACTGAGAATAGGCTTTCTTAAAACTTGTGATAACAAAAGGTCAATAATGCATTTCACATTGTTGCTCTGACATTTCAGCCTGTGGCCTTCAGAACCCAAGAAAAATAAAATATATAAAAGGTCAATCCTGTTTGAAGGAGGGGGACAAAGGGAATAAAAAGGGATTGATAATGACAAAGTATATATATTTTTTATTTCAGATGCATATTGAAAGTCCAATATTTTTCTGTCAAATGAATTAAAATAAAAGTTTTTGAGTTTTTTTCATATTCAATCATCTAGGTCTATTGATGCACCTCTGAAAAGCTTCATAAAGTATTATTTTTAAAAGGAATTAATATATAAAATCTAAGACAAGTATTTAAATACAGCAACAACCAGAATCATATAATCTTCCCTTTACATTTGATGGCAGGGAATGTATTTTCCTGAAATTAATAAAATTAATAAAAACAAAAGTAAAGCTCAGACATTTATTATAAGACAACTTTGAAAGCATTTTCCACATAAGATAATGAGTATCTGAAGAACTATTAGAAACCCCCTTCCACACCGGAAGTGATAATTAACTTTTCAATTTGTATATGTTTGTCAGGTGAACAAAATTTGGCAACAATGATAGGTCTGAACATTTTGGAGTATCTTATTGCCTTTTAAAATGAATAGTACAAAATACTTATCAGCACTGAAATACGTTGTACAATTTTGCAAAGTGTTAAACTGCATAAATGGTGAACTTGTTATAAATACATTGTTTATCTTGTTGTTCTTCTATGGATTGAGGCAGTATTTTTAATTAGCATTAATAACTTGTGACTTGGACAAGTGAAGTTTGAATAAATCTGTTAGAATAAGATTTTAAAAACTGTAGGCATAGTTTCAAATTCTCTTTTTCCAGAATTACTTAGTCATTGCCCAATTACTGTGCCTTTCACAGCATACTTAACACTTTCTGGGAAGTTTCTGCTCTGTACAGTATATAAATGTTTGCTAGTAATTTATTTTGGATACAAGATTACACAGCAATATTTACCTACATTTCAGGTCCCCTGGCTAATTATATGTCATCCAAAAAATGCAAGAAAATAGAAGATAAAGAAAAAGTGCATTAATATTCTAAATGCTTACAAAGTGTTTTCAGTAACCTTTTGAGAGTTATTCATAAAAATACTTTTTAAATTTTATTTACTTTATTTCTACATATTAAACTTGCTATAGGTGGTGTTATATGTTTCTCTAAATTCTTTTTCTCTTTGTTTGTATGTGTTTTTTCCAGTTACTGGCTGACAAACAAAGTTCCCATCAAAAGACCCAGTACAGGTCTCCTCATGTATACACTCGCCACAAGATTCTGTGATGAAATTCACTTGTATGGATTCTGGCCATTCCCTAAGGATTTGAATGGAAAAGCCGTCAAATATCATTACTATGATGACTTAAAATATAGGTACTTTTCTAATGCTAGTCCTCACAGAATGCCATTAGAATTCAAAACATTAAATGTGCTGCATAATAGAGGCGCTCTGAAACTGACAACAGGAAAGTGTGTAAAGCAATGAAGCACATTTGAAAACAGACAAACAAACTGAATATGCACTTCTTTTCTGAAGATGCTTCCTAAGATTTGAAAATAGGATCCAAAACAAGACTGGGTTTCAGCATCGACCAATTACCTGAAAGGTGATAAAGAACATTCATGAAAACTCTACTACTAACTGATGAAATACCTGCAAAGTGCTCTAAAAATTAAATATTTTGACTTCAAGGGTCCTTGTAAGTGCCACTTCCACAAAGAACACAGTTTGAATGTATAATCAGTAGTGTTTACAAGATCCAACAATGCACTTGTCATTAGTTACTGAAGCAGAGACGTTCGTTCATCACTGTCGGGCTGCCCCAGCAATGCCAAGCACATGAAAGGAGGAACCCAGGAACACAACTGAGCCCTTGGGGAAATGAACCATCCTTGTCAGCAGATATGGAGATGGAAACTAAGCAGTGAGATTCATAAGATTAAACAACTCAAGTAAATGCCTTCAGTCAGGACTCTGAGTCTGATCATTAATCTTACATTTCTGTTTTTGTTTATCTTAAATCTCTTTTGGTTTGGGTATTGGGGTGCTTAGAAATCTTTTCTAAGACCAATATGAATGAGATAAGTAACCTTCAAGTAATTATTTTTAAGATTCTTACATTTTTAAGAGCACTCACACAATGACTTCATAAAAAAGTTTAATTTTACACAACTCTAAACCTCCAGAATTGTTTTCCAGTGGTGTAGAAGGTACCTGCTAATCTGAACCGTGCAGTAATCTTGACCATTCTAAAGCAAAGATATTCTATGTCACCGGAGATAGTAACATTAGCTGAAAAAAAAAAAAAAAAAACTTTTGGTACCAAAGAAAATACTGATGTTTCTACACAACAAACCATTCTTATTTCATGAAAATAATAGTGTGTTATTCTACTAATCTGAAAGTTATCTTTAGATATTTTAAATTTACCAAACTCAAAATTTATTTTTATTTGAAGGAAGACTTCCACAGCTTTTATAATTTATAATAATTTTGTGGAAGCATTTTCCCATTTAGAATAAATGTTTGACTGAATAGGGCTGAAATGTGACTTCCAATTCTTTGATATCCCCCTTATTCAAATGGAAATATTGGCATGCTCTTTATATCATAAATTTTCTTGGTTCAAAAATAACATGAATAACAGAGTGTTGTTTTCATAACAGAGATGATTCATTTTAAGAGTTTAACAATGAAACTATGTCAGTATTTTGCACTTTGAATGAATTAAATTGACCAATATTTTTACTGTGGTTAAATTTATTCATGTTGTCATATAATGTGTTTTCAAAGAAGCACATGAAATAGTAATAAAGTGATTTAAAATGTTTTAGCATATAACAGATTTGACCAATAGGCCTATTTGCTGGGAACTTATTCTAGGTAATTCTGATTGTAAATTGTTTCTTTTGAAAGCAGAAGTGCTGTTTTCCCACTTCTACTCTTGGCCTGAAACAACTTAGATGACTTCCTGTTTCTTGGGCAAGGTGGTCTGTAGCATGCAGACTATGTATGTTTGGTTTTTTAGGGAAGACAGTCTGAGAAAAGAATAAATAGCATGGAGAATGTATATGTTTGTTATCATGAAAAAGGATATCCACAGAAGTACAGTTCTCAATATATTAATGTATGTGGTATTATTTAAAAAATATGGTTGAACTGTGTCATATAGAGAGTATTTTTCTGAGAGTTCATATGTCTCTTAGAAAACAAAGTAGAATGCATAAAAGATGCAAAGATAAAAATGGGTAGAATATAATGTACTTTTATCCTTAACCTCTTATCTATTGGAAATTTAAGAAGAATTAGACATGTTTTGAATATAAATTTGAAAAATCTGATTGACTATAAATCAAAGGTAGGAGGTGATTTATTTACTGAACCTTAATTTTGACTATTTGCAAATAAGTTGTTTGAGTAGCCTTTAATTTGAATTCAATAGAAATTTTGAAGTCACAGGTAAATTCTTATAGATAAAATTCATTTCAAAACTCATGCAAAATTTGTCTTAAAAAGCAGCAGCAAGGTAACTTGCCATCTTTACTACATTTTCAACAAATGTGTTTAAACAATTTTAAGGCCACAACAAAAGTATCCCAGCCACTCACTGTTCTGTGCATTGAAGTTGATCTCATAGATGCATTGAGTAGTGCCTTTTCAGCTTCACATTGCTTTGTTACTGTAGGCTTTGTGTTCACTAAATACGTTGCCCAGTTTTGAAAATGTTGAGCATATAAAAAGGGCTTCAGTATCAACTGAGACTACTTTTGTTCATCTCAGGGAACTTTCAATACTCAAGAATGAATTCAATTAAAGGCATTTAGTATTCAAAGAATGCAAACTGAACATGATCATCTCATTCCTTATCGTATAACATTCCATCCCCCCTGCCATACATGTACTTCAAGATCTACTGTGGCCTTCCTACAGGGTTAGGCAAGATCACTGAAGGCTAACAGCAAGAATAAGAAAAAAAAATTGAGATTTAGCTAACAAGGGAGCAAAAAGGATCATGATAAAATCAAATTATAAATACAAACTTGAAGTATCTTGAGGGTTCTTTTTCTTTTGTACTATTATGTGTTCACAGCTTTAGTTTTATTTCTTCTTCACAATTTAACCATGTACCTGGCAATGCTCAAGTAGGTGATTGTGAAATATTTCTGTGCTTTAGAGAACATGGTTGTTACTGTGCTGTTGACATAAATAGGCTGGAAACATTTTCACCATTATTCTCCATCCTTTTTTATACTTGATATTAAGTTGTTGGATAAAAAAAAAGAATGAGTCAGTTACAGAAAACCTATTGCCTAGCTTTTCTGGACAAATCTACTTATTCAGACCACAGGACTGACAAAATTACTGTGGAAGTTTTTCTATCTGAAAGAAGGTGCTGGGCATTCAAGTGTATCATATGGAATGTATATCAATTGCTAGTGGGAATTTCTACCTAGATGCTTTCAGAAGCAATTTATTTCAGTAATGCTATGCTTGCATTGGTGGTCTAGTGGTGAACATAGCTGCCTTCTATATGCTATGGGTAGTGTACATACCAACTAGTTGTTAAGGTACTACGCAGGAAAAGGGTAAACAAAATAATTTATTTCTATTTGAGCCAGTTAGTCACAATGCACACACTGTGGTATTTGGCTCATCAAAGCTTTGTTTTCACGTAGTAACAAAATAATTTATTTCTATTTGAGCCAGTTAGTCACAGTGCACACAATGTGGTATTTGGTTCATAAAAGCTTTGTTTTTACCTGGTTATTGTTGGGAGTAGCTATAATTGTGGAAGGGGTGTAGGAAGAATAAATAGAGTTAGTTGTTACCTCTACAATTTTAAAGTTTCCCTATCAGACTTTAATCAATATACCAATGTTTTAAAAGTTGAATGAGAGGAGGTTATTGTTTGTATTTAATGAAAGGAAATCCAAATAAAGACCACCTAGAAATAGATATTTTATTATATATGTGCTATAATATATCTATATAGTACAAATAGACATGTGTAATGCATATATAAAATGCTATATATGTGTGTTCGTGTGTATATGCACTGGGTCTGTAATATACACACATTAGATTCGTGTTACGCGCTAATGTCATCAGGGGCAGCACTGTGAAGCACTCTAGAGATAAGACCATGTTAGAGTAAAGAAGTTCTTTTGAGACTTCAGTTACTAATCTGCTTTATCTACTTTATAACTTAATTCTATGTTGTTCATACCTACAGTTACAATAAGGGTCTAGTCTGTCCAAATCTTTTAAAAAAACAAACAAAATTAAAAATTAAAAAAAAAATAAAGTCTTCAAGCTGGCAGTGTATTTGAATTGCAGTTTTCAGATTGTGGCTTCAGCCCCCTGCACCCCGAGTCACCTATTTAAATAGCACCTTTTAATAGACACTGTTTCTTTGTGTAGGCAAAAGCACAAGTGGTTCAAATGTATATAGCAAGAGAAGTTTACAGAGATATAGCATTGCTGCACAGAATAATTGCTACTGGATATTTCTTACATAATTTGTGGAATTGAAAGATGAGGTTTATTCTGTCAAATTCATTCTGTTCAACACTGTTTCCCTATTGTTTATGTAAGCAATTGGGTGTTCCAGTTTTATCATTTGTAAAATTGTAAAATAAATTAAATCTGTTTTTTTTCAATTTTTCTCGTATTTCTTATATCCAAGCTCTCAGTTTTACTTTGCACATCACTATTAGGCCATACCTTTTTTTTTTCTATTCAGTGAGAGGAGGGGAGGCAGGGATAGACTCTCACATGCACCCCTCCCAGGATCCACCCAGCAAACCCACTAGGGAGTGATACTCTGCCCATCTGGGGTTATTACTTTGTTGCTCAGCAAGCAAGCCCTTCTAAGCACCTGAAGCAGAGGCCATGGAACCATCCTCAGCACCTGGGACCAACTCACTCTAGTCAAGCCATGGCTGCAGCAAGAGGAAAGAAAGAGAGAAAGAAGTGAGAGGGAGAGGGGGAGAGAAACAGATGGTTGCTTCTCCTGTGTGCCATGACTGGGAATCAAACCCAGGACATGCCAGGCTGATGCTCCACCACTGAGCCAACTGGCTAGGGCCAGGCAATAGTTTTTAACAAGCTGTAGTTGTTGTTTTTGTTTTTCCTGTTTCTCAGCCATTGGCAATCTGGCATTTATTCTAAAGTGTATGCATGAGACTATGAACAAAATCAAAAGTCCCATGAATATCAGGAAATCTTTAACAATTTTATTTATGGTGTGTTCTGTTTATAGTTGAATGAATGAAATGTTACACAAGTTATAGTCATTTCTTTTCAATTTATAGTCCTTCTGACTGCTGTTAGTAACTACAGCTTCATGGCTGGAGAGGCTAAAGGCTTTTTATACACTGCATAGTCTTTTTTTTTTTTTTTTTTCTGAAGCTGGAAACGGGGAGGCAGTCAGACAGACTCCCACATGCTCCCGACTGGGATCCACCCGGCACGCCCACCAGGGGGCGATGTTCTGACCCTCTGGGCGTTGCTCTGCTGCAACCAGAGCCATTCTAGCACCTGAGGCAGAGGCCACAGAGCCATCCCCAGCGCCCGGGCCATCTTTGCTCCAATGGAGCCTTGGCTGTGGGAGGGGAAGAGAGAGACAGAGAGGAAGGAGAGGGGGAGGGGTGGAGAAGCAGATGGGCGCTTCTCCTGTGTGCCCTGGCCAGGAATCGAACCCAGGACACCCGCACGCCAGGCCGATGCTCTACCGCTGAGCCAACCGGCCAGGGCCTACACTGCATATTCTTAAGGATGCTCTTTGATTTGGGATTTCAATTGCTAGTACATTCACTTGCTACTGTTTGCAGTTCACCTTCCAGGAGATGATTCTGGAAAACTACATGTTTAAATCTCCTTTCATGGCTTTCTATAACTGGTTAGTCTATGTTTTCATACTTTCACTATTTTTCCCAGAAATTATTACATAAGTTCCCTTTTAATATTCTGCAATTTTGAAACATTTGATGGAGACCAACAGAAAACCATTAACAAGGGTTAATCAATATATATCTTACTCATATTTACATAATTACCTTTCAATTTCAAAGATTCGTATACTAAGGGTCATTCCTATCTATTCTGGGGATTTAAACAAATCTTACTATAAACTTATGAAATTGATATTGAAAATATCCAGGTAATACAGATTAGATTAAATGAGAGGCTGTGTGACTTTTGAAGGTCACGTAGTTCAGAAGCAAGAGAATCAGGATTTGAACCCCAGTGGTCAGGCCGACTTCAGTGTTCACTGTCTTACCCAATCATGTTTCGATGCTACCTTTTTAAAACTGGCAAGGAGTTCCCTGGGAACAAAATTCCTTAAGTTTACAAATAAAGTATGTTTTAATGAGCACAGCTCAAAATATAGGTACATACATATAGGAGGAGGGATATATAATTTAAGATTTAGGGCAGCGTAATAGGTGATCCCTTCCCTAAGTAGAACAATCAACTCTAATGACAAGCTGTGCGCCTCTAGTTCAGTGGCTCTCCCCCTTGATGGTGCTGCATAAACACTGCTAATTACTGATTCAAATTCTTTTTATGTTTTTTATACAAGCTGAATTGCACTTATGTTAGAATCTGATGTTTTGTATCACAAATTTATTACATTACAGCTATTTTAAAGTCTAATTGTGAGATTCCTATAGAAACATTTTGATTGAATTTGGGTGTTTATTCACCTCTTTTAGCAGCTTTTTACAGAAATATCTTAAGGTTGAACTTCTATAGATAGCTAAATTGATCAGTTTTATATCAATTTTAAAAAAAACTAATTTCCCTATCTTTTCAGAAATGTAAATAACTTTATCTCCAAAGAAAGGAGACAGCTTAATGACTCCCTTATATACTACCTTCATTGTGCACAAGCCTATGAAAGTCAAACAAACAAACAAACAAAAACTCAGATATGGAAATAAAAGTATAATTCAATCCATTCCCAAAAGATAGATTTCTGTCACTTTATTGCTTCATATCTGACATCTCAATAAATATGTATGTGAAAAAATTAAATGCCAATATTAATATCTTCCCCCTTTTTTTTCTTGCTTTCAGATTGCTAATTTCTTATTCAATCATCAAAGTAAAATTTCTCAAGTAAACACGAGATAATAGTGTCCAGAACATGCTCTACAAAAATAACAATTTTGAATAACATTTAATATTTCCTGAATAACAATTTTGTATGTCTCATTTAGATATTCAGAAAATGCATTAGCATAAGAAAAATATATGAGAATTTTAGCAATAAAGAAAAAATTATTGTTTTTAAAAAGTCATAATTTTGTACGTAACTTCTGTGGAGTATAAAATTATGTTTTACAGACCCTACTTGGAAAAACACTTCTGAATATAACAAACAATACAAGATAAATTAAGAGCTGCAGTTAGAAAGGCTGAAGCTGACTTTATTCAGTGTTGTCTTTTTGCATAGACCAAAATATTTTCTTAATATTTTTTCAAATATGAAACTAATTTAAACTAATGCTTATTCTCTAAACTTTTTATATTATTTTTACACTAATAATTATTCTAAAATGTTAATCATACCATGGCTAAATTCCTAAAAGCAATTCCTCCCAAAGCTACATTTTATTGCTTATTGTAAGCGATAGCACAAATTTGATAGCATTAAAACATTAACAACACAGAAAGAAAACACATACAATGACGTGTTAATTTTCATTTCTAGAACAACTCAGTATATTACAGTAAGCTTTCTCCCTGCTCTCCATCCAGCCTAGCTTCCTTACCTCCGACCTCCCATCACCACACAGATGGGCTGTCTACGAGCACATCTGCCAGCGCTGCCACAGTGTAAACATGCTCAGCTGGTAGCAGATGTTTTCCAGGAGAGATTGCTATCACTGGAGTTGTTCTGCTTTGGATTCTATGTTAGCTGATCTCCATGACTGCGCATAAGGTCACTGTGTTCAAATAGATCATTTGTCTCTCAGGTACAGAACATAACAGGGTAGATGCAGGCTCAACTGTTCGGTATTAACTATGTGATATATGCAGAAATGCCTCTGAAAACTCTCCTAATAAATCATAATTTTAAAAAATATATATGAACCTTTATAAGAATTTTTTGCTGAGCACTTCAAAGGTAAAACATGGGCTTAAAAAATAAATAAATGTACTCTCTGATTTTCTATGGTCATTATTGCAAGTTAGTGTTCTTGTGAGTTGTTTTAATAGTTATCTGTATTCATAGTTCTCAATCATGCTTTATATCAATATACTAAGCATTTATTTATAGAATAATTTGATTTAATTCTAAAAACACTGATGGAATGTTTTTCTTATGTAAGTTTATCAGCTCATTTAATATGAATATATTTGAAATTTCCTGATGGTATATAAAATTTAAAAACACTTTATCTTATAAATGGTTACATTTACTCAGCATTTATAAAGTAATCCTACCTACTAAGCTTTCAGTTACATGAGAAATACCTTTCCTCATGGTTATCAAAATTTAGATAGAAAGGCATGCAAGAAAATAAATAACCATATCGTTTGGTGACAATATTCTATTTCCAGAGTGCTAGGGGAGCATAGAGAGTCAGGGGAACATACAGGAAGCCAGCCAGAGGACACAGGCTACACTGAGCATGGCTTATGGTCAGGTAGCAAGCACTCCATCAAGATGGAAGACCCTAATAACACTATCGAGATTTTGATTATTTTGTGATAATCTAATCACTAGGGTATGAGAAACCATTATCTTCAAAAACTGAAATAGCCAACAATCCTTGCTTATGAAATTACACAGTTTTTACCCCTGCTCCTGACCATACTTCTCCTAAATCACTGTTGAATTATAAGTTTAAATAAAACTGAAGTCCACCCTAAACCAAGTGCTTACCATCAAGACCACGTAATTGCAGACCTATTGAAATTATCCATGGCACAAGACTCTTTTTCCAAATATCGGTCTTAGTATTTACTTTGTGCTTCCAGCTAAAAGAAATGCACCATAAAAATATTTTTCTGTACTCGCTTACAAGTAATGACTCTTAAAACTGACCTACTTCTGTCACTTCAATACATGTAACCAAATTTTCATAACTTTTATATTTGATTTTGAGATGACCCAGAATCTGAAAATTTACCTACCCAAACTTTCTAAGATAGAGAATATGAACCTTCTGATATTATTTTTCATTCAACAATTACAACTTCTCTCTCCTTTGCCAACTTTTTTAATAACTTTTATTAATTAATTTATTATTTTAATATTCAATGAGAGGAGGGGAGGGAGAGAAAGACTCCTGCATGCACTCCAGGAGTTCCACCCTGCAAGCCCACTACAAGGCAATGTTCTGCCTATCTGGGGTGTTGCTTGGTTGCTTAGCAACAGAGCTCTTTTTAGCACCTGAGGCAGAGGCCATGGAGCCATCCTCAGAGCCCAGGGCCAATTTGCTCCAACTGAGCCATGGCTGCAGGAGGGAAAGAAAGAGAGAAAATTGAGAGGGGGGGAGAGGTGGAGCAGCAGATGGGTGCTTCTCCTGTGTGCCCTGACTGGGAATCAAACCAGGACATCAACACTGTGGGCCGATGCTCTACCACAGAGCCAACCAGCCAGGGCACCAGCTCCTTCTTTTATATTATCTAAAATATATATCTTTAAGATTTTATTTAGTATTCTTTTATCTCCACTCTAGAGATCTTATCTATTCTGATGCTTTGCAAACTGGCAGACACCTGGATAAGCAAAGATAATAATAAAATTAAGGAATCTATTCATAGAAGAATGCACACATATATGTCATATATAATACATAGTTCAGTGTTCCTTAAAAACACAGCTCAAACATTTTAATGCATATAGTCTACTGAGCAAATACTTCTAGGAAGCATAAGTGAGGAACTAAGGTACCCATAGATTGAAAATCTGGGTCCCTCCAAAATTCATGTTGAAACTTGATCCCCAAAGTGATGGTATTTGGAAGTAGGACTTTTGTGAGCCAGTTAGGTCAAGAAAATGGAACCCTCTTAAATGAGATTAGTGCATTTATAAAGAACCTCAAATTGCTGCTTTGCCCCCTTCACTATCTGAAGACATAGCAAGAAGATAACTGACTTTGAACCAGGAAGCAGGCTCTCTCCAGACACCAAATCTGCAGGTGGCTCAAATTTTGCACTTCACAGCACCCAGATCTTACTGTTGAGCCACCTAGTCTATTATATTTTGTTATAGCAGACTGAATGGACTAAGACATAGGAGAACTATAATAGGAAAGGAGAGAAAACCTAAATAAAGACTTTTTTTAATTGACTTGCTCTGTGGACACTGGGTGCCCAATCCCACTTGGACTGAGCAAATTTTTATTAGGGATCTCAGGGTTCAAAGGTTGTAAAGAGGAAGCAATTATACATCAGATCCTTTCCTCAGTGAGAGTTTCTTTATGAGTCATAAATTCCCAGAACTTCTGACTTCTAAACTAGCCCCCACAGGTATTTCAAAGCATAGCTCAGAAAAACACCCAAGCAGTATGTAAGACAGACAAGGCAGATTGACAGGGACACTGTCAGCATTTTGTTTGCTGAATTTTGTTTGCTGACTGGAATTAGAGGTGAAGCAGAAAAAACGGAGGTAGTGCACATGTTTAATATGGTCATTTTAGTGCACCATTTGCATAGGTTTATGGCCTCCATAATTCCAATCTATAACAAACTCTCTAAATTATTAGATTGTTATAACTTTACAGGAGAATTTGTATAAGAGGATTAGTTTGGCAACTATAGCCCTTTCAACTGTGAATCATTTCGAGTCATAAATTGTTATTCAGCACCTCCTTTTACAGAGACCCCTCACTTCAGCTAGTATGGATTTCCTGCCTAAAAGTGACCCAAATTCTCAAGAAATGTGAGCACTTAGTTGACTTGTCTGTGGTGGATCTTATTCCTACAATTGTCCACTCAGATTTATTTCTGGACACTTGAGCACCAAGAGACACCTAGTGAAGGTTTTGAGATTCAGCCATACTCTTCTTTTTCCCCATAGTGTATCACCAACTCTAATTCATTTACCCCTGCCAGGGGTAACTCTTTTCCTTGCCTATTGGCTTCCTGGTATAAGCAGCCCAATTTGATAAGGTAGTAATCTTAGCTTCAAGTTCAGTGAAATCTTTATTGTGTCTCTTGGAAGAAACATTTCCCCAGGACTTGTTATCTAACAGAGTCTAAATTGGAAGTATAGGAAACACAAAATTTCAGAATGGATTGACAGGAAAAATGGAAAGAGAATCCAATGGTACTCTTGTTACTTGGTTATGAGACTAGTATTCTAGATATTAGGAACACAGCATTGTATATTGGCCATTACTTTAATGAATATTACACACCATAAAGGACAGCACACAGATGCATGGTGCCATGACTCTGAGCTGTTTTTTTACTGAGTAGTTAAGGAGTCATTCCTTTACCACATTATGTTAGCACTTTGTGGTGATAAGGTGTGTAATGAGACAAGTAGATTCACTCCATAGTTATAGTAATGCATTTATTGCCTCACTTTGTTTGCCATAAAATTGTCTTATTAGTCTGAGGAAATTGGCGGGATCCCATTCCAGTGAATTAGGGATTTTGCAAGAATCTGATGATGAGGCTGGCAAAAGTATTATGTATAGGAAAGAAAATATATGTCCAGAATTATGTCAGTTCTGGTAAGATTAAATAGCAGCCTTTCCCAGGCTTGAAAATGTCTAATTGGAAAAGGTCAAAGAATTTTACTTTCTATCATGCTTCCAAATTGTTCAACTTGAATTGGTACCATTTTGAGGGCCCACATTGGTTGCTGTCATTGACAGATTGCACATTCAGCTATGGCAATACCTAATCCAGCCTTGGTGAAAGGGAACTCACATTGTTAGGTCTATGAATAGTTCCATTTAGCCTCCATGGACAACCTGTTCACGAGCTTCTTGTGAAAAAGCTAGTGCTTGCTGAGAAGTAAGCTTACTGACATCAGTAGTAAAAACAATCTTGTTCCCTTAGGTTGTTGAAATTCTCTTTTGCAATAGAGGATTTCTGTCTTTTTCAGACCTTAATGTGAGGCACAATAATCCACAAACTGTGCCTCCTCCAAAATCAGTTTGCATATAATACTCCAGACTTCCTTTTTTCTCGCTTCCAATCTTTGTCTTTTTAGTTCCCTATTCAACTAGTCAAATTATTTGCCAGTTTGATACAAAGTGAATGACCAAAGAGACTACTTCCAACTCTGCTCACTACAGTCCTATAGGACCATACCTGAATTAGGCAAAAGTACAACAGGTGAACATTTTCAACTTACATCAATCCATTAAGCTGACCCATTTGAGAACCAAACCTAAATTTTCCTTCTGTCACTTGGTAGTAGATGACCTCCCCCTGAGAGGTCATAGATGTGAGCTAATGAATAAACAATGGTCCAATAGTAGTGATTGGCATGGAATTTGGACCACATAATTGTGTAACTTATGTGCATCCTAGAATGACATAGACCTCATTGTCACCCAGAGAATTTAGATGGTATACTGGTGCCACATAATCAGTATAAGAGAAACAAGGAAAATTGGATTGAATGGCTATTGTTAAACATCATAACTGATGTCCTAGAAAAATATATAAAAAGTTATTGCTAATTAAAAGGCAATATTGAAAAGCAATGTAATACAGAGAACAAACTGATGGTTGTCAAATGGGGGCACTGGATGGTTGAATGAAAATGTAAAGAGATTAAGAAGTAGAAATTGGCAGTTACCAAATAGTCATGAAGATGCACAGGACAGGATGTAAAATACAGCCAATAATATTGTAGTAGATATGGATGGTGCCAAGTGGGTATAAAACTTATTGGTTGATTACTGCATAAGTTAAATATATTCCTAAGCACTTTATTTTTTTGTAATATGAAGGGGATTTCCTAATTGTTTCCTTAATTCCTCTTCCTGACAGTTTATTATTGGTGTATAAAAATGCCTCTGATTTCTGAATTTTAATTTAAATCCTGCCACCTCACCAAATTCATTTATCAGGTCTAAGAGGAGTTTTCTGACTGAAACTTTAGGTTTTTCTATGTATAGTATCATGTCATCAGCAAATAATGAAAATTTTACTACTTCCTTTCCAATTTGGATGCCTTTTATTTCTTCTTCTTTTCTAATTGCTGTGGCTAGGACTTCCAGAACAATGTTGAAGAGTGGTGAAAAGGGGCACCCTATATTGTTCCTAATCTTAAGGGGATTGCTTTTAATTTTTGTCCATTCAGTATAATGTTGGCTGTAGGTTTGCCATATATGGTCTTTATTATATTGAGATATGTTGCCTTTATTCCCACTTTGCTGAGAGTTTTTATCTTAAATGGGTGCTGAATTTTATTCAATGCTTTTTCTGCATTTATGGATAGGATCATGTGATTTTTATCCTTCATTTTGTTTGTGCAATGAATCATGTTTATTGATTTGCAAATATTGTACCAGAATTGCCTCCCTGGAATAAATCCCATTTAATAATGATGTACAATCTTTTTAATGTATTGCTGGATCTGGTTTGCTAATATTGTGTTGAGAATTTTAGCATCTATGTTCATCAGCAATATTGGCCTACAGCTTTCTTTTTTGTAGTATCTTTACCTGGTTTTGGAATGAGGATAATTCTTGCCTCATAAAATGAGTTGGGAAGAAATCTTCCCTCCTCTTGAATTTTTTGGAATAACTTGAGAAGAATAGGTGTTTGTTCTTCTTTGAGTATTTGATACAATAGAATTTGCTTGTGAAACCATTTGGTCGAGGACTCTTGTTTCCTGCGAGTTTTTTGCTGTTTTAATTTCATTTATTGTAATCAATCTGCTCAAGTTTGCTGATTCTTCTAGATTCAGTTTTGGAAGATTATTTGTTTCTAGGAATTTACATCCATTTCACATAGGTTGTTCAATTAATTGGCATATAGTTTTTCACAGTGTTTCCTTACAATCCCTTGTATTTCTGTGATGTCAATTGTTACTTTTTTTCACTTCTAATTTTATTTATTTTGGTCCTGTCTCTTTTTTTCTTGATGAGTCTAATTAAAGATTTGTTAATCGTGATTACCTTTTCAAAGAATCAGCTCTTGGTTTCATTGATCTTTTGTATTGTCTTTTTAGCCTCTATGTCATTTATTTCTGCTCTGATATTTATTATTTTTCTGCCTTCAACTTCCTCTGAATTTTATTTGTTGTTCTTCTTCTAGTTCCTTTAGGTGCAGGGTTGTCATAAGAGCTTTGTCTTAAGGTATGCCTGTAATGCTATGAACTTTCATCTCAGAACTGCTTTTGCTCTGTCCCATAGATTTGGGGTTGTTGTATGCTTATTTTCATTTGTTTCAAGGAAACTTTTTATTTATTCCTTGATCTTGTTGTTAGCCCATTCATTATTTAATAACATGCTCTTTAGCTTCCAAGTTTTTATATGTTTTTCAGTTTATTTATTGTAGGTGTTTTCAAGTCTCATGTCATTGTGATCAGAGAAGATGCTTGATATGATTTCAACCTTCTTAAATTTACTGAGACTTGTTTTGTGTCCTAACACATGATCTGTCCTAGAAAATGTACCGTGAACACTAAAGAATGTATATTCTGCTGCTTTGGGGTGAAATGTTCTGAAGATATCAATTAAATTCAATGTATCTAGTATGTAATTTAAGGCCACTGTTTCCTTGTTGTTATTCTGTCTGGAGGATCTATCCATTGGTGTTAGTGGGGTATTAAAATCTCCTACTATTATAGTTTTGTTGTCAATCTTGCCCTTTATGTCCATCATAATCTACTTTATATATTTAGGTGCTCCTATATAGGCTACATAACTGTTTAAAATAGTTATATCCTTTTGTTGGATTGCTCCCTTTATCATTATGTAGTTACCTTTTTTGTCCCTTACTATATAGCCTTTGTTTAAAGGCCATTTTGTCAGATATAAGTATTGCTAACAAAGGTGTTTTGTTTTTAATTTTCATTTACATGAAATATATCTTTCCATCTCTTTACTTTCAGTCTTTGTATATCTTTTGTTCTGGGTGGGTTTCTAGTAGACAGAACATATATGTGGGTCTTGTTTTCTCATACATGCAGCTACCCTATATCTTTAATTGGAGCATTTATTCCATTTAAATTTAAGGTTATTATTGATATGTACTCATTTGTTGCCATTGTATTCTTTGAACCTATAGTCCTCTTTCTCTTGAGTCTAGCATTGGTATGGTTGCCACCCACTACTGGTTGTGTTGGTTCTGGATTCTCTTGGGTAGGGTTCTGGTATGGGTTGACATCAGCCATTGTTTGTAACCTGCAGTGGACTATCTGTCTGGAGCTACCTCTCTATTCACTATTTGTGTCTCCATTTTCTATGCCTTGGTAATTTGGGAAGAGGCAACCTATGTATAAAGGTCAGTTTTTTCCTGCTTAAAGCTAACAACAGCTCCAGAAAAGGACCCAAGTTCTGTAAGATTTGCCTCCACTTTTCAACTACTCTACCTCCTCTTGCAGCTGTCTTGTCTTCTCATAGGGTCTTCTATAGAAAGAAAGTAGTATGGGCTCAAACTGGCCTTATCCCACCAACCCCTCTACAGGTGGCAAACTTAGTGAGCTAGGTCAGCTGAGGTCAGGATGGCAACATTAGTGGGAAACCCTATTTTAGGGGTCTCTTGGTCAGGAGTTTAGTGATAGATACATGAATTCACCAGAACTTTCAACTGCCCTTTGACTGTTTCACTTGTCTATCTGACCCCACCCTTGCTTACTTACTATCACCCCTGAAGCAGAAACGTTATAGGAAGCTGGTCAGCTGCCCCGAGGAGAAGCGTTCCTGGAAGCCGAAACTGTAGGACGGCAGAAGGGAGCACACCAGAATTGCTGACTCAACGCACACTTGCTCAAAGCTCTCCCTACCTTAATAAATGTTTGCCTCAGAGTCTGTTTCAGTGCACTTCTCCCGGGGGAGTGCCCCGGCAGGTCTTTCTCCTCTAACAAAGCCTGCACACCTGGTGTTCCAGTGCCATCTCATTCCAACATTTAGTACAAGGAAAGTGTCCCATAGTCCAGAGCCTAATCTCTTGCACACTACTATTTTTTTTTTTCCCCATTGAGGTGAGCAGCATGTTCGGACTGGGTAGGGCCAACAGCTTGCTCTGCACGAGTACTTCCAGCTGGGGAGCCCCTGGTCTCAGGAAGAAAGACTGAGGGACTCTTCCACTGGGGCTGACAGTGCCCCTCCCAGAAAGTGACTAAGCTCCTCGACTGATCCCAACAGTAGGCTTCAGGGAACCCCCACCCTGAATGTCCATGTTCCAAGTCTCTCTCCTTTCCCCCTGTGGAAGCTAGCCCAGCAGGGCAGGGTATCCAGGTGCTGGCTGACTGTGAAGCTCTCTCCTATCCAATGCGTGTGAGCCACTGCACTTGGGCTTGTCACACCACTGGCAAAGGTCATTAGGTCCTGAACTGATGCTCTCTGGCCTCTGAATGTGCCAGCCCTGGGCCTCCCTGGAGGGAACCTGGTGCAGACCAGTGCAGAACACCATCATTGACTGGCCCTGTAAGGCTGGTGACCATGGCCATGCAGGTTCACATTGGATTCGGACAGATGGTAAAGGAATTGTGGATCCAGAGAATTGTGGACCATTCCATTTATTAGAGTCTTACAATTTCAGATGAGCAATCAGGCAGGGAAAACTGCTTCCCTTTTTCTCTGGGCTCATAGGCAAAAACAGACGAGGGGAGAAACCTCTTCTCTGGCAAACAATAGCAAAAAATGGCCCCTCTGAATGGCAGCCAGAAATCTGCAATTTACAGTCTGCCACCCTGAGGGCAAGCATCTTCAACCTTACATAGACATATGTATATACATGGTGCCCCGTGCTTATGCACCAATCAGGCAAAGTGCAAGCGAGCAAGCCTAACACACTTATTTGCCCAACAGGCCCTCAGCAAGCTTCTGCTGGGTGCAGGTGCACAAGCAAATACCAAGCCGCACACCTAGACTGGCTTTTACCCACACTGGACCAAGGGAAGGTCTTTAAAAGGCCAAGGTTCCCTAAGTTCTGCCTCCTGCAGCCTCTGTCTACTGGCTGCTTGTTGGGCTCAGCCACTGAAATAAAACCTCTGGTAGAGACTAGAGCCTGCAGCAATTCAGGAATAAGGAAGGGTGGTGGGTGTGACTCCTGCCCTTTGGCCCCAGGTGTCAGTCTGTCCAGAAATTTTTCACACTAGTGTGTGATCCCCAGGAGTCCAATAGATGTGGCCTCTGAAACCCAGAGGTGTGATCTGGTCTGCCTGCAGTCCAGACAATTTCTACTGAGATTCCTGTGAAAGCCAAAGTCATAGTCTCAGGAGAGTGGGGACTTGAGGGGGTGGGAAGAGATAAGAGGGTAAAGTGATACTTGGCCTTAATGTCAGGAAAATGAGTCACTGACACCCCCCCACACACACTTCTTGGCTTACTTCTCAGAATGGCCCAGTCTCCATAGGGTGGGGCAGGAGACTCCCAAGGGCAGGGCAGTTGCTTTCCCCCAGGCTGATGCCACTCTGAGGGGACTGCTCCACTGAAGAAAGATGGCCCAGCACAAGGATTTCAGTGGCCATCCCCCATGATGTCTCTCCCTGGGCCAATAACTTCACACTCTCCTCATACAACTCTAGTCCTCTCAGCCCTAACTCTGCTGGAGCCCAAGGTAAGTAGCTGTGAATGAGATTTTCTGGGCTGGCCCTTTAAGATGGAGCCTGCATCTCTGAGAGCTCCTGTCTCTTCCTAGCAGACAGAAACTTTGGTTCTTATCACCACCAAATGCTATTGGGTACCTCTTCTAGGCTCTGGGGCTCTAGGCTGGGGCACCAGGTCTGGGGCTGAGGACTCTCCTCTCTCTCTCTCTCTCTCTTCTCCTCCTGCAGCCATAGCTCGGTTGGAGCAAGTTGGCCCCAGGCACTGAAAATGGCTTCATGGCCTACACTTCAGGTGCTAAGAAAAGCTTGGTTGCTAAGCAATGGAGCAATGCCCCTAGTGGGCTTACCTGTGGATCCTGGTCAGGGCATATGTGGGAGTCTGTCTCTGCCTTCCCTCCTCTCACTGAATAAAAAAAAAAGAAGAAAATTATATGGTCCTTCCATATGTAATCAAAAATGGAAGAACTGTTGTTATGTAGAAAAATAACTGTAAAAAGTAAATAAGTCCCTAAGATAGGTTTATATGTTTTTTGAGTCAATTATTAAATTCTTAAAAAAAAATTTGTTTCCCCATCAAGCTGGTTGTCTTCCTATTGAGTAATCTAGCATTGGCCACACAGTCAGGCCACAAACATTGTGTAAAAAGACAGAAAACATTTCATCATGTATTTAAATCTAAGCTCCTTTATTTGCAATTACGAGATAAAAAAAAAATAGAAACCACTAGCCAATGATCCAGAATGGATAGCATTTCATCTGAAGAGGCGTGCTGAGGACTCTTTTTAGAGCAGAATACTGATTGTCCATATTGACATAGCAGTTGTACTAAGACATAGGACAAATGGCAAAACCTTGTTCTAAAATCTAGACCTCTAGAATTCAGCAAGCAGGAAATAATGGTCCCCTTGTTCTAAATTGTCACTGGCGAGCAAGTGTTCCTTTTTTTTGAGTCCATATTTTCTTAAAGAGTCAGACAGTAGGTGTTCTTCCCTCATTCTGGCTCTGCACAGAAGGTCTGGACATGGAGACATTGGCTCTCACTCTCTTCTTTACCTCACTCTTTTGATCAACTTACTTCACCAAGGAACCCATCTAGAGATTTTCAAGATGAGAACTACATCTCGGTTTTCTGGGTCCAATTTAAACCTCAACTACACTGTTTTACTTCTAGTCTCCTTCATTAAATGTTCATACTCATATAGGTTTTGACAGTATGGATAGCTATGTGACAAAATACAATAAAATCCTTATTCCTGACTCAGAGAAAGCTGAAGTCATGGGGAATAACCTTGTTTTGAACTCACAGTTGAAAGAATAACTATTGCCTGACCAGGAGGTGCTACAGTGGATAGACCATCAGACTGAGACGAGGAGGACCAGGTTCAAAATCCTGCAGTCACTGGCTTAAGCATGGATTCAGCAGGTTTGAGCATGGCCTAACCAGCCTGAGCACAGGGTTGTTGGCTTGAGCATGGGATCATAGACATGACCCCATGGTTGCTGGCTTGAGCTCAAAGGTCGCTGGCTTGAAGCCCAAGGTCACTGGCTTGAGCTCAAGGTCACTGGGTTGAGCACGGGATCACTTGCTCTGCTGTAGCCCCACAGCCAAGGCACATATAAGAAAGCAATCAATGAACTACAAAAGAGACTAAGGAGCTGCAACAAAGAATTGATGTTCTCATCTATCTTCCCTCCTGTCTGTCTGTCCCTCTCTCTGTCTCTTCCCCCCCCCCCAAAAAAAAACCCAGTAACCATCAAATGAATCTTACTGCTAAAATAAAGTTAATATACCCAAGAAGTAAAAATTTTGGGATGAAATTATTAACCTTCCCATATCACTCAAACATAAAGTCAGTCTTAACAGTGAACCTATAAAATCGACAACACTAACCCACTCACAAATGCTGATTCCTGCCTTTCCCTTCACTCTAGCCACACCGGACTCCTTGCTGTTCTTCTGACATATATTCATGCTTCTGCCTCAGAGCCTTTGTATTGCTGGAACCTCTTCCTAATGTGCCCTCTACCCCTGGATATCTTCATGGCTCACTTTCTCCTCCTCATCTTTTTTTTTCCCCAAATGTCACATTCTCAGATGGCCTGTCCTAATTACATTACACTAAATTTATGCCCATCTCTTTCCTGTTTTATTTTCCCCCAGATGCTCATCACTATCTAGTATCTACATATTTTACTTATTTCTTACTTATTATTTCTTTCTCTTTACTAGAAAGTTAGCTTTGAGAAGACAGAAAGTCTTGCTTCCATTGTTCAAACCTCTATTCTCAGCATTTAAAGCTGTGTCTGGCATATAGTAGTGCTCAAAAGATAGTTTTTGAGGGAAAGAAACATTTAAAAATATTTGAAGCCTCAGGGTTACCATGATATCCAAAGTCTGTAATTTTATTCATGAATAATGAAATTAAAGTGGGAAAATATTATATGCTTAATTCAACAAACCTATTATATAGGACTAAAACTTATTATTTAGTACACTGAAATTCAGTGTAACATTGAGTTTTGATTTTAAAAAAATCTAAAGTTGTAAATTTTGAAACGTGGTACTCACCTTTCATATTTTTATAAATTTATCATGCCATAATCATAAATAATTTCAGGGGTATCATTCATTCACTGTTTACTCTCTTAAAATGAGTTGTAAAATGCTTCCTTCCTCTGTGTCAAACATTTTCAACAACCTCATGGTACCATTAGTCAATTTGGCTTATAACGGGCCACCTTTTAAAACAAAATAATAAACAATAAATTTAGACTGCCCTATATTAGTTATAAAACTTCACTAGACAAATAAGACAATAAACTTTGTTTACCTTAGCAGTGCATATTTTTTCTTCATTCACAATGTCAGATATGTTCTTCTCAGTATTCTGAAGACATGGGGTCTTCTTTTTCAGTAGGCTTTCTACAGAAGGGTAAAACATAGGCATGTTTCTCAGCCTGGGGGAGGGTGTGCTGCATTTCACACCAATTTTACACATTAATACACACCTCTGCCCACCCTGCTAATTTTGACTGAGTAATTTTAATTTTATTCTTCTGGATTTTAAATTTTCATTATAAAAGATCAATATATGCATTCAACTAATATAGAAAAAAATAAATCTTTTCACTTAGGTCTAGCTGTAAACATAATTTTCAAGGCACAATTGACTTTAAGTTAGAGTATGTCTTAGAATAGGGAAAAATAAAGTATAAGAAAGTAAGCAAAAGTTATTTATTTATTTATCTTTTGAACAATACTTAGTTTCAGGAGAGCTGCAGTAGGTTTTAAGGGAGGGAGGTTCAGTGATTGCCAGTTTCAAGTGAGTGAAACAGAGTTAAAATTTAATCAAGGGGACCTGAAGATGGCAGCGGAGTAGGCAGACACACAGATGCCCAGCTATCACCACCAAACTGGAATACAAATCAATTTAGAAAAAAATCAGCGTGAAAAACCAACTCTGGACTACAAGAACAGCTCTCAAAAACCAAGGAGCAAAGAAGAAGCCACAACAAACCTGGTAGAGAGCGCCCGAATCTCCCCTGCTTACAGGAATGAAGGGGGGGATGGTGAGACTGAGAGCCCAGAGGGGATCTCACTCCAGGAAAAAGAGCAGAAAATACTGCTCACAGCCACTTGCCTGGCAACCAGGGAGCGAGGTTTGTTGAAAAGACCAGCTTATCTCCCAAGTGGAAAGTAGAGAGAGAGAGACAGAATGTGAGGGGCTAAGGAATGCAGAAGACTACCTAAAAAAGCTGACTCATCAATGCTGGAGGCGGCAATAGCTGGGGGAGAGACTGATCCTTCCACAAAACAGTACTGAATTGCTTCCGGATCAGAGATCTCCAGACATCTCTCCAGCTCCAATCAGCGCAACAAGACACAGCTGAAAACAAGAAGTGGGGAGGAGGGGCAGTAACTCAGGTCTCCATGGAGATCTGAGATATGCCTCCCCCTGCTGAAGCTGAGAAAACACCCTGCCCCCAGAGAGATTAGTTGGGGGAAGAGGCCTTCAGAGTCTCAGGTTACACCCATCACATTCCTGGATACAGTTTCAAGGAAGCCCCCTGCTAAGATCAGTAAACAAGACTATCACCTGTTAAGAAAGCAAACAAATCAAGACTTCAAAGCTGCCCAAATCCAAAAGTGGATTACAAATAATAGCTGATACCAACCCAAGAAGACCTAGAAATAACACAATTGAAAACTGGAGGCAGACAACACCAAACCTAGACTCAAACAACTCTACAAACAAAACACCCAAACAGAGACAATGAGAAGACAAAGAAGTGCAATCCAAATGAAAGCACAAGAGAAAGCTTCAGATGAACTGAGTGATATGGAAATAATCAAACTTCCAGATGCAGAGTTCAAAATAATGATTGTAAGGATGTTTAGGGATCTTAGAACAACAATGGATGGTCATTATGAACACCAAAATAAAGAAATAGCAAGTATAAAAAAAGATATTGAAATATTAAAAAAGAATCAGCTGGAGATGACAACTACAATATCAGAAATAAAGACCACAATGGAAGGAATTAAAAACAGGATGGATAGAGCTGAGGATCGAATCAGTGAGTTGGAGGACAACTTGAATGAAGGCAAGAAAGCAGAGAAGAAAAAAGAAAAGAGACTCAAAAAGTCTGAGGAAACTCTTAGAGAGCTCTGTGACAACATGAAGAGAAATAACATCCGCATCATAGGGGTTCCTGAAGAAGAAGAGAAAGAACAAGGGATAGAGACTTTGTTCAATCATATCATAGCTGAAAACTTCCTAAATATATAAAGCAGACTTTGATGGATTTAAAGGGTGAAATCAACAGCAATACTATAATAGTAGGGGATTTCAATACCCCACTAACATCACTAGATAGATCCTCAAGAAAAATATAATTTTCAAAGAAACAGCAGACTTATTGGACATACTAGATCAACTCGATTTAATAGATATCTTCAGAACCTTTCAATCTAAAGCAGCAGAATATACATTCTTTTCAAGTGCTCATAGTACATTCTCTAGGATAGACCACATGTTAGGGTACAAAAGTGGTCTCAACAAATTTAAGGAGATTGAAATCATATCAAGCACTTTCTCCAATCACAATGGCGTGAAACTAAAAATGAACCACAACAGAAAAGCTCAAAAATTCTCAAACACATGGAAACTAAATAGCAGGTTGTTAATTAATGAATGGATTAAGAATGAGATCAAAGAAGAAATAAAAAAATTCCCAGAAATGAATGATAATGAGCATACAACAACTCAAAATTTATGAGACACAGCAAGAGCAGTCCTGATAGGGAAGTTCATAGCATTACAGGCACACTTTAAGAAGCTAGAAAAAGCTCAAATAAACAACTTAATCCTGCATCTAAAAGAACTAGAAAAAGAACAGCAAGTAAAGCTCAAATGTAGTAGAAGGAAGGAAATAATAAAGATCAGAGCAGAAATAAATGACATAGAGGCTAAAGAAACAATACAGAGGATTAATGAAACTAGGAGCTGGTTCTTTGAAAAGGTAAAGAAGATTGATGAGCCTTTAACTAGACTCACCAAGAAAAAAGAGAGAGAGGACTCAAATAAATAAAATTAGAAATGAGAGTGGAGAAATAAAAACTAACACAACAGAAATACAAAATATTGCAAGAAAATACTATGAAGAACTGTATGCCAAAAAACTAGACAACCTAGATGAAATGGACAAATTCCTTGAAACATACAATCTTTCAAAAATCAATCTGGAAGAATCAGAAAACCTAAACAGACCAATTACACCAAATGAGATTGAAACAGTTATCAAAAATCTCCCAACAAAGAAAAGTCCGGGGCCTGATGGCTTTACAACTGAATTCTACCAAATATTCAAAGAAGAACTAACTCCTATCCTTCTCAAGCTATTTCAAAAAATTCAAGAGAAAGGAAAACTTCCAAGCTCCTTTTATGAGGCGAGCATAATTCTGATTACAAAACCAGGCAAAGACAATACAAAAAAAAGAAAATTATAAGCCAATATCTCTGATGAATATAGATGCTAAAATCCTCAAAAAAATATTAGCAAACTGGATCCAACAATATATGGAAAAAATCATATACCATGATCAAGTGGGATTTATTCTAGGGAGGTAAGGCTGGTACAATATTCGTAAATCAATCAATGTGATTCATCACATAAACAAAAAGAAAGAGAAAAACCACATGATAATTTCAATAGATGCAGAAAAAGCATTTGATAAAATCCAGCACCCATTCATGATCAAAACTCTCAGCAAAGTGGGAATACAGGGAATATACCTCAACATGATAAAAGCCATCTATGAAAAACCCACAGCCAACATCATACTCAATGGGCAAAAATTAAAAGCAATCCCCTTAAGATCAGGAACAAGGCAGGGGTGCCCCCTTTCACCAATCTTATTTAACATAGTCCTGGAAGTCCTAGCCACAGCAATCAGACAAGAAGAAGAAATAAAACGCATTCAATTTGGAAAAGAAGAAGTAAAACTATCATTATTTGCAGATGATATGATACTGTATATAGAAAACCCTAAAGTCTCAGTCAAAAAACTACTGGACCTGATAAATGAATTCAGCAAAGTGGCAGGATATAAAATCAATACTCAGAAATCAGAGGCATTTTTATACACCAACAATGAACAGTCAGAAAGAGAAATTAAGGAAACAATCCCCTTCACAATTACAAACAAAAAAATAAAGTACCTAGGAGTAAACTTAACCAAGGAGACTAAAGACTTGTACTCAGAAAATTACAAAGCATTGATAAAAGAAATCAAGGAAGATACAAACAAGTGGAAGCATATACTGTGCTCATGGTTAGGAAGAATAAACATCATTAAAATGTCTATATTACCCAAAGCAATCTATAAATTCAATGCAATACCAATTAAAATACCAATGACATACTTCAAAGATACAGATCACATATTACAAAAATTTATATGGAACCAAAAAAGAACACGAATAGCCTCAGCAATCTTAAAAAAGAAGAATAAAGTGGGAGGTATTGCACTTCCTCATATCAAGTTATACTACAAGGCCATTGTACTCAAAACAGCCTGATACTGGCATAAAAACAGGCATATAGATCAATGGAACAGAAGAGAGAACCCAGAAATAAGCCCACAGTTTTATGGACAACTGATATTTGACAAAGGAGGTAAGGAAATACAATGGAGTAAAGACAGCCTCTTTAACAAATGGTGTTGTGAAAATTGGACAGCCCCCTGCAAAAAAATGAAACTAGATCACCAGCTTGCACCACTCACAAAAATAAACTCAAAATGGATAAAAGACTTAAATGTAGGCCGTGAAACCATAAGCATCTTAGAAGAAAACATAGGCAGTAAGCTCTCCGTCATCTCTCGGAGCAATATATTTGCTGATTTATCTTCACGGAGAAGTGAAATAAAAGACAGGATAAACAAATGGGATTATATCAAACTAAAAAGTTTTTGCACAGCTAAAGACAACAAGAACAGAATAAAAAGACAAACTACACAATGGGAGAACATATTTGACAATACATCTGATAAGGGGTTAATAACCAAAATTTATAAAGAACTTGTAAAGCTTAATACCAGGAAGACAAACAATCCAATCAAAAAATGGGAGAAAGAAATGAATAGACACTTCTCCAAAGAGGACATACAAATGGCCAATAAGCATATGAAAAAATGCTCAATATTACTAATTATTAGAGAAATACAAATTAAAACCACAATGAGATATCACCTCACACCAGTCAGAATGGCGCTCATCAACAAAACAACACAGAATAAGTGCTGGCAAGGATGTGAAGAAAAGGGAACCCTCCTGCACTGGTGGTGGCAATGCAGACTGGTGCAGCCACTGTGGAAAACAGTATGGAGATACCTCAAAAAATTGAAAATTGAATTGCCTTTTGACCCAGCTATCCCACTTTTAGGAATATACCCCAAGAACACCATAGAACGGCTCCAAAAGGAGAAATGCACCCCCATGTTTGTGGCAGCATTGTTCACAATAGCGAACAATCTGGAAACAGCCCAAGTGTCCGTCAGACGATGAGTGGATTAAAAAGCTTTGGTACTTATATACTATGGAATACTACTCAGCCCGTAGAAATGATGACATCGGATCATTTACAATAACATGGATGGACCTTGATAACATTATACGGAGTGAAATAAGTAAATCAGAAAAAACTAAAAACTGTATGAATCCATACATAGATGGGACATAAAAATGAGACTCAGAGACATGAACAAGAAAGTGATAGAAACGGGGGTGGGGGGTGTGGGGAGGGGGGATGGGGCGAGGAAGGAGAAAGGGGTTGGGGGAGGGGAGAGGCACAAAGAAAACCAGATAGAAGGTGACAGAAGACAATTTGACTTTGGGTGAGGGGTATACAGCACAATCAAATGTCAAAATAATCTGGACATGTTTTCTCTCAACATATGTACCCTGATTTATCAATGTCACTGCATTAAATTTAATAAAATATATATATATATAAATTTTAATCAAGCTTGCTCAGCCATCTTTGGCTGAATGGTAAGTGGTTATGAGAATCATTAAAAAGGAAGGAAGGGAACAGTGTTGGGTGAGACTTGACTACAATAAGTAAATGTCAGACAAGCATATCTATATAGAAGATATGTTTGTATCACCAATTTACAAAAATTCTTAAATTGTTAAGCCATGTACAATTTCACTGAGACTTTCATTCAGAAGTAACAGATGAAAAAGTATATGTTTATCAGTTCTGCAACCATGCTTTGCCATTTGCAAGTGGAATTCACTTATAGTAAGTAGTAAGAAGATTGTACAATAACATGCATAAAAGGTAAAACCTTCCATTTGATTAGATAGATACTTGGCATTTCCATTACTACCAGCTAGATTTAGATACTGCTTCAATTTTGGGGTAAGAAATCAGTGCAATGCTGTTTATGTTTTACACATCTGATTCAATCGTGTTTTTCTATTATCTATTGTTTTTGTAAGGAGGTTAATTCCAGGAGCTATGTAGTTTGTGAAATAAAATTTAAATACCCCCCACCTATTCCTAATTAAGAGTAAGATAATTCTTTGTCATATTGAGTGTAATTAGGGACAAAACTACAATTATTTTGACCCTTAATTCTCATTACTGTGTTTCCCCAGTGTGATCGTTTTTACAAATATTTGTTGAAATGCTGACTGATAACAATCTTTCTCTAGATGCTATCCCCTTGCCTACTTTTTCTTCTTACGCCTGCCTTCAGTCCCCAAACACCAACTTCTCTGTTATGAGTTTTCAAAATTTATGCAGGAAGGAACTAAAAACAAAAAAGAGATGAAAACCTAAGACAAGAAACAGTTGTAAAGTCACTTTCATATTAAACAGGTTTCTGAGAGCTCATTTCAGGTGTCATGAGGCTGCGGTGACAGCAGGGAGAGGCATGAGCATTGCTATAAAGTGGAGGTGGGGAGCTGGAGCAGTTCCTTACTCCACAGCTGCTCTGCGCAGTGCCCATCAGTGGGACTGTATGAAAGGACCCAGTGGTATTAACCCACCTAACCTCCTACCTGTAATTCAGGTAAGCACTGAAACTTGTAAGTGCTGTGGATGGCCTTGAGTGGCTGCAGCCAGCTTCCTAACAATGTCCCAAGAACTTGCTCTTTCTATTGCATCAATACTTCTGAACTTTTCTGCCTTTTGCTTTCTGGAAAAGCTGGCATGTACAACCTTGGACAATGGAGTCTAAAAGGAAGCATGCTGGCTTCATTGTCTCTTTTAAAAGTCCCTTCTGAAGGAAGTCAGTCCATAATATCATTGTAGCTCCCTCTAGGACCATACTGCAAGGTCAGCACTGACAATGAATCCTGCACTGAAGACATAAAAAAAAAAAAAAAAAAAGAAAAGAATATTTGACTTCAAACCTCCTGGCGATTTTCATTAAAAGATAAATCTACCTCAATTTCTTTTGAGCCTGTTTTTTTTTTAAATAACAGATTAATAAAAGGGGCAGTGTGGAAAAGACTTTATTTCATCTACTATATTTTTTCTACTGCTTGTTCCCAGTCTATAAATGCATTTAGCAAGGCTCAAGGCAATTGAAAAGTGTGTAGCATATGGTAGCTTTGTAGCCAGGTGAAATATGACTCAATCAAGTTAGAAAATTCAAGATCTGACTCTTTTCTGTTCATTTCTGAGAAAACAGAAAACAAACTTACTCTTCTAGCCTCATTCTCTTCATGTGCAGTGACAGCATGTTCAAGGGCTGCATCGTGTGAAAACACAATGGGCAGCAGAATGTCACCTACCCTGTTAAAGCTATACCTCCAGTACTCCCAAGAGTCTGTGATCCCAAATTGGTGACTGACTGAGTGAGGAAAATCTACTCTAAGAGGAGATCAGGCTCTGAGAACACTGGTTAGCCATGCTCCAGGGATAGAATAACTTTTGAAGGAGGTCTTCCGATGTATAGAATAAGATCAGAAAGGACAAAATCACATGGGAAAGGTGTGATTCTGATGGAATAATCCATAGGCCACACATTTCCTGGGGTGACATATAAACCTGGCAGCATTTTAGAAGAATGTTAATATATAAGTGATATGAATTTGATTAAAACTAGCATGCAATGAAGCACTGGATTCCAACTAAATAAATATTTGATGTTATGATAATGGTATCAATATCTCTAAAATATATATATAGATAACCTGAAAGGCAATAAATAACATTTTGTTTCAGGTCTAAGGGACCTATTTACCTTGTCATTTCTGTCTTGCACAATTTATTTTTCCTCTATTTTTAATAAATTTTGAATTAATTCTTTTTTACTTCTTTCTACCACCACTCTAGCATACCACAAACAAAACAAATAAAATAAACACTTTCTTAGGGGCTCATTTATTCAGTAAACTCTTATAAAGTTTTAAATAATAAGCCCATTAGATGCTTTTTATTTTTTTTTTATTTTTTTTAATTTTTATTTATTCATTTTAGAGAGGAGAGAGAGAGAGGCAGAGAGAGACAGAGAGGAGAGAGAGAGACAGAGGGGAGGAGCTAGAGGCATCAACTCCCATATGTGCCTTGACCTGGCAAGCCCAGGGTTTCGAACCGGTGACCTCAGCATTTCCAGGTCGACGCTTTATCCACTGCGCCACCACAGGTCAGGCCAGATGCTTTTTATTTTTAAGGGTTCAGATTTTCTCTGAATGGCCATTCCCAGGACCCTGTGGCCTAGGCACAGGGAGAGCATCCCAATGCCCTTCCCTAAAACCATGGCTGTCACTAGGTAACTGCTAATGGCAGAGACCAAATCAAGTGAGAAGCACTAGACTTAAATTTAACATCTACCTTTGCACTGAGAAGACCCTTACAATAAGGAGGTGATGAATATATATATTGCAACTCTTAGTCAAGTTTGGACTTGTTGAATATCAACCACATGCAAGATGTCCTGTATAGAAGAACATTGAATACAAAAGACCTCCAATTCTTATCTCTCCTACCATTATATCATCTCCATAATTTTCTATCATCATGGATGACATCCTTACAACCTGGTTACTGTTAGGTTTAGGTCCAAGGCCCCTTTAAACTCAAATTCCCTTCACCCAACCTCCCACTAGGGCAACTTCCTCATTAACCATTTCCCTCACCCAACCTAACCCTCCCTTTAATCAACTCCCCTCACCCCAGGCGGATCTGGGAAGTGTCCTTGAGACAAGGCCTTTGGGAGGGCCTGAGTGTTGGGAAATGGGAGACAGTCTTTGACCAAGGCCACAAACCAGGATATGCTAATCTGAGCATGTCCAGATGCACCAACCCTATGTCAGCAGATGCCTGCAGTGGTCCTCATATCAGACACCCCCTTCCTGAAGCTCTCTGCTGATGCCAGCAGGGTCTCAGCCCATCTGTTAGCAGATGCATAAAGAACCTCCTTATAAAACTCATCAAACCTGTGTGTCCCTGCTTTGATGGACTAACAGTTACTAAGGCCAAAGTATAGTTATCTATTTTCTTCAGTTCCTACAAATAATCAAATGCCTTTTATTATAACTCCAAATATCTCCTGAATACACAGACTTCTCTTCAATCCCTTTGCCATTACAATAATCTGAGATACTATAATCTTTCACTTGAACAACTACAAAATCTTTTGTGTTGGTCTCCCTGACCTACCACTCCATTCTCACACAGAGGCAAATTCAGACAAAACTGATTTTTTCTACCCTTGTTTATAATACCATCAACCTTCTGACAAAAGTCAAGGCTCCTTACCTGCATTGTAAAACCCTCCCTCCATTACCTGACCCAATACCTTTCCCATCTCAGTTCATTTTCTGTCTCAGAAATTCATGCTTATATTTCAAAGGTTCATTTCTAAAGAGCCACATTCACTCTTACCTCCACATACTATTTATTCTTTCTATGCTCTACATCCCCCATCCCCTTATTTTGACATATTCTAGCTCATCACTCAAAATTCAGTCTAAATATCACTCTCCTTGTAACACTTTTCATCTACTCCTATGACACATTATAAACTTCTAGGGGCATTTTGAACTAATGTTAGGCAATTAACACAAAACCCAATTTCTGGTGTAAAATCAAAACCCAAATAAAACTTTTACATCCTAAGTTCTTTTTCTTTTTCTTTTTTTTAATTTTTGTATTTTTCTGAAGCTGGAAACGGGGAGGCAGTCAGACAGACTCCCGCATGCGCCCCACCGGGATCCACCCGGCACGCCCACCAGGGGGCAATGCTCTGCCCATCCGGGGCATCGCTCTGTGGCGACCAGAGCCACTCTAGCGCCTGGGGCAGAGGCCAAGGAGCCATCCCCAGTGCCTGGGCCATCTTTGCTCCAATGGAGCCTCGCTGCGGGAGGGGAAGAGAGAGACAGAGAGGAAGGAGAGGGGGAGGGGTAGAGAAGCAGATGAGCGCTTCTCCTGTGTGCCCTGGCCGGGAATCGAACCCGGGACTTCCACATGCCAGGCTGATGCTCTACCACTGAGCCAACCGTCCAGGGCCCCTAAGTTATTTTTAAGAAAATGAAAAGAACATACATTCTTTCCATTTATTGAAAGCTTAATCTGTACTGTGTGTATTGCTAACTGCTTTTCATAAACAACTTTAGTCTTTAGTATTAATATCATTTTATTTTATTGGTGATGAATCTGAAGCTACATTAGTGTAAAATGAAGCTGTAAATTTGACTCCTAAGTCACACTAGCTCGTAAATTAGCTGTACTTTTTTTTACAGGCTTCATTTACAAAGTAGCCCAGACACAGGAAAGACAGTTGTTGGGGCTGCAACACTCAGAGGTCACACACAGAGAGGAAAGACTGTAAAGAGGAGCATGAGGGGTGTACAGAAGATCACAGATGATGGTGAAGAGACACCCTGCTAGCCTGACCAGGCTGTGCGCAGTGGATAGAGCGTCAGACAGGGATGAGGAGGACCCAGGTTCGAAACCTGAGGTTGCCAGCTTGAGCTCGGGCTCATCTGGTTTAAGCAAAGCTCACCAGCTTAACCCTAAGGTTGCTGGCTTGAGCAAGGGGTCACTAGGCCTGCTGTAGCCCCCCAGTCAAGGCACATATGAGAAAGCAATCAATGAACAACTAAGGAGCCTCAACAAAGAATTGATGCTTCTCATTTCTCTCCTTTCCTGTCTGTCCATCCCTATCTGTCCTTCTCTGTTTCTCTGTCTCTGTCTCAAGAAAAGAAAAGAAAAAAAAGAAAATATGAGAAAATAAAAAAAAAGAAAAGAGAAAAGAAAAGAAGAGAAAAGAAAAGAAAAGGAGCCCTGCTGAAGAAGTTACCACAAGCCTAGACTGGGTCCTTATCCCTAAGGCAACCCTCGCTTCCCACTGCCACCTTTAGATGTTCTAGAATCAAGACCAGCTACAAGGGTGCAGATTCCTTTGCCATGGTTGTTGAGCAAATAATTGACAGAACCTGAGAGACCAGCTGTGAGGGACATTGCTTACATGACTGGAGCAAGGTTACCAACAGCTGTGAGTCCACTTCCTGTCACCTCCATCTGGACACTTATCCTCAGTCAGGAAATAGACTCTGAGCCACCTCTCCTCTAATAACAAAATAAAATTTTATAAAAGAACCACAAAGGCATACATAACACTTGTACAAGCTAAAAATACTGACAACTCCAGGCAAATACATCTCCCAAAGACACTGGCCAATATAAATACGTTAATTAACCATGCACATGGCCCAGATAACTCACTCTGGACAGGTTGCCAACTAATGAGAGACTGAAAGCATAATCATAACATACATAACTACTTTTATTTGGACTATTTACCTTTAAAGCATGGATTGTTTGTCCATAGAGGATATGCTAAACTTCCTAGACAGATTCACAGTCCCAGATATATATTAACTACTGTCGACTAATTTAAAATCTTCTACTTGAGCCTCATACCTAGATGAACCATCTCTGTTCTCTTCCAGGTGACCATGGGCAATACATTAAGGTGGAGGAGTTTAGGTCATTAAGAATATCCACTGGGCCAAATCACACCTTTATATTTTCCCCAAGTTTAACAGTTGTAATTTTTATTGGACATTTGAGTCACTGAATTGAATACCTGCTTTCTATTAGCCATATGAAAGTTATACCTATTATTTCACAAATATAATATTAACATAGTTTTTTACTTAGTCCCTCTGAACTCAGTGAATTTCTATAATGCTTATTTGTAAACACATCATCTATTTTAACTATACTATATTAAAGGGTATATAAAAATTGAACCTCTGGGTATTTTTTAGAGATATTTTCCAAAACCGGAATTACATCATGAACTATAAGTTATTCCTTCAAGATTTCAATAACTTGACCTGGCCAGGAAGTGGCACAGTGGATAGAGCATTGGATTGGGACGCAGAGGACCCAGGTTCAAAACCCTAACATTGCTGGCTTGAGCATGGGCTCACCTGGCTTGAGTGTAAGACATGGTCTCATGGTCACTGGCTTGAGTCCAGAGGTAGCTGGCTTAAAGCCCAAGGTTGCTGGCTTGAGCAAGGAGTCACTTGCTCTGCTGTAACCCTCCAGTCAAGTCATATATGAGAAAGCAATCAATGAACAACTAAGATACTGCAATGAAGAATTGATGCTTCTCATCTCTCGCTCTTCCTGTCTATCTGGCCCTAGGCTGTCTCTCTCTCTCTCTCTCTCTCTCTCTCTCTCTCTCTCTCATCAGGAAAAAATAAAGCACACAGCTTGCCTTTACACAGCTACTTCAAAACTAAAATAAAATTTGAGGGTTGATAAGAATCATGAAGGAATTTGAAAAAAAAAGCTGAGATTTTAAGAATGACTAAAACTTTAGATAAAGAGAATGAAAATTAAGCTTGATTCTACTTTCAGTAAAGAAAACAAAGTAGAGAAGAAAAAGTGCTTATGTGGAGAAATTAGTTAGGAGGCTATGGTGGAAGTATGGGGAAAGACAATGGTAGCTTTGATTAAACCAGCAGTGGCGATTAGGCTTACTGCATATGAGAGTAAGTGAAAAATTTCTCCCATTGTTTTGGTGTGTGAAACAAGATGGACAGTAATACAATTCATGGAGGCAAAGAACATCAGAAAAGGGTCAGATTGGGAGTGTTAAATCAAGAACTTGTGTATAATAAATTAAACTATTATTGGTTTGATTATTAACATATAGCTATTAAGGAGTCAGTTGAATATATTGAATGTATTAATCTGGAGCCTAGATGTTTTAATTAGATAGGTGATTTGTATTAAGCAGAATACTCTAAAAGCAAATAAACCTAGGAGGGATGTTGCTTAAACCCAGATGATCAGAAAGGGCTGGAAGTCAGCAAAATTATATAGGATCTATATATGGAGCTATAACTTTGCAGAAACCTTATTTTCTTTAATCTGGTCTTTTATTTTGATTATTTTCCTTTGACTCAAACTGGTCTTGCCTAGCACCCTGACTTACCCACTTCCCTCTCCCTTGATTAATCATTAAGCCCTCAAGACAATGAGGTTCTGGTCAACACAATAGTTAAACACAATATCGTGGCTTCAGTTGTGTTTTAGCTCTGAACTCAGGAAAGCTGAACGATCCCATGGTACAAATGCTTGCAACATTGAAAAGAGCAATGCCTCACTTAAATCAGGACCAGATGCAATGATCTATTACCCCCTACCCTAGCACCAACGGATCAGCAGAGTTTGTGACTCAAACTCCATTAGTCACCCTGACTAATATTTTTCCCCCCATATAATCCATCCCCTGGAAGCCATAAAGGAGTCAGGTCTTTGAGCATCAGCTACTTGTAACTACAGGTACGGTGCCTCCGCTTTAATAACTACTTACTTTCTTGGCTGCAAAGTCCTGTTCCTGTCTTCTTGAGCTTTGAAGTGCACAGGCAAACAGACTCCTTCAGTCTGCCAATGAAGTTTGTGGATGGAGAACTGAAACTTGGATGGGAACATAGAGAGCTCTGCTGCTAAAGAAATAGATTAAGAAACTTTCAGCTTGGTAGTAAAATTTGAAGCCACGGGAATATGTGAAAAGTATGAGGGATGAAGCACAGAACAAGAACAGAAACTTGGCAGAGAACCCCATTTAGACAGCAGTAAGGGAAAGGGAGCTGAAGCAGGAAGTGAAGAGGGCATTCAATGGGAGAAAAACTGAATGCAACAACTTCAGGGGAACTAAAGGAAGAATTTTAAGAAAAGGCCTGTGTACAGGAAAACCAAAAGAGAAGAGATATACTCCATGAAATAGGCAATTTTATCATAACTCAAGGCAATCTGTAGGCTAAAGTCAATTTGCCAGGAATTCTCAAACTTTGTAGATATGTCTCAAAATATTTATTGACTGTTTTCTAAAGAATCCAAAATATTTCTAATAATCAATTTTTCTTTACCTCTGGGTTTAACATGAAAATATCAGAAAAACAAAATATTTTTATTTTAATTTTTGCCACTACAATGTATAAAAGAAAATTTCATATACATATATGATATTATAGATGTCACCAGTTCATTGAATTACTTCAAACTAGTAGCTCTATTTCAAGCTGGATATTCTAAGGCCAAGGAGATAACAATGACTCGTAATATTGGTTCCAGTAAATCAGAGACAAACTAGGCCTATCATTTTATATGAATAGCACTTAGAATGCTTTCCAATTTGCCTAAAAAGGATTTTTTCTTTTCACTGAATTTTAACACAATTTATTTTTAAAAAATAAAAATTGTCATTTGTTAAGTGTAACTAAATGAAAAAAATTGCTTTCAGACTTATTCAAAGCATTCTCTCCTTTTAAATCAATGCTGACATGGGATTCTGTAGAGGAGACAAAGTTCTCTTTATGTATTCTGGTACTACATGATTCAGAACCAATGCATCTTCATTCAGCATCTTCTGTATGAGTCTTATATTTCACAAGTATAAGTGATAATCTATAGATGGTTTGTTTATATTTACATATAACAACATACATATGTATGTACATAAAATGATATGCAAGCAGGGGTTGTTTAAAAATAATTTAAATCATACGTAGCTGGTACGGAAAAACCTGTACTTTATTACCTAGGCCATTGCATCTGTAAACACACAAAATAATAGTTACTAACATAGATATGAATATAAAAAATAAATATGTCACATGAATTGACCTAATTTCTTCATCTCCACGCTTCTCTCTGAATAGATTGTTGCCTAATGGAAAAAAAAAAAGTAGACCTTCTTCCACACTGGGAATTTTTGCAGTATTTTAGAAGAGTTAAACCCAGTTTAAAAAGAATTCTCTTTTAGTCCCGGCCAGATAGCTCTGCTGGTTAGTGTTGTCCCAATGTACCAAGATTGTGAGTTCAATCCCTGGTCAGGGCACATACAAAATTAACCAAGAATGGATAAATAAGTGGAACAATAAATCAATCCCTCTTTTTCTCTCCCCCTTCCTCATTCTTTCTCCCTTTCTATCTCTAAAAAACAATAAATAAAAATTTTTTAAAAAGAATTCTCTTTAAATGTAGAGAATGTTTTAAACTCTAAACATGCCCTTTCTAGTATGTACTTGCAAGTAAATACAACTCTTAGGCTTCAGTTCCTTTGGCCTCTTCACCCACAGTGTCCCCTCATGCCCTAGGGAATACACTGAGTGATCCTCTGGAGAAGGAACTTGAAGTGAGAGGCTGTTCCATGCTATGAGAAGTCAAACGCTTGACTCCTGGTCCTTGCAATAATACTTCCTTTGTTACCAGACATTTAACAAATTTTACAATGAATCAATAAAATATAATATTACATTTGTTGCAAAAATGCAGCAATTTTTATACTATATTTTCTTGGGTCGCTTCTTCTTACAGTCTTCTAAAATCTCCTATTTACTCCAGTTCTCCAAATCTCAGTAGAGTCTGTTATGGTATGTATCTTGGTTATTTTTTTTCTTTTCCATTTCCTTTTCTTTGCAAACAACTGCATTATGAACCCTTCTCACCTTACCACCATATATGTCCTCTAAAATTGGATTAGCTATGCACTATATAACATTTTCAGAAACTTTCCTCTTTCTGCTTTGTATCTAAGAGATAAATAAAAAATATTCTCAGATTTATCACCTTTTTCTAGTAATAGTTTCTAATATTGATTTGTGAACTGAGAAATGGAATTAAACCTGAAGGGAAGGGCGGGGAGCTGTTGGGAGGAGGGTAAGGGAGATGTTGAGGAGAATATGGGGAAGGAGGGATGCTTTTGGGGAGACACTAGAGGCTATGTAAACACAATAAATGAATTAATTAATTAAAAAAAAACACCCAAAACATATTCTTGCAAATGCAAAAGAAACTTTTATTGCCATGGTACAAATTGCTTCAACTCACAGCTACTAGACTAGACCTTGAGGAGTATCTATCCCCTCTTTGGCTTCATCTCCTAAGCCATATTCTGACCTCAGAAAGCCAACGTGATATGCCTGACCAGTAAGCTATGAGAACAGAAGTGAATGATTCAATGTATGTCATCAAGGCCACTTAAAGAAAACTTCTCCATTGGAGTCAGTGTAGTTCAAAGTTGGGGTTGATGTTTACATGCCATTTTCCAATTCTTTGCCCATATTCTTTGTACTCTTTAAACTGTATGAGGTATAAAGTATAGGAGAAATAGGAAAAATTATATTTTATACAGATGGCAATAAATGTAAAAGTGTCATCACCCTCAAGAGTTGGTGCCAGCATAAATGGATCTTAAATAGGTCTGAACAGCTTTGAATGATGGAGACGTAAATGGTATGTGAAGGGAAGGTGTGAGTATTGGACCGTATCTGTTAGTCTGACCAGGGCTAGCAAACATATTCCTACGGCACAAGCCTCAGAATCACTCTTGGCAGCAGGATGCTGAGTGAGATTGCACGTGAACATGGCTCTTCATGGGCTACTTTCACTGCAATGACTTGATGAAAATAGACTTGCCAAATCACTTTGGGAGAGTCATTTAATTCCATCCTGATCAAATTTCACAGGTTGTGATTCAAATTATTCTACGTTGTCAGCTGCAAGACTTCATCAGAAATGAATTTGTTCTGCTTGGACTCCTTAGTTGGTATTCAGGAAAGACCTCTGTGATTAACTAAATCAAAACCTTTCAGCAGCAGCTCAGACACATTCAGACTGATTCTCTGCAGCTGACTTTTCAAACAAAACATTACCTTCTCTTTAATCAAGGGCTAAAGCACATGATTTTGTTTCTCATTTTCTGTAAATAATTGAACTGTGAGCTAAATGCAGAATCTAGAGGGGCTGAGGACCACACCCCCAGTCTTCCTCCCCAAGTGAGCAAGGTGCCTCTTCTAGCTACCTGTAAGTCCTTTTAGTCCCCTCAGTACAGCTGGGCATGCAGCAGAATGATGCAAGTGAGGCCTTTAGAATCCTTTTATAAGGGGAAAGTGGGGAAAGTGGGGATAGTGGGGAGGAGGGGGCCTGGGGCTATGGAACTCAAATTTGCTGGAACAGTTCTAGCAGGAGCACACCAGGGAAGTCTTTGCCTGACCAAACAAAAGCACTTCTACCCGACTTAGGAGCCAGAATCTGCTTTAGGTTAATTACCCTGCTTATTTCCCAGAGGCTCCAAGAGCCATGGCTCCTCTCCACTGTGTGAAACACTGGGCACATTTCCCTGGGTCTTAATGGAGATTCAAAATGCCATCGTGCCGTTGCCTCAGCTTTTTTCTTATTTTAAGCTCATTGACTGGCATCTCTCCTAGCTTAAGCATGCATGCAAGTAGAAAATTCTGATTTCTTGTTTCATGGGTGGTTAGCTGTTTATTGTTATCATTTGCTGGCTGGCTAAGCTCTTTGATGACTTTAGAAGGCAAGTAAGTGCCTCCAGTTTACAGCTAAGTACCTTGGCTGGCTTGGAGCTGTGCTGGATGCCAGTGTATTTGGAAGTCTGGTGTTCGTTTGTGGTTTTGTGGTGCACTTATTTCTGCTTCAAAAATGGCAATTAATCAAGACATCTGACTAGTTGTCCAGGATTGCTTTAGAACACCTTGTTGGCCAGAATCACCCACCTCTCAGCCCCAAAGAGAGTACTACTCATTAACATTGCAGGAGATGAATTTTGGTGATGATCCTCATGTCAACTCTACTTATAACAGATATTTTCCCCCTAAACATTTATATTTCCTGCCTGATTCTTTTTATGACAAACTATCATTTGTTAAGTAGATGTCAATTTTGAAGTCTTTGACCATCAGAAGAAGAAAAATGATAATAGTTAATAAGTGTTGTTTATTCATTTTTCCTATTTAATCTTTATAATAGCCATGACAGATCAATGCAACTATTATTATTTTGTTAATGAAGAAGTAAGCACAAAATGGTGACAATTCAGCTGGGAAAAGAGCAGTGTTATTAGCAGAATTTCTTCCATTCTGTAATTTCAACCTTAATCTTCCAAACCAGGAAGTGTGTTCATCATCATAAACAGGATTTGAGAAAAAGAAAAAAATAATATCCGATCTCTGACTTTTGTGTACCCCCAAATCTAAGCTTAGTAATGTAGTGTTGAAAATATCAGATTATAAATTGTACATTTGAGGGGAGATATAAAAATCAGTATGTAAGAGGACCCCTACCCTACAGACTAGAGAAAAGTTCTTCCATTTAGGTGTCTGCATGTGTGGCAGAATGAGAAATGAAAAACCAAAAAGATGAAAGCAGTCGTGAACTGAGGATCTTGCTTCCTAGGAAAAAACCAAGGAAACATTAGTTGGTAATAATCTTGTGTACATAGGACCATGGAGAACCCAGATGAGAATCTCTTTGGAGGTGACAGGCAAAGACGACTCTGGAAGTCATGCGTCATGCATAGATTAATGATTTTGCATGAAAAAGATGTATGTTAGGTGCTTGTTTTTATATTTGTAACATTAGAGATGTAGATTTAGGGGGAAAGTCTATTTTAATTTATAAATCTGAAGTCTTTGGTGGCAGCCAAGCATCCACGATGAGACATCTAGACAGCAAACTAGAAATGTAGCACTGAGAATTAGGAGAGATTTGGACTAGCAATATAATTTAAAAGTCAGCATAAAGACATAAAATGTGGTCATTGGAAAGGCATCTAATTTAAGCAATAGTCATGTCCCAGCTCTTTGAGTTCCCAATTTCTTAAACAATTCCTAGAACATTACTGATTGGACTCATTGGACCAATATGCAAAAAGAATAGCTAGAGACACAGGGAAGGAAATCAAGTACCTATCAAAATCTGAAGTTTTCACACAGAATTAGCTCCAAAGCCACTTTAGGAAACTTTTTCCTTTCCTAGTCAGAATTCTTCCTTTTGCTTCACTCTCCTGTCACATAGAATCTATATTACAGCACTTAATACATTATGTCTTACTTTATGGTTAATTGCTTTAAACTTCTTTCTTCAACACTGGATTCCAATCCCTTAGAGGCCAGCTGTCAAATCTTAGTGTCTTCGTATCATACATTTCATGTAGCACCTGCTTTATAAAGAGTAAGTACTTAATATAGGCTTATTGCTCTGGCTTGAACTGAATTGTTTAGAACCATGCTAAAAGTATTTTCACCTAAAAATTAGAAAAAATAAATATATCCTGATAACCTAGTAAATCCTTTTCTATAAGAGGTGTTATTAAACTTTAATATAGCTAAGATGATTCAGTTTCAAACATTTATCAATTTTATGTTATAAGAAAGTCTAATAAACATATCCAGCAGGGTGTTTTCACCCTATTTATTTGTCAAACCAGGAGAAATTAAAAATAGTCCTGAGAGAAAGGACACTTCACCTAGCAAAATTGATTTTGTTCTTTTAAGATTTAAGTTATATTGTGTTTCCAGAGTAATCAGTTAGGATCTATCTAGCCCATCTCTTTGTCAGCTAATGGATTTCTTTTTCTATTTAGTAATTATAGTAAAGACTATTTCTGAATAACCGTGGGTTTAATTTTTTTAAATAACAGCTCTTAAAGCCTTGCTTTTTACACTTTTTTTTAACAAAATGAAAATCAAAATTGCTCTCATTATGTCTCCTAGGTTGTACCCTGCATTAAGAAAACATTCTACCAGAAAAAAAATAGTAAATGACTCTCCTAGACACATGGCTTCTGCTTAACTAATGACCTGTTTGGAGGAGACCTAATCAGTTGTTTCCCTAGGGGTATAGACGATATAATGCATGGATAAAAGCTATAGTTACAGCATTCATTTTTTTCCCAATGATTTTCATAAAATCACCTTTTTAACTTGTCTGTAAAAGTATTTTATTAATGAGGCTCTCTAAAATCAAATTATAATCTATATTAAATTTTAAAAAAAAGCCCAACAATGTTTATTATTTTCCCCTCTGTATTAGAAAGAATTTCTTTTCTGGTTTGCTGCTTTCTCTGTTATTTTGTCCAAGGAAGCTCATGTTGTTTGAATATAATAAGTAAAAATGAACTTAGAATTACTGCCTGTGAATTAATATGTACCTCTTTTGGTGAATCAAACATTCAAACATATGCTGCCATTTTAGAATACGAAATATCTTTTTGAATGGAAATCATAACTGATCACAGTAAATTAGATGGGATTTTGTTGGTGGTGGTATGAGAGAGGAGTCTTAAAATGCCGTAATGTCTTACCACAGAGAGCATTATTTTTCTATAGGTAAATGATGCAAACTAGAGACTATTGAAAGACTATATAAATAATTACACTTGCTCACAGACCTGTTCTTATAGTTTTCGTTTTTATGTAAAACAAAGTGATGTAACATCTGTCATATTTATCTTTGTTTTGGGGGAAAGAGTGTTATTTGTTATATGCTTGTCCACTACAGCTCTAAGAAGCTACAAAACTAAAAGTTCTATCATAGACATTTCTCCTAGTCTGTTTAAAGTCTTCTCACATATCTGTCTTTTTTATGTAAATACTATTGCTGAGTGACTTTGTTAATAGCCTCTCCACCCCAGTCAAGAACCATTTTCATGATCATCCTAATATAAAATAGCATCCTTTTTTCTATCATATTGTCTTACTTTATTTTTCTTCCAACCACTTATCACTATCTGACATTGTATGTTTTTTAAATTTACTTGTTTACTATTTGTTCTCCATTAGAAGATAAGATATACACTACCTTACTACAAGGGAGTAGTAAGTTGTTGTTGTTGTTTTCTGGATCCCCTGTTCCTATATATATGGAATTTTGAATAAAAAAACATTATATATTACTTTACTCCAGAAAGAAAAAATAATAAAAGCTGAGGCTTGTAAAGACAACTAGAAACCAGGAAGAAAAACAGGTGCTATTAATAGAAGCCAGGCAGTAGGAATGAGTGTGGCTCACAGTGAGCTGGTCTATCGACAGGCCTAGCAGCCTTCACCACTAAAGAAGGAACCACTGGCCACTGCAGGCGCCCACAACCGCCTGCAGACTTCCCCAGCCTTTGCTGCACAGGTATTCACATTCACTGATGCCAGCCTTCTTAGCCTCTCCCCACTTCCTCTTTCCTAGCCCCTTGGGAGCTCCATAAACCACGGGCAGCTAGCTCAGATCTCTGCGGCTGCACCAATATAAGAAGCTACCCAAACCCCCTTGTCATGTGCACACTCGGGGCTAACCCTGCAGCTGTGCGCTTGCATGTCCCTGCATGACCTTCTTTACTGGCCCAACACTGCTGTTCACATGCCCAGAGGAAATTGCACAGATACAGGGGAGCAGGCCAGCAGCCAGGACCCCCACAGCTACTTGTGGCTACAGATCAGGCCCTCTCTTCTGTCACCAGCATGTACCACCACACTCACCGGTGCTACCCCGTCTCTCAACTGTGTACCCGCATGCCCCGGCCCAGCATAGCTGTCAGCAACCTCCACTGTAGTGGGCACACAGGGGGGAAATTATACAGCCAAAGAGGCTTATGCTAAATGAAAGAGTCAGACAGAGAGACAAGTACTAATGATTTCACTTATATGTAGAATCTAAAAAGTTGAACTCATAGAAACAGAGTGGAGTGGTAGTCACCTGGAGCCGGGAGGTGGAGAAGTAGGGACTTATTGGTCAAAGGTACAATCTTCCAGTTATAATATGAATAAGTTCTGGAGGTTAATGTGCAGTAGAGTGATTATGGTTAATATTACTATATTATGCTCTGAAAGGCTGAGAAGAGAGTAGATCTTAAATGTTCTCCCCACAAAAAAGAAAGTCTAATTATGTGACATGATGAAGGTGTTAATTAACAAAATGGGGTAATCATTTTTTAATATATATGTATCTATGCAACATATACACCTCAAATTTAAACAACGTTACATGTATACATCTCAAAACTAAAAAAAAGTTAAAAAAAAGTTTTGGGGGTTAAAAAATACATGCATATTATTAGAAATTCAAACAATGAAAGTATACAGAGAAAAAGAAAATAAAAGTTTAATCATGTAAGGATTTCCACTATGAATATATTTACATAATTTTTTACAATATGTCTACAATCACAGATGCCAGGTTTTTTAAAATGAGAATGGAGGAGTACTGATATGAAAGTGGGAAATGAGGAGAATGTCAAATTTATGTCTCAACCTGAGAAAAGTGGGTTGTAGGATGTTGCAGTACTCCAAGAAAAATAATGGTTTAAAAGGATAGGCATTGTCAGTTAAAGAAAACAAGTGAAGATAACTTCCTTTACTTAGATGGTGATTGTGATGATATGAATGTTAGGTAATCATGGACCATAGATTGCAGAAGTCATAGAATAGTGTCTGGGAACTGGAAAGCTGAAAAATGATGTGTCATAATAAAGAGAATATAGAACTGGGTCAGCTGAAAATATAGGAGAAGAGAAGTGATCAGAAGAATTCTATCTTGGACCGCGATCAAGGCTGACGCATGGCGGATGTGGTTGCTGCAGGGCTAACGAGAAATTCGTGTCTGTGATCTCTTCATAAATTGATGGAGCGTTGGCCTCTTAGGGATCATGTGCTAGGGTGGCTCTCATTCTTTCTCATTGTTCACTCAAAATAGACTTTGAGCACCTACTCTGTGCCAGGAACTGTGTGAGTTTCTAGGATACAAACTGGTAACCAAGAGAGTCATAATCACTGACATCAGCATGAATATGACGAGGAAACAGTATATGTTTATAAATGCCACTGAAAGCCTGAAAGTGGACAAGCACACAGCAGTCTGTTCCCTATTTCAGAAAAGGTGTCCCAGGAAGCAGGAACCCAGGGAAGGAAAGGAACAAATGCCCTCAGATCACAGTTTTCAGATAAAAATATTTAAAAAGCCCAATATCTTCAAACCAGTTAAAAGTTACCTGGGTTTATCCTTTATAGAGACATTAACATTTTTAGCATTTTTAGCATATCATATTTTTCGCTCCATAAGATGCACTTTTTTTCCCCCAAAGTGGAAGGGAAATGTCCGTGCCTCTTACGGAGCTAATGTTCATTTTTTTTTAGCTGCTGCGGGTTCCGGGACAACTAGAAGAGTATTTCAACATTAATGTCTCTTCTCATTTGTTAATAACAGTACTAATGGGTGTTAATACTGCTGTTGAGTTTACATTGTTGAAATATTATTGTGGTATATTTTATTAAATATTTTAACACACCATTTGGTTCAGAATATTTTTTTCTTATTTTCCTCCTTAAAACCTAGGTGCATCTATGGTCAGGTGCATCTTATGGAGCGAAAAATACAAAAATTTATCATTAGGGAACTAGTAAATACACTCACAGATACACGTCTTTTAAAAAATTGTGAGAGGTAAGATACCAGAAAACATACATTACAAACTTAAATATTCTATGTATGATTATTAAATACTATTTAATATGCAAGATACCTTTAATGCAATTTGTCATCACATGTCTGTATATTTTAGACATGTCACAATAATTTCAGGTATGTGTAAAAAAAGAAGTCATTGACTTTTTGAATTGACATTTCACAAAGACATAAGCAAGACTTTGCAAAACTATAGCACTCCATCATATCTGACAGGAGCAGCAATATCATTGTGTGTACACACCAAGAATTTGCTCATTTGCTTCGATACATGTGTTTCACACCACAGACCCTTAAAAGCTATCCCTGGGAAAGTTCTCTTTATCATATACTATCTGGTTTCTGAAGGTTTCCTTTCATTCAAAGATAAAATTATAATAGTCTGTCTAAAAGAATATTCAAAATTTTATGCATTTATACTTTTCTCTCCACAATTTATTCTAAATAGTTTTAAAATAACCTTTTGGACTGAAGACATGAGCTTCTTAAATTTTAACAACATGGTTTATAACATAATGTAAATCCATAGGTAGTATATACTTTTTTCACTTTTAGTAGTTGATGAGCTGTGGTTAAAAGATAGTTATTCCTAGACTAAGAAAATGTGATATGCTTGGCAGTGAGGAGAATAAAAAGCCTTTGAGTTTATTCCAGTACAGCTCATTTACAAGAAGTTAGGCTCCAAGTTTAGTACATCTCTGAGAACAGGCATCATGGGGAGACAGAGGATCTGCAGATGGAGAATGGCAGATACATTTTAGCATCACAGAGTGAGGGCAATTCACCTTTGTGGGCACCTGACCCTGTGGCACAAACTTGCAAGTGCTCCCTGTGAAAGGATATTAATTACTGGCTCACCTTAGGCTGTGTAAATTAGAAATATACTCTCCAGACAGATGAGGATGAGAGCAAAATAGCAGAAAGTTGTTTTTTTTTTTTTAATCAAATTTCTGATTACCACCTGCTTAGAAGCTTGCCTTTAGGTAACTTGTTTAGAAACAAACAGAAGATTTATCTTTGAGTGGAACCGATTTAAATTCACCTACCTGGACAGACAGCTGTTTTTCACTGGCTGGTGGTTAAGCAGGACAGAAATAAGCCATAGTTTTAGGGCCTTTACTGAGCAAAGAAGGTCATTCTTTAATCCATTCACACATCTTTTAAAAAATGTCTTCATTCAGAAAATAAAAGGGTGACTTTAGATATAATAATTTTCATCAAAGAGAAATTCTGGGAAGAATTCTAGCAAAGGGGAAGGAAGGGGCATTAGTTAAAACACATTTTTAGTCTTTCTCCATAATATTTAATTTTCCAAATAATTTCATTGTATATTTTCTCCTTAAAAATATATTTGTTGTTCAATATCTCTCCTGAACCTTTTCTGAAACATTCTGCAGAAAATGATAGCATGGCTTAATTCTGTAAAGAACTCTGTAAAGAAAAGATTTAGCCTCTACTTAAAACTACTAAAATTATATAGAAAAATTTCCCATGTGTGAGGATTTCCTGGATGCAGAAAAGCTCCCTTTCCCAAAATTTCATTCATTATTAACTTCCCTCCAGACTTCAACAAAGAAGTAGATACCTATAATCCACTTAACATTTCAAATAAATTAAAATTTTAAAAGCTGGCTAATTTCTGGAGTGTATGCTGATTGTTATGAAGCAAAAAGTGCAAACTCTACTTTGCTAAAATGGTTTTGTTTGTATTATACATCTTCGTGGTTCATTAACCCCATTTTTCTTGTCAGTATCACACATCCTTTGTTGCTCATACGTGTCCACCATCTGAATGGCCAGAAAGGAGATAATGCAGGGCAGTGAGCCAAGCTTTAGAAAATGACTTCATCTTCTACTTACCCAATTCTTCTAAAGCAAGGAGGCATCCAGATGGTCATCAATAACTGAGACAGCCAGTGCCTCCCTTCACAGAGCCTAATGTGTATTAGTTGAATCAGGAGCAAATTTCTCTCACAGCCCAACTGGACATTTTTATTTATTTATTTTTATTTTTGTGGAACATACTAGCTTTAGCATTTTTCTTTAAGAATCCTACTGGTTGGCTGGTCACAGAGAATTCAAATTATAAAATCAGAAGCTATCTAATATTAAAAGACTATTAACTGCTTAAGAAAATGTTACCCCCGGAAGGCCATATTAGTTGCATCCCAATTGATTTCCATTCTTTGGAAATAATATTATGTTACCTGTTAGACCTCATTGGAAAAATAGCTAATAAGATACAAAAAGACATAAATTGGGAGAAAATGTGGTGAAAGTCAAATTTTCCGTTGTTAAATAAATATGAGTCATTTTTAAGCAAATGTTTGTGTCTGTACACATCAGACTTATTACGTAATTAATAATGATGTTAATATGTCTAAGACACCCACTATGTGTCAATAATGGGAATAAATGTTTGTGGGATTTATGTCATTAAATTCTTCTACCTGGCCAATGAGTCAGGCAATGTTACATATCAGGAGAATGAGCCACAGAGAATACGAGTGACTTCTCCAAAATCTCACATCAATTAAGTGGAAGAGACAGATTGTAATCCACAAAGGTCTGGTGTCAGACTGCACTCAGTCAGTATACAATAGGTTTTCTCAGTGCCTCCGTGGAGAAAAACCCTTCTGTTGGCACAAATCTAACTAGAAAACAGCTAATAATACACACACTAAGAGAGAGAAACGGAGAGATTATTTTTAGGTGTAAACTCCACCCAAATTGCCACTTCTGCATCCAGGAACAGCTGGTAATTCACCATATAAATATATACACACACACATATATATGAAAGAAGTTTGGTTGCTTATGCAGGAGCTATGGAGAGACAAGAGGATCTGGTGCAGTGGCAAATTCACTAGGACTGGGCAAACTGGAGTGCATTGAGGTTATCACCAGCAGCATCAAGAAAATCGCTGATTTCTCAATTCTTTTGATGTGTTTTGTGGTTCAAGATTAGTAACACGACATGACTGAAGAACAGAGTACATTGAGGCATGGGTGGCAAAGGTGAGACCTTTGTCTAATAGAGTGGTGCCAGGCTGCTGCTGGAAAGTTGCTTTACAGAACACAGGCCATTGAAATTCTCTGAGTCCCGTTTTCTTTACATGAAGCTCCCAGCAGCCTTCAACTCTTTCCTCTCTCCTTAAGGAGCAACAGGGCTTATTCTTGTTTTTCTTTCTTCAAAAATGTGGCCTTTGGGTTCTGCCATGTACATCTGAAAGTGTGATATGGTGTGTGGGGAGCAGTCCAGGGGAACCCTTGTAAACATTAGGCATTTTACTTTCTCAGTAACATTTTGTAGGACTACTCTTATCAATGTATTTGAGGTACTCAGAGCCAAAAGCCTAGGGCTCTTTGTTAATATCCTCTCCACCTCTTTCCCTGTGTCTCCCTCATACTTCCCTTACAGCTCTCCTTGCCTCTGCATTGATTCTATAAACAGTCTTTGTCTCCTCCCCACCTTTGTTGGATGGTGACAGACAGTCCTGGCTAAGACATTCATGCCTGGTAAGGTGGCTGCCAGAGAATGTTGTTGCTAACCCACTAGTTTCTTGTCATTCTGGGGAGGTCAAGCCAGGCCCTCACTTGGCTTGAAGGGACATTTTCAATTTTTTTTTTGTCATTTGTTGTGTTGTTCCTTATATTTCCCTAATAAACTCAAACTCACCTTTAAAAAGAAAGAGAAAAAAGCCCTGGCCGATTGGCTCAGCGGTAGAGCGTCGGCCTGGCGTGCAGGGGACCCGGGTTCGATTCCCAGCCAGGGCACATAGGAGAAGCGCCCATTTGCTTCTCCACCCCCGCCCCCCCTTCCTCTCTGTCTCTCTCTTCCCCTCCCGCAGCCAAGGCTCCATTGGAGCAAAGATGGCCCGGGAGCTGGGGATGGCTCCTCGGCCTCTGCCCCAGGCGCTAGAGTGGCTCAACGCCCCGGAGGGGCAGAGCATCGCCCCCTGGTGGGCGTGCCGGGTAGATCCCGGTCGGGCGCATGAGGGAGTCTGTCTGACTGTCTCTCCCCGTTTCCAGCTTCAGAAAAAAAAAAAAAATAGAAAAAAGAAAAAAGAAAAAAAAAAGAAAGAGAAAAGAAAGAAAGAAAGAGAGAGAGAGAGAGAGAGAAAGAAAGAAAGAAAGAAAGAAAGAAAGAAAGAAAGAAAGAAAGAAAGAAAGAAAGAAAGAAAGAAAAAGAAAGAAAGAAAGAAAGGAAATTGTGTTGAAAGAGAGACATTTTTTTTTAATCCGGATGGTTTAATTGTATACGCAATTTAAAGGGTAGGGAATATATAAAGGAGAAGATTTTACTGTATTTTTTTTAGGAACAACTACTTTCAAAGAAAAGGAATAAGTCAAGTAAGTATATATCCAGTTAACAATTTTCAACTGTACAACTATATGTTGTTTTCTAAGTAATGAAAATTAAATGGCGATCAACAATAGACATTCCACTGAGGAAAATTCATCTTTAGAATGAAGAAATTTCTGTGTTGTTTATGCTGATTTAAGAGTTATAAACATGAAAAGGAATCGCCATGGTGCCTGATCTAATCTTTAGATGGACAGGACAGTATCCACAAGATCTATTGTCAGTCACAGCTCAAAGCTGTTGCCTGGGGAAGAAAAAAATGCTTTGATAACTCGTTGTGTCAAAGAAAAGGATTGCACTATGTGAAATATTGATTAAACTTTAAAATAAAATTGGTACTTCTTGAAAGAACCTTGTAAAGGTAACACAAAGAATAACAAAGAAAATCCAAAGGGTAATTTTCAGATTGTTTTCAAAAAAGTTGATCTTTAGAGAAAATCTTGTGTGTGGAGGGTAAAGGTATTTTACCTTTTAATACTTACATCAATATACATTTTTCACTAATAATGACAATATACTTTCTTCATCTGGCTGTTATTACTTTATATTTTGAGGTCAAAGTGAGTTCAATGTGATTTTTAGTTAACAAAATGAATACATTTCAGCTCTGGTCATCAGACTATTATTCCCTGGAGTACAAATAAATCAAGGAAAAGTTAGTAGTACAAATATTTAGATATTTTACTATCAAAAGCCTACAAGTGTATCTAGACTTTTCAATTGTATAACATATTTATAAAATACTACAATGCTAGCACAACAATTTTTTGGAGAGTTTCTATTCGATTAAGGGAAACTACATAATATTATAAAGACAGTAATCACAAACCGGGACAATAAGTCCCCCATAATGATTATTACGGTTATTTTGATAAATGTTTAAAACATGAAAATGTCACCATGGATAAGTTTTATTGCTTTTGGGAATATAAGGGTAAGTTTAAGAAGGCAAGAAAATGAATTGAAATAGGAAGAATAGAGCTGAATCTCAGCTAAATGACTATAATCTTCAGAGCAAATTTAAGAGCAAAGATGTTTGTGTTAAGCTGCCTTCTATGTCTCCTTCCAATGACTTTCCACTCAGTCTACCTATGTTCACCACGACCAATCCACTCTGATGACTGCTCTAAATAAAAGATAGGTTTAAAAATGTGGGTCTTGTTCTTCAATAAAGAGAAGATTGCCAATGAAGCTTGTCTGAAGATATACGTACATGCTGTTCTAAGAGAAAATATGATGAGCCTGACTAGGCAGTGGTGCAGTCAATAGAGCATCAGACTGGGATGTGAAGGATTCAGGTTCAAAACCCCGAGGTCACCTGCTTGAGTGAAGCTCATCTGGCTTGAGCATGAGCTCACCAGCTTGAGTGCAGGGTCGTGGGCTTGAGCATGGGATCATAGGCATGACCCCATGGTCACTGGCTTGAGCCCAAAGGTGGCTGGCTTAAGCAAGGGGTCACTCGCTCTGCTGTAGCCCCCCTGGTCAATGCTCATATGAGAAAGCAATCAACGAAAAACTAAGGTGCCACAACAAAGAATGATGCTTCTTATCTCACTCCCTTCCTGTTTGTCCCTATCTGTCCCTCTCTCAAACTCTGTCAAAAATAACAAAAATAAAAAAATAAAAAGAGGAAATATGATGAGATGAAGTAAATTATGTTGGCATTTTACTTGGGAAATAGAAACCTACCAAGAAATATTAAAGGAAAATCAGTTGATATAGCGTAAAGACCTCTGGGAGTCCTGAAACATGAATTGGGTCCTCGATCCCAGTACCTTCTTTGCTACTAATTTCAGTGTGCGACTCTGGATGTGGGTCCTATTTTTGCAGTGATAAAACGAAAAGTAAGGAGCAGACTTCGTTTCTCACTTTATAAGTATTTCTACTGATTGATTCTAGATCTCCCAATTTAATTCTAGGACTCTTGAGAAGGGAAGTGTTTCTTTGGCATTGCAGATGCCACACAGAGAAAATGTAGAGTAAGGGTCGGGAAACCAGTGAGGAAGACACCTAGACTGAGGCTCTGAATTCAAATCCTAGTTTATATCCTGTTCCTACCATTAGGTGTGTGATCTTAGGCATGCTGTTTAGACACTGGACCTCAGTTTCTCCTCCATAAAGTATATAATTATACCTTTCTCCCTGGCTTACTGCACAAATTAAGAGAACACATCTCAGGTTCTTAGATATGTGCTTGGGGCATAGCACATACTGAGAACATTAAGAATTTGGTAAATGGCTCAAGTTTGTAATATTCTGGAAAATCAAATGGTTCTCTATTTTTAACCTGGTAAGGTTGCAACCATAACTCTATTTTTCCATAAAGTGATACAAAACCAACTCAACTTTACCTGAATAGGATGCTCTTTTTTTCCTTTTGACAGGGCCATGGACCCAGAAGTAGTGTTACACTAGCTCATTTAAGGACAGTCAGTTCACTTTCTCTTTCCCCACTGCTATTGAATAGATCTGTCTGAAATATCCAGAAAATTAGGAACAAACTAAAGATTTTCCTTTGCTTGGCTTAAGATCTTTACCTAGGTATTTGAACATTCTATGAAGGCATAGTGTACTCTGGGGGAAGAAAAACAAATGTTCTTAAGCACTCCTCTGTTTCTGACTTGGCCTTTCAGACTATTAGTCCTCTTTGTCCTTCAAATCATTTTATACTGCAGAGCCAGACAAATTCAATTATTTTCTTAATGCTCAGCTCTGTGACTAACATTTATTCCTTTGGGATTTAGTCAGAAACATTAGACTTGGGTGATGTATAATATGAAATAGGACATACTTACTAGCTGTGACCTTTATCATACATGGTATCAATAAACAATTAACACACAAACACTCAGGGAGAAGGTCAGGTTAAAGATGAAGAAGTTGGTCTCAAAAGAAAGGCCTTAAAGTGATATTTAATTGAATTGACTGCTTTATCTTAAAAAATAGGAACTTTCTTTCAACCTTTTTCCCAAGGCCAATATGTGTCCTATTCCCTCATTTCCAGGACTCTGTCCACAGTACAACTTTGTTTAGTTGTGCCTCTAAAATCAAGTTTTGATCATGTTGCTATTTAACAATGATACTTTCTGTTGTATTAGAAAAACAAACAAACAACTTTTGGGTTAAGATAATTAAGAGTGGGCAATATATGTGAATGTATAATATTATTAATATTTTAACCTTTAACTTTTTGAGAGAGAGAGAGAGAGAGAGGAATATTAAGCTGTTCCTGCATGTGTCCTGACAAGGGATCAAACTGGCATGCCCTAGCCAACTGAGCTATGGGGCCAGGGCTTAAATTTCTTATTTTCAATGTTTCTTAGAAGGTAGTATCCATACAACTAAATTGCTCATAAACTTAGCTATCCCACTGCACTTTATCATTCCACCCAGAGCTGTCCATGTTTGGAGTACTAATATTCACTCCCAACTGCTTCACTTGTGCTTTACATCAGTTTGACGTTTTTACCTGACTGACCTTGTTTTGATCCAAGTGTTACAAACTTAAATGCTGACAGGAGCCAGGCAAATAAAACTAGTGCCTGAAACAGATGTAATATGAATATTTATGAGTATGAAAATATATTTTCATGGAGCCATATCATGCAAGATAAAATTAATAATTATTTTGCAAAGTATAGCCTATAATTTTTTTGACAGTTAAGGTCTATTTTTCTCAGAGTAGTTAATCTGCTTATACATTTGATGAAAAAAAAACTCATGTCTAGATGTTCCAACTATGTCAAAATTCAAAATTCCCTCAAACCATTGTCCATGTGGGACTGTGGCCTGGACCAGAAGCAAAGCTTATTTGCATGACCCATGACAAGACTATAAGGTTAGGGGGCTGAACTTTGACTTCATTTGATTTTTGGAATGCTCGCTAGTAGAAATGGACTCTGGATACTTTTCAGGATGAAAGATTCTGGTGGCTTTATATTGGTGCTTCAAAACTCCACGTCCAGTTCTTAAAGACACATTGTGGCCTTCATATGAGGGCCGCAAGAATAAGGGCAAAGTTCAGCTCCTGTGGAAAGTTCCCTGATGTACATTACCACTTTGGGCCATTTTGTGAACCACTTGTGAAGGTCCAGAAGCTGTTTATTGCCCACTACATTATCTTTGCCCTCATATATTCTATCTCTGCTTCAATATTCTACTCAAGTCTTTTTTCTTTTTGGATTGGTTTACCCTGAAGAAAAAAAAAATCAAAGTACTGTAATCTTGTTATTACCCATTCTGGACACTTGTAATAAATGATATAAACAAAATAAAAAATTAATATGTAATACAAATCATCATAGTAATCCAAAACATGTTTTTTGTTTGTTTGTTTGTTTGTTTGTTTGGTTTTTTTTTGTATTTTTCTGAAGCTTGAAACGGGGAGAGACAGTCAGACAGACTCCCGCATGCGCCCGACCGGGATCCACCCAGCACGCCCACAAGGGGGCGATGCTCTGCCCCTCCGGGGCGTCGCTCTGTTGCAACCAGAGCCACTCTAGCGCCTGGGGCAGAGGCCAAGGAGCCATCCCCAGTGCTCGGGCCATCTTTGCTCCAATGGAGCCTCGCTGCGGGAGGGGAAGAGAGAGACAGAGAGGAAGGAGAGGGGGAGGGGTGGAGAAGCAGATGGGCACTTCTCCTGTGTGCCCTGGCCGGGAATCGAACCCGGGACTTCTGTACGCCAGGCCAACGCTCTACCACTGAGCCAACCGGCCAGGGCCCCAAAACATGTTTTAAGAAAACATCAAACATGTATTTTATTCAAATCAAATTTCAAGTACAAACAGTGTCATAAACCATCTCTTTATGGAAAAAAAATATTTAGAGACATCTTAGCAGGTGCTTAACTTATTATAGTATGACCAAGCTTAACTCCTGCTCAGTTTTAAGAATAATACACACACTTTAAGAATTTTGTGTCTAGGATATAAGATAACCAAATTGACTAGATAGTATGGAAATTATTTTTGAAGTTAATAATTATTAGAATGATATAAAAATCAGTATGAAAGTAACTTTTTGGAATGTAACACCACAAGGGACCAAATTTCTGAAACAATGCATGGTTATGGCAGAGGGTGTTTGGAGGTGAGTAGAGAGGGCAAATATGGCCGTTTTTACATAACAAGCACATTTTCCATTACACCTCTCCCTCCTCTTTTCTTGAACACTAGACATAAATTTGTTTTGAATCAATGAATTAATGAATGTTGTTGGACTAGACTTTAAAAGAGTTTCAACTATATCAAGAAATAACTGAATAACTGCTTCATCATATTATTCCCACTAAACTGCCATGTCTGAAAAACCCCACTTGTGAGACCACTATTTTGAGTATATTGTGGTAGATGACTACTTTAAATTCAGATGTACTGTCTGGGTGGAATGACACTTTATTCTCAACCATGGCATTAGTCTCTTAGGTGAATTTACTGTTTCAGAACACAAAGGCAAAGTTTCTGGGGGAAAGAAAAGGCAGGCTAATATGAAGAAAAAAAGAACATTTACATGTTTAATTCTTGCTGCCAATGTAAGTGAAGCCCACTGGGAAAACTCGCACACACTCTGTGTAATGTGGGGTCCTCCTAAAAACCAATGAAAAGGGAAAACAAAGAGATCGGTAGTAAAAGTCTTACTATATAGGTCTTGATCTCAGGTAATGGGTGTCTTCTTCCAATATTTTTCCTCCATTCTCATTTTCATATTTTAGTGAGGTGTTTCTTAAACTGTGTATTTTAATTTATGTGGATAACTAGGAGGTAAATTTTATTGAAGGTATTTACACTTAAAGTAGACATGGTCCTTGGCACAGAATATACACCTATATCCAATATTTTTGAGCACTTGCTATATATTCATTTCCTTGCTAGGCAGTAGTAGTTCAGAGATAAAAACTCATTTTTCAGCCCAAGGAACTAGACACTCTAGCAAAGAAAACCAACACATTCAAGACAAACTGGATTGCAGATGAACTCTCCTTTCAAGACTATAGTCAAATGTCTCATCTATTAGGCCTTAACTGAATCATATCTGAGTCAATTTTCTCACTTCTCTGTAATAAACTCCCTCTCTTCTATATACCTTCATTCCTGTACTTACTGTGTTTTAATCATATATTTATATGTCTACCTCTACAATTAGGTTGTATCTTTAAAGCAACGGGTTTTAAGTTTTGTTCAATTCTGATCCTTTGGTACCAAGTACAGAATTTAATTTGCAATGGGCATTCAAATGTGTTCTGAATGAATGTAAGAGTACTATAATCATGTTGTGAACTGTCTTTGAAGAGAGCATAAAAATGATGCACCTGACCATAAGATGCACTGAGGGTTTTAAGGAGGAAAATAAGAAAAAAAATATTCTGAACCAAATGGTGTGTTAAAATATACCACAATAATATTTCAACAATGTAAACTCAGCAGTATTAACAACCATTAGCACTGCTATTAACAAATGAGAAGAGACTTTAATGTTCAAATACTCTTCTAGTTGTCCAGTAACCCCAGGAACTCATCATCGCTAATGTCAGAATTTAAGAAGCTCCGTTGCTCACAATCACTGGTATCACTTTCTTCAATATTTTCATATAAGATACCATCTTCAGTGCCATCTAAGGCATTGCTAATGCCACATTTTTTGAATGACTGTACCACGGTTTCATTCTTCACTGACTGCTATGATGTTCTCACCCATTCACAAACTTGAGTGATAGTGGGTCTCTTCATTCTTCCAGTTGGTGTCAGATCATGGTTACCAGCAGCCATCCATTTGTTCCACTCTTCTCGCATAAAGACTTTAAATGGTTTGTTGATGGAAATGTTGAGAGGTTGCAACTGGCTGGTAAGACCTCCAGGAATTACCACTAGATGAGTCTTCACTGCTTTAAAGTATTTTGTTGTTGTTGTTCTGCTAATATGTGCTCTAAACTGTTCAAGCACTAATAGGGCAGCAAGTGACGTCAGCAGTTTATACAGAGCTCCAGCAGCTGCAGCACAGCCCTCCACTGCTGCAGTGCACCTCTAATGTCTGCTCTTGGTGATGCCAGATGAATGCACCTACACAACATTGCTCGCCATCCCTCCTGAGCTGCAGGCAACTGTGGAAACGGGAACCAGGCCATCACTCAGCAGATGCCCGGTTCCGCACGCCACTGTGGCTAGTATGATTATGCTCCCGCTGGTGTTAATTCCACATGTTTACCCACGCAGTGCCTGGCAGCAACTTAAAAAAAAATGAACATTCATTCCATAAGATGCACAGGTATTTTCCGCTCCACTTTTGAGGGGAAAAAAGTGCTGTCTAATGGAGCGAAAAATATGGTAATTCTAGAAGAGAGGAAGGCATCATTGAGGAAATGACCTCCGACTTGGATTTTGAAGGATAAGATAAATTATGCTAGTATACAATAGACAAAGTCAACAGATTTCTAGGCTAATTCTAAATATATTCAGCTAAATTGCTTAGGGTCCAAATTCAGTCTAAAGACAGCTTGCCAAAATAAGCTAGAAATTTCTTAGAGAAAAATAAGTTCAAAGTGGCAAAAGTGTTTATTTTTCAAGCAGTGTAAGTAATAATTTATGGAGGAAAAAACTAAAGAAAATTTATTACAATGAACTTTTTCAGTGAACATCACACCCCATGCTGTTGATGGATCTTTTCCTAGATTTCAGAATATACATTAATTTGCAAGAGGATATGAAGTGACTGATCCTTTAGTAGCTCACTGAAGGTGAGCTGAAAGGTCTGCAGCAGTGTGTCATATGGTTGACAGGATTTGTCATTCATTGGGTTCTCCTCACATGGAACTTGTCACTAGTTATTAAATTTCTCTCTTTTCTTTCATGGAGGGGGCAAATCATTCTTCTAATATTTTCCCAGATATCTCCATGCTGAGAGTCAAATGATGTGTGAGGAATTGTTGCCTAAAAATAAGAAAGGGGTATTTCAGAAAATTATTATGGAAAATCTGACTTGAAATGGCCCAAAGAAACTAGATCTCCTGTGAAATAAGAAAAAATAGCAAGATTAATGGCAGTTTTGGGATGTGTGACCATAGAAATGACTGATCTTGGTACATGTGTTGACAAGTAGCAAGTCAAAGGTGTCTGGGAATTAGTTTGTGGAAGGAAGATTTTAAAATTATAAATTTAATTACACTAAAATGTTGATTTATTTTTATATCAAGAGATTAAAAGTTATTCCTGTGGTGATACTTAGTAGATGTGGATACATTTTTACTTGTTCTTTAAGATGTGCTACATTTTTAGGAGTTACATTAGGTGAGCCATGGAAAGAACACCCATTGATAGAACTTTAGGATCCATATAAAAGGAGACTATAATTTCAATATACTGTAGGTTTATAGATGACATATGAATTATTTGTTTCCAAGTTACACTTACAATGTTTTAAAAAGATCAAATGGATTGTGTACAGAGGAGGATAGCTAGAATTGAAACATGTCAGAATATCAAGGCACATGAGGATAGGTAAAGTAGTTGAGTATGTTAAACCTAGAGAAAAAATGACTACAGAGGTCACAACGATCATAAAGAATTGCCATATATTACATGTAGATAAGTAAATCTTTTGTTTTGCTCCAGAACTAAAAGTGATAAGAAAAAACAGAATAATATGTTCTGTTTCAAGCTGTAAAGATCATGTATGAAGATATATAATCAACAACATGATGAATTACCCGAAGTATCAACCAAGTTGTTTACACAGACATTGAGAATAATCCTTCAGGGATGTTATAAGAAATTTGGGCATTAGATGGAAATTTGGACCAAGTGCCTTTACAATTTCTTTATATTTATAAAATTCACCAACCAGCTAATTAGATGATTACAAAGCCATAATAATAAATATGTTATGGTATCAGTCAGAAACAGATGACAGCCTATGCAATAAAAAAGTACAAAGACAGAAAGAACATATAGAAATTTAATTTACAATAAAAGAACCCCACAGATAAATGAATAAAAGATAAATTATAAAATATATAGTGTTTGATATTCTATCTCATTTTATGGCAATAAATAGTATTAATTCCAAAATAATTAGATACTAAATATTAAAGGTAATACTATAAAAATATTAATAGAAGATGTTGGAAAGTACCCTCATAATATAAAAAGACTTCCTAAAACTTCAAAAGTACAAACAATTAAGCAAAAATCTTGTTTAATTACTGGAAGACTAAGAGGCAGAGTCTGGTAAAGCAAGACTCTGCTGATACAATCCTCCTAGAAAAAGGGTTGGAGAGAGCAACCCTTATTGGAGAATATCACAGGGCTGACTATACTAACCCACATTCTACAAAAACAAAAGCAAAACAAAAAAAAAATATTTTGTTTAATTAGATTGTAAAAAAATAAGAATTTATGTTCAAATGTACTCTAAACTGACTTAGTGTATATATATATTCTGTTTTATATATATATAAAACAGAATGGGACAAGATATTTGAAGTTTCAAATGGCAGAGCAACAAAAGCTAGAATTCCCTAAAATCAGGTCAGCCCCATAGGAAAATTAACAAAGGAATTAAATTGACCAAATGAATAAGACTAATTTTATAACAGTGAAAATAATTTTTTAAAAAGCTAAGAAATGTAAAAAAGTGCTCACAGTCATTAGTAATGAGAGAATTATAAAGAAAATGAGATATCATGTTATATTTTTAAGTGGCAAAAAAAGTTGTATAATACAAAGTATTGGTATAGATCTGAGCTATATGAATTTCTTTCTTCTTTTGTAGTTTGGGAGAGAAAAAGAGAAACAGTCAGACAGTAAGGGAGAGATGAGAAGCATGAACTCATAGTTGTGGCACTTCAGTTGTTAATTGCTTCTCATTGAGCTAAATGAATTTCTATCTGCTGCTGAGAAGGTAAGTTGTAATACTTTTTCTGAAGAGATTCTGTCATTCTCTAATAAAATAAAATTATGTATACCTTATGGTCCTGGAATTCTACCCATTGGTGTATAGAACTAAGAAAACTTCACACAAATCATCATGGAGATAAGTATATCAGTGTTTATTGCAGCAATATTTATAGTAATGGGGAGCTTGAGGAAAAATTGGAATGCCTTGATAGAAGAATGAAAAAGAGAATGAAGTTGATCATATTGTGAATGAAATAGTCACTGTTGAAAAATGAATTAAAGGTACATGAATATTCTTAAACCAATGTTTAGTAATAGAAGAAAGATGATATAGTCATATATAAACCAATGCTATTTAACTTCATTAAAAATACATGCATACAAAATGATATACTTTAACCAAAACATCCACATGCCAGATACACATTAAACATATTAGTATACTGACTATTGGATAAAAAGAAATAAATGTGGAATATCGTAATAAATAAATAAAGATGGGAATAAATGGAAACATAAAGAAAATAAGAGAAAGAATTTGTATGGGTCATTGATGATACTGTGTCATTAACTGGATTAGCATAATTAAGTCAACATTTTGCATCTCAGTGTCAGAATATAAAATAATAAAATAAACAATAGAATTATATTTTATTTTCAGGAGACTTAAACAACATGCTATTGTATGTGGTACTATAAATTTTATCTATTATTAATTTATGTCTTTTACTCAGATCTAAAAAGGTATAGGACTTCATTTTCTCCCTTCCCCAAATCAGGTCTCAAGTTTTTGCCTTGTAATATATAGGTTTCCTTAAGGAGTTTCTCCTAGGTTGTTATGTACACACATTTGAAAGAACTGTAAAAGAGAATTATTTTTTACTTTTTCACTTTGAAACAGTTTTCAACAATGCACTAAAATATTTCAGTCATCTTTAAAGGTTTCATTTTTAATGGAAGAAAAATTTTAATTTGAAGATAATATGAAACTGTTATAATAGCTTATTAAACATAAAGGATAAAAGAACTAGTGAAGCTTTAAAATGGTAATTAAAAGAGCTGATGTGTGTCTAATACATTTATTCAGTGTCTTCTAGCAATAGTCATGATGATGTTAAAATTTTTCTATATATTCAAGTCATTATTACCATAATTTGTCTCCACCAACTGCTAAAGTCCTGAGTTGTCTTTGAATTTGAACCACCAAAAGTAGTAAATGATGAGTTAAGAATACAGGCACACACACTTTACCTGCTGCAAACCAACCAGCCTCCTTGCAGGGAAATTTATAGAAGTGATGTCATTATCACAGAAGGGAGGTAAGGTGGCTTCCTGATCTGGTGAAATTAGAAGTGAGAAAAATAAGTGAATAGTTTTCCATGTAAAAAAGAAACATCAATTCTCTTTCCGGGTACTTTCAGTTTACAGAAACATTTATAATATATGAGCTAATCCTTGCCTTACAGATAGCTGCCTGTGAGATAAGTAGTGTAGAAACTGAATCAATAGACATTTTCATAAATACATCAAAGACCACATAGTTCTTAAGCTCAGGTGTGACTTGAATGCTAGTTGCCTAGTTCTAAGTCAGAAGTAATTTTTCAAACAGACTTAAAACTTCCATAAGACCATAAAAAGCTTCCTGATGTTACTTCCTAGTTTGAATCAGTAGTTACATTTCCCTGATGCTTGCTATTAAGGAAATAAATAATATACCAAAAAGGTGAGAGAACTCTAATAAAATCACAGGGAATTTTGGTACAATATGTAGTTTGATAAAATAATTTTAAGCTGAATTCAGGTTAATTTGGTTATGTTTTATTGGCATACTCATAATCTATGTATAAGGACAAAAATTTTTGTTTTAAATAAAGTATAAAATAATATGATCTTGGTAGACTGATTAATCCATACACTGCTTTATCTATAATTTAAATATATGATTTTATTGAACAAGAGTGTAGAAACAGAAAAAAATCACAGAAGCCTAAATACATGTAAAATATATGCAAATATATATCTATATTGTGCTGAATTTCTCTATAAATTTAGATAGTGTTTTGCATATCATAGCTATATGGACCAAAAAGTGTCATTATAATATGAATCCATCGTATTCAGGTTTGTTTATAAAGAGGTAACTCTAGGTCATTGACAAGAGAAAGAAGAAACTCAACAATTCATAAAATAGGAATAGAATCTCAGAAATCCCTCTTGTGTAAAACCTTCATACACTTTCCATAATGTGTGCTTAAATTGGCTGCTAGATCTATTTAACAACTGCAAATAGGCCAGGGGGTGTGAGGATGGGTGGGAGTGGAGGGAGAAGGTAGTTTATAGAATATTCACAACTTGGTGTAAATCATTTTATAAATTATAGCTGGTGACCCACTAATGTGTCCCCATGAACAATTTTTAAAAATAGAATAGAATGAGATGGAATAGAAAATAAATAGAATAGAAAACATAACAGTAATTGCAAATGATATGGGTAAATTCTTATTTGTGAAATGTTTGTTTTAGTTTTCTCATATGTGTGTTTGTGTTTATATTTAGGATGTAAAGTATATTTCTTATTGTTCCAAAAATTTTTAAAACTAATGTAGGCAGTAAATTTTCTATGACAGCTAGGGACTCAGCATAAGAAAAGATAAACAAAATCCAAAATGAAAGAGGAGAAATCACCATGGACATCATAGATATACAAAGAATTATTGTAGATTACTATGAAAAACTTTATGCCACTAAATTCAACAACCTAGAAGAAATGGATAAATTCCTAGAACAATACAACCTTCCTAGACTGAGTCATGAAGAAGCAGAAAGCCTAAACAGACCTATTAGTAGAGAAGAAATAGAAAAAAACATTAAAAACCTCCCCAAAAATAAAAGTCCAGGCCCAGACGGCTATACTAGTGAATTCTATCAAACATTCAAAGAAGACTTGGTTCCTATTCTACTGAAAGTCTTCCAAAAAATTGAAGAAGAAGCAATACTACCAAACACATTTTATGAGGCCAACATAACCCTCATACCAAAACCAGGCAAGGATGGCACAAAAAAAGAAAACTACAGACCAATATCTCTAATGAATACAGATGCTAAAATACTAAACAAAATACTGGCAAATCGAATACAACAACATATTAAAAAAATAATACATCATGATCAAGTGGGATTCATCCCAGAATCTCAAGGATGGTTCAACATACGTAAAACGGTTAACGTAATACACCACATCAACAAAACAAGGAACAAAAACCACATGATCTTATCAATAGATGCAGAAAAGGCATTCGATAAAATACAACACAACTTTATGTTTAAGACACTCAACGAAATGGGTATAGAAGGAAAATATCTCAACATGATAAAGGCCATATATGATAAACCATCAGCCAATATCAGACTAAATGGCATAAAACTGAGGACTTTCCACCTTAAATCAGGAACAAGACAGGGTTTTCCACTCTCTCCACTCTTATTTAATGTGGTGCTAGAAGTTCTGGCCAGAGCAATCAGACAAGAGAAAGAAATTAAAAGCATCCATATCGGAAAAGAAGAAGTAAAGGTATCACTTTTTGCAGATGATATGATCCTATACATCGAAAACCCGAAAGACTCCACAAAAAGATTACTAGAAACAATAAACCAATACAGTAAGGTCGCAGGATACAAATTAACATACAAAGTCCATAGCCTTTCTCTATGTCAACAATGAAATATTAGAAAACAAATTCAAAAAATAATCCCCTTCACGATTGCAACAAAAAAATAAAATACCTAGGAATAAACATAACAAAGAATGTAAAGGACCTATATAATGAAAACTACAAACCATTGTTAAGGGAAATCGAAACAGATACAATGAGATGGAAAAATATTCCTTGTTTGTGGGTAGAAAGAATAAATATAATCAAAATGGCCATATTACCCAAAGCAATATATAAATTTAATGTAATTCCCATCAAAATTCCTATGACATTCTTTAAAGAAATGAAACAAAAAATCATCAGATTTATATGGAACTATAAAAAACCTCGATTAGCCAAAGCAATCCTAAGGAAAAAGAATGAAGCTGGGGGCATTACAATACCTGACTTCAAACTATATTATAGGGCCACGACAATCAAAACAGCATGATATTGGCAGAAAAATAGACACTCAGACCAATGGAACAGAATAGAAAGTCCAGAAATAAAACCACATATATATAGTCAAATAATTTTTGATAAAGGGGCCAAAAACACATAATGGAGAAAAGAAAGCCTCTTCAAAAATGGTGCTGGGAAAACTGGAAAGCCATATGCAAAAGAATGAAAATCGACTACAGCTTGTTCCCTTGTACGAAAATTAATTCAAAATGGATCAAAGACCTAAAAAAATATAAGACCTGAAACAATAAAGTACATAGAAGAAGACATAGGTACTCAACTCATGGACCTGGGTTTTAAAGAGCATTTTATGAATTTGACTCCAAAGGCAAGAGAAGTGAAGGCAAAGATAAATGAATGGGACCACATCAGACTAAAAAGTTTTTGCTCAGCAAGAGAAACTGACAACAAAATAAACAGACAGCCAACTAAATGGGAAATGATATTTTCAAACAACAGCTCAGATAAGGGCCTAATATTCAAAATTTACAAAGAACTTATAAAACTCAACAATAAACAAACAATCCAATAAAAAAATGGGAAGAGGACATGAACAGACACTTCTCCCAGGAAGAAATACAAATGGCCAACAGATATATAAAGAGATGCTCATCTTCATTAGTTATTAGAGAAATGCAAATCAAAACTACAATGCGATACCACCTCACACCTGTTAGATTAGCTATTATCAACAAGACAGGTAATAGCAAATGCTGGAGAGGCTGTGGAGAAAAAGGAACCCTCATTCACTGTTGGTAGAACTGTAAAGTAGTGCAACCATTATGGAAGAAAGTATGGTGGTTCCTCAAAAAACTGAAAATAGAACTACCTTATGACCCAGCAATCCCTCTACTGGGTATATACCCCAAAACCTCAGAAACATTGATACGTAAAGACACATGTAGCCCCATGTTCATTGCAGCATTGTTCACAGTGGCCAAAACATGGAAACAACCAAAAAGCCCTTCAATAGAAGACTGGATAAAGAAGATGTGGCACATATACACTATGGAATACTACTCAACCATAAGAAATGATGACATCGGATCATTTACAACAAAATGGTGGGATCTTGATAACATTATATGGAGTGAAATTAGTAAATCAGAAAAAACCAAGAACTACATGATTCCATACATTGGTGGGACATAAAAACGAGACTAAGAGACATGGAGAAGAGTGTGGTGGTTACTGGGGTGGGGGGAGGAGGGGTGCAGGAGGGAAGGAGGAGACGGGGAGGGGGAGGGGGACGGGCACAGAGAAAACTAGATAAAAGGTGACAGAGGACAATCTGACTTTGGGTGTTGGGTATGCAACATAAGTGAATGACAAGATAATCTGGACATGTTTTCTTTGAATATATGTACCCTGATTTATTGATGTCAGCCCACTTACATTAATAAAAATTTATAAAAAAATAAAAGAAAAGCAAAAAAAAGACTCTAATAGAAAAAAAAAGTTGATGGAGATGGAGAAGAGGGAGAAAAGAACTGAGGGAGCAGGTGCCTTGGGAGCTGGTGTCTTTTGAGGGCCCAGAGGGACTATGACATAGTTCATAAGATTCAAGTATGACATAGGACACTAAATACTAGTGTGTCTGAACTAGTTAGGAATGCCACTCAGCCCAGTTTTGCCCAGTTTAAGTAATTTTCTTCAGTCTAGACCAGGAATCTGCAAATTTGAGCCTCTTTGTACATTTTATATATCTGGCAAGCTAATAATGCTTTTTACATTTTAAATGGTTGAAAACAATCAAAAGAAAAATAATGTTTTCTGACTTTTGAAAATTATGTTAAATTTGAAATTCACTCTCCATAAACACTCTTGCATTTATTTACATATTGCTTATGACTTTTTTGCACTACAAAGTAGTTGGGAGGGATATTGCATGGTAAACAAAGCTTAAAATATTTACTACTTGGTCCTTTAGAGAAAACGATTGCTAATCCTTGGTCTGTTACTCCATATGGATCACAATGTACTGGAGTCAGCTCACTGTGGTTTATAAAGCAAATAAAGATCATCTTCTCCCAGCTCTATGCTTAATGCATCGCTATGGTAGCCTGAAATCAACCACAGATACCAACAGGTACAAACTATGCCCCCCAATGAGAGCCAGTTATTAAAAAATTACCAACATACCACTGCATTAAGCATATTCTGGATGCACTTAAGAGGTGTGTAAATATAGGTGAGTAAAAATCTAAGTAAACAAACATTTTCCATTTATTCAATTTGACCACCCATACCACACAAGATTGCTTTTACAGTGAAATGAGATCAGGCAGTTGCACACTCTTAAATATTGCTGTATCCCCCTTTCAATTGTGCTATAAACCTTAAACTTTTCTGAAAACATTGTCTTAGTTAAAAATAAAACCAAAACAACAACAACAAAACTACTACAAGCATAAGCCATTATTAAAAGTACCTCCATATTCTACCTCCAAAGTTAAAAAAGAAAAAAAAAAAAGCTAGGATAATGACTTAGGACTGAAAAAAATTGTGGGGTTTTTTCCAAACAATATGGCCTGAAAATTTGGAGGAGCTGAAGTCTGATCTCCAAATTTCACAGAGAATAGCTGATGTTAAATTTTGCCATTATTATACCCTTTGAAAAATTTTCAACATTATAATTTTCTTTAAGACTTTATCACTTCAAGACTTTTTTTTAACATACAAAAGAACTGTTGAGAACCTTTCTTCACAGAAGATTTATGACAAAATATTTAGTACAAAAAATGTCATCAGCAAAGGGATGTACACAAATGGGTTGTTAACTTTTTGTATTTCTTACTAAATTCTGAACAAATGTCTCCTTTGTCACTGTTCCCCTTAGAATTTCAAATGTCTGTAGAAACCATTACCTTCATTGTATAATTTATACCTTTTAAATCTCCAAACTTAATGTGTTTTCTTTACAATGGCAAAATTAAAATGTTATCTACTATGAATACATTTAATGTAGAATAGATGTGCTTTTATCGTGTAGTACAACATGGTAGAAACACAGATTTTGGAGTTATACAGAAATGACAATCTTGGCTTTACCTTTATCTTCCTCAATGTCTTCATCTCTAAAGGGGGCCTTATAGAGTTAGCAAGGAAGAGCACCTGATTTCCACACCAGTTCTATGTTTCCAAGGCCCCAGAATTGGTCAGAAGTCTGCATGGCCTGGGATGGAACCCCTGTCTTTATCACCAAAGAGTTAAAGTATTTTTGGCAAAACTTTTCATGTACTGAATTGCCGTTTCTGTGTGGATAAAACAAGGACAATGACAGTATATAACTCAAAACATTTCTATTAAAAATAAATAATATTGTACAGTAATGCAAATGTTAAATGTTTAATAAACATGAAGTATTGTTATTTTTAACTGATTCAGGCAATTTCTGTACATTCTAATCGTATTATAACTCTCTTGGTTCTTTTGATACTCATTATATCTTAAGTATTATTCTTAGAATATGACTTTTATCTTCTTTTAGATAATAAAATATAATATTAAACCACAAATTATCTGGTATTTTACAATTATCAGAGTTTCCTCTTTTTAAAAAATTTATTCATGTCCCAGTTATTTGATATTTTCAGTTGATTTGGATCACCTTCTGGAGGTTAAATAAACAAAAAAGGAAATGTAAAAATCTCTCTGCATTAGGATAATTTGAATAATTACAAAGAATAGTTTGAATTTAAGGAAAAGAATGGACAAAAAAGCTATAAAATATCAACAGTTACTGAAGATTTTCTCCTCAGTTCTAGTTGAGTGATTTCTCTCATGATTTGAAATTTGGCTCGAGAGTTAGGATAATAAAATAATCAATGTCTAGTTCACATATGTTTAGAAGGAGTTTTCTATGTACCAGTCACCATCTATATAAATAAAAATGTAAATGTTTGTTTAAAATCTTAAATCTCCAAAAATTCTTCACCAATTGCTTTGAAATTTTGATACAGTGTTGCATTCAAATACATACATTTTTATGTTTTTATATACCTACTATTATATAGATTTAACACCTGTGACAGGTAAAAACATGCTTTTTTTGAAAAACAGTGCCAGTTGTTGGACATAAAAGCAACACACGCTATACTAAATATTTTACAGTTCCATTTCAGTGTTATGGGAGAAATATAAATCACACATGGCTGAAGATATTTTCTGTCAAATATGCAAGGAAAATTCAAATATGAACATGGATTTCACAGCAGAAATCTACAACGAAGCTTGATAACGATTGAAGTTTTGTACTTAGAAATCGCGAACGAACTTCTCAATCAACTGGGAATGCCATCGCCGAATTGATCTGCTGCTGCTTTGTTCATTGTAGAATTACATCATGAACAAAATTACAACACGGGTGATCTTTTGTCATACGTGCAATCAAATATTCCTAAGCTAACGCTTGAGCAAAAAGGCATTTACGATCAAATAATGCAAACTGTCAATAACGGGGTTGGAGAAATCTTCTTAGATGCTCCAAGAGAACTGGTAAAACGTTCCTAATTAGATTGATTCTGGCAGCAGTTCGATCCCCAAATGACATAGTCTTAGCTCTTGCATAGTCTGGAATACTTGTGACATTGCTACCAGTTGGAAGAACTGCTCATTTCACTTTGAAATTGCTATTGAACATGCAATTCATTGAAACTCCAATGTGCAACATTTCCAAAGCATCTGGCTTGGGAAAAGTATTGCAGAAATACAGACTTATTGTTTGGAATGAATGCACAATGGTGCACAAAAAATTACTCAAGGCTCTTGATCAACAATTGCAAGATTTGCGTGGAAACATCAGACCATTTGGGAATGCATTAATATTGTTTGCAGGAGATTTCAGGTAAACATTACCTGTAATTCCTCGATCAACACCAGCAGATGAAATAAATGCTTGCCTGAAATACTCTACTTTGTGGTGACACGTAAAGACATTAAAATTAACTACAAATATGCATGTCCAGCTGCAAAACAATTGATCAGCTGAGATATTCTCACATCAATTGCTGGAAATTGGGAACGGAAAGGTGCCGTTTGATCTGACCTCATGATGAATTTCATTGCCTCATAACTTCTGTAATTTAGTGACATCAAAAGAAGAACTGGTTGAAAAAGTATTTCCCAATATTCAAACCAATTATAAGAATCATGTTCGGCTGAGTGAATGAGCTATTCCTGTGGCCAAGAACAAAGATGTCTAAGAACAAAACAATATTATTCAGTCTAACATTCAAAGTGAGTCAGTCACATACAAGTTCGTCGACACTGTTGTGGAAGCAGATGAAGAGGTTAATTATCCATCAGAATTCTTGAATTCACTTGATCTGCCAGGGATGCCCCCGCACATACGGCAATTGAAAATCAGCGTGCCAATTATCAAGTTGTGAAATATCAACCAGCCAAAGCTTTGCAACAGTACGCAGCTTGCAGGAAAAAAATTAATGAGCAGCGTCGTAGAAGCAACAATCTTGACAGGACCTTTCAAAGGTGAAGATGTCCTTATTCCTCGCATTCCTATGATTTCAACAGATATGCCATTTCAGTTTAAGAGATTGCAGTTCCCAATTCAATTGGCACTTGCAATCACCATCAACAAAGCTCAGGGCCAATCTTTAGAATTGTGCGGTTTAGATCTAGACACAGATTGCTTCTAACATGGACAACTATATGTTGTGTGTTCTAGAGTCGGCAAACCAGACAATCTCTGTATCTGCACAATGGAACAACAAAAAATATTGTATACCCACAGCATTGTGAAATTAAACATTAGAAACGTGCACTTTCTCTTTTCTTTCTTTTCCATTTAACCAGACTGAGCCACAGCAACACGTGGCTGGGTTCAGATAGTGAGAAATAGAAAGATAAATCAAAACTTTATCCATCTTAGAAGAATAACAGAATCTCCAACAGAGAACATTCTTCAGGTAGATCTGCAAAGTCAAGCCAATTTTCTGAATAACTCCCTCTTGCAGATTTTATAGGTCAAAGCAACTTACAAGACAGAATCATGCAGTCCACGCAACATGCTGAGTGTGGAATTGAGCACTATATTCAGAAGCAGTAGTCTCTAATGTACAGTAGAACATGCTATTTAAAAACATATAAGGATGTGAAAAATAATGTTCAAGATTGTTTTATAGAATGCATTCCTTAGTGATTCTGTCAAATTATGATATCTGTAAAAGTAAATTAGAATTCTCATAGTTTTTTTTTAAGTTTAGTGATAATAAGAGTAGCTAGAGTATATATATAATCTTAAGATTTAAGATGATCTTTTGAATACTAAAAGTGGCATTTTTAAAAGATTTTATATATTGATTTTAGAGACAGAGACAGACAGAGAAAAGGGGAGGCAGGAGCGGGAATCATCAACTTATAGTAGTTGCTTCTTGTAGGAGCCTTGACTGGGTAAGCCCAAGGTTTCAAACTGGTGACCTCAGCACTCCAGCTATACCCACTGCTCCACCACAGGTCAGGCCTAAAAATGGCATTTGTGTTTTCTCATGTTTGATTATTGAATCATTACAGAAGCAGATTTTAACACTGTCTAACCACCAAGGGAACACTATGATTGTCTAAACACCATGCTATACACCTGAGACCAATATGAAATAAAATTTAAAAAATTGTCTAACTTGCTTTAATGTTTTAACCCCACCTCTTTAATTTGGTAACTTTATCACCATTTCTGGAGAAAAACTAATTAGATAGCAAGATACTGTTTCTTCTAAAAGCATGTCTATTGATTTGTGAGTATCCTGATATAAATTTTTATATAAATGCAGCCTTTATAAGTTGCTTTATTATAAACCTATGCTACAAATTTAAAAAAATTCTACACAATTTTACTAGTATAGCTAAATGGTAAATTAGTCAATATCTTATCAGTTTTAATTCCTTTAAAAATCACCAACTGATACTACAAATTATGATTATGTTGGCAATTTTTTTATTCTTCATTGGCTATAAATGTAAAGTATATATTATTGTTGTCTAACATAGTCACTAATTAAATTTACAAAATTTTAAAATAAAAAACTGAAAGATCTTCAAGAATAGAGATCAATAGAGAACTAAATATAACATCCATAATTGAAAATATAGGAATATTTTTCAAGATGTTATTTATTTCAAAACTGAGTTTTATTTAAAAACTAAAGTAAAACTAATCCTCACAAAACTTCTCAGCAAAGTTTTGTTTTTATTGTGATTCTTCCCACCACTCCATACAATATTTTCATGGAAGATAGACCTTCAATAATTATGATGGCCATAATTATGGGCCAGGGATCATTAGGCTTATGTCTGATATTCTAGCATAATTATTTTTTTTTTATACTTTTATTTTTTTAATGGGGTGACATCAATAAATCAGGATACATATATTCAAAGATAACAAGTCCAGGTTATCTTGTCGTTCAATTATGTTGCATACCCACCACCCAAAGTCAGATTGTCCTCTGTCACCTTCTATCTTGTTTTCTTTGTGCCCCTCCCCACCCCCTCTCCCTCTCCCATTCCCCCCTCCCCCCTGTAACCACCACACTCTTATCAATGTCTCTTAGTTTCACTATTATGTCCCACCTACGTATGGAATAATACAGTTCCTGTTTTTTTCTGATTTACTTATTTCGCTTCATATCATGTTATCAAGATCCCACCATTTTGCTGTAAATGTTCCGATGTCATCATTTCTAATGGCTGAGTAGTATTCCATAGTGTATATGTGCCACATCTTCTTTATCCAGTCATCCATTGATGAGCTTTTTGGTTGTTTCCATGTCATGGCCACTGTGAACAATGCTGCAATAAACATGGGGCTGCATGTGTCTTTACGTATCAATGTTTCTGAGTTTTTGGGATATATACCCAGTAGAGGGATTGCTGGGTCATAAGGTAGTTCTATTTTCAGTTTTTTGAGGAACCACCATACTTTCTTCCATAATGGTTGTACTACTTTACATTCCCACCAACAGTGTATGAGGGTTCCTTTTTCTCCACAGCCTCTCCAACATTTGCTATTACCTGTCTTGCTAATAATGGCTAATTGAACAGGTGTGAGGTGGTATCTCATTGCCGTTTTGATTTGCATTTCTCTAATAGCTAAAGAAGATGAGCATCTTTTCATATATCTGTTGGCCATTTGTATTTCTTCCTGGGAGAAGTGTCTATTCATATCCTCTTCACATTTTTTTATTGGATTGTTTGTTTGTTTGTTGTTGAGTTGTATGAGTTCTTTGTATATTTTGGATATTAGGCCCTTATCTAAGCTGTTGTTTGAAAATATCATTTCCCATTTAGTTGGCTTTCTGTTTATGTTGTTATCAGTTTCTCTTGCTGAGCAAAAACTTCTTAGTCTGATGTAGTCCCATTGATTAATTTTTGCCTTCACTTCTCTTGCCTGTGGAGTCAAATTCATAAAATGCTCTTTAAAACCCAGGTCCATGAGTTGAGTAACTATGTCTTCTTCTATGTACTTAATTGTTTCAGGTCTTATGTTTAGATCTTTGATCCATTTTGAGTTAATTTTTGTACAGGGGGAGAGACTGTAGTCCAGTTTCATTCTTTTGCATGTGGCTTTCCAGTTTTCCCAGCACCATTTATTGAAGAGGCTTTCTTTTCTCCATTGTGTGTTGTTGGCCCCTTTATCAAAAATTATTTGACTATATATATGTGGTTTTATTTCTGGACTTTCTATTCTGTTCCATTGGTCTGATTGTCTATTTTTCTGCCAATACCATGCTGTTTTGATTGTCGTGGCCCTATAATATGGTTTGAAGTCACGTATTGTAATGCCCCCAGCTTCATTCTTTTTCTTTAGGATTGCTTTGGCTATTCGGGGTTCTTTATAGTTCCATATAAATCTGATGATTTTTTTGCTCTATTTCTTTAAAAAACGTCATTGGAAGTTTGATGGGAATTGCATTAAATTTGTATATTGCTTTGGGTAATATAGCCATCTTGATTATATTTATTCTTCCTAGCCAAGAACAAGGTATATTCTTCCATCTCGTTATATCTTTTTCGATTTCCCTTAACAATGGTTTATAGTTTTCATTATATAAGTCCTTTACATTCTTTGTTATGTTTATTCCTAAGTATTTTATTTTTTTTGTTGCAATCGTGAAGGGGATTATTCTTTTGAGTTCCTTCTCAGTTGTTTCATTGTTGGCATATAGAAAGGCTATTGACTTCTCTATGTTAATTTTGTATCCTGCGACCTTACTGTATTGGCTTATTGTTTCTAGTAGTCTTTTTGTGGATTCTTTGGGGTTTTCGATGTATAGGATCATATCATCAGCAAAAAGTGATACCTTTACCTATTCTTTTCTGATATGGATGCCTTTTATTTCTTTGTCTTGTCTGATTGCTCTGGCTAGAACCTCTAGTACCACATTAAATAAGAGTGGAGAGAGTGGACAACCCTGTCTTGTTCCTGATTTAAGGGGGAAAGCATTCAGTTTTGTGCCATTTCATATGATGTTAGCTGATGGTTTATCATATATGGCCTTTATCATGTTGAGATATTTTCCTTCTATACCCATTTTGTTGAGAGTCTTAAACATAAAATTGTGTTGTATTTTATCAAAAGCCTTTTCTGCGTCTATTGATAAGATCATGTGGTTTTTGTTCTTTGTTTTGTTGATATGGTGTATTACGTTAACCGTTTTACGTATGTTGAACCATCCTTGAGATTCTGGGATGAATCCCACTTGATCATGATGTATTATTTTTTTAATATGTTGTTGTATTCGGTTTGCCAGTATTTTGTTTAGTATTTTAGCATCTGTACTCATTAGAGATATTGGTCTGTAGTTTTCTTTTTTTGTGCCATCCTTGCCTGGTTTTGGTATGAGGGTTATGTTGACCTCATAAAATGTGTTTGGAAGTATTGCTTCTTCTTCAATTTTTTGGAAGACTTTGAGTAGAATAGGAACCAAGTCTTCTTTGAATGTTTGATAAAATTCGCTTGTATAGCCGTCAGGGCCTGGACTTTTATTTTTGGGGAGGTTTTTAATGGTTTTTTCTATTTCTTCTCACTGATAGGTCTGTTTAGGCTTTCTGTTTCTTCTTGACTCAGTCTAGGAAGGTTGTATTGTTCTAGGAATTTATCCATTTCTTCTAGGTTGTTGAATTTAGTGGCATAAAGTTTTTCATAGTATTCTACAATAATTCTTTGTATGTCTATGGTGTCCGTGGTGATTTCTCCTCTTTCATTTTGGATTTTGTTTATATGGATTCTTTCTCTTTTTTCCTTGGTAAGTCTTGCCAAGGGTTTGTCAATTTTATTGATCTTTTCAAATAACCAGCTCTTTGTTCTACTAATTTTTTCTATAGTTTTACTGTTCTCTATTTCATTTATTTCTGCTCTGATTTTTATTATCTCCTTTCTTCGGCTGGTTTTGGGTTGTTTTTGTTCTTCTTTTTCTAGTTCCTTAAGGTGTGAAGTTAAGTGGTTCACTTGGGCTGTCTCTTGTTTGTTCATATATGCCTGAAGTGATATGAACTTCCCTCTTATCACTGCTTTTGCTGCATCCCATAGATTCTGATATGTCGTATTGTCATTTTCATTAGTCTGTATATATCTTTTGATCTCTGCACTTATTTCTTCTTTGACCCATTCATTTTTTAGAAGTATGTTGTTTAGTTTCCACATATTTGTGGGATTTTTTTCCTCTTTTTTGCAATTGAATTCTAGTTTCAAGGCTTTATGATCAGAAAATATGCTTGGTACAACTTCAATTTTTCTGAATTTGCTGATGTTGTTTTTGTGGCCCAACATATGGTCAATTCTTGAGAATGATCCATGTACACTGGAGAAAAATGTATACTCAGTCACTTTGGGATAAAATGTCCTGTAGATGTCTATCATATCCAGGTGCTCTAGTGTTTTGTTTAAGGCCACTATGTCTTTGTTGATTCTCTGTTTGGATGACCGATCTAGAGCCGTCAGCGGTGTATTGAGGTCTCCAAGTATGATTGTGTTTTTGTCAGTTTTTGTTTTAAGATCAATAAGTAGCTGTCTTATATATTTTGGTGCTCCTTGGTTTGGTGCATATATATTAAGAATTGTTATGTCTTCTTGATTCAGTGTCCCCTTAGCCATTATGAAATGGCCATTTTTGTCTCTGAGTACTTTTCCTGTCTTGTAGTCAGCATTATCCGATATGAGTATTGCTACACCTGCTTTTTTTTGGATGTTATTTGCTTGGAGTATTGTTTTCCAGCCTTTCACTTTGAATTTGTTTTTATCCTTGTTACTTAGATGAGTTTCCTGTAGGCAGCATACAGTTGGATTTTCTTTTTTAATCCATTCTGCTACTCTGTGCCTTTTTATTGGTGAGTTTAATCCGTTTACATTTAGTGTAATTATTGATACTTGTGAGTTCCCTATTGTCATTTTATATCTTGCTTTCTGTTAGTTTTGTGTCTTGTTTGATCCTTCTCTTTTGTTTTTCTATCTTTTGTTTTTATTTGGTTGTATTCCATACATCTTTCCTCTGTTGCTATCTTTTTTATCTCATGTGCTTCTGTGGTGGTTTTTTCAATGGTGGTTACCTTTGAGTAATGAAAAGGGTCCCTACCCTGTTCATTGTAGCTAACTATTTTGTGAGTACTTTTGCACTCCATCGTCCTTTGCTACTGTTAATCTCCATCTTCTCCCCCCCTTCCTTTTTGTTGTTGTCACAGTTTAAATTTGGTTTTATTGTGTTCTTCTTGGAGCTTTTACTTGTGGCTCTGTTTTTTTTTGTTCTTTGTATCTGATTGGAGAACCCCCTTTAGTAATTCCTGGAGTGGGGGTTTTCTGATGATAAATTCCCTCATCTTTTCTGTATCTGTGAATGATTTTATTTCTCCTTCATATTTGAAGGATAGCTTTGATGGGTATAGTATTCGTGGCTGAAAGTTCCTCTCTTTCAGGACTTTAAATATTGGGGTCCACTCTCTTCTAGCTTGTAGAGTTTCTGCTGAGAAATCTGATGATAATCTAATGGGTCTTCCTTTATATGTTGTATTCTTCTTTTCCCTGGCTGCCTTGAGAATTTTTTCTTTGCTGTTGGTTTGTGTCAATTTCATTATGATATGCCTTGGAGTAGGTTTGTTGGGGTTAAGAAAACTCGGAGTTCTGTTTGCTTCTTGAACTTGAGGCTTTAGTTCTTTCCACAGGCTTGAGAAGTTCTCATCTATTATTTGTTTGAGTATGTTCTCCATTCCATTTTCTCTCTCTTCTCCCTCTGATATACTTATTATTCTTATGTTATTCTTTTTGATGGAGTCAGATAATTCTTGTAGGGCTATCTCATTTTTTTTAATTTTTGAGTCTCTTTCTTCTTCTCTCTGTTGTGCCTCAAGTTGCTTGTCTTCTATTTCACTAATCCTCTCTTCTATCTGACCTGTTCTATTAGCTAAGCTTGTTACTTCGTTTTTCAGCTCATGAATTGAGTTTTTCATCTCTGTTTGATTTGTTTTTATAGTTTCAATTTCCTTGGACATATAATCATTGTGTTCATTGAGTTGTTTTCTGAGCTCCCTAAATTGTCTTTCTGTGTTTTCTTGTATATTTCGGAGGATTTTTAGGATTTCTATCTTGAATTCTCTGTCATTTAGCTCCAAGGTTTCCAATATATTAAATTTTTTCTCCATAGATTTTTCCTCATCTAGCTGTGTTACCTCTCTTTCTTTTGTATCCATGATATTCGATTTTCTCTTCCTTAATGGCATCTGAGGGTGGTTTTGTTGATAGTATTAATGAGATTTAATAAAAAATAAAAATTTAAAAAAATAATAAAAAAAATAAAAAATCTAAAAGAGTTGTTTTTTTTAAAAAAAAATTAATAATGAAATAAAGAAAAATAAAATAAAATAAAAATTTTTAAAAAAGGAAATTATTCCCCCCCTCCTTTTTTCCTCTCCTCTCCTCTCCCCTCTTTCTTGAGAAAATCGTGTGGTGAACTGTGAATTATAACAAACAATGCCTGTGATGGAGGGCCTGAATTGGGGAAAAGTAATAAAGGGGCAAAAAAAAAAAAAAAAAAAGAAAAGAAAAAAAAAAAAAAAGAAAAAAAAAGAGCGTATGGACCCACAAAAAGCAAATAAGGAAAAAATTTGGGTCAAGAATAAAATGATTTGCTTTTAGGTGTTGGTTGTCTAAGAGTTATGATGAGAGGAATAAGAGGAAAACGGAAAAATGGGGGGACAAATTAAAAAATTACTATTGTATTTAGTGGAACAAGAACTAGATAAAATAGAGAGCCAGGGATGGGAGCACTGCTAGTGAGTTAAAAAGGTGAAGTAAAAACCCCCCAAAATGCCACAAACATAAGTTTGAGTCCCAGATAAGATAATTTGTTTGTTATTGAGGTTTGAATGAGAGGAGATGTAAAGGAGAAAGGAAGAAACTAATATAGAGGGAGAAAAAAAAGAGAGAGAGAGAAAAAAAAGAGAGAACCATTAAAGAAGAAAAAAGAAAGGAGAGAGAGAGAGAGAGTTAAGGGTTTTGGAGTGCAACCCTCATAGAGAGAAAGGAAGAGAAGAGAAAAGATAATGGGAGATGTAACACTTATGGGTACTGTAGTTCAAGGAGAGGAGAGAGTAAGACCGGCAGAGAGTTAATCGGCCAAATTGGAGGAGGAAAAAAAGTATCAAGAATGAAGATAAGAGAAACAAATGAACAAATATAATAAAATGGGATAGGTTATAAAGTCTGCAGATTATTCTTGATTTTGAGAGGTTATCTTCTTGCTTTTTCTTTTCTCTCCCTCTTCCTGGTCGGTGACTCTGTACCCCGGGTTCTGCCCCTTTGGCACGCTCAGGTAGAGGTTTGCAGTTGATAAATCTCTATGGCAATGTCATGTATTGTGCTTTAGTCTCGTTACCAGTCGAGGCTCATTAGCATGTATAGGCTCCGACAGTGAGAGAGTCCGTGTTCCTGGAGCCTTTCTCCTAGTCTTTCCTTCCTCAATTAGTAGCCTGATAATCCAGCTATGGGGTTGCTGCTACCTCTGCCTGGATAGTAAGAGGCTCAAAGAGCTGGCAACTCCCCACTCTATTTCCACTCAGCACAGGGCTCTGGGTAAGGCTCAGTCAGTCAGAGCTGCTAGCATAATCAGGCGGGGTTTCCGCCCACTCAAAGACCTCTGGCTCTGTCTGCCACTCTGTCCGGTAACACAGGCGGGTACCCACTTCCGGGGCACTTGGAGGAAACTCTCACTCACTGGCTGCGCGTGCAGACCAGGATATCCGGCCAGCAGTCTCATGCTCTGAGTGAAACCCCCAACCGCAGGGAAAAGTTGCAGCGTTGGAATTGAGTCTCGCTCTGTCCCCGTGCGCAGCTCCTGCAAGGCGCTGGGGCGGCCCGAGATTCCGCTTTGGCCCACACAAAGGCCCCTGACTCTGCCCCTCTATGCGATAACACGGGCGCGCACTGCCGAGGCACTCGGAGGAATCTCTCATTCACTATCTGCGCGCGCAAACCAGAATATGAGGCTGGCCGCGTTACCCTCTGAGTGAAACCCCCTCCAGCACGGAAAATCTCCACCGTTGGAATTAGTTCTCACTCTCTCCCGTGCGTGGCTTTCCCAGGGCGCTGGGGCTGCCCAGAGACTCTGCCCTCGGCCCACAGAAAGGCCTCTGACCCTGCCTCTCCGTGGGGCAACACGGGCACCCACTCTCGGGGCCTAGGAAGAAATCTCTCGCCCAGTAGCTGCGCGCCCTGACCAGGAGACCGGGTAAAATGGTCACCCCGCTTGTCTTTCTTTGTTTGGGTTTGGTGCAAGTGTTAGCTTGTATTGCCCGGGTTGCCACAGGATCAGTTTTTCCTCGGCTTGGATCTCCACGCCACAGCCTGGTTCGGCCGTTTGTGCCGCGGCCTGGATCTATTCACCCCCTTTGCCCGCCTCAGTTTCTATATTCACAGTTATCAGAGAAAGCTGCCCTGTTTAGGTTAGTGAGGAAGGCGGAGCATTTCCTATTCCCTATTTCCTTCAGGGTTTGGTTATATATTTAGCCAATTTTTCACTCGATCATACCTTTGGGTGTATTGCGAAGCATCTGGAGGCTCCAAGTATAGGTTTTTCTGTTTCTGGTTGAAGATATTGTTGAGTTTTGGGGGAGATTTATCTGTATCGCTTCCTACTCCGCCATTACTCTGACATCATCCCCCTCTAGCATAATTATTAATATCACTCTTTACTTTAAAACTTGTCCTGTGTTGGATGATAAATTATATTGTCTTATTAGCCATAACTTAATATAAGACAATGGTCACTAATAAATACACTGTGTGTGACAGTTCATAATTGTCAAGACTATTAAAAGCTAAATTATATTGAAATTTAATCTTCAACAATTTCCAAAACACTTAATTCATTAGCTATACTAAATAATATGCCTGACTTATATTATTAGATAAATTGCTTAATCAACTTTCGGTCCATTCTACAACTATAAGAAGAAGTAGTGAATTCAGAGCCAAATTTGGTTGACAGTTATTTTGTTTTTTAACTGTAAAACAGACCAGTTCAACAAAAGTATTGCTAGTACAACCATGTCTCTCTCTCTCTCTCTCTCTTTTTTTTTATAGGAACATCAGCTCCATTCTCTTGCTGAATCACCTTTATTTCAAGGTTACCTTTGTAACTTTATCTGTCCCATATGGCATGATTTCTCTTACCAAGAATATCAACCCCTTCCTCTGATACCAAAAGGATACTTTTAATATATATCAATGGCTGGAACCTTGCTGCTAAGAATTATAAATTGCTAAGACTGGCAAATTAAAGTAAAAATCAAATTGTTTCAATTTGTTGTAAGTGCATTAAATTATTATAAAAGGAGCTATATTGAAATCTCCAAGTACCAAGTCTTTTCTTTATATTTAAAGAATAAATTGCTGTTTTTCCTAGCATGCCTTAGGGTTATATTTTATTGTGTAGAAATAAATCAAAAGAGACTCAAAAATGAAAGTTCACTTTCTATTTTTCAGTCTTTGACCTTATGTCTTTGACTATTGTTTGGCCATAATCATGACAGCTCAGATGGTGGTAATGCAACATACTATTTTATTGATTTTATTTGTTGAATCTGTATGTAATCTTTTTATGTTAAAGAATCTTTATTTTTTCTAATCAAAATTTTAAGAAAAAGAGTTCATGAAGAAGTCTTTTTTTTATCTTTAATCTAGTGACAATCAGACATATTTACTTCGAATGTATTGATAACACAGATTCAGACATGAAAAATTCTCTCTTAGGAAGAAATATTTGAAATAATAAATAAAATAACAATGTTTACTTTTCTTTTCCTTATCTCATACCCCAATCTTTTACTTTCATATAAATCAAAAATATAATAGTTTGCCTGATTATCATTATTTCCTCAAACTTCAAATTCAAGGCTATAATCCATGTAGAGAGAGTAGTTTTTTAATATTAGTGAATTGAGTTTGGTATTACATAAATAAGAGAGTAACATAATAGCAGAATGTAATTCTTATACAATTGAGCAAAATTGTAAACCAGGGTCAGGAACCTTTTTGGCTGAGGGAGCCATGAATGCCACATATTTTAAAATGTAATTCTTTGAGAGCCATACAACGACCCGTGTACGTTACGCATTATCTAATACAAATTTGGTGTTGTCCCAGAGGACAGCTTTGATTGGCTCCAGCCACCCGCAATCATGAACATGAGCGGTAGGAAATGAATGGATTGTAATACATGAGAATGTTTCATATTTTTAATGCTATTATTTTTTTATTAAAGATTTGTCTGCCAGCCAGATGCAGCCATCAAAAGAGCCACATCTGGTTCACAAGCCATAGGTTCCTGACCCCTGTTGTAAACCAAAATTGCTTTCATTTACTACTCCATCAAAGTAAAACCACAAAAGCCCTATTGCCCTTGCATTTTCAGGGAAGGGATATTTGAACCATGTTGCATCAGATCAATTAGAAACTTCACTTTTTTTTTTTTTTATTCCTGTCCTTTTTTTCTTCCCTCAGTGCACAGATTCTAAACAACAGGATTACCTGACTATTTCTTGCTCTCTGATGGCTGTGCTAGGATTCAATGTTCCTATATTGGAAATATCTATGCTATTAAGGCTAGAACCTACAGGTCAGTATCCCATTCAAATGATAAGAGCATAAAATAACGTGTTAGAACTGTTAAATTTTACATATTAAAAGAAAGTCTTTTCTTTTGTTTTTTCTTACACACTTTCTTTTTTTTCCAGGTTAATTTGACATTTAATTATGTTGCATACCCATCACCCAAAGTCATATTGTCTTCTGTCACCTTCTATCTGTTTTTGTTGTGTCCCTCCCTCCCCCACTCCCTTCCTCCCTCCACCCCCCAAACCCCCAGTAACAACCACACTCTTGTCCATGTCTCTGAGTCTCATTTTTATGTCCCACCTACGTATGGAATCATGCAGTTCTTAGTTTTTTCTGATTTACTTATTTCAATCAGTATAATGTTATCAAGGTCCATCTATGTTGTTGTAAATGATCTGATGAAATCATTTCTTATGGCTGAGTAGTATTCCATAATATATATGTACCACATCTTCTTTATCCAGTCATCTATTGTAGGGCTTTTTGGTTGTTTCCATGTCTTGGCCACTGTGAACAATGCTGCAATGAACATGAGGCTGCATGTGTCTTTATGTACCAATGTTTTTCAGTTTTGGGGGTATATACACAGTAGAAGGATTTGCTGGTCATATGGTAGTTCTATTTTTATTTTTTTGAGGTACCACCATACTTTCTTCCATAATGGTTGTACTACTTTACATTCCCACCAACAGTGGATGAGGGTTCCTTTTTCTCCACAGCCTCTCCAACACTTGTTATTACCTGTCTTGTTGATAGTAGCTAAATCTAACAGGCGTGAGGTGATATCTCACTGTAGTTTTGATTTGCATTTCTCTAATAACTAATGAAGATGAGCATCTTTTCATATATCTGTGGCCATTTGTATTTCTTCCTGGGAGAAGTGTCTGTTCATGTCCTCTTCCCATTTTTTTATTGGATTGTTTGTTTGTTGTTGAGTTTTATGAGTTCTTTGTATATTTTGGATATTAGGCCCTTATCTGAGCTGTTGTTTAAAAATATCATCTCCCATTTAGTTGGCTGTCTGTTTGTTTTGTTGTCAGTTTCTTTTGCTGTGCAAAAACTTCTTAGTCTGATGTGGTCCCATTCATTTATCTTTGCCTTCACTTCCCTTGCCTTTAGAGTCAAATTTATAAAATACTCTTTATAACCAAGGTCCATGAATTTAGTACCTATGTTTTCTTCTATGTACTTTATTGTTTCAGGTCTTATATTTAGGCCTCTGATCCATTTTGAATTAATTTTGATACAAGGGGAGAAGCTGTAGTCGAGTTTCATTCTTTTGCATGTGGCTTTCCAGTTTTCCCAGCACCATTTGTTGAAGAGGCTTTCTTTTCTCCATTGTGTGTTGTTGGCCCCTTTATCAAAAATTATTTGACCATATATATGTGGTTTTATTTCTGGGCTAAGACAGTCTTTTCTTTAAAAATCTTAAACAAACAATTTTTTAAAAGAAAAGTATAATTTAGAGATAATTTTAATTTTCAATATGTTCTGTGTATGTATGTGTGTGTGGCACATTTCAGTTTGTGTGTGTATGTGTGTGTGGTACATTTCAGTTTCCTGCAAAATAAATTTGTTTCTCTTGAAAAACAGCCCTGATTTTTGGAGAAAACTTAATTAAATTTCTTCTTTTTCAAATTTTTATATAAATTAAATATTTTTGCCTCTAACATATTAAAAATAATTTGGTTTTCAAAAACAATGCATAATAGTATTTATTTAATTATGATGCATTTTCACCTTTTACCTGCTTTACTGTTCCTTTTTCTGCAATTAAATTGTCAGATAATTGAGAATATGCAATATAAGAAAATGAGATACTTGAGACCAATTTCAGCTAATATAAACAAATTTCCAATATTCACCCAAAGATAAAAAATGCTTGATAAGATCTTGTTGGGCTCAGTTCCTAATGAGATCTTAAAGCTCATTTTTTTAACTAGATGCCAACAACTTTGAATGACATTTTTAGATGCCCGATTGCCTTGGTGTTTTATATCAGTTAGCATTGCTGCATTCTAATTTATCTTTTTTGAATAAATATATAAAAATAGTGAGTTTGTGTGTATTATATCCTCACATTTCAAAATGAATTTGAATAAGTTTTTAAATTATTCTTTTTTAATTAAATGATCTCTACTGAAAGCAGCATAAATTGGTGTATATTCTATATGCATACAGAACTTAATATGCAGGTTATTTAAAGCAATACCCAAGTTTAATTATCTAGTACACAGTTTTGGGAAATTTCTTTATATTGTTTTTCTGATTTTTATTAAACTAATTTTTCTACAGGCCAAAAAAAAGGCAAATATTAACTGAGAAGGTTTATAAATTTCTATTGTTATAAAACTATACCTAAAAGTAAGTTATTAAATTTTGAATAAGTGTTAAAGTTATAATAAACTATATTGTAAGAAGGTTAAGTCAAATGTATATTGATTTGACTATACCAATAAATTTAAAAGTGAATAAAAAGAAGAGAAACAGAACAAATAAAATATAAAAACATAAAATAGAGACTCTATAATTAACAGTGGAAATATGGGAGATGTATTAATATTTTTGAAGTCCATGCTATTAATTGTGTAATTTACAAACATATGTATCAAATTGTGCTTTGCCAATATACTATTAATTTATTTATATATCTCTGTATTAATTAATCAAGCACTTATTAAACAACCTTTGTATGGCAGGCATTTTAGTATGTACTGGACCCAAAAAGGAGACAACACTCTAATGAGGTAGAAATCTAGGTAAACATGTGCCTACCCCCATGATGGTGAACCTTTTATAAAAACCACCCACTTTTGCAGTGCTGGTCAACCTGGTCCCTCCTGCCCACTAGTGGCGTTCCAGCTTTCACGGTGGGTGGTAGTGGAGCAATCAAACGGCACTGCGATTGGCACACCATGAAAGCTGGAATGCCCACTAGTGGGCAGGAGGGACCAGGTTTTTAAATTATATTGATATATACTTTCTAGATATCTCACACATTTCATTACTCCCATGACAAAACTTATAATTATGTAAATTATTTGCTATTTTAATAGTAAGAAATTAATAGCTTACATGTATTCTCACTTTGATTTTTGTTTGCTTGTAAATAGCATTTCTAAATATCTGTATTATTTTATGTATTGATTAGGAGATACATTATATGATTAGTCTATTTGCCTTTCTTTTATTTCTATTATATATGTATTTGTCTATCACTTTGTGAATTACCTTTTTCAAATATATTTGCAAAACAAAGCGAATTTATGTTCTTCATTCAGCAATTTTTAAGCTTTTTAAACTAATTTTAATATCTTCTGTTAATATGGATTCAAGTGTCCCACTCAATATAACTCCCCCACCCCTTGTCCCTCATTATTCCTCCTTTTCCCGCCTCCCTCTAAATCCCTCCTCCTAACCATTTGGGATTTGCTGTCCTGTTATCTGTATCTACATGTTATGTATATATAATTTCACTAATCCCTTCACCTTCTCTGATCCAATTTCCTCATCCCCCTTCCTTCTAACAGCTGTTCCTCTGCTCCCTATGACAACACTTCTACCTCTATTCCATTCCTCAGTTCACTTTATTTACTAGATTCCACATATAACTGTGATCATATGATATTTGTCTTTCTCTGCCTAGCTTGCTTCACTTAGCATAATAATATCCAGGTCTATCCATGCCATTGCAAAAGGTGAGATTTCGTTCTTCACAGCCGTGTAGTATTCCATTGTGTATATGTACCACTGCTTTTTAATACACTCATCACTGATGAGCACTTGAGCTGTTTCCAGATCTTGGCTATTGTAAACAATGCTATAATGAACATGGAAATGCATATTTCTTTAGAATCAGTGTTTTGGTATTCTTAGAATATAATCCTAAAAGTGATATAGCTGGGTCAAAGGGAAGTTCCATTTTTAATACTTTGAGGAATCTTCATACTGTTTTCCACAGTGGCTGCACAAGTCTGCATTCTGACCAGCAGTGCAGGAGGGTTCCCTTTTCTCCACACCCTTGTCAGCACTTATTGTGTGTTGATTTGTTAATGAGCACCATTCTGACAGGTGTGAGGTGGTATCTCATTGTGATTTTAATTTGCATGTCTCTGATGATTACTGACATTGAACATTTTGTCATCTGCCTATTGGCCATCTGCATGTCCCAAATAGAAGTTTCTATTCAGTTCTTTTGCCCATTTTGTGTTTTTTTCTTAATTGATTTTAATTTATTGTTTTTACACAGATTCAAATGTCCCACCAAATACATCCACCTCATACCCGTGTTCCCCTCAATATACCTCTTGACCCCCTTCTTCCACTGTTCCCTCCAGGATTTACTGTCCTGATCTCTATAAAGCTGTGTTATGTATATATAATTTCACCAATTTCTTTCCCTTCTCTGATCCCATCCTCTCATCCCCTTTCCCTCTGTCCACTTTCCCTCTGGTTCCTTTGATCCTGCCTCTGCCTCTATTCTGTTCCTCAGTTCACATTGTTCATTAGATTCCTCAAATGAGTGAGGTCATATAATATTTTTCTTTCTCTGCCTCGCTTACTTCACCTAGCATAATAGTTTCCAGGTCCATCAATGTTGTTGCAAAATGTAAGATTTTCTTCTTTTTTATAGCCATATAGTATTCAATTGTGTATATGTACCACTGCTTTTTAATCCATTCATCCACTGACGGACATTTGGGCTGTTTCAAGATCTTGGCTATTGTAAACAATGCAGCAATAAACATGGAGATGCATTTCTTCTTTTGGATCAGTGATTTGGTATTCTTAGGATATACTTCTAAAAGTGGGATGGCTGGGTCAAAAGGCAGTTCCATTTTTAATTTTTTGAGAAATTTTCATACTGTTTTCCATAGTGGTTGCACCAGTCTGCATTCCCACCAGCAGTGCAGCAGGGTTCCCCTTTTTCCACATCCTCGCCAGCACCTATCATGTGTTGTTTTTTTAATGGGTGCCATTCTGTCTGGTGTGAGGTGGTGTCTCATTGTGGTTTTAATTTGCATTTCTCTAATAATTAGTGATGTTGAGCATTTTTTCATCTGCCTTTTGACCATCTGTATGTACCCATTACAGAAGTGTCTATTTATTTATTTTGCCCATTTTTTTGATAGGATTGTTTATCATCCTGGTGTTGAGTTTTACAAGTTCTTTTTAAATTTTGGTTATTAACCCCTTATCAGAGGTATTATCGAATATGTTCTCCCATTGTGTGGTTTGTTTTTTTATTTTGTTCATATTGTCTTTAGCTGTGAAAGGCTTTTGAGTTTGATATAGTGCCATTTGTTATCCTGTTCTTTATTTCATTTGCCTGTCAAAGATAAATCAGCAAATATATTGCTGTGAGAGATGTCAGATAGCTTACTGCCTGTGTTTTCTTCTAAGATGATTATGGTATCATGACTTGCAGTTAAGTCTTTTATCCATTTTGAGTTATTTTTGTGAATGGTGTAAGTTGGTGGTCTAGTTTCAATTTTTTGCATGTGCCTTTTCAATTTTCCAAACACCGTTTATTAAAGAGCCTGTCTTTACTGCACTGTATGCTCTAAACTTCTTTGTCAAATATCAATTGACCATAAAGGTATAGGTTTATTTCTGGGTTCTCTGTTCAGTTCCATTGATCTGTATGCCTGTTCTTATGCCAGTACAAAGCTGTTTTGATTATTATCACTTTGTAGTATAATTTGATATCAGGAAGTATGATACATCCCATTTTATTCTTCATTTCCAAGATTGGTCGGGCTATTCATATTCTTTTTTGTTTCCATATAAATTTTTGGAATATTTGTTCTATATCTTTGAAGTATGCCATTAGTATTTTAGTAGGAATTGCATTGAATTTATCAATTGCTTTGGGTAATATAGGCATTTTAATGATGTTTATTCCTTCTATCCATGAACACGGTATATGCTTCCACTTGTTTGTATCTTCCTTGATTTCTTTTTTCAATGTTTTATAATTTTCCAAGTACAAGTCTTTTACCTCCTTGGTTAAATTTATTCCTAGGTACTTTTTTTTTTTTTTTTTGCAATAGTGAAGGGGATTGTTTCCTTAATTTCTCTTTCAGACAGTTTATTGTTGGTGTATAAAAATACCACTGATTTCTGGATATTAATTTTCTATCCTGCCACCTTGCTGAATTCATTTATGAGGTCTAGTAGTTTTTTGACTGATACTTTAGGGTTTTCTATGTTCAGTATCATGCCATCAGCAAATAATGATAGTTTTACTTCCTCTTTTGCAATTTGGATGCCTTTTATTTCTTCTTCTTTTCGAATTGCTGTGGCTAGGACTTCCAGAACTATGTTGAATAAGAGTGGTGAAAGGGGGCAACACTGCCTGTCCTGATCTCAAGGGGATTGCTTTTAATTTTTGTCAACTGAGTATGAGGTTGGCTGTTGGTTTGTCATAGAGGCCTTTATTATGTTGAGGTATGTTTCCTGTATTCCTACTTTGCTGAGTGTTTTGATCAGAAATCGGTCCTGGATTTTATCAATTGCTTTTCCTGTATCTATTGATTTAATCATGTGATTTTTATCTTTACTTTTGTTTATGTGATGAGTCACACTGATTGATTTGCAAATATTGTACCAGCCTTGACTCCCCAGAATAAATCCCAGATGATAATGATGTATGATTTTTTTAATGTATTGTTGGATTCAGTTTGCTAATATTTTGTTGACAATTTTAGCATCTATGTTTTTCAGGGATATTGGTCTATAGTTTTCTTTCTTTGTAGTGCATTTACCTCGTTTTGGGATGAGGATAATGCTTGCCTCATAAAAGGAGCTTGGAAGTCTTCCCTCCTCTTGAATTTTTGAAATAGCTTGAGAAGGATAGGTGTTAGTTCTTCTTTGAATATTTGGTAAAATTGGCCTGTGAAGCCAGCTGGTCCTGGACTTTTGTTTGTTGGGAGTTTTTTGAAAACTGTTTCAATTTTATTTGTTGTAATTGGTCTATTTAGGTTTTCTGATTCTTCCAGATTGAATCTTGAAAGATTGTATGATTTTAAGAATTTATTCATGTCACCTAGGTTGTCCAATTTTTTGGCATATAGATCTTCATAGTATTTTCTTACAATCCTTTGTAATTCTGTGGTTTCAGTTGATACTTCTCCATTTTCATTTCTAATATTATTTATTTCAATCCCTTCTCATTTTTTCTTGATGAGTCTAGTTAAAGGATCGCCAATCGTTTTTATCTTTTCAAACAACCAGCTCTTTGTTTCATTAATCTTTTGTATATTTTTTTAGCTTCTATGTAATTTATTTCCACCCTTATCTTTATTTTTTTCTTTACTTCCTCTGGGCTTTATTTGTTGTTCTTTTTCTAGTTATTTTAGATGCAGGGTGTAAAGCCAGTAGCCAAGGCCAGGGCAACTATCACAGCCTCCCAGCCCATGCAGGTTCGCATTGGATTCGGACAGTCGGTAAAGAAACAACGGAGCCAAGAACTGATGGGCCTTCATCTTTAATCCTAGCTTGCACCCGGCGGGCAAGTAAAAACACACACTGGGCTCCAAAACCCAATCACATTCAGTGCTCACAAAGCTACTGATTTATCCGAGTTTCCTAGAATCAAAGGTTTCTAGCTCACCAGCCTTATTCTCCTCAGTTCCCCATCTCCTTCCTTATCCCAGATACAAACTCTACACAAACTGGCATCTCACTCAGCACTCCGCCATCTTGGCTGCTTCTCCTGGCCTATTCCACATGGCCTCCTTCTGCTCTCTGCTCTGCTCTCTCCTCTAATGATAATCTCAGGAACCAAGAGCACAAGCTCCCACTCCGTCCCCATTTTATAGTGTAGAAATCCAAACCCTTAATCCAATATACAAAATAGGGAAGTCTCTAATACATTCACCCTCTGAGGCATGATAGGATTGTACCAACCCACATCAAAAATGGGTGGGAAAGGCTTAATCCCAAAATCAAGCCCCAGGCTACAAGGATTCTCAACACACATTAATATCACCTGGGCAACGACCTCTTTAGCAAAGTGAGCATAATACATTTTATCTGCCCAACACAGGGTTAAGTTGTTTATTTGAGCTTTTTCTTCTTAAGGTATGCCTTTAATGCTATACACTTCCCTCTCAGGACTGTGTTTGCTGTGTCCCATAAATTGTGAATTGCTGTATGTTCATTTTCATTTATTTCAAAGAAATTTTTTATTTCTTCCTTGATGTCATTGTTAACCCACTTGTTATTTAATAACATGTTATTTAGTTTCCAAGTGTTTGAGTGGAAATACTTGGAAACTAAAGTGTTTTAGTTTTTTTTTTATTTTTAGTTTTTCTATTGTAGTTGATTTCTAGGTTAATGCCACTGTGATCAGAAAAGATGCTTGCTATAATTTAAATCTTCTTAAACTTATTGAGACTCATTTTGTGTCCTAACATGTGGTCTATCCTAGAGAATGTACCATGTGCACTTGAAAACAATGTATATTATGCTTTTTTGGGATGTAAGGTTCTGAAGATGTCAATTAAATCCAGTTGATCTAGTTTGTCATTTAAGGCCACTGTTTCTTTGTTGTTATTCTATCCATTGGTGTTACTAAGGTATTAAAAACCACTACTATTATAGCATTGCTGTTGGTCTCGCCCTTTATGTTCATCAAAATCTGCTTTATAGATTTGGGTGCTCCTATATTAGGCACATAAATATTTACAATGGTTATATCCTCCTGTTGGATTGCTCCCTTTATTATTATGTAGTTACCTTCTGTAAAGCCAGCAGCCATGGCCACTATCAAAGCAGCCTTCTGGCCCATGCAGGTTCACACTGGATTCGGACAGTCGGTAAAGAAACAGCGGAGCCAAAAACTGATGGGCCATAGTCTTTAATTCTAGCTTGCACCCAGCAGGCAATTAAAAAACTACACTGGGCTCCAAAACCCTCTCACATTCAGTGCTCACAAAGCCACTGACTTATCCAAGTTTCCTAGAATCAAAAGTTCCTAGCTCACCAGACTTATTCACCTCTGTTCCCCATCTCCTTCCTTATCCCAAATACAAACTCTACACAAACTGGCATCTCACTCAGCACTCCACCATCTTGGCTGCTTCTCCTGGCCTCCTCCACGTGGCCTTTCTCTGCTCTCCTCTGCTCTCTCTTCTAATGATAATCTCAGGAACCAAGAGCGCAAGCTCCCGCTTCGTCCCCATTTTATAGTGTAAAAATCCAAACCCTTAATCCAATATACAAAACAGGGAAGTCTCTAATACAAAGTAACTTTCTGAGGCATGATAGGATTGTACCACCCCACATCAAAAAGGGTAAAAAAGGCTTAATCCCAAAACCAAGCCCCAGGCTACAAGGATTCTGCCTGCCTTTAGCCCACCCCAACACACATTAATATCACCTGGGCGACGGCCTCCTCGTGTTATCTTTAACAAAGTGAGCATAATACATTTTATCTGCCCAACACCTTCCTAATCCCTTACTATAGCCTTTGTTTTAAAGTCTATTTTGTCAAATATAAGTATTGCTACCTGAGTCCTTTTTCATTTCCATTTGCATGAAATATTTTTTCCATCCCTTCACTTTTAGTCTATGTATATTTTTTGTTCTGAGGTGGGTCTCTTATACACAACATATGTATGGGTCCTGGTTTTTTATCCATGCAGCTACCCTATGTCTTTTGATTGAAGCATTTACTCCATTTACATTTAAGGTTAATACTGACATTTACTTATTTATTGTCATTTTAATCTTTTAATCTACAATCCTTTTCTAAATTTTTTTTCTTTGCTCTTTTTACAGCAGGCCCCTTAACATTTCTTGCAGTATTAGTTTAGTTGTAATGAATTCCTTGAGTTTTTGTTTTTTGGTGTTTTTTGTTTTTTTTTGGTCTGGGAAGCTTTTTATTTCTCCTTCAATTTTAAATGATAGCCTTGTTGGATTAAAAAGTCTTGGTTTTAGGTTCTTGTTTTTTATCACTTTGAATATTTCTTGCCAAAACGTTCTGGCCTAAAGTATTTCCGTTGAGAAGTCAAATGCCACCCTTTTGGGGGCTTCCCTGTAGGTAATTAACTGCTTTCCTCTTGTAGCTTTTAGTATTCTTTTTTTTGTCCCTAACTTTGGCACTTTAAATATGATTTGTCTTGGTGTAGGCCTCTTTGGTTTCCTCTTTGATGGGACTCTGTTCCTCTTGAACTTGTGTGACTTTTTCCTTCATCAATTTAGGGAAGTTTTCAGCTATGATTTATTTAATTTATTCTCTTCTTCTTCAGGAACCCCTATGATGCAGATGTTGTTTCTCTTTTTGTTGTCATAGAGCTCTCTTAGAGTTTCCTCAATCTTTTTGAGCCTCTTTTCTTTTTGCTGCTATGCTTCTGTGCTTTTAATTACCTTATCCTCTAAATCAGTGGTTCCCCAACTCCTGAGTCATGGACCAGTATCGGTTCATGTGCCATTTGGTACCAGTCTGCAGAGAAAGAAAAAATAACTTACATTATTTCCGTTTTATTTATATTTAAGTCTGAACGATGTTTTATTTTTTAAAAATGACCAGATCCCCTCTGTTACATCTGTCTAAGACTCACTCTTAACACTTGTCTTGGTCACGTGATACATTTATTTGTCCCAACCTAAAGGCCGGTCTGTGAAAATATTTTCTGACATTAAACCAGTCCGTGGCCCAAAAAAGGTTGGGGACCACTGCTCTAAATCACTCATTTGATCCTTGGCTTCATTCAGCCTGCTGTTAATTCCTTCTAGTGCAGTCTTCATTTCTGATATTGTATTTGTCATTTCTGACTGGTTCTTTTTTATGATTTTAATGACCTTTTTGATGCTTGCTATCTCTTTATTTAGGTGATCATTATGTCCATTCATTGTTGCTCAAAATTCCTTGATAATCCTAAAAATAATTATTTTAAACTCAGCATCTGGTAGTTTGGTGACTTCCATTTCATTCAGTTCTTTTTCTGGGTATTTCTCTCATTGATTCATTTGGGTCGCATTTCTCTGTCTGCCCATTTTGACTGTGTATTAAGTAGCGCTGTCTGACTTTGAAATTTTTGTGGTATCTTTATGAAGAATATGGTTCAGTGGTACTGACCTCTAGGCCACCTGTTTTCCTTTTTCGAGGAATGCATTTTGAGGGCACAATTTTGCCTCTTGTTGTATGTGAGTATTAAACGCAGTTGGTCCTTTCATGGGTATAATTATCCCTTCAGGCTGGCTGGTTCTAAGGGTCAACCTTGATCATGTGTATTACACACTGTGCAATGTCTTTCTTATTGGGCTTGTTTATTACCACAGTGTCTATTGCCTGCTAGACTCCACCTTTGGGCATGCTGCTTGTTTAGGTAGTTGAGTCTAGGGTTGGTACTGAATGCCAACAACTACCAGTACTGTTGGCTCTAGATCTTCTTGAGTTGGTATCAGCTATTGATTGTAACCTGCTATGGGCTACCTGTATGCAACTACTGCACTTTTTGCTGTTTGTTTCTTCATTTTCTATGCCTGAGTTGTGTGGGAGGGGCCATCCTTTGTATAAAGATCAGCTTTCTTCTGCTAAGAGATTACAACAGCTCCATAAAAGCCCCAAGCTCAGTAAGATTTGTCCACAATTTTCAGCTGATCCTTCACCTCTTATAGCTGACAGGTCTTCCCACAGAGTCTTCTGTAGAAAAATTATAGTGTGGGCTCAGACTGGCCTCACCCAACCAACCTCTCTACAGGTTGCACACTTGGTGAGTTAGGGCAGCAGAAGTTGTGAATACATTAGTGGGACCCCTCCTTCAGGGGTCTCTTGATCAGGAGCTCAGTACTGGTAATTTGGCTCCTACTCCACTCCAGAACTTAACCCTCAGCCACTGCTGGATACTCAGATTTTATTTTTTCCCAACAAGGTGAGCAGGAGGTTCAAACCTAGTGGTGCCTACAGTCCCTTCTGCAGAAGTTCTTTTAGCTGGTGAGACCCTGAACTCAGGGAGAAAGAGTGAGAGAGTCCTCTCCAGGGGCTGACTGTGTCCCCCTGAAGGTGGCTAAGCTCCTCAACCAGATCCAGCAATAGACTCACAGGGACCCACACATTAAATTTCCATGGTCGATCCTGACCTGTGGTGGCACAGTGGATAAAGCATCGGCCTGGAACGCTGAGGTCGCCAGTTCAAAACCTTGGGCTTGCCTGGTCAAGGCACATATGGCAATTGATGCTTCCTGCTCCTCCCTCCCCGTTCTCTCTCTCTCTCTCTCTCTCCTCTCTAAAAATTAATAAAAGAAAAATTAAAAAAAATGTCCATAGTCGAAGCCTCTCTCCTTTCCCCCTATGGAATTCAGCCCAGCAGGATATCCCGCACCCAGGATGACTGATTATGAAGCTCCACTCTATCTAATACACATGAGCCACTGTGCCAGTGCTGACCACAGAGAGTGGAACTCACCTCAACTGAGCCAGGGGTGAGGAGACTTTCCTTAGAACACCACTCTAGTAAGGGTTGTTAGGTCCTGAACCGATGCTTTCTGCAGCTGGCCCCTGGATGTGCCAGCCCCGGGCCTCCCTGGCAGGAACCTGATACAGACCATTGGGAGACACTGCCTGCAACTGTATCTCAGCAACCTTCTTGGAACTACAATAATCCAGAGTTTGTGGCTCCCTTTGCTGGGCCCAGGTGTACATGGAAATACCAAGCAGCTCTCCTAGGCTGGCTTTTATCCACACTGGGCCTGGCGGAAGGTCGGCTCAAATGGCCAAGTTTCCCTGAGTCCTGCCTCCTGCAGCCTCTGTCTGCTGGATGCTTGTTAGGCTCAGTAGCTGAAAAACCCTCTGCGAGAATCTAGCGCCTGCAGCAATTCAGGCATTAGGAAGGGTGGTGGGTGTGGCTCCTCCCTTCAGGCCCAGGTGTCTGTCCAGAGTTTTATCACAGACCTAAGTAGAGTGTAGCCCCAGGAGTTTGATGGGTGTGGCCTCTGAGACCCAGAGGTTTGGTCTGCCTGCTCTCTGGACAGTTTCTACTGAGTCTCCAAGTGAAATGGAAGCAGCAATTTTAGAATCAGGAGCATGTAGGGGAAAGCTTCAGCCTCAACACCAGAAAACTTAGTCACTGACATGCCCCCTGCTTCCCGGCCTCTTAAAATGACCTGTTGCCATAACTGGAGTAAGAGAGACTGCTGAAGGCAAAGCATTTGCTTTTCCCCAGGCTAATGCCCCACAGAGGGGATTTCTCCACCCAAGAAAGAAATAACTGCAGTATTGGAGAATAACTCAGCAAAGGGGTTCTGGTGGCTGTCCCCCACAGAGTCTCTCCCTGGGCCTCCAACTTTACATGCTCCTCACGCAACTCCAGTTCTCTCAGCTCTCCTTCCTCTGGAGCTCCGAGTAAGTGTCTATGAATAGATTTTCTGTGAGGGTCCATTAAGAGAGAGCTTGCATCTCCGAGAGCTAAGTCTCTTTCATGTAGACAGAAACCCGGCTCTTTTCACCACCAGATGCTGTGTGGGCGCCTCTTCTAGGCTCTGGGGCTCTAGGCTGGGTATCCAGTCTTGGAGCTGAGCACCCACACCTCTCAGGGAGACCCCTCCCCCGCAGTGAGAGTCCCTCTGGACCCTGAGCTGTGCTCACTCCTGGGAGCAGGGCAACCCTTTCCATATCTCCTCCCTTCCTACCAGTCTCGGTGTGGCTTCTTCTGTGATCCTTGGTTACAGACTCTTCTTCATTTAGTCCAAAGTTGGTTTTTCAAGCTGAATGTTCTTAAATTAAAATTAAATTGTAATCCAGTTGAAACTTCCATCTACTGCGTCACCATCTTGGAGTCTTCTTTATTCAGCAATTTATAAGCCCACTATATAAATGATCAAAATATTAATTTCATCCAGAGGAGAGAAATATTTTTATTTCAACTTGACCAATTAATGTATCTAAGCTAAAAATAAGTAAACTTTGAGTCACATTTATATGATAAACTTTTAATCATTAGTTTATGCTCAAACTATATAATTTTGTATTTAGCTACCAGAGCTAGAAGAATTAATATGTGAAATTAACAATTTGCAACCTTTGCCAACAAACCTGTTCATTTTACTGCAAGATAGGGTAACCATGCAGGTAGGGTAACCATTTATGGTGCTGAAAAGATTTGCTTTCAAGATCTAAGATGCTTATTCTGTATAGCATTATTACAATTGTGGCAATAAATATTTCAAAGTGCACCTAATACATTTAGAGTTCACCAAATTTTTTGCATTTCCAATCTGAACCACATCATGTTTATTGGCATATAATGACTGTGAATCGCAACAAATTTAGAATGTTTCTGTAAAGGCAAAACCTCTCCTATTATTAATGCACCAGTTGATCACTGAAGTACCATCGCTGTGCTATTTTATGATGTGATAAAAATGTTAAAAGTATATTACTGTACAACTGCAGTTGTACATTTACCAAAAGTATGATTTAATTACTAAAGAGAAGTAGAAATAAAATAAAGACAAACATGTTCCTTTTTAATTTTCATGCAGGTAAAAAAGGTATAATAATATCCGGCTGAAATGAGAATATGTTTATGTGTATTGTGATGTGTGTGCACACATAGTGTAATGTGCTGCGTTCTTGGATGTGTGCTTGGATATGTATGTATGTATGTTTATGTGTGTGCCCATAAGTGTGTATATGTATGTGTGAAAATGACATCCAGATTTCAAGGCTCACAGTTGAAGGTGCTAATCATTAATGATATGTCCAGTGGATAAAAGGTCATATGCAGGTATGAAGTCAGGGCATAAATGTTTCTGAGAGCAAAATAGGAAGTGGCAAAATCTATGTGTCCAGCACTATCAGTAAACCCTACAAGGAAGGTATAAACTACTTTGTAGCATGGTGTTGATTTCTTTCATAGAAGTTATATATTTTAACAAATAATTGATTTTGAGAGGTGTCTATATTAGTTTTCTATTACTGCATTACAAATTACCACACATGTACAGTCTTAAAACAACACACATTTATTATCCCTTGGTTGCAGACCATCAGGACTCCAGTAATGGCTGAGATGAGTGCTCAGCTCCGGGTCTCACCAAGTGTGCCAGGCTGCTTGATCAGGAAAGAATTTCTTCCCAAGATTAACTAAGGATGTTGGCAAAATTTATATCATTACCATTGTAGGATTGAGGTTTCTGTTTTATAATGGCTGTTGGACAGGGTGATATTCAGCTCAGAGATGGCACCCAAAATGCCACACATTGTAGCCTTCTCCAAAGGCTATTCACAGCAGGACTGCATCTAAAAAAGCTGCAGGAGAATCTTTTTCCTACCTCAGGAATGGCCCTGTTGCTCATTTAAGGACTGTTACCTGACTGTTTAGGCCCACCAAAGATAATCTTTCCTTTGATTAACTAAAAATCAGCTGATTGGGGCTTTAATTACAGCTGCAAACTCCCTTTACCTTTTCCAAATAAGGTAGTCTAATCCTATGAGTGATATCCCACCATTTTCACAGTTCCCACCCATACTCCTGGGTCATATTATACAAGTGTGCACATGAAGGGACAGGAATCAGAAAGGCCACCTTAAATTCTGGCTGGTATAGTGTGAAACCTATTTTAACATGCTATAAAATTTATCTCTACCCAATACCTGCCTCCAGTTACCAACACTGCAATTTGTTTAGGAAATGTTTGATCATTTGATCTAACTTGTACTTTTGTCTACATCCTCCATTATCCACTGCATTGCTTATTGCTTCATTCTTTGATTTTCCTTCTCTGCCAGGACCCCTCAGATGGACAGACTATTGGTTTAGTTTCTTCTCCCCAACACCAGTTCATTTGCCACTTCTGAACTCCATGTGTTGCAGAAGCAGCATGAAAAACAAAACAAAAAAACAGCAAATGCTTTTCCCAGAGACTCACCTAAGATTGAGTCTTGATTATCCTACTTTTTATAAAACCTTGAACAAGTCATTTCACTTTAATGAGTCTCAGTTTTCTTGTCTGTCAAAATAAATAATAATAATTACTTTCAGTAGAACTAGAAGGAGAAACTTTGTAATGCACACAGAACACCTAGGACAATGCATGGCACACAGAAAGAGCTCAATAAAAAGGAACCTCTTCATGTACCCATATAGTATGGCAGTGGTTCTAGGTTCTATACTGCTCAGCTTTGAAAAATAATAACTTCTATTTACAAATAACATTTTATATTTAAATCATATGCTAAGTAAAGTACAGTCATCACAATGATCTCATTTGATGTTGTATTAGTTTCTGTGACTGCTGTAACAAATTATTATAAATAGCTGACTTAAAAATGTATTCTCTCATTTTTAAGAGACCAGAAGTCCAACATTAGCCTGTCTGTCAGCAAAATCCATTCCTTGCCTCTTCCAGTTTATGGTGGTTCTAGGTGTTCCTTGGTTTGTGGCCACATCACTCTAATCTTGCCATTGTTAATAGTCTGCTCTTTTTCTGTATACTCTCCTCCGCATACCTCCTATTAGGACACTTGTGGTTAGATTTAGAGCCTACCTGAATACCTAGGGTGATTTCATCTTAAGATCCCTAAGTTAGTTACCTCTGCAAAGACCTTTTTTCTAAATAAGGTAACATTTTCAGGGATTAGTATAAGGACATATCTTTGGGGGGGGGGGCATTGTTCAGCTAACTACAAATCACAACATTTCTACGTTTTAAGTATTAGTGCTATTTCAGTTCATAGAAGGAGTATCTCAGGAATATTTAAGTACTTCTCCCAAGATCACATGAACAATTAGTAGTATGGGGTATGTGATACATATATGCTTCTGACATCACACCTGTGCCTTGAACCTCTTTCTCTGTATTAGCTCTGGTACATCCTAGTAAGTCCTTGAGCTCTCAGGAAATCTTATCTTGGAGGATTCATCCATCAGCAAAAGAAGAAAATTGTATCTGCTTTCCTTCTATGAGTTTAACATGACATTCTGAAACTGTCAAAATCATTTTTTCTAGTGAAAATTAACCTGAGTGTGGGAGTAAGAGTTAAATTACTTTAAATTTGAAGATGTCAAAGTGAAGGTCGAGTAGATGTCTAGTTTGGGTCTTTAATTAGAAAATTTCAAAGTTCTATACTAAGATTTAAAAAGCTGGGTGAATCACTTCACCTTTGTGCTGAGATCTTTGATGCTTTGTTTCTGACCCCTGTCACCACAAATTACAGTGATCAGACTATTTGGACAAGAAAGTAAGTTTGAGAGTTTTGAGGAAGCACATTGTCTTCCATGTTTCCTTACCATTCCATATTTGTCTTGTTTTTCTAACTAACCTAGGTGTCTCCCACTTTATATATTATGTTTGATTGGTGAATATGATGAGTGCTTAATGTATCTTATTTTATATACATATGGGTTTTTTTAATCAGAACTTCTCCATAAGGCTTTTATCAGATCACCTAATAAGAACCTTCCTCCTCAACCCCAGCAACTAGACATCACTTCTACACATTTGCACTATATATATGTGTGTGTGTGTGTGTGTGTGTGTGTGTGTATATATATATATATATATATATATATATATATATACATACATATACATATAATTATACAATTAAATGTACAGGAGGCCGCACATGACCATGGAAATATCTTAGGGCAGGACCTATAAAAATCTATGTTCTAGTTCAGTCTGCACTGATTAATTGTGGGACCCCAGTGAATGCTAAAATGACTTTTGTGCATTTTCCTTATTTGCAAAACTGAGATAATTGCTATTTCCTGACTTAAAGGAAATAAAAGAACTTTAAAAAAGTATAAATGCTCAGAAAACAAAAAGTGTGTGGTGTAACTTTAGGCAAAAAATGGTAAAAGAATAAGGAACAATTGAAATAAAAACATTTAAAATTCATAAAAATATTTGGAGCTTTTTCTAAGTCCTTTTCCTACACTTATCATGTCTATTTTAAGCCTTGACATACTCTGCTAATGGCATTGGGATAGATGATCAAGATTTCAGGAGGATTTTAATGTTGTTAATGAAATACAAATTTGATTCCTCTAAAAACACTTCATTCTATAACGGCAATTCTATAAATACCAAGTGCCTTTAAAAACTTATTCTAGCCTATGGTTCCCCTCAGCCCTTAATTTCCAGATGTGTTACAATAGTTACTCTATATGAAAGCTCATTTGCCAGCTCTAGGGAGCTTTAATTTTCAGGAACTCACTTCAATATATAAGTGTTTAAATAGCAACCAAGTGTGTAGGCCTTTCCAAGAATGGGTAAAGATGTTTGTAGTGAGAATGCAAGGTAGTTGAAAAGTATTTAAAACCAAATGATCAGAGGAGTTGTCTAGGTACCAAAGGGACTACTGTTGAGTGAATAGGGAGAAGATTCGCCTGCTGTTTTCTATGGATAGTTTGCATTTAAAACATAAAGTAATTATGTGTTTTAATTTTGATCCCCATGGTGCCTCTCCTTTGCAGAGCACAGCAGGGAGGATGAACATAACTGGCACCTTTTGGAAGGTTAAGTGCATATATAAGTATAGTAATAGCAAGTTATTGTATGTAGTTGAAAACTGATTTTTTTTTTAATTTTGGTTTTAATATGTTACTATATTCATGTGTATTTTGTTGCTATTCTAATTATTAAGCAGAGACATGGTGTCTATACTACCTTCAACAAGCAGCTTCGAATCTTCAACAGCCAGGTTAAATATGTCTCTGTCATCTGAGAGATTAACTCTGTGTCCACCTAAGAAAACCCCAAAACTGAAAATGTTTATTTTTGTGTGTGTTTGTATATATGCGTTTTTTGTTTCTGATATAGCTTTGTACTCAGACAAGATTATACAGTATTTTTATAGTTTTATTTTATTCTAGGACATATTAATGAGCACATCCAAGTTCCTAGATGGTCACTTTGATTTTCTAGTTAAATAAGCCTTCCAGATAGTCTCACCTATCAGGATAATTGAATAACAGAATAGATCCTTTTTATTTGATATAATAAAGGAAGGGAGATATAAAAAATTTATCTTAAAAAAGAAGAAAAACTCAGTCTTGTTTACCACTGAGAATTCATCTCAAAGCAGTGCCTGTCATGATGTAATATGTTCCTTATACCTGTAGAGTCAATAAATGAAAGAGTCATCTGCATTTTTATTTCCCATCATGAAATACAATTTGGCAACTCGGACCCTGTCCTAAGCCATATACCTGGAAGATATGATGATGTACATGGAATGGGTTATATTTAACATTTAGGTAAGGACATTTATACCTAATCTACAACTCCAAACCATTTTTATTTGCATTGCAGTTAAAAGTGGGCTGAACTAAGCAAGTAAAGATCAATATTCTAGACATTATTTGAATACATGTCTCATTTATTGCTGATGCAAAGTGGAAATTTTCATGTGTTCCCCATTTATTTTAGAGAATGTTATATAGGTCAAAAGAGAGAATGTACACAGTCTTTTTGACACTAAAAATATGCTATGCTATCCAAATGCAAACGATTTGGGGGCTAAATGAGGAACATATAAGCTCCATGAACATTTATGGTCACTAGGAAAAATATGAATATTGATTAGCAGAAGTATTAAAATCTTTTTATTTCATGTGAGCTTAAATAAGGAAACAAGACTATAAGCAATCTGTTGAAATATTACCATAGTATAGTTGTTAATGCAAAACTGAGTATACAATTAATTTGCCTGTTATATTATTTTCTAAACAATGGGATCAGGAGTATATTATTTAAAGTAAAATGTTAAATGCTGAATACATATGGGGTTTTACCACATTCATTAGTATTCCAGCAAGAAACTATTCTCCCATCAATTCACTATCTTGTGTAATTCTTCTGACATCTTTTATTTTTTTATGAAATATTATATAGTGTGACCTAAGTATGACTGAAAATTAAACTAACATCATAAATTTTTGCTGGTTTTCTTGTTCCAAGAAGAAAAATCTGAGAGATATTTTAAATTTGGAAAGTCAAAAAATTGTAGAATTTTTTTTTCTGTTATTGTTAGTGAGAAGTAAGGAGGCAGAGAGACAGATTCTCACATGTGCCCTCACTGGGGTCCACTCAGCTAGCCCTTATGGGATGATGCTCTGTCCATCTGGGGCCATTGTTCTGTTGCTCTGCAACTGAGCTATTTTAGTGCCTGAGGTGAGGCCATGGAGCCATCCTCCGCCCCCAGGACCAACTTGCCCCAACTGAGCCATTGCTTTAGGAGAGGAAGAGAGAGAGAAAGAGAGAAGAGAGAGGGAAAGGAGAGGAAAAGAAGAGGGGTGAGGTGGAGAAGCAAATGGCCACTACTCCTGTCTGCCCTGAATAGGAATCGAAACTGGAACATCCACATGCCAGGCTGACACAAGTCACAGAAATTTTAACACTGGAAAATGAGAAATAAATGAAAAATAAAGTGAAAATACATATTTTTAGAAATAAAAAATCTAAAGTTGCACAAAAAATCTGAAGATTATAGCAAGTAGCAATACTCCAAATCAGAGTGGCTTAAGAGGAAAAAAGTATGAAGTGGGCATTATTGCATGACAAACTAAAATGTCCAGGAATATTTCTAGGTTAAAGCATGGCATAGCTGGATCCAGGAACTCAAACAATATCGTCAGAAAATTTTCATTCTCTATACCTTGGCCCTGCTTTGATCTGTTTCGGCTTTCTTCTCTGGAAGGAAATTTCCTTGGTGCCAAAATGACCACTGACAAATGTAGGCTTATCTCTAAAATTTAGCAAACTCAACCATAGTTCGTACTTTACCAATAGTTCAAGCAAAAGCCTCAACGATTGATGCCTATTAACTTGGATTCATTAAGCCACTCACTGTGGGGAGGACAATGTGGAAATCTCACTGGCAATTTGTAGATGATGGACCCAGAAGGGTGAGGCTACATACAGTAAGGCTTATCTAAATTGGATGAGCAGAGAGTCAAGGATATGGGCAGTTACACAAAGAAGGGATAGCCAATGCTGGGAAAGCAAAATCAATAAATGTCCACTGTAGAAACAGAGGACAATCTGACTTTGGGTGATGGGTATGCAACATAATTGACAAGATAACCTGGACATGTTTTCTTTGAACATATGTGCCCTGATTTATTGATGTCACCCTAGTAAAATTAATTTTTAAAAAAAAAAGAAAGAAAAAAAAGAAAATGGTACAGCAGTGAGAGAAATTTCAGAGAACAGAGTGAAATGTTTCAAATAAGGGGGCTATGAAAAGAAGGTAAAAACAAGCATCATTATTTATAAGAGGACATCAAGTCCTTCTTAAAATTAATAACATTGGATATTAGATGATTGCAGAATGAATATTGCCAGTTACTTATAGGATGCTCAAGCAGAAGATTAAAGAGTAGAATTGATAAGAGATTAAGAAAACATAGTTTTTATCATTTCTTGGGAAGAACATTTCAAATATTTTATGTGAAGAAGTTTCAGATCAAAATTAATCTTTGTATAGTACTATTTGGTAAGTAAATAGTCAGGCCATCTAGAACTAGCTAACTCTATGGAAACTGAAAGTAAATGTGGCCAGCATTGTAGTAACATGTTTGAAAAGTATGGGTTCTGGAACTGAACTATCTAAATGTGAATCCGAGTTCTTCTCTTTGCTGTATGTATGACCTTGGGAAAGCTATTTAAACTTGCTGTGTCTTAGTGTTCTCATTTTTAGGGTGTATATATTATTAGAACCTACTTTACAAAGTTGTGTCAAAAAACTGAAAGGTCTGAAAGTTTAATGTACCTGCAAGCTAACAAAATATCCTACTGCAGTTTTATGAATGCTGGTGTTAGACAAGAAATTCCTGGTTCAGAAACAAAGAACTTAGTTATTCATGGCACCTGCCATTTTTTGCTGTGTTAAAATGGAGAGGCCCAGGTAGATACCACATATGTAGTGGTTTTGTGTTATAGCTGAGAATCCCTGAGCATAAGAAATTTCACTTTTTTAAAAATCCTCTGTAAGCAAACCTACTTGATCTTTATCCTGGAGGGAGACACAATATCTATTTTCTAAGTCTGTTTTCCTACACAAATATTTTTGAGAATTTAATTCCGAACAAAATGATAATCATTACTGCTTCTTGCAAGAAGCAAAGAAATACAAGAGACAAATAACATATTACCTCCTAACAGGTTTTTGTGAGTTAATACATTTATTATTATTATTAAATAAGCTTTTAATATATTATTGTAGTTATATATATATATTTTACCATCAAATTAGGTCTATGTATATATAATTTATAATCACATCTAATCAATCCAATCAGTGTGAATAAAATAAGTAATGATTTTAAGAGAAAACCTTAGGCATCCAGACATGGAATTGGGTTCCACAATAAGACTTTAATAAAGTTATCATTTTATTTATTTGTCCTTTTCCTAACAAGCCTCAACTAAGATTTAGAAAATTCCCAGTTTTCACTTATTTCTCCATGATGATTTGTGCATTCATACAAGATGTTGTTATTAACAAAATAATTTTTTGTTTCCTCCATAGACATGAAAGAAATTTTGTGTATTATAACATAATGATGATAATGAAAACAATAATTCAGAAAACAAGCCTCCATTAGAACTTACATTATATTTTCTTAATACTTTTTCTTAATATTTTTTTCTAAAAATGTCACAAAGAATTGCTTTGCATAGTTAAATTACAAATACTATGGAAAGAAAAATCGAGATATAACCAACAGAAAATGATAAATAGTATTATAAGAAGAATTGTAGTTGTAAAATTGCAGAAGAAAACTTGCAAAAAAAGATAAAAACAAAGTCAATGATAAGATAATGATGTCTATACAACTAGAATAAAATAACTTACATTAGCTTGCCATAAAATATCATTCACTAGTGATTTTTTTTTAGTAGTAAAACTAATTTTAAAAAATCAAATTAATGTAATGACAGAAATTACCTGGAAAGAACACCACCATGGGGGAACAGCATTTGAGAGTGCAGGTAACTCAAACACCCATTAACAGGTGGGTGCAGCAAGGGATGCGCCTGTAGCTGACGACAAAATAGTTCAAATTTTCTGCCAAAAGATAAGATGCTGCTGTGTTAAAAAAAAAATAAAGTCTTGTGAATGAGTCTGTCACCTGTGGTATCTACTTTCATATGTGTAACAGTAAAGCAATATATTTAGTAAGAATTAAAAGTCTTGTTTGTAAAAAAAAAATTGCAAAAAATTTTAAATATATATCTATAAGTAAGGTTCTTTGTGTGTATAAAACTATTGCCAACAATAATACCTCATAATTGCATGGTTCTTTACCATTTTCAGTGAAAATTTTAATTTAATACTTAGAAAAGGTTTGTTTTATTTTGACTATTGTCTTCATTTTACAATTAAAAAAATATAAAAAGACACTGAAGTTCAGAAAAGTTAAGTAATCCATGTCTCCTGTTTTAGAAAAAATGAGCTGTCAAACTGAAATTTACTAGATTCCAATTGTTTGAGCACTTAAGAGATATGCCTTCTACTGGAAGCTTCTTCAACTCTATTCAGAATCTGGTAAAAAAAAATTTTTTTTTAATTAAAAGATGCTTTTTTCTAGGCTCATTTCTCATATCCAAGTTTGTGCATAATTGAAGTGGTTGAAAGACCTCACTGGTAACCACTTTTATTTCATAAATGTGATAAACTATAGTATATTTTAAGAATAAAGTGTTTAGATTTTGGCAATAATCCCATGATACCACTTTACTATGGATACATGGACTAAGATAGTGAGAAAATAGTCTATTCTAATAAAGTATATGAATTTCCCAAATATATTTCTACAGAAAGGAGCATTCATAATTTCCTTTTATCCTTCTAATGAATTGAAAAATGATTCCCAATTAACAAATGTATATCATGTATGTATTTTTCTAGGGAAATATGACAGAGAAAAATATGAAAGTTAGATTGAAGAGCATTTTACATGCCATAGGAATAGCAATCTCTCTCTGAGCACATTTTAAAACATGTCAGACATTGCGGTTGTTACATCACCCCTGTTGGACTTCCTTGATAAAGAAAATAAATGAACCACCATACCTTCCTCCATAATGGTTGTACTACTTTACAGTCCCACTAATAGTGGATGAGAGTTCCCTTTTGTCCGCAGCCTCTCCAACATTTGCTATTACCCGTCTTGTTGATAATAGCTAATTTAACAGGTATGAGGTGGTATCTCATTGTAGTTTTGATTTGCATTTCTCTAATAACTAATGAAGATGAGCATCTTTTCATATATATGTTGGCCATTTGTATTTCTTCCTGGGAGAAGTGTCTGTTCATGTCCTCTTCCCATTTTTTTATTGGATTGTTTGTTTGTTTGTTGTTGAGTTTTATGAGTTCTTTGTAAATTTTGGATATTAGGCCCTTATCTGAGCTGTTGTTTGAAAATAACATTTCCCATTTGGTGGCTTGTCTGTTTATTTTGATGTCAGTTTCTCTTGCTGAGCAAAAACTTTTTATTCTGATGTAGTCCCATTCATTTATCTTTGCCTTCACTTCTCTTGCCTTTGGAGTCAAGTTCATAAAATGTTCTTTAAAACCCAGGTCCATGAGTTTAGTACCTATGTCTTCTTCTATGTACTTTATTGTTTCAGGTCTTATATTTAGGTCTTTGATTCATTTTGAATTAATTTTAGTACACGGGGACAAGCTGTAGTCGAGTTTCATTCTTTTGCATGTGGCTTTCCAGTTTTCCCAACACCATTTGTTGAAGAGGCTTTCTTTTCTCCATTGTGTGTTGTTGGCTCTTTTATCAAAAATTATTTGACCATATATATGTGGTTTTATTTCTGGGCTTTCTATTCTGTTCCATTCGTCTGAGTGTCTATTTTTCTGCCAATACCATGCTGTTTTGATTGTTGTGGCCCTATAATATAGTTTGAAGTCAGGTATTGTAATGCCCCCAGCTTCATTCTTTTTCCTTAGGATTGCTTTGGCTATTCAGGGTTTTTTATAGTTCCATATAAATCTGATGATTTTTTGTTCCATTTCTACCTTATGACCCAGAAATCCCTCTACTGGGTATATACCCCAAAACCTCAGAAACATTGATACATAAAGACACATGTAGCCCCATGTTCATTGCAGCACTGTTCACAGTGGCCAAGACATGGAAACAACCAAAAAGCCCTTCAATAGAAGACTGGATAAAGAAGATGTGGCACATATACACTATGGAATACTACTCGGCCATAAGAAATGATGACTTCAGATCATTTACAACAAAATGGTGGGATCTTGATAACATTATATGGAGTGAAATAAGTAAATCAGAAAAAAACAAGAACTACATGATTCCATACATTGGTGGAACATAAAAACGAGACTAAGAGACATGGACAAGAGTGTGGTGGTTACCAGGGGTGGGGGGAGGGAGGACGCAGGAGGGAAGGAGGGAGAGGGTTAGGGGGAGGGGGAGGGGCACAAAGAAAACTAGATAGAGGGTGACGGAGGACAATCTAACTCTGGGCATTATAAAACATTAATAAAAATTTATTTAAAAAAGAAGAAAAAAAAAGAAAATAAATGAAGGGAAGGGATAAATTTTAGAAACCGGTTTCATAGCTGCAAACAAGCTAAATCACAAAACTGAGTGAGCAGGTTTAGAGAATGCTTGTGGTTACAGAAACGCAGTCTTCAGAGAGGTACACTTTGTTTGGAATTAAACAACTCATGGGCAGGCCCCTGCTCTGAATGAGAAGTCAGGAATGCCTAATGCAACCACACTTGTTGAATCAGTGTGCTGAGTATCCAGATACCACAGATGAGGAAGAGCCTGAGAATCAATCACCTTTTTACCAAAAAAAGATGCTTCTATCACTCCCAACTGAATCCACAAGGCATAACCTTTAAGTTAATATAAGTACAAGAAACTGGGTGTCTCTGTTACTTAGCAACATTGTAGAGACAGGAAATTCAAAACTAGTAGCAGCCCCACATTTTCACTAGATACACAAGTAATTAAGGTCAGGGGCAACGTCTTCTCTACCCCGCATCCCCATGCAGGTCACGTGCCCTCACACTGCTACCAGGAATCAGGCTCCTTTAGTCATTCTTCCATCTACCCATTAATTAATTAACTTAGCCAGTATTTCCTGAATGCCTATAAAATGTCCTTTTGGGTTCATTGGTGGTCAAGATGAAATCCCTTACCTCTTTGGAAGTAAAGTCTGAAAACTTAATAACTAGTCTCCCATATAAGGTGTTCTCACTTGTCTCACATTTCCATTTTACTCTTCTTATTCCATACACATTGTCCTTTCTTCTCTAGGTTAAGATCTCTGCTGACATAACAATAATGGATAAATGTTTAATGTCTTACTTATCCCTGGATAATAGAATTGCATTTTACCTAGAACATTCTAAAGATAATTATATTGGGATTTGAGATCCAGTAGTGTCCTGGTCCTGGACAGCTGCACCTTTCGAAGCCAAGTTTGCTACGTGTTTGCCTCCCCTTCCGGACTCTTGACTTCCTGGAGGCTAATTTTACATTTTGGCTCCCACATTCTAGAACAATGCCTGACAATGTTCACTATACTAAAATAAAATCTTAAAATGATTTACTTACTACTGGCTTTACCCAGACCATAAACAATTTAGAAATATATTACAAAGTAGTTATTTTTAAATTTCTGTTTTCTAGTTTGAGTAGTTTATAAACAAAATCTCAAAAAATATGAATCATGGTTTATGTATAGGTAACAACAAGGTTTTTGTTTTGGTTTGATTTCTTAAATTATTTTGAATGTTTCTAAGTTAATTTTGACAGTAGAATGTTACACATTTCATAGAACATTACTTTCTCAGGTAAAATAAATAGACACACCAAACAATAGTGTTAAATGCTTTGATTACAACAAATTATAATTTTCTTTAATCTATAATTTTCTATTATGAGTGAGCTAATTGGTAAATAAAAGTCAAAAGGCACTTATGTTCCCATTATAGAAATGCTAAATTGTCAGGGTGACTACCATTAACCAAAGGCAACTTGTATTAAAACAGAAAATAATCTTTAAAAGCTGACCTTTATTTTATAAATTTTTCTGTCTTTATCACCTCCTATTAGTCTCTATTATCCTTTATGTTACCTGAAATCCATGAGTGAAATAATGTTATGAAAAAAAGTATAAGAATATTCTTTGAGAAACTAGAACTTCCAGATAGGGAAAAAAAGAACGGTTTGTGGGACAGAAATAGCCTTAATTCCACTTGACTCTCCAAGTCTTTCTTGATGTGCCTGTGCACATCAAAGCCCCAAAAGCCACAAACAGGAGTTTGCAGCAAAGAAAGTAACATTTTATTTTAGAAAATGGCCCATGCCCAGAGACAGATTAGCTAATGCTCAAAGCCCTGGCTCCCCATTGGCTTCTAGGGTGGGTTATATAAGGGAAAATCATTAATCATTGGCCTAAGGGAGCTAGGGTTTTTGGTCAGGGTCATCATGGTCCCTACTGATTGATCAGTACTGGTTGACAGTAGAATGTTACACATTTCATAGAACATTATTTTCTCAGGTAAAATAAATAGACACACCAAACAATAGTGTTGAATGTTTTGATTACAACAAATTATAATTTTCTTTCATCTATAATTCTTTATTATGAGTGATCATTGGTCCCTACTAAGGTAGCTCTGGTTGATCAGTTCATCTGGTCCTGATGTCAACCATGGTGTCACTTCATCTGATTTCCAGACTTTTCTGGGCCTGGAGCTGAAGCATAATTGTGGCCTTGATGTTATCTTTAGTTTGACTAAAACTCTGTTTCTGGGATCAACAGACCTGATGATTTTAGAAAATGGCCCATGCCATTTCTAAATCATTGTCCTGAGGGCTTAATAATAATTAAGGGAGTGGCTGTGCAAGGGAGGAGAAGGCAGGTGAGTCAGGGTGCTGCATGAGATTAGTTTGAATCAAAAGGAAGTCATCTGGTTAGACCGTGGCACAGTGGACAGAGCTTCAGACTGGGATGCAGAGGACCCAGGTTTGAAACCCGAAGGTCACTGGTTTGAGTGCGGGCTCACCAGCTTGAGCACAGGGTTGCTGGCTTAAGGCCAAAGGTTCCTGGCTTAAAGCCCAAGGTTGCTAGCTTGAGCAAGGGGTCACTCGCTTTGCTGTAGTCCCCCCCCCCACTGCACTCCTCTTCAAGGCACATATGAGAAAGCAATCAATGAACACCTAAGGTGCCGCAACAAAGAATTGATGCTTTTCATCTCTCTCCCTTCCTGTCTGTCTATCCCTATCATCTATCTCTCTCTTTCTCTGTCCCTGTCACAAAAAAATGGGAGAAAAGGAAGGAGAAGAGGTATATTAAAGAAATGAAACTACATGGTTATAATTTTCAAAATTAATTTTCATCAGAAAATGAAATAATTTATATAGAGTTTAATGAGTAGGGGTGAAACAAAAAAGATCTATTCATTCACTTATTTGTTAAACATTTAAAAAAACCTGCTGTGGCAAGGACTATAGTGGGTGCAACGACATATAGTCAGCAGATAAACAAATGAAAACAAAAGTCATGGTGTCTGCTTTCACTGTACATATATTTTGGAAGAGGAGAGGTTAATTAAATAGCTAATAAGTTAAAAATAACCACTCTTTCCAGTGCTGTGACATTCTTAGACATGCCTATGACAAAAGGACTTGATTTAAGATGTTGAACTTAAATGACAAATATGAAGAATTAGGCAAAATAGAGAAAGTATTCCATTTTGCTTTTTAGAAACTTCATGATTAATTTCAAAATAATACAGACTTGTATTATTCACAAGTGTTCCACTATATTCCCTTGTGTAGAGAAGCATTAATTATGCCCCACTGACCTGGGTGCACAGCCTACAGTTTTACTCCAAAAACAGTATCTCAGTGTCTTAGTGTACTTTAGACTAGGGTGACCTCACACTGCAATTTGCTCGGGTTATGCCTGTTGTCCTAGTTTAAATTTTTTTTTTTTACATAGAGAGAGAGTCAGAGAGAGGGATAGATAGAGACAGACAGACAGGAACACAGAGAGATGAGAAGCATCAATCATTAGTTTTTTGTTGTGACACCTTAGTTGTTCATTGATTGCTTTCTCATATGTGCCTTGACCGTGGGCCTTCAGCAGACCGAGAAATTCCTTGCTCGAGCTAGTGATCTTGGGTCCAAGCTGGTGAGCTTTGCTCAAATCAGCTGAGCCCACGCTCAAACTGGTGACTTCAGGGTCTTGAACCTGGGTCTTCCACATCCCAGTCCAACGTTCTATCCACTACGCCATCGCCTGGTCAGGCCTGGTTTAAATTTTTAATAGCTCACTAGTTTACGCTCAAAACTGTGCTTAATAAGCCAATACATTATACTGGCAACATTTTTTGCAGTCATATTTTACCCTAAATACTCACAAAAATATTTCATTGTGTGCCAAAACAAGTCTGTATTATTTTATATACAAGTAGTCAATGAGGAAGATAATACTCAAGAGGAAATTACTCTTAGAGCAACTTTGGTTTGAGTAAAGCAATTTCAATAGACTATTTAGACACATAATTTAAAACTTGTTTAAACAATATAGCCTTATCCTTGATAAAAGACAAATGATGAATATAATCAATTGACTATAATTACAAGAATTCTAGAAAAAAACCAGAGAGGGTGAGTTAACTACCAGTAATCAATGTCAAGGCAATTTAAGTTATTATTGTTGTTAATTTTTAAGGATAGTGTCTTTGTATATTTTAACTTTTCACCTCATTTTACAATCATTAATTCATTATCTTATTTATTCATTCAGTAAATATATCCTAAGTGCCCACTGTTCTATTCAAGGTGTTGGAAATATGGTGGGAAATAACACAGACTAAAAAGAATATTTTTCTAGAGCTTAATACTATGTAAGTACTTTTATATTTAAGAATGAATTATAAAAATAGCTAAAATTAAGTAATAGTATGTGATATTGCAAAATTAATATGAAGCTATAAAATATCCCCTAATTTTTGTGAGCAGTATAGTCAAAGAAAGAATCAGTATATAGAAATATAGGGTTAAGTTCAGGAAAAAAAGTTCAAATTGGCAGTATGCGGAGAGGCTTGCTATGATTAAGTATCAGATTTGTCTCTCAGCTTACCAAGGCCAAAAGGAAGAAAGAAAAATAGATTCCATAAGTAATCATTTTTTCCCTGTTGAGGAAAATATAATCCTCAAAAAATCCACAGATTTACTAGGAACAATTTCCAAATACGCACACAAGCACATATCCACAGAACTTTGAATAAAATGCATGAAACGAAAGGCTCAGGTCCACAGAGCTCCTTTACATAGGAATAAACCAGAAAACTCAGAAAAATACAATAATATTAAAAATAATTAATATATTTAATAACATTGGCAAAACAGAAATATTAAAGAATTGACATATTGAAAATCAATTTCAGATTAAAAAAACAACACTGATCCATTAATATACATTCCCCTCACAACCTAGAAACTAGAAGACCTACCTCACGAGCACAAGAGTTTAAAGAAGTTGTATAATTTATCATTATCATCACTATCATAAATAGCCTCAATAATTTAGTGTTTAAGTATGTGAGACATAAGTCAAATGCTTCACATTTATAATTTAAATTAAAATTAGGCCTTAAAAGCCTAAATACCCACTGTTTTGCAATTTCCAATTTTCAATAATGAAATAAGGATTCTAAAGACAGAATTGAAACTTAGTTCTAACTAGTCCTCAAAGCAAAAATTCATTATCAGTATGTTCTATTAAGTCCATAAAAAATGGAGTTGGATAATAAAGGTGAATATTTGTATAACTAAAATTTATAATATTCTTTTAAAATATGACATTGAAAAGATGACTGATAACATGATATAAAAGGAAAAAAATATAAACATAATTCTTTTTTAAATTTTATTTAGAAATTAAAATTAATGGGGTGACATTTATCTTTCAGAATATGTAAGTTTCAGATAAAGTTTTCTGTAGCATTTGAACTGTTGATTGTGTTGTGTGCCAATCACTCAAATTCAAATTAATTTTTGTCACCGTATATTCGTTCTTCTTTACTTCCTTGCCCCTGACATACCTTGTCTATCTGACCTATTCTATTAGCTAAACCTGCTACCTAATTTTTCAATTCATATATTGAGTTTTTCATGTCTGTTTGGTTTTTTATAAAATTTCAACTTCTTTGGTACTCATTTTATTTATTAATTTGTTTTTTGAGCTCATTAAATTGCCTATCTATGTTTCCTCACATCTCACTGAGTATTTTCAGAACTTCAGTTTTGAATTCTCTATCATTTAACTCCAGGGTTTCCATGTGATTGAGATTGCTTTCTCAAGATTTTTCATTTTCTTTCTGAACTACATTGTTCTCTTATGTAGCCATAGTATTCATTTTCTTCTTCCTTGATGATATTTGAGAGTGGTATTGTTAAGAAATCTAACTAAAGACAAAAAATAAAAATAAAATACAATGAAAATAGAAAAATTAAAAAGAAAAATCACAAAAAAACAAGAAGCAAAGCCAAAAACAACAAAAAAAAACCATCCACAAAAATAATAATAAAAATATAAAAATGAAAGAAAATTAAATTCAAAAAATATAAATAAAAGAGATTTTAGCCCTGGCCAGTTGGCTCAGTGCTAGAGCTTTGGCCTGGTGTGCAGATGTCCTGGGTTTGATTCCTGGTCAGGGCACACTGGAGAAGCAACCATCTGCTTCTCCACCATTCCTCCTGTCCCTTCTCTCTATTTCTCTCTTCCCCTCTTGCAGCCAAGGCTCCAATGGAGCAAGTTGGCCCAGGCGCTGAAGATGACACCATGGCCTCACCTCAGGTGCTAAAAGGGCTCCGATTTCAATGGGACAACAGCCCCAGATAGGCAGAGCATCACCCCCTAGTGGGCTTGCCCAGTGGATCCTGGTAGGGTGCATGTGGGAGTCTGTCTTCTCTGCCTCTCTGCTTCTCACTTAAGAAAAATACCAAAAAAATAAAAAACAAATAAAGGAGTTTTCATTTTTGAGAGGTTTTCTGTTTTCTTCTAGTAGCTGGCACTGTATTGCTGTACAAGTTTTAGCTCTGTGAAATTCCACAGAGATGCTGCTCTTGCAATGATGTTGGCAGAGCTGCAGTCACATTGTTGGTGGGGCATGTTGTGAGTGCTTTACAGTTTTAGCAATGGTGATGTCAGGCCTCTGGGCACTGCTTCCCAATAGACCTGGGGTCCTCTCAACAAACCCGAAGCCAGACATACAGCACTTCTGTTCTTCAGGGGAGAGAGTAGTTCTGGATAGCTAGCTGTGGGGTCTATCACTACCACTGTCCATATTGTGAGGTGAGGGAGGTGGGATCTGAGAGGCTGGGGGCTGCACTTTGTTTTTTTTCTGTCTCTGCTGAGTGCAGGCTGTGGGCTGACCAGGGAAACACTGGCCATGACCCCTCGTCCTGGCTGCATGTCCTCCAGCTCTCAATCTCTCCATTCCTCTTGGCAGAAGATTCCCGGCTTCCCTCTCTGGAACCCGCATGGACAAAAACCCAGACAGTTTGGGTTTCTCTCCTCTCCAGAGCCCACCTGGAGTGCATCTTATCCTCCAACCCCCCTTCTCAACCCTTCCCACCTTTAGTTGATTCCACCCACAGATCTTTTCAAGCAAGCTTTTGAGCCCAGTGGGGATTCCTTCCTTGTGTTATAGTTATTCAATTCATTGAAAGAAGTCAAGAGTGTCTCTCATACTGCCATTACTCTGACATCACCCTGAACATAATTCTTTAAAAGTCAGATTAAAACAAACTGAGAAATGTAATCATGTTTAATTAATAAAATCATTATTTCACATATAAAGATCCTCATTTATTAATATATTATACAATAGATACATATTCCATTAGAAATATTTTTATATTGAGGAAATAACTGGCCAATAATATTGCAGACATATTCATACTAAAAGTTATAAACTATGCAAATTAAAACAAAAAGTAATATTGTTGCTTTTATAATATACTATGGAAGCATGAAGTGAAATGAGGGAAATATCTCTTTTATATGTCACTATTTGAAGTACAAATTGATATGTCTTTCTGGGAATAGATTAGATAATACATATTAAATAGCTGATATACTATCATCATCACATACCTAGTAATTTCAGTTTAACTAATTGTTCTAATAAAATAATCTGAAATGTACACAGACAGGAAAAAATATAATGACTCCAATGCTATTTATGATAATATAAAAAAATAAAAATCTAAGTGCACACAAAAAAGCCAAAAGTTAAATATTCGTTGCAAATAGATAGGATAGAATTCTTTTATAAACTTATTGGTAAGATTATGTAATGTCTTAGAAACACATAATTTTTTATTAGATGAAAATAGAAATAATAAAAAAGTTGTATAAAATCATTATTTTGAGAAAACAATTCAAATGTTAGGTACAATATAGCCATAATATTGAGAAGAAGATAAGCTTGACCAGGGCAGGGGCTCAGTGAATAGAATGTCGAACTGGGATGCAGAGGACACAGGTTCGAGTCCCCAAGGTTGCCTGCTTGAGCATGTTCTCACCAGCTTGAGGATGGGGTCTCTGGCTTGAGCTGAGATCATAGACATGACCCCAAGGTTGCTGACTTTATCCCAAGGTCACTGGCTTGAGCAAGGGGCCACTCGCTCTGCTGTAGCCCCCCTGGTCAAGGAGCATATGAGAAAGCAGTCAATGAACAACTAAGGTATCGCAACTACAAATTGATACTTCTCATCTCTCTCCCTTCCTGCCTGTCTATCCCTATCAATCTCTCTCTCTGTCTCTGTCTCTCTTGCTAAAAAAAAAAGAAAAGAAAAGAAGCCTATAACACCACACTTATTAACTCAATACTGGAAGTAACTAACAATTCTAATAGAGGCTGTCTCTTAAGTGTAAGAACAATTTTCCATTTCTTTTTGTACTTCTTTGTATTTCTCATGTTATTATAATGCACAGGCAGTAATTTTATAATAAGGGAAGTTTTAAAATAGACTTAACAGAATGCCATATCTGTAAAATGATTAATTTTCTAAAAGCGCCATATCGCCTGACCTGTGGTGACGCAGTGGGTAAAGCATTGACCTGGAATGCTGAGGTCACTGGTTCAAAACCCTGGGCTTGCCTAGTCAAGGCACATATGGGAGTTGATGTTTTCTGCTCCTCCCCCTTTCTCTCTCTCTCTTTCTCTCCTCTCTCTAAAATGGATAACTAAAAATCTAAAAAAAATTTTTTAAGCATCATATCTGTGTTCTTTAGCCACACAACTTTGTTATTTCAATAATATATGAACACATAAGTGACACAGAGAAGTACTCAGAGGACTGATTTTTAAGTCACTTAAAATTTTTACATCATATTTATTTGTGATTGTTACCACTGATACATCATCAAGTATAAAGAGGCACCAATAATTTGGCTGTATTAAATCTTCTCTATATATTCCTTTTCTAGAAAATATGACAAAAGAGCATTGCTCCCCAGGATTAGAAATGTAATCAAATTCATAACTTCTTGTCAATGAAGTGTAATAGTAAAATAATCATCTTCTTCTTTTCTCTACCACTTGGTCTACTTTAAAGAAAAAATGAAAATTGCTGTAAGCACAGAGATAAGCACTGTGTATGGCCATCTTTTAAAAACATTATATCCTTCCAGAATTTAGCTCTTAATAAAGTTCTAGTGTTGCTTTCTCCATGTGGGCAGGATATGTTTTATTAAAGATCACAGGAGTTCTAAGAACATTTGAGAGAAACCTTCAAAATGTTTTTGGCAGGTAGTCAATTTACAAACCTGCCTGAGGAGGAAGGAAATTGGGTAACAGTTCTTAAAAGACATCAGCTCTGAATAGATATTATCCTCAAGAAAAGGAAATTGCATCTGGGTAACTTACCCTGAACCCAATTTTGTTTTTCATTGTGCAGTTGGCCTTCCTTAAATGGAAAGAAGAGAGAAATCTTCTTAATGCTCTTTCTTGGGTTGTCTAAAAGCCAAACTTATGTTTAATCCTATAAGAAAAAACCTGATACAGAAATATTTTTCTAAATGATAAATCTTCATTTTTAGTTTAGTTACATTTAGTCAATAGTTTACATAAAAGCGCACCCCAATGGTACATCAGATATTGGTCACTAGATAAGAAAAATCATAAGTATGGAGAAAAAAAGCCTACTGTTTGCCAGATAGTATGATGAACCCTATGGAAGATACAAATAAGAATATTAAGGCATGACTCCTGTTTTCTATGAGGTTACAGTTCATCTGATACGATACCAATTTATTGCATGCTTTCTCTCTTCCTGGAGCTGAACTAAGTACTTTGCAATGATTACTTCACTTAATCCTTCATAATGTCTTGAAATACATATTATTATCACTATTTTAAATGAAGCCATAAAATTCCAAGAGGTTAAGTATTTTGCCTAAGATGTTATATTGAGTTAAGTAGCAGAGTTGAGATTTGGAAAGCTGTCAGATTCCAAAATCATTGGTTTGAACACTATGCTAAACTACCTTCATCAGACAGTTTGGACAGGATTCCAACATGAATTAGTACATAATGCTTTGTTTTTACTAGTTTTTCTGCTTTGCTAAAATGGAAGACATTGTAAAGGATGTCTATTTAACGAAATGTTATGAGGCAGTTCACTTCTCTCTGGTTAGAGACATGGACTTACTGAATCTCAAATAATAAAAATATTAAATTAATATCAAATTAGCAAAATGCATATATTTGCACATTGAATTTTTGTTATATGCTCTAAACTGGGATGCAACTATTATTTTAAATTGGGGAGGCTATTTTTTCTATAATTTAACACTTGAATTAAGTTTCAACAATTTCTTCTCTTCATACCTCAATGCCACCACTTAGGTCAGCTAATGTATTACCTGTTGAATATCAAATTTTATCCACAATACCTTCCCCCTAATATATATATTTAAATGAGTTATTATACATGGAATTATTAATATGACCCTAATTAATAAATATTTTATTGTCAAGCATATTTGAGTCAATTTCTTTTTTTAAATGATTTATTTTTTTTGATAAACTATATATTCAGATTTATTAATAATGGCATTCACTGTTATATAATGTTATCATTTGCAACCATTTGCTAAAGTAAGTTATGGAAAGAAATTATTTTAATTGTAAGAGTATAGAATATACAAATAATATAATTTATGATAGAAAATTTTATTGCACATATGTTACTGGTGGGTATCTTGATTATGCTTGGCATTTATCCACCAGAATAACAGCACTTAAAACTGCACGGACTGTAGGACAAAGTAATTGCTTTGCAATAAAATGCTAAACTTTTTTTTTTTTTTTTTCATTTTTCTTAAGCTGGAAACAGGGAGAGACAGTCAGACAGACTCCCACATGCGCCCGACCGGGATCCACCCGGCACGCCCACCAGGGGCGACGCTCTGCCCACCAGGGGGCGATGCTCTGCCCATCCTGGGCGTCGCCATGTTGCGACCAGAGCCACTCTAGCGCCTGAGGCAGAGGCCACAGAGCCATCCCCAGAGCCCGGGCCATCTTTGCTCCAATGGAGCCTTGGCTGCGGGAGGGGAAGAGAGAGACAGAGAGGAAAGCGCGGCGAGGGGTGGAGAAGCAAATGGGCGCTTCTCCTGTGTGCCCTGGCCGGAATCGAACCTGGGTCCTCCGCACGCTAGGCCGACGCTCTACCACTGAGCCAACCGGCCAGGGCAAACTTTCTTTTTTTAATGAGAGTAAAGGAAAGACAAAGACAGACTCCCTGGTGTGCCCCAACTGGGATCCACCCAGCAACCCCTATCTGGGGCCAATGCTCTGCAAGTGCATCTCAGTTGCACTTGCAACTAAGCTATTTTTAGCACCTGATGCATAGGTGAGTCATCCTCAGTGCCCAGCCCAGGCCTGATGTGCTTGAATCAATTGAGCCATGGCTTCAGGAGAAGGAAAGAGAGTACAAGAGAGGGGGGAGGGAGAAGCAGATGGTCGCCTCTCCTGTGTGCCCTGACCAGAAATTGAACCCAGGACTTCCACATGTTGGGTTGACACTCTATAGCTGAGCCAGCTGGCCAGGGCAAGTGCTAAACTTTTGCTAAATCATTCAAGACTGAAAGTTGTGAATCAAATTAAAAGGACTATACTGGTACTAGAACTTTGGAATTTATGTTACTCGTTCCTCTCCAATGTGTAATTTATTGCTTTTGTTTTACTTTGTTTTGATTTACTGTATCAAGTTCTTATTTACTTATTATTTAAATTAAATTTATTGGAGGTGACATTGGTTAATAGATTATATAGGTTTCATGTATACATTTCTATGACACATCATCTGTATATTGCAACATGTACCCACTACCCAATATATGTCAACATATATTTGACCCCTTTTACCCTTTACCTTCACCCACCCACCTTCCTTCTGGTCATCACCATACTGTTGTCTGTGCTAAGGATAAAGAAGATGTGGTACTATATATGCAATGAAATACTACTCAAGTATAAAAGAAAGGATGAAATACTGCCATTTATGACAAAGTGGATCTTTAGAATATCATGTTAAGCGGAATAAGACAGAAAAAGTTAAGAACCATCTGATTTCACTTACATGTGGGATATAAAACTGGAAGCAAAATGGATAATTTAGAGTTCTCAGTTGTGCTCAAACGAAGAAACATACATATTTATGCTAGTTTATGTAGAACTAAAAATCAAAAACTTAGGGGTTAACTGAGAGAGAAATGGGACTTCTTTCCACAAATAATTAACAACTTGCCTGAGTGTCAACTGAATGTAAGTATCAAAATGGCCTGGGAGTCATTTAGAATTTTCCTCTTGGTTGTTTTTAGAAGGAGTTAAGGAGATCAATGCTATCAGTCATTTCACATTAATATCCTAATTAATCATAATGAACCTGGCACATTCAACAATGATGGAAGGCCTGTCATGAAGATATAATCACACCTCATTTTAAGAGAAAAGTTATGGAAACATGAGATAGCATTTATTTTGGTAATGGAGACGGCTCTTTTCATTTACTTAAAATTCATATCTGTGGCAAGTATAGTAATCTCCAGCCAGCATACTCAGTTGTTCAATACAGGCACTACATAAATCTGCTCAACAACATAAACATGCTGCCTCAGAGCGATCACATGAATTAAATAGCCTGTTTCATGGTGAGAGAAAAGTATAGAACAAAATTAATAATACAGCTACTGTATCTCAATGGGGAACTGCCCTCAAGCCTGAATCATTGCAGAAGAGATGTTAACAGAGCTGATTTTAGTTCGCATGAGCGTGAAAATGCCTGGGAACTCAGGAGGAAGGAGTAGAAGAGTTGATTTGGAAGCATGTTGTTAATTAGCTAACTTAACAGAAATGAAAGTCATGTAAAAAGCTAATTAAGTGAAATTTATGTGCATAATCTCAGTCTTTATTTTGAATACAGGTGAAGCAATATCTGAGCCAAGGAATCCAGCACCAGAAGTATGTTTCCATGAGATGAATGCTGATAAAAGGGATTGATTTCAGCTGTTCTTAAAGCTATGTTTTCATACTCTGGTGGTTTGCCAAGCTCAGCCATCCATGTTGATTCTGTGTTAAAAGGCACATGTTTTTTGCAACATTATCAGTAACGCTGAAAGTGTGAAAAATGTGATGCCAACTTTATTTTATTATCTAATTATAACTCCACACAGTCTTTTTTTTTTTTTTTTTTTTTTTTTTTTTTGTATTTTTCTGAAGCTGGAAACGGGGAGAGACAGTCAGACAGACTCCCGCATGCGCCCGACCGGGATCCACCCGGCACACCCACCAGGGGGCGACACTCTGCCCACCAGGGGGCGATGCTCTGCCCCTCCGGGGCGTCACTCTGCCGCGACCAGAGCCACTCTAGCGCCTGGGGCAGAGGCCAAGGAGCCATCCCCAGCGCCCGGGCCATCTTTGCTCCAATGGAGCCTTGGCTGCGGGAGGGGAAGAGAGAGACAGAGAGGAAGGAGGGGGTGGGGGTGGAGAAGCAAATGGGCGCTTCTCCTATGTGCCCTGGCCTGGAATCGAACCCGGGTCCCCCGCATGCCAGGCCGACGCTCTACCGCTGAGCTAACCGGCCAGGGCCTCCACACAGTCTTAATGTCATTTCTAACTCAGAAAGTACTGTGATGTTCCCTTCCACTCAGAATTGAAAAATCCAGATTAAGGTATAAAACCTTTGTGTTACCCCTTTAAAATTTATTTCTTGATATTTCTTTCACTAGTTTCAGGTTGGATTTTGTTCATAACATTTTGCACACTTCAAAAGCATACTTGAGGCCCTGGCTGGTTGGCTCAGTGGTAGAGCATCGGCCTGGTGTGTGGAAGTCCAGAGTTTGATACCCGGCCAGGGCACACATGAGAAGTGCCCATCTGCTTCTCCACCCTCCCCCTCTCTTTCCTCTCAATCTCTCTCTTCCCCTCCAGCAGCCAAGGCTCCATTGGAGCAAAGTTGGCCTGGGCACTGAGGATGGCTCCATGGCCTCTGTCTCAGGTGCTAGAATAGCTCCAGTTGCAGCTGAGCAATGCCCCAGATTGGCTGAGCATCGCCCCCTAGTGGGTAGGCCAGGTAGATCCCAGTCAGGTGCATGCAGGAGTCTGTCTGTTTGCCTCCCCCCACTTCTCATTTCAGAAAAATACAAAAGTAAATAAATAGATTTTTTTTAAAAGCATATTTAAGAATATATATTCTAAGAAATCCTCCTAAGAAAACTTGAAAATATTATTTATTGTTTTGGTGTGTCCACTTTAAATTTCAGAAAAGCTAATTTTATGTGAACCAGAGAAATATGCAGGAAGAATAGGTCATGTTTAAAGTCTTAAAATTCAAAATGTACTTAAAATTCAAATTATAACCTGATATCTCTTACTCAAATTTGTCCTCTGCCCCAAAAGTTATGGGGCTAGCACTCCCCACAAATATTAGGGCTAAAGTATAAAAGCCTGGAAAAATATGTTCCCTAAAGATGCTACAAGATATCATACACAATGAAAATATTATAATGCACTTGTAAACATAGCTTCAGTGTGCCAGTGCTCCAAATTAAGTCTGGGTGTATAATGCTGTGATTGATGTACTGGCAGACATGCATGTGGAACCAGCTACCAGACCTCTTGCCTAGTTGTGAGGACAGATCCCTGACTCAGTGAAGGGGACCCAAATAGCAGCGGTGTCTGGTGCTTATATTTGGCAGCAGTAGAAATGAATGTCAGTGATGACAGGTGATATCAACTACTTTGGAATCTCGTAGGATCCTTTGGCACAGAAAACAAATCCTATTCAGAGGACACTCTCAACCATAGTGCTATTGAGGCAGCTTCTAGAATATCTATAGTGGGTTCTAGAAAACAGGGTCAGAGCAGACTAGGGAGAGGAAAAGGGTCTGCATTAATGAGGGTGATGAGAAGAGCTGTTCCTTATTCATGTGGTAACCCTGCCCCCCAACCAGAGATTTCCTCTAAAACTAAGAGGTATTTCGAACAGGGCTCAAGTTCTAATAAAAGTGTGTCGTTGTAAGACCAGGAAATACTGTTTGTTTTGTGGTTTAGATTATAAAAATTATAAGACCTTTTTTCTTATAAGAGCCTTCCTAGAAAAATATTAAAAGTATTTACTAATTTTTACTTTTTCAAGCAAAGATGATGAGTCTGAGGTACTAATGGTGACTTTCAAAGCCTAGGCTGATACACATTTGATATTTGTGGAATGAGCATTACTTCATCTGTAAACAAGAATAGTTTTGTCTCTTTTCTATGCATATGCCTTATTTCTGGTCATCTTATTGATCATATACTTTTAATTCCATTGTCTAGAATATCTAGTGTAAGGCCTCAAGTGTGAATATTAAGGGGTCACTGACTCAGAAGACTGTACAAATGTTATCTGTCTTTAATGGCTTTACCCCACACTCAGCCTTAGAAAACATCCTTGTCATGTTCCTGATTCGATTAAAATGCTTTTGAAACTTTACCATTCACTATAATGTTTGTTATAGGTTTTTGAAAGGTATTCATTATTAAATTAAGAAAAGTATATTGCATTTTCAGGTTTCTATTCACTTTTAAAATTAATATGGAATTTAAATAGTTGCTTTCTCTGTATTATTTGGAATACTTGTCTTTTTAATCTATTATTCAGTCAGTACAGCATTTACATTAATAGATGTCTATGATGTTGATTCACTGTAACATTCCTGAGCTAACCTTCTTTTTTATAAAACCCAATTCAAATACCGCTTTTGATCTGGCAGCCAAAATAATATTTCCTTCCTCCTCTATATTTACCTTTTCTATATACTTTAGCACATTCTTTCTTGCGTTGTATCTAGGTAAGTTAATTTTGTCTCTCCTACTTTACTACTCTTCTTCATACTGCAAAGAATAATGGGTTAGAAGTCTGAGTTATTTAAATGGACTCCAGATCTTCCACCTAAAAAAATATTTTAAGGCTTTTCTTTTATATAAAATTAAGTTCATAATGCACACCTTGTCTGCCTTATAGAGGTTTTTTATAGTATCTAAATGAGATATGTTGATAATGGAATTATGTAAGTCTGGAAACTTCATACATATCACTTTTATTATTGATCATTAAGCTTCAAAATTTGCTAAAAAATTATTCAATATTATATATAATGGGAGATAAAATTACTTTGAAAAGTTCTTCAGATATCTATTTTAATAACATCTGAGTACGAATATGTAATAGCAATAGTGACACTGAAAGATTATCAGTTATCCCTCACATGTTATAAATCAGATTGCTTGTGGCTCACTACATAATCTGGGAGTGCAACATATCCCCTGCAAGAAGTGCAGGTTGAACTGGCACAAAGAAATCATTGTTCTACTTTAATCTCAAAGTTTAGTTTTTGAGATCATAATGAGAAAATAATATGGAAAAGAAGGATTTGTGAGAAGGGATTACAAATTCTAAAAAAATTTCCACCACATGCACACAAGAAAGTTTGGGTATCAGTTCATCAAATATGTCATGGGTATAGAAAACTCAGGATTTCAGGATATTCTGTAGGGTAAATAAAATAAATCATTTTTGTTTCATGAGTAAAAGGAGATCAACTTAGCAAATGGTCCATCTCTCAGTTAGTTATGATAATATCAAAACACCAAAACTTAGTGGCTTACCAATTATTAATTGTTACAACTCTACAGTTTGATATGAAGTAATACTGGTCTCACAGTCATGTGTCTGCGGTTAGCTGGGGAATCTTTAATGGCTGCTGATATAGGCTGATATTTGCTGGGATGAATATTAATTCTGGTCCACTTAGCTTTTCATCCTTGAGCATTTATCTCAGGCTTGCTTTCACAGTGAAGGTAAAGGACCATATAGATGGAACTACACTATGAAACACATCTTAAAGCCTAGGCTTGGGAATTAGCATAGAATCACTTCTACCACCACATCCTACTCTTTAAAGCAAATCACAGGGCCAGCCCAAATTCAGAGTGGAGAAAGACTTTATCTCTTGATGGGCACATCTGTAACCTCACATTACAATGGACATGAAGATGTGAGAAATAAGAGAATTGGGGGCATTTTGCAATCTGCCCAACCTACTCATGCAAAAATCCTCTAAAGAAGGTATTAGATATGGTGATAGAAAAGTAAAAAGTCAAGACAACTTGACCTAACTCCCATTTGGACATCTTGAGAGTGATTGTCATAGCATTCTAATGCCAAATAGAAAGTTGTTAAAGGGCCCTTGGTTAGAATATTCAGCTCTGTCTTTCTTGGGGCTAAAAATTCTGAATAAGGATTATATAGATGATGCTATTTACCCACACACAGGCCTGCAACATTGATAGGAAACTGAAGAACTATCATGCTCCTACTGTGTGAAAAAAAATTTATATGATCTCTTGCCCTTGACCAGCTAAAACACTAGAGGCCAACAAAGAATGAAAAGATTATCACACAGATTTTATTGTCACCCCTTTCTTTTCCTACCACCACAGGGTTGTGTATACTACCTCACATAAATTGGGGAGGAGATAGATTCCATCTTAGAGTGGAGAAGTATTGGAATTGGATCAGAACACTGAAAACTGAATATTTACTCAAGAGAAACTAGTGTGACAAAGTTATAAAAAAAAAAAAAAAGGAGATTCAGCCTGACCAGGTGGTGGTGCAGTGGATAGAGCATTGGACTGGGATGTGGAGGAGCTAGGTTCGAGACCCCAAGGTCGCCAGCTTGAGCACGGGCTCATCTGGTTTGAGCAAAGCTCACCAGCTTGGACCCAAGGTCGCTGGCTTGAGGAAGGGGTTACTGGGTCTGCTGAAGGCCCATGGTCAAGGCACATATGAGAAAGCAATCAGTGAACAACTAAGGTGTCGCAATGAAAAACTAATAATGGATGTTTCTCATCTCTCTCTGTTCTTGTCTGTCTGTCCCTATCTATCCCTCTCTCTGACTCTGTGTAAATAAAAAAGGAGATTCATATATCAGAAGGGGTTGAGATATGACAGTTTGTCAACCAAAAATAAATCTATTATCCAATGATTAGGGAGTTGAAATTAGCTCAGATATATAAAGTATAAGAAGTCAGGATTTCTTTGCGTATCAGAGAAGCAGTAAGAAACAGTTTTAGATTTTGTGGAGGCTCTTGTTTGAGAGAAATAAAATGTAATATATCACCTTTACAAATATTTTCCAAGCATATGATCATGTGAACACTTTTCACAGGCTCTTTCCGGGGTCTCCAAAGGGATTCATCCAAGTGAGGGACCCTGAACTTCAGCATCATTAGTTTCGCAGTAAATCTGCCTTTTATAGATATATGTATTAGAGTATTTTTATATGTGTATCATTAATGTACCTCTAAGTTTTTCAACAGAAATGTTTCTATAATTGGTGGCAAAACAAAGGTATTTATGTATTTAGACCAGAACATACTCTTGCAGGGGAAAAAGAGAAAAGAGTATTTGATTCTCTTCTGAGTTCAAATAGAAATGATCACTTTAGGGGTCTTGATTGAAAATCGCCTTAAGTATGTTTTGAAAAGCCTTGAAGATTAAAAAGCTTTGAAGACATATGAATGTGGAGGGTGAAGGCCCCAGGCTAGAGAGGCAGTAGAGTATTCTGCAGCTCATGGAGGTCATGGAGAGGAAACACCACTACCCAGTATCCACACAGTTATCTTTTTCCAAGCCTCTCAGGTCCAATAATTATGTTAGCTCAGCAAGAGGATCCTAACGTGCATTCCAGTTTTCTCCTCTTTTCTTCACAGCATTTCCCTTTGGTTATCAGGATCTAGCAGAATATTAAAGTTTATTTTTCTACTTTGATGAGCCCATATATAATTTTATATTCTTCAAGCTCTGTTCAGTTTTTCATGTTCCTAGTGGCCAAATTATGTATATAATTAACCTTTGTTTGTGAGCATAGCTTAACATGCTAAATGTTCGTGTCCAGTCTTTACCATGGGACTGGTGCCTCTGTCACTAGCCTTCATCATTTCCACAGAAGGATTATGTTGTTTTAGTCAAACCTAGATCAAAATAACTTTCATGAGTCTAGTTTATTATGATCTAATAATTAAGAAAACATTAGTCAACATTTTACCTGAATCACTTGATTTTCATATTTATATATTACTCAAAAACCTTTAACTGATAGTTGAACTTCATTCTATGTCTTTCTCAATACTTTATAACATGTCAAGATTTAAATATAATTTGGCATCATTATTTTATATTTAAACAGCTCCATGTAACACTCTTATTTAAAATTTAGGATTACCATCGTTCTTATTTAGTTTCCATTTAACTACTTTTCTGGAATCACAGTTTATAATTATGCATGCTAAAAATGACAATTTTTTTTGTATTCTCCTGTTCACAGGCTAAACAACTCTTTTTATATAGTCCATCATTTTTTGCCTTATACTCCACTGAACTATAAAAACCTACCCAACTATTTGAAATGGGTTTTAAACATTTACTAAGATATAAACTGAGATTCTAATCTTCCAAAACACTATGATGTCACTATAAAAATTTTAGAGGTACAAAGATAGATAGCTATGTAGCATTTATGGAGTGTTTTATATTATTTCTTAAAATGGTAATATAAGGCAAGCTGCTCATATAATTTCAACATTCTTTTTCTATAGTCAGGAGTATTTTTAGAAAAACATATAAAAGTTGAGTTTATCGTATGTAAGAAACCAATTTTCACGTCCTGACTTGTTCTTCATTCTTAACAATGGCTAAGCTAGTATGAATACAAGGTACTTCCATTTTCATGAGATATCCTACAAAATAGATGTCTTCACAAGCTCCTGTTTATATAGCATTCAGCCTATTCAATAAAGATGTTAAGCTTTTATAAAGCACTTATCACTGCTGTGTTGGACACCCCATTGACATAAATGAGCCACATCATTTTTGAGGGATCAAACATTTATTGACATGGACCTACATTCTAGAAATTTAAAACATGTCTGCCCTGTAAACAGTTATTAAAGACTTCTCTTAAAAATTTACCAGACAACATGAATAAGAGGGAATATTCCTTAAAGAAATAAAAACCAGTGCATGCTAAATGTTATAGAGGATGGAAATAGTGAAGTAGAAAGAAAGTCAAGCTTGGAGACGTAGGTCGAAATTCTAACAGAGCCACTAACTCATACTTTTGTATAAGCTGTTGATCTAAGATATCTTGCTAGGTATCAATCTCCTTATCTGTAACATTCTGTTATTAAACTCAAATAACATTGGTAAGATATATTTTATGAGCTCTAAAACTATGAAATAATATTTGCAAGAAAAAAAGAGAGAGGAGTCTGAGAGATCTGAGGAAATATAGTGATAATATACAAATAATCAGTAGATGCACAGTGCATATTAACAAGACCCTGAATATCTTGACAGTATAAAAATGTCTTACATTGCTTTAAAAATTCTCCTGAGTGTATTTAAGCAGAAAAACCCTTCAAACTCTTTTTATGTGGCATCTATTAATACACCAAAGAAATCCTACTCTAAGAGACAAACATTGAGAGCTTTGAACTGTTTTCTCCAATTTGAAAATACATTTTTCTGAAAACTCTACTCTCTTCCAAAGTATTTTTCCTGATCTTACGTGGCCTGGTTGAAGAGTTTAGTGCTATGTGACATTACCTCTCTAGTTTTGCCTGCACAGATGTGATCAGTGCCTTGGAGTTGCTCTATACATGCATAGAGATGAGTCACCCACACAGTCATCTTCTCAGCCTCTGCTCTGGTCTTTCCCTGAAGTTGTGCTCCTTGTCCTCTGCTCAGGGCTCACACTCTTTCCCCAACCCAAGCACATTCTCTCATAGTCCACAGACATCTACAGTTCTACTCAGGCTCTGGTTAGGAGCACAGGGTCTGGGACCCTGCCCCTAAAACCACACCCCCACCTAGCCAGACCTGAATATGAGCTCTGTAAGAGAAATAACGTCCCATTCTAAGAAGATAGAACAAAATAAACTAACCAACTAAATAGAAATGGTCTCATAGATACAGAGGACAGCCTGGCGGAAAAGGGAAAGGTTTAAAGGATGGGTTAAAAAAAAAGTGAAAGTATTAATTAAAAAAGAGCTCATAGACACAGACAACAGTGTGGTGATTATAGGATGGAGAAGGGGGTGGGAGGAAGTAGAAGAGGGGGGATAAATGGTGATGGAAGATTTGACTTAGGGTGGTGAACACACAATACAGTGTACAGATGATGTATTATAGAATGGTACACCTGAAACCTATGCAATTTTATTAACCAACGTCACCCCAATAAAGGCATTTTAAAAAATAATGATGATGATGATGCTGTCACTGCAGCAGCAAATAATAATAATAATAATAATAAAATTAAAAAGCAGCTCTTTGGTAATCTTATGCAGATAATTAAGCTGAAAACAAACAGGACTGCTTCAAAAGGAATAACTCTAACTGAAAATGTAATCCAAAATCAGTCCTTTTATTCAGTGCAATAGCTACTAAAGGATCTATTATCACAAGATGAAAAATATTTCTCTCTCCTATTAGGCTCACACTCTGACCCAGGCTGCACAGAACTCACGGCAACTGACTTTATGTTCTCTCGTGATCCAGCTGCTTTCCCATTCACCCTTCCTTGAATCCCTCCCCACTCACTCCTATTCTTCCAGGAGACACTGTTTCCTGAATATACTTACCTTAAACATACTATCTTGGCCCTGGACGGTTGGCTCAGTGGTAGAGCATCGGCCTGGCATGCAGAAGTCCTGGGTTTGATTCTCGGCCAGGGCACACAGGAGAAGCGCCCATCTGCTTCTCCACCCCTTCCCCTCTCCTTCCTCTCTGTCTCTCTCTTCCCTTCCCCTCCCATAGCTAAGGCTTCATTGGAGCAAAGTTGGCCCGGGTGCTGAGGATGGCTCCATGGCCTCTGCCTCAGGCACTAGAATGGCCCTGGTTGCAACAGAGCAACACCCCAGATGGGCAGAGCATCGCCCCCTGGTGGGCATGCTGGGTGGATCCCTGTCTGGCGCATGCGGGAGTCTGTCTTGATTGCCTCCCTATTTCCAACTTCAGAAAAAAACACAACATACTATCTTGTTTATAATTCATACTTACTAAAAGTTTAATGCCTTCATTCAGTAAAATTTAAGAAAAATATACTAGATTCTATTAGTGAGGTATCTTCTATTTTTAAGTATCTTAAAAAACACTTGGTTAAATAATAAAGAAAACATACCAGTTCGAGTAACTGAAATATTTAAAGAAATATGTTCTGAAGCTCAATTTAGAAGCTCAACAATATTATAAAATGTCAGATTCTTTTTGTTGTATTTTTCTTGCCTTTGGTGGTATGTGTTCCATCATAAGATTGCCTTACTCATTATAACTGATTGGCTATGCAAGCTTCATATATTATATGTGTTATTATTCATATCAATCAGGAAGAGTGAGAACTTCATCATTCTTGAAAATCATGCAATAATCTTAGAATTTATTCTGATTGGTTCAGTTAGGATATTTCCTCACCCCCCAAATTGAAATACTGAATGTCTTAGGTCTTGAATTACCAATTGCATAACAAAGGGTTGGACTGAATCGTTTGGAATAAGTCTATGTCTGGAAGTGAAGATGAGGTCAAAGCCACTGGAATCACATGGTTAGCTTCCTTAGGACAAGTGAAGGAAAGTATGAGTTTTTTTTGTTTGTTTGTTTGTTTTTTTGTATTTTTCTGAAGCTGGAAACAGGGAGAGACAGTCAGACAGACTCCCACATGCGCCCGACCGGGATCCACCCGGCACGCCCACCAGGGGCGAAGCTCTGCCCACCAGGGGGTGATACTCTGCCCCTCCGGGGCGTCACTCTGCCGCGACCAGAGCCACTCTAGCGCCTGGGGCAGAGGCCAAGGAGCCATCCCCAGCGCCTGGGCCATCTTTGCTCCAATGGAGCCTTGGCTGCGGGAGGGGAAGAGAGAGACAGAGAGGAAGGAGGAGGGGCGGGGGTGGAGAAGCAAATGGGCGCTTCTCCTATGTGCCCTGGCGGGGAATCGAATCCAGGTCCCCCGCACGCCAGGCCGACGCTCTACCACTGAGCCAACTGGCCAGGGCCGGAAAGTATGAGTTTTAGAGGCAACCATTATATCCTCTTTCTCTCTAACTTCAAAACCTGTATTTTATGAAAAAAAAAAAAATCTGAAAGAATTATAAACATTTCACAGGTTAATCCAAGCCCCAAAATGTCTACCACACTGAGAGTTTCCTTTGAAGGTCATTTGTCCCTCACTTAGAATATGCTGAAATATTACCCTTAATTAGTTTTGTTTTATACTGTGTAACATATCCTGTGCAGTTGATTGGTCTTAGGGTGGGCCTTTTGCCCAAAAGCAGAAAGTCTATCCGCTACAGAAAATGAAGAGAGCCAATCAGACTCTATCTTTGACTGCTGAGATACACAGTTTGTTACTGGAAGGATGCAATAAGCTAGAGTTAGAATCTTGAGGTCTCACAGGAAGCCAAAGTTCTGAGACAGAACTCTTGCAGGTTAGAAAGGGAGGAAGTCGGGCCTTAATGAAAGGAGACTAGAGATACAAAGGAAAGTCACAAATGCAGGAGAAAGGAGCAGAAAGAGCAGCCATGTCTGCAGTATTCTCATTCCTGATGATTTTCAGTCCCAGTTTCTTTACGACCAATTCAGTTCTCATTCAGAAATTCTTGCTGCTATTGTTGCTCTCCATATGTTATTTCATAGCCACCTGCCCTGAACATGTTGTATTTCAAATGAGTTTCTGGTCCACATAAATGATAGAAGCAAATTGAAGAATGTATTATGCAAGAATTATTGGTTTAACTAAATAATTCAGTGTGAATTTTTTTGAAAATAAAAATAACTATACTCCTGCCATATTTAAATATACCTTAAAAATTTACTTACTACATCCAAAAGCAATTGCTTAAAATGAGGTGTGCCATAATCAAACTTTTAAAAATATATATATTCTTTAAGATTGCTAACCAGAATTATGAAAAAGAAAAAAATGCAGGCACCACTTCCAGTGCTGCCCTTAAATGTCCTGGCCTCTTGCTAATATCAGCTGAACAGCAAGGGCTCTGGGCTAAAGATACATGGGGCTAGGATATGTGACTCTTATTTAGACATATGTGAATCTTCTCCTTGGTTAGTTAATTCAGGGCAAGTTGAAATGACTATTTCTAACATGTTAATTATATAGAAATGTTGATTTGCTTGCCCATTTATTATTAAATAAGTATGTTATCTAATTTGCAAAGTATTTTTAAAACACCTTTAGAAGAAAATAATTAAGATACTTCTAAATAGCCATTATTGAATTGAATAATCTGTTTTTTTCTCAGCAAAGTGGGAATACAGGGAACATACCTCAACATGATAAAAGCCATCTATGAAAAACCCACAGCCAACATCATACTCAATGGGCAAAAATTAACAGCAATTCCCTTAAGATCAGGAACAAGGCAGGGGTGCCCCCTTTCACCACTCTTATTTAACATAGTCCTGGAAGTCCTAGCCACAGCAATCAGACAAGAAGAAGAAATAAAAGGCATTCAAGTTGGAAAAGAAGAAGTAAAGCTATTATTATTTGCAGATGATATGATATTGTAGATAGAAAACCCTAAAGTCTCAGTCAAAAAACTACTGGACCTGATAAATGAATTCAGCAAAGTGGCAGGATATAAAATCAATACTCAGAAATCAGAGGCATTTTTATACACCAACAATGAACAGTCAGAAAGAGAAATTAAGGAAACAATACCCTTCACTATTAAAAACAAAAAAATAAAGTACCTAGGAGTAAACTTAACCAAGGAGACTAAAGACTTGTACTCAGAAAATTATAAAGCATTGATAAAAGAAATCAAGGAAGATACAAACAAGTGGAAGCATATACCGTGCTCATTGTTAGGAAGAATAAATATCATTAAAATGTCTATATTACCCAAAGCAATCTATAAATTCAATGCAATACCAATGACATACTTCAAAGATATAGATCACATATTACAAAAATTTATATGGAACCACAAAAGAACACGAATAGCCTCAGCAATCTTAAAAAAGAAGAATAAAGTGGGAGGTATCACACTTCCTGATATCAAGTTATACTACAAGGCCATTGTACTCAAAACAGCCTGGTACTGGCATAAGAACAGGCATATAGATCAGTGGAACAGAACAGAGAACCCAGAAATAAACCCACAGCTCTATGGACAACTGATATTTGACAAAGGAGGTAAGGAAATACAATGGAGTAAAGACAGCCTCTTTAACAAATGGTGTTGGGAAAATTAGACAGCTACCTGCAAAAAAATGAAACTAGATCACCAGCTTACACCACTCACAAAAATAAACTCAAAATGGATAAAAGACTTAAATGTAGTCCATGAAACCATAAGCATCTTAGAAGAAAACATAGGCAGTAAGCTCTCCAACATCTTTCGGAGCAATATATTTGCTGATTTATCTCCACGGAAAAGTGAAATAAAAGATAGGATAAACAAATGGGACTATATCAAACTAAAAAGCTTTTGCACAGCTAAAGAGAATAAGAACAGAATAAAAAGACTAATTACACAATGGGAGAACATATTTGACAATACATCTGCAAAATAAAGCACTTAGACAAGAAAAAAATATAAATTTTTAATTAAAAAATCAATAGATTTTAGATTCAAAATATGAGATGTAAAATATATTATCATACATCTAACTCATTATTTTCAAGGAAATTTTATTAAATACCTACATTCTTAGAGAGAAAATTTTCATTTCTATGCGAATCATCAACACTTGATCAATTAGTATGATAAATTAACTTCTAATATTTTGATGTCGAAAGAAAGTCGGTGAACTATTTTGCTTCTTAATGCATTGCTTCAGGCTGACTCTCAGACACTATGATAAGTTTCAAAACTATCTTCATAATATCTCTAGCTGTAAAGCAGTCAGATTTGGTAGGTGAGTGGATGTTTGGGACTCCTCCCTTAGCCTGAATGGGCTCCTTCAGCAAAATCTCTTCAAGTTTCAGATCTGTTCATTTAACATAGTAATACATTTGAAGGCCTTGGAGCACCCTTCTTAATTTCATTCTCCTTTCTCTTTTGTCTCCAGAAGTAATCCCTATCCTGACTTTGATTTTTATCCTTATTTTAATAATTTTAAATACTTTTATTACACATGTATTTATTAACAATACATAGTCATTTTTGCTTGTTTTTAGTGATTCAGTACTTGGTATGATATTGAGTTTATCATTTTCAACATAATTTTCCCATTCAACATTACGTTTCTGAAATGCATCAACTTTAATCACAAAAATCTGGTTCATTATTCATCACTGAATAAGTAAACAAATAAAGTGGTTAAGATTAAAGACTCAAACCAAACTAGATTAGAATTCTAGCTTTGATACTTATTAGCTTTGTTTTACATTAGATAAGGTATTTAACTTCACTGTACCTCATTTTTCTCACCTATAAAATGAAAAATCTTTAATAGTGTTATTTCACAGGTTTATGAAAAAGGTTATATATGTAGGTAAATCATGTAGAACAGCCCAACACAAAATAATTTAAGTTTATTAAATGCATTTTGTATATCATATTCCACTTTATAAAATCAACCCACTGTATCTTGTTGAATATTTAGACATTTAAAAAAATTTTTTTTACTGTTGTACATTGTGTTGCAGCCTATTGTTTATGGCACATCTTTGAAGATGTGCTTTTTCCATGATTTCTTCATTGCATATGTTGTGATTTGGAACTGCTGGATTATAAAAGACGCAGACCCTCACTAGCTACTGCCATGATACTCTCTGAAGTTGCTTCTTGATTTACAGTGAAATAATTTCTTATATTGGGACCACATTTAAATTTTAATAAAATAAAGTGTATTGTTCTCTTTTTAAAAAAATTAGTTCCCTTTATAGTTTTACTAATAAATTATTCCATATCCTAGAGCTATAAGGAAATGATATAAGCCTATCTTTTTTAAGTATAGATTACAAATACATACTATCTACTGAATATATTGTGAAAATGGGAGAGTTTTATTTTCTCTTTTAAACTATATTTTATTTGCTTCATATTATTATTACAAGTTTATATGTTTTAAATCAGAAAAATATTTCCACTGAAACAACAACAAAACAGTCTTTGGATTCTCAATGAATCCATTGCATTAAGTAAGGGAAAAGAAGACAGGAAAGCTAATATACATTGAGCCAGTTTGGCTCTGCCAGGTTTTTTCATATAAAGAAGAAACTCTCCTAACAGATCTCCCTGGAAGAGAATGTAAGTGCACATCACTCTCCATTTCCTTTGTGAATCATACTGATCAATTTTCAATTAATCAATCAACTACCTGTCCCAATGAAGTCAGGTAAGTAACATTCTACTGCCATTAAATAATTTTACATCATTTAATTCTCATAAGATTTCTGTGAAGTAGTTACAACTTCATCATTTTTACAGGAAACTAAGGCTAAGAGAAGTTATATAGTTTGCCCAAACATACCCAAGTTAACCGTGACAATACAGAAATTTTAATGCTCCAAATTTAATACCTTATTAATTGTCATCAGTTAGGTTTCTCTTAGATATAGTTTAATTTTAGACTTAGAATATCCTTGGGGACCCTAGCTGGTTGGCTCAGTGGTAGAGTGTTGGCCCAGCATGTGGATGTCCTGAGTTTGATTCCCAGTCAGGGCACACAGGAGAAGTACACATCTGCTTTTCCACCCCTCTCCCTCTTACTTCTCTCTCTTGTTCTCTCTCTATCCCTCCCTGCCCCTCCTACAGCCACTGCTAAATTGGAGTAAGTTGGCCCTGGGCACTGAGGATGGCTTCATGGCCTCTGCCTCAGTTGCTAACAGGAGCTGTGTTGCTGAGCAACAGAGCCATGCCCCAGATGGGCAGAGCATCACCCCCTAGTGGGCTTGCCAGGTGGATCCTGGGTGGGGCACATGTGGGAGGCTGTTTCCCTGCCTTCTCTCCTCTCACTGAATAAAAAAGAAAAGAATATCTTTGGGTTCATTCACAACTACTTCTGGGAAACATTATAATCCAAAGGACTAACTTTAAGTGAATTTTTATATTCTACTCATTTAAGTGAACCTCTAAGTCCTCCTCTAAATTCTATAACTCACTTAAGAATGTAAATATTTAGTGGCATAAAAAGAAAACTGGGGGCTCTGATGGAATTAGTCCCATCCTCAAGGTAATTATGAATTTTTATTGTACACAAAGTCAATTGTTATTTTAAAACGCTAGATATATTGAGAGGAAAACATTAGAAACATTTTTTAAAAAATTAAACCATCTATCTTCTATTTTAATTTCCTTCAAAAATTTGACTTCGGCTCATATCTTGACATAGCTGTATAAACATTAGAGTATGCTTTTACAAGCTAGTTACTTCCAGCATTGATGATAAAACCAAACACTCAAGGCCATTCTGAAAACTGAATTATGGACTACACAAAACTCAGCCACATCTTGAGCCATGTTCAAATGAGTGAAATGTTACAAATGTTCTAATGTGGATATTCTTTCAGTCACCAGACTGGCTATTGTTTGTAGCTATTCATTTGCTTGCACAATCCTCACTATGTTTTTGTTTTGCTGCATGTCTAATTGTAGGGCTCTTGCTACTATTATGAGTTTCCTAGTGATTAATACAGATGCCATATCAATTGCAATTATGTTTTGCTTGTTTGTTTGTTTGTTTGTTTGTTTTTTCCTGAAGCTGGAAACAGGGAGGCAGTCAGACAGACTCCTGCATGCTCCCAACCGGGATCCACCCGGCACGCCCACCAGGGGGCAATGCTCTGCCCATCCAGGGCATCGCTCTGTTGCGACCAGAGCCACTCTAGAGCCTGGGGCAGAGGCCAAGGAGCCATCCCCAGCGACCGGGCCATCTTTTGCTCCAATGGAGCCTCGGCTGCAGGAGGGGAAGAGAGAGACAGAGAGGAAGGAGAGGGGGAAGGGTGGAGAAGCAGATGGGCGCCTCTCCTGTGTGCCCTGGCCGGGAATCGAACCCAGGACTTCTGCACGCCAGGCCAACGCTCTACCACCAAGCCAACCGGCCAGGGCCGCAATTATGTTTTATCAATCATATGGACATAGAATCTTGCCAATGAACACCTGGGTAACTATTTGCCATGCACAAAGAACTTTATCTTCCTTTTTAACCTAATTTTATAACAAAGCCAAGCCTGTCTAGCTCAGGTATAATGAGCACAGATCTCAAAGCATAACATTGAACTTTATCATGTATTTTCATTGGTGAGTATTTGGCATTTTATTTTCTGAATGTAACAACATTTGGTCATCATAGACAAAGTCTAAGATACAAAAACAGTTTTTCCTCTGCAACGACAGCAGTACTTAGAAGTGCTTCCATAATGAAAATCTCCCTTAAATAAATCCCAGGTCTTTCTTCCTTACTGTATTGTTACAAAGGTGATTTAATTATATTTTCAAAGGAAAAGCTGCCTTTGCACTTTCCATTACTTTTATTTTTATCATTCCTTGAATTTTTCCAACTGGCTATAAAAGTCAACTGCCCTCTTCTAGGTTTGCTAGTTGAAAAATATATATATATATAAAACAGTAATCAATAGAGTGTGGTAGATATATGAATGGATTCTCAAGTCAAATTTCTGGGTTCAAATCTTGACTATTTTTACTACTGGGTAACTGTAAAAGAAAATCCCTTCTCAGAACTCCAAGTTCCTCATTGTTAAATGAATAAAAACAGAACAGATTTCCTAAGTTGGGTAAATGTTTAATAAACTAATACGTGAAATATATTTAGCATAACAGCTAGTACATATAAAATAGACAAATATGTCTAATGGTTTTAACCATGTCTGCTCTCAACACAATGTGCATATACAGGGATACAGGGTAGTGCAAAAGTAGGTTTACAGTGTGGGTATGTGAAACACAGTTTATTTTTTTATCATTTATTAATTATTATATTACTTTCCATATGAACAATGTTAAATCTACTTTTGCTCCACCCTCTACACGATGTTTGGTTTATTGCTTCTTCCTATAAATGTATCATTGTTTCTAATTTATTCCTTCTCTCTCTACATTTTTTTGTCACTGATGTCCCTGTTCTACACCTTTTCATGCTTGTTGGGTTATTTTGTTTATAAAGGTATTCATTTGCCCAACCTTTTAATCAATTAAGAAGAATCTTGTTTACTGCCCATGACAAAAGGTATAGATAGAATAAAGAAATTTGGCTTATAGCAGGAAATAAAATTTGACAAATTGGGCCCAGTATAAGGTCACAAGGAACAGTGAATGGGACCTGAGATGAGCATGACTGTCCCATATTTCTCTTAATACAATTAGTATAAGATATATATTTTTAAATGCTAAAACATAGTTGAACACTTACTCAACTTCAAGGCCATAAATTTCCAAGCCCATGTCTTATGTGTTAGGCCTAGAAATGACCTCAAAGGTTTAGAAATTACTTACGTTAAGGGAATCAAAGAACTAGAATTTACTGGATACCTCTTTTATGTGCCAGGTTCTGAGCTAGATACTTCAAAAAATTAAAAGGGCTGAAGAGAGGAAAAAAGATATAAAAAAAAATAGAACTGACATTTTCTGAGGTATTGCTGTGTTTCTATAGACAAAAGGATCATAGTCCACAAAGGCAAGCAAGACACATCATTTTCTTCAAGCAGAAGGTGACACTGAATTCTCATTCTACTGGGCTACCAGGAAACTCAAATTCACTTATGAACTTGTGGTGAGCTCTTTCCCCCTCCCTGGGATATGCACACATAAATTAGGGGATATTTTATCACTTCATATTCATTTTGAAATAGCCCCTAAATTTTGTGAGCAGTATATATAAGAGGTCTAGTTGGGCAACACAACAAAACAAAACTAGGAAAATGTGGCTCTGGCCGTTTGGCTCAGTGGTAGAGTGTTGTCTGGTGTATGAAAATCCTGGGTTTGATTCCCAGTCAGGACACAAAGAAGAAATGACCATCTGATCTGCTTCTTCACTCCTCATCCTCCCCTTCTCTCTCTCACTCTTTCTCTCTCTTCCCTTCCCACAGCCATGGCTCATATCAGCAAGATGGCCCTGGGCACTGAGATGGCTCCATGGCCTCACCTCAGGTGCTAAAATAGCTCACTTACCAAGCAACAAAGCAGTAGCCCCAGATGAGCAGAACTTCACCCCAGATGGGGGTTGCCAGGTGGATCCCCGTCAGGGTGAAAGCAGGAGTCTGTCTCTCTGCCTCCCTACTTCTCACTTGATAAATAATAAAAATAATAATAATAATGATAGTAATAATAAAAAGAAAAATGTTCTTGAGTACAGTTTAGTTCCTTGCAGGCAAGTAGCTCTGCTGCTTCCAAGTGAAGACTGGTTCAACCTGCTATAGGTTTCCATCTCTCTAGGTGTGCAAGGTTGGCATTGTCCCCTGTGGCTATCCCATTTTCCCAGTCTGGGATAATAAAAGTTCACACCAATATAGGAAACTTATAGTCAGGCTTGTTGACCTATTTGGGGAAAGTTCTTCTCTTTTCTTACTTCATTTGCTTCACTTTGCTCTTTTGGAGCCCTTTTAAAATGAACTCAACCTCAAAAAAACTAAAGGCACTTGGAAAACATCTTCAAATTGTAGACAAGTCCTGCCGGGGGTGAGGACGACAGAAACGCAAAGACCCGACTCTGGGGACCAGGTTCAGTGACGCAGATCCACTTTATTCAGGAAGTAAGCTAGCTTATATACACAGGTTCAGCCTATAGGGTGTTACAGCATGTCCTTCATAGCCAATGGCTGAAAAGATCAGGGAGCTGTGTGGTTTGTGCTAAGTCACTTCCTTATAGTGGGCGAGCTCCCTTCCTGGATGTGCCCAGGAGGGTTCTGGGAGCTGGAGTATTCTGACAGCATTGAATCAGCCACAGCTGCTAGGAATGTGCTCTGTGCTCCACCCACATCTCCCCTTTCTCTTTTAATTAAGGCCAATTGGACTTGATGAATGACAGCTTCCTGTTGTTGTAGCTTCTGAATGCTACCCATTATGCAATGGAACCCTAACAGGGGTCCCCAAACTTTTTACACAAGGGGCCAGCTCACTGTCCCTCAGACCGTTGGAGGGCCGCCACATACAGTGCTCCTCTCACTGACCACCAATGAAAGAGGTGCCCCTTCAGGAAGTGCAGTGGGGGGGCAGATAAATGGCCTCAGGGGACTGCATGTGGCCCGCGGGCCATAGTTTGGGGATGCCTGCGTAGAACTAAAACAACTATAATACCTATTATACTATATGCTAATAGATTAGCTGGATTAAATAATGAGGCAAGCTTCTATAATGTTTGACTAGTTAGGAAATAGAATGAGAGTCTTAAACAGGGGATTCCTCCTAGGGGTCAGGATGTCATTTCTCTCCCATTGTGTTATAGAGACCTTCTAGGTGCCATTAAACACAGTTCCATTTTGATTGTAAAAAATGGACGTAGGTCCATGCATGCCCCCTCCCACAAAGGTCCCAGTGTCCAAACACAGAACGGATGGCTTGCCATGGGCTGCGTATTGCATATGGTTGCAAGGCACATTACACAAATTACAACAACATGACAAATCATACAATTTCAACAATTACAGAGGTACACTTCACCAGTCTCTGAGCACTTTGCCAAAAGCACAAAATTTTCTGGGCCTTCTTTCTAGCCATGGGGAAAGCTTCCCAGGGCAGGGGAAGGGCCTCCAGCTAAGCCACTCCCCACCCCCATCAGGGCATTTCACATTGTCCAAAATCCGTAAGTTCATCCAACAAAGGAACCAGTGCTCACTCTGGTCGTAGTCCAGGAAATCAGTCCATGCACATGGGGTGTCAGCCATCCCCCTTATTCCTGCCATCCTGGCAGGTCTTACACTGTCCCAAGGAGGAGCACATGGCAATGGCAGTCAGCGTTTCCATCTCTGCTCTGGAGAGCATGATGGCGGCCACCCCTACGTTCCAAAATGTCAGCAAACCCACCAGTGGCTTAGCAGGCACTCCCTGCCATTCCAGCAGCCACTCAGCAATGCAAGCCTGGCTTCCGTTCATTCTCCCGCCGCAGCTGCCATCGTTTACCTTCTGGAGTCTGTGAATCGCAACTCCGGCCCAATTCTCCTTATCCTCCAAAGATGAACTGAAAACACCAGCTCGCACTGCTGGTCTCGAGCCCCGGGCTGCTGCCACCTGCGTCTGGGAGTCAGTGGTTACTATAGCACACATAAGCAAGACCAGAGCACCAGGGCCAAGGGGCCCGTCAGGGGCAGACCCTCCCCACCAAAACCTTCACATCCTCCCAGGTGATGGGGTGCACACACCAGCCACAAGGTCTTCTTTTGGAGCACTGAGGACCTCCTCCCATCAGGTATAGTTGGTGTGAAGAAGGCCAGGGCTGTGGCTTTGGACGGGTGAAGACTGAACCACTTAGTGGGTGCCCAAGAAACCCTGTCAAGCAGGTTGGGGGGTTCCTGGCATCCAATTTGGCTGAAAAACACAAGGATAACCTCTCCCTTGCGTTAGAAGAGAGTGTGATTCCCCGCTACTGTGCCGTGGCTGGGTCCTTTCAGCATCATTTCAGAGAGAGGGGCAGGGAAGAAAGAGAGCGAGAGATACAGAAAAATAGACAATACAGACAGACAGAAAGAAAAAAGACACATGGGGGCGTATAGGCTGGCCCATGGGTCTGCAGTAGGAACATGTGTTGGAGAAAATGGCATCTGAGAGGCTGGGGTGGGGCACTGAGTCCCAGCAGGGAATGCTGAAGTAGCAACTTCTGCTTTTCCCGGTGGCAGAGCTGATGGCACAGTTAGCAATTCGGTTGGTTTTGTTTCTGTGCACTCGGCTACAAACTCAGAGGCTGAACTACTTTCCTCCTCAATGGAGGGGGGAAAATAGGGAGGTAGAGGCTCCTCTGAAAGAGGAGTAGCCTGTAGGACCTTAGGGATCAGCGGAGGGTCCCCAGCAGGAGCACCAGTCAAGCAGGCGTGTATTGCCAATAAGGCAGGAGTGAGGCTGAGAGGGAAGGCCCGTCCCTCATGCACCTCGGCCAAATGAACACGTCGGAGAGCTTGGGCCCAAGTATCTGGGTCCCAGAGCTGCGTGTCCTCAATCCAGGGATTGAGACCAGAGAGAATCTCCCTGTAAGTGCAGAGATCCTTTTCACAAACTTCAACTCGCCTACTCTGCAATAGGGCGTGCAGGGCTCGAGCTTGCGGGGCTCGAGAGTGGGGGAGAAGGTTTCCCATCGCAGTGGGTCACTCTTCCGTCCCTTGGATGCTGGTTAGGTCCCTGCCCGATGTTGGGTGCCAGTTGTGGACAAGTCCTGCCAGGGGTGTGGACAACGAAGATGTAAATACCCGACTCCGGGGACCAGGTTCAGTGACGCAGATCCGATTTATTCAGGAAGTAAGCTAGGTTATATACACTGGTTCAGCCTATAGGAGCTGCGTGGTTGGCGCTACGTCACTTCCTTATAGCAGGCGAGCTTCCTTTCTGGGTGTGCCCAGGAGGCTTCTTGGAGCTGGAGTATTCTCACAGCATTGCATCAGCTACAGCTGCTAGAAACATGCTCTGTGCTCCACCCACATCAAATGACATCTTAGCCTAAACTAATCCTTTGAGATAAGAAAGCACAAATGCCTGACAACATCACAAAATGAAGAGAGAAGAAGAAAAAAAAAATGAACATAGCACAGAATGAAAATAGTGATATATTTTAATTCTTCAACTGCAATAAAAACAAAATAGTAGTTAATATCTCAATTGTCCTGACATACACTAGGTCTTTTACATGTGTAAACTAATGTGACATGCATTACCAATCCAACTTTACAAAAAGAAAACTTGGCCTCAGATTGATTAGCACCTGATAATATAGCTTAGAGCAGTGATTTTCAACCTTTTTTGAGCCATGGCACATTTTTTACATTTACAAAATCCTGGGGCACACCACCTACCAAAATGACACAAAATTACACTCTAACACAGTACATATTATACATATAGTTAATAATATAGTTTCTAAATGTATTTATACTCACTTAGTGTGAAACCTGGGCCTGTTTTGATGAACACAAAAGGGATATCCTGGCAGGAATGGTAGAAAGACACACACGAAGCTCTTCCTCAACAGTTCTCAGTCTCTCTCTGTTTTTTCTGTTTTTGTTTTTTTTTTTTTTTTCATTTTTCTGAAGCTGGAAACAGGAAGAGACAGTCAGACAGACTCCTGCATGCGCCCGACCGGGATCCACCCGGCACGCCCACCAGGGGCGATGCTCTGCCCACCAGGGGGCGATGTTCTGCCCATCCTGGGCGTCGCCATGTTGCGACCAGAGCCACTCTAGCGCCTGGGGCAGAGGCCACAGAGCCGTCCCCAGCGCCCGGGCCATCTTTGCTCCAATGGAGCCTCGGCTGCGGGAGGGGAAGAGAGAGACAGAGAGGGAAAGCGCGGCGGAGGGGTGGAGAAGCAAATGGGCGCTTCTCCTGTGTGCCCTGGCCGGGAATCGAACCCGGGTCCTCCGCACGCTAGGCCGACGCTCTACCGCTGAGCCAACCGGCCAGGGCTGTTTTTAGTTTTTATTGCAGTCAAGCTTGAGAAGCTCAGCTCACATAGATATGTGGTTGAAAATGAGAGCAATGTCAAAATAGCTTTGTTGGCCAGAATGGGGAACTTTTTGGCAACAGATAACCAAAAACTGTCCAAAGGAAGATCAGCAAACTTTAGCTTTAAACCACGGTCTTGTTTCAGTTCAATGAGTTCCTCTTGCTCCTTTAAAGTCATGTCCTTTCCAGCAACGGATACCTAGCTGTATGGGTCCCTAACCCAGTCAAGGCATTCTGTGAAGGCTGAAGAGAAATAAAATGACAACATCTTCTCAAGAGTTTTCAAATGTCTGCCAATCGCCTCGCATATTGCAGCAGTGTTGCCATCATGCTGTTTCTCAGTGAGTAGGAACATCTCAAGGTTGCCATGCTGCACATGTTGTTGCCAAAGCTGCACCTTTAAATGGAATCCGTTCATTTTATCAGTGCTTATAAGCTCTAGAAGGTGATTGGTCAGTCAGCGTTTCCTGTGCCTCCACTCTTCCTGTCACTGATAGCTGGAGGGATTGTGAGGGGAATGTTTATGTTTGAATGGAGGCGGCTGGTGGCGGGCCAGATAAATAGCCTCCATGGGCCGTATCTGGCATGCAGGCTGTAGTTTGGGGACCCATGTTTAATTTCCCCACAGCATACCTGACCATGTCTCATGGCACACTGGTTGAAAAACACTGGCTTAGAGAACTGGGCAAGGTGAGGTTAGAACCTGAGTGTACTTCCCTGCAAAAAAACAAGTTCTTTTTACTGGGCCATTCTGGTAGAAGACAAGAAGGTTCTTTGGGGAAGATAATATCATGAACCGGAGAAACAGTTATTCTTTTTGGCAGAAGCCACAAGCTGGAAAAAAGCAATGGCAAAAGTCAAACACTGGTCAGCTGAATCCCGGCTGGATAGCTCAGGTTAGAGCATTGTCCTGACATGCCAAGGTTGTGAGTTTAATCCTTGGTCAGGACACATACAAGAATCAACCAATGAATGCATAAATAAGTGAAGGAACAAATTGATATTTCTCTCTCTCTCTCTCTCTCTCTCTCAGTTTCTCTCTTTCTCTCCTTCCTCTCACTCTAAATCAATAAATTAAAAATAAACTGATTGGCTCTGGACCAATGTATGGTTCTCAGTGATTGAGAGTCACCATATTTCACATCTTACGCTGGATACTTCCTTGCATCTTGCAGTTATTGCCACTACAAAAATAAAGGTTCACTGTGGACTTTGAACTTCTGAGCTGCCTGTGCAAACCAGTTTCATGACCTTGCTGACAGAAGGGCTGAAAAAACATTTATCTAACCTTTTCAATTTTAATAAGAGAAGGCAGCTTTGCTAACTAACAAGATTCATGAAGTAGAGAAATCCTAAAATAGTGGAATGTATTCAGATGCAGATTGGCCAAAATGAAAGACAAGTGGCCTCTATATTAAATAAAGTATAGCTTAGATATTGGCATTTTAATAAAAACAAGGGTTTTATTTGAAAGGAAACAGATTGGTACCCTTCAGAGTGGCAGCTAACAGAGTGGCAGCTAACAGAGTGGCTTTTGGGGAAATCATTCCTAAGTGCATTGGGCTGCTACTCACTTGCAGAACAAAAATTACTGACTATTGGTTAAAATGCCATGTGAATTAATTTTCAGCCTCATTTATTCTCTGGTTGAGCATAAAGGCAATTTCAAAGAGAGAAAAATGGCCCCAATAGGTGTTACCACAAATCATTTGAGAGATAAAAAATATTAGCAACTAGTATAATTTAATTCCAAATTCAAACAACAATCATTGTAGTTAATAGTGCAAGGGGTGTACTTTGGAGATTCATAGAAAAGACAATTGTTTGTTCTTAGATTTCAGTGATTTCTTTTGGTTTCTAATTTGCTTATAATTGCTCCTGCACAAGATAAATACATTTAAGCACTGAATCCACTCTCTCTAAACCTTCTCACAAGGGGCTGAGCTGGATGATTTTATTCATTCTCTTTTCTAATTAATTATCTTCCTTCCACTGTAAGGTGAATAGTTCTTTGTTAACTGTTGGTTATTGTTGTTGTTTTTTCTATGACTGTCATGGATTGATAGTTTCTCTAATTACTTAAAATAATTTATCCATATAAGATGATTATAATGAAGGTTAAACAATCTCTAAGAATTGGGATGAAGTATACTTATTTCAGTTACTTATAATGTGTGAAAGTGATATGGTAGTGACAACCTTTGCATATTTTATGTATGCCTCTACTAGTAAAATAAATTAGCATACATTCATTTCTGGGTGATTGCATAATAGTGAATTAAAGACAAAATATAAATCTAAAATAAAGGTGATATTTACCATTTGCAGTCAGAGCAGAATCCTCTGGTGCTTTATTATCTCAAACTTGATAGGAATTGTTAGATTCAGATGACTAATTGTTTTAATCTCAAGCTCAGAGAACAAAAGCTCACCATTTATTGGGCTGGTAGAACACTTTATATAAACTCCCTTTTTCACAATGTATTCTGCACCAGAGTGATGGAAAAGAACAAGATTGAAAATTTTTAAACTGTGAAATTAGAGTGAAAAATAGGAAATAAGATTCTTAGTTTTGCTTTATTTCTTTTAATTTTTATTATTTTTTTTTTAAATTCAGTGAGAAGAGAGGAGGCAGACAGACTCCTGCATGTGCCCCAACTGGGATCCACCAGGCAAGCCCACTAGGGGGTGATGTTCTTTCTGCCTGTCTGGTGGCATTGCTTCAATGCTCAGCAACAGAGCTCTTCTTAGCACCTGAGGAAGAGGCCACAGAGCCATCCTTAGTGGCCGGGGTCAACTCACTCTAATCGAGCCATGGCAGCAGAAAGGGAAGACAGAGAAGAGAGAAGGGGAGGGGTGGAGAAGCAGATGGGTGCTTCTCCTGTGTGCTCTGATGAGGATTGAACCTGGGATATCTACATGTTGGGCCCACGCTCTACCACTGAGCCAACCAGCCAGGGCCAGAAATAAGACTCTTTAAGTTGTTTGTATTTATACCTCTAAGTTTGTTTCTGTATTGCTTCTTTTATTTTGACAATTTGTTTCCAAATGGCAAATTGCTTCCAAAGACATTTCTTATTATTAGAGTTCTTGGACACTCTGAGAGGTACTTCTAACATTCCCTTAAATTGATATATGGCCTTGAGAAATTAATTTAACCATTTTAATTTGGGGACATTATAAAGGAGATTCTGGAATGTGTTGATGGAAGCCTAAATGATCACAGTATGCTATCCCTTTTTTTTTTTTTTTTGTATTTTTCTGAAGCTGGAAACGGGGAGAGACAGTCAGACAGACTCCCGCATGCGCCCGACCGGGATCCACCCGGCATGCCCACCAGAGGCGACGCTCTTCCCACCAGGGGGCGATGCTCTGCCCCTCCAGGGCATCGCTCTGTTGAGACCAGAGCCACTCCAGTGCCTGGGGCATAGGCCAAGGAGCCATCCCCAGCGCCCGGGCCATCCTTGCTCCAATGGAGCCTCAGCTGCGGGAGGGGAAGAGAGAGACAGAGAGGAAAGGGGCGGGGGTGGAGAAGCAAATGGGCGCCTCTCCTGTGTGCCCTGGCTGGGAATCGAACCCGGGTCCCCCGCGTGCCAGGCCGATGCTCTACCGCTGAGCCAACTGGCCAGGGCTATGCTATCCCTTTTACCAAGTGTCCTTATATTTGCTGAAGGGGCACACTGCACAGTGTACCTTGAGTCTCTATGGTCACAATCCCCAATTAAGGAATCAGATGTCTAAATATGAAGGAAATATATACCACTAAAATCCTCTTGTGAATGTTAGTGAAGGACTAAAGGGAAATACTTGCTTCATAAGTACAAAAGAAGTTGCTGCTGCCTCAGAAACCAGGCATAACGTTTTCTACTCACACTGTATTAGAGCAGGATGGGTTCATCCAAAGAAAAACCCTTTAGATGACTAAAGCATACACACTTGTGATAAAGAGCAAAATAAGCCTTTATTTAAATGTTTTTGAAAATTTTTAAAAACATTACTTCATACCCTCAATTTTCTAAACAGAGGGTATTGACTATAACTGAAAGTTTTTTTAGATTATTATTAATCTCAGACTATTATTATTATTACAATGTTCAGCATAGATATAGTCACAGAGCAGTGTCTGATTCAGTTTTCCTATCTTCTTTGTTATCATATTATGAACTGTTCCTTCTCACACATTTATTTTTTTTTTATTTAGCAAGAGATCATGACAAGAAGATTTTTAAAAATAATTAGGACAAAAAGATTTTTAAAAATTATTTTGAGTAAAAAAATAAGTACAAGATGGTTTACCTTTTAAAAAATGGTTAGGATAAGAAGATTTTAAAATAAAAAGAAATTATCATGAGTCAAAAAATAAGAACACGATGGTTTACCTTTTAAAAAATGGTTAGACAAGAAGATTTTTAAATAAAAAGAAATTATTATGAGTCAAAAATAAGGACATGATAGTTTCTTTCAGTTGTGTTCTACAGTTATAAATGCAATCTCTTGAGAGATTTGTCTAGCAAATATGAAAGGTAATTGATTCTTTCATCTTTAACAATTTAAAGAACTTAACAAAATGTATGAAATCATAGCATGCAAGGCAATAAATATTAGACAATGAAAGTAAAATTTTCCTCAGACATAAGAAACAAATGAGATGAGTTCTATAACACTGGGGAACAATTTTTTTTTTCATTTTCTTTTGCATGAGGTTATAGAACGTTTTTTATATATTTTGGCATCACTGATTACAAATCTAAAATCTGTTTATTGGTGCATGCTCTAGTTTTTATGCAATTTTAATTTCTTTTTGTTACAGTTAATGGCATGCATTGGTTTTTAAATTGAAGTTAAAGGGCAATGACCCTTGGATTTAACATAACCACAAGGCAATTAATGTTTTACAAACATCACTTTTACATAATTGTATTTGTTTTTAAATGTAAAAAATTATTATCTGATAAAAACACCCTTTTATTTTGTTTTAAGATTGAATCATGGCTTCTTTGAGTAGGCATTAATGTAAGAATAGTCCTGACACCTTCTGTTATATATGTGGCTGTTACACACTTCAACATCAAAGGCACAATATTTTATCATTTATGACACGTGCATATATTGGCTATTTTCAAGTTCCCCTTGGATATCAAGACAAGAATTGGGCTCCTCATATTGTGTGTCATAATTGTAAGGAAATGCTTTGTGAGTGGACAAAAGGAAAATGCAAAGAAATGCCTTTTGGTATTCCCATGGTTTAGCGTGAACCTAAGGACCACAGTAGTGACTGTTATTTCTGTCCGATCCATACAAAGGGCATCGGTAAGAAAAAACGACATATGATCACATATCCTAATATTCCTTCAGCAATACAACCTATCCCACATTCTGAGACACTCCTGGTTCCAGTTTTCAATGGTTTTATTTCTTCTAAGGACAAAGAAAGTGAACATGTTCAAGTGTATTTTGAAAAGATGCATGAGGAAATGGTTGTAGAATCTGAAGGGTCTTCTTCTGATGCCAAGCAGTCATTAACCCCTTAGCAGTTTAGGCAACCTGAATTGAATGACTTAGTAAGAGATTTGGGCCTATCAAAGAAAGCAGCTGAGTTATTAACCTCCAGCCTTCAAGAAAAAAATGTGCTTCATCGGTCAGCTAAAGTATTTCATTTCAGGAAGCATGAACAAATTTTTGTGGACTTTTTTTCCAAAGACAAACACTTTGTTTACTGTCTTGATACCAGTAGTCTTCTCAGCCAGCTTGGTATTACTACATACAGATCAACAGTATGGTGGCTATTTCTTGACAGCTCTAAATGGAGTTTGAAATGTGTTCTCCTACACAACGGTAATGTTTATGCAGCTGTTCCAATAGGTTCTTCAACTTATCTGCAAGAAGATTATAATGACATAAAAATTGTCTTCAACTTACTGAAGTATGAGGAGCATAACTGGGTCATTTGTGTGGATTTTAAAATGGTAAATTTGCTGCTAGGACAACAGAGAGGTTTCACGAAGTATCCTTGCTTTCAGTGTTTGTGGGACAGCCAAGCTCGGAAGAAACACTGGACTCAGAAGGAGTGGCTGAAACATAAAGCTCTGGAAGTAGGGATGCAAAATATTATGAATGAACCTGTAGTTAATTGAGACAGGATCATTTTCCCCCCACTTCACATCAAACTTGGCTTAATGAAGCAGTTTGTACAGGCTTTGAATAAAAAAAAAGTGAATGCTTTCAACATATTATTTCTGCTTTTCCTGCCTTGTCTTTTAAGAAGATAAAAGCAGGTGTATTTGATGGACCTCAAATTTTATACTTTCACAAAGATGATGCTCAAGAAGACATTCTACTTCATTATGCGTTAAGATTCACTTCCTGAACAGTCACCTTGATAAGTTTCCTGAAAAAGAAATGGAGCTGTTAGTGATGAGCAGGGAGAATGCTTTCATCAAGATCTGAAGACAATGGAAGAGCGTTATCAGGGGCAATGGACAGAAATATGATGGCAGACCACTGCTGGAGCATCAAACAAGATTTTCCTCAACAAGTACACAAACGCAAGAGCTACAAATTCAAATTTTTGCCTGAAAAGAATTTAAATAAGTTTTGCATACATTTTATGATTAAAATAAGTCTTTTAATATGTTCTATTTTGAAATTGTAGACAAATTCTGGTGCAATCATTTTTTTTAGTGTATTAGTGTATTTACTGCATTATATAAATTATTATATTTTCACAAAGATGATGCCCAAGAAGATATTCTACTTCATTATGTTAAACTAAATGTTGAAAATTTTACAATAAGATAAAAACCTAAAATCTTGAGTTGCAAAAAATCTGTAGCTTACAGAAAAATCTGTTGCTTACAGATTTGAGATTTGCACACTCGAATTAGGTAAGAGCAAGTGTTTTTGTAGATGCAACAAAATTTTTTTCCCAGTGTAATCATTCAGCTTAGTGCTTGGAGAGTTTCTTAAACAAGACTGTCAGCAAGGGATCCAGCTCTATCCCAGAGCTTACTTGCCAGGGCCTCCAACTATCTTCTAAATGTTGTCCTTGAGTATTCAGCAGAGTACTTATTAACAAATTAATATAAGGACACTGAGATGAGTTGGATCCCAGTGCAATCACTGAGTTGCAGAACAGCACTGAGAATCTGTGAAGACTATACGGCTAGAATTCATATGACAGAGTACTGGACAGGAAAAAGTGAATAAACAGAGAGATCCAGTTATCCTCCTGTTTATGTTGTTATTGTTGTTTGTTTGTTTAAGTGAGAGGAGGGGAGATAGAAGACAGACTCCTGTATGCTCCCAGATGGGGCACACCAGCAACCCCCACCTGGGGCTGATGCTGAAATCAACTGAGCTATCCTCAGTACCCAGGGCTGTCACTTGGACCAAGGAAGCCATCCTCAGCTCCTGGAGCCACTCAAACCAACTCAGTCACTGGCTGTGAAGAAGGAGAAAGAGGGACACAGATGGTGGCTTCTTACATGTGCACTGATTGGGGATAGAACCAGGGATATCTGCATGCCTGGTTGATGCTCTATCCCTGAGTTAACTGGCCAGGGCCTCCAACTATCTTCTAAATGTTGTCCTTGAGTATTCAGCAGAGTACTTATTAACAAATTAATATAAGGACACTGAGATGAGGAAAGATTTACAAAAAGGATTAGAATTCATACTCTTGATGCTCACACGGTGCTGGGAATGGTGCCTGTGCCCACCAGACAGAAAGGAAACACACATAATTCACAGGGCATTGAGTATCCAGAAACGCTTTGTCTCAAAAATGGAATGATTCAACAGGAAGGGGTTGGGAACCTATGGCTTGCAAGGCAGATGTGGCTCTTTTGATGGCTGCATCTGGCTCGTAGACAAATTTTTAATTAAAAAATAATAATGTTAAAAATATAAAACATTCTCATGTATTACAATCTATTCATTTCTTACCTCTTATGTTTATGGCTGTGCGTGGCTGGAGCCAATCAAAGCTGTCCTCTGGGACAACACCAAATTTTTATTGAATAATGCATAAGGTAGACGGGTCATTGTGAGGTCAGGAAGTAAACTTCCCTCCTTTTAATCAAGTAGTCAGCAGCTAATTGCAGAAACCCTTTTGACAAAGAAGATGGGTAAAAGAAAAAAAGATGAAGAGTACCGTACTTTTCAGCAGGAATGGACAGAGAAATTCGCCTTTGTGGAGCAAGCAGGTTCTGCAGTGTGTCTAATATGAAATAATAAAATTGCATTGATGAAATGGTCAAATATAAAGTGGCACTTCCACAAACACCATACTACATTTGCATAAAAATATCCAGCGGGAGTCAGCAGGAAGAAAGTATGTCAAGAGCTACTGTGCAGAGTGCAAGCTAGTAAGCAGCAACTCTGTTTTTGGACCCAACAAGGTGACTGGAATTTAGCTAGCTTTGCTGGTGCTTTAGCAATTCATGCTTGATGTTGCAATGAATATTTTGATGACTTTTCAGATAAAGACAAGTTAATCAAATGAATAAAAGACATACCCCTGTCAACAAGAACTGTTCACGATCGTACCATCATGATGGCAAATCCAATTGAGGCAACACAAGTGAAGGACATAAATGCAGCATCATTCATTTCTCTCACTTTGGATAAGTCAACAGACGTAAGCCATTTATCCCAGTTCAGCGTGATTGCAAGGTATGCTGTCAGTGACACACTACATGAGGAAAGTCTTGCTGCTTTGCCTATGAAAGAGACAAGAGGGGAGGATTTATTCAAGTCTTTCACTGAGTTTGCTAAAGAAAAAAATCTACTGATGGATAAACTTATTTCGATGTGTACTGATGGCACTCTGTGTATGGTGGGGAAACACAGGATTAGTAGCGCTTCTTCATGAACATGAAAAGAGACCCATTTAAGTTTTCACTGCATCCTACATCTGGAGGCACTTTGTGCTCAGATGTGTGGCGAGCAGCTGGGTGAGGTGATGTCGCTGGTCATTCCATTGGTCAACTTTACTGTTGCCCGAGCTTTAAATGATAGACAGTTTAAAACACTGCTGGATGAAGTTGGGAATAAATATCCTGGTTTGCTTCTGCACAGCAATGTGCATTGGTTGTCAAGAGGGAAGGTTCTCAACCATTTTGCAGCTTGTCTGAGTGAAATCTGGACTTTTCTTGAAATGAAAAACATTGTGCATCCTGAGTTAGCTAACACTGAGTGGCTCCTGAGGTTCTACTATCTCGTGGACATGACTGAACATCAAAACCAGCTCAGTGTGAAAATGCAAGGCATTGGAAAGACAGTCTTATCCCTTCAGCAAGCAGTGTTTGCATTTGAAAACAAGCTGGAACTCTTCATCGCTGACATTAAAACAGGTCGTTTACTACACTTTGAAGAACTGGGAGAGTTTAAACATGCATGCACAGCAAGTGACCCTGCTCAACATCTTGATCTCCAGCAGCTAGCGGGCTTCACATCTAATCTCCTGCAATCATTCAAAGCACGCTTTGGAGAATTTTGTGAGTGCACCTGTCTTTTTAAGTTCATCACCCATCCACATGAGTGTGCAGTGGAGAGCACCAACCTGCATTACATCCCCGGTGTCTTCATCAGAGATTTTGAGCTACAAGCTGCTAACTTGAAGGCCTCAGACTTGTGGGTGAATAAGTTCAAGTCACTAAATGAAGATTTGGAAAGACTTGCATGACAGCAAGCAGAGTTGGTGAGCAAACACAAGTGGGGAGATATGAAAAAACTTCAACCCACAGACCAGCTGATTGTCACAACTTGGAACGCACTTTCTGTCACATACCACACACTGCAGCATGTGAGTATTGCTGTACTGACAATGTTTGGCTCTATGTATGCATGTGAGCAGTCTTTCTCACATCTAAAGAATGTTAAGACCAACCTACAATCACGTGTAATGGATGGAAGTCTCAATGCCTGCATGAAGCTTAACCTCACCACATATCAACCAGACTACAAAGCCATCAAGCAAAACCATGCAGCACCAGAAGTCACATTAATGGTAAGAAGTACTTTATTCATCATTGGTTAGCGACAGCATAACAATATTATTTAAAAAATTCAGAAACTTATTGTACTTTAAAAGTGTTGGTCTTACATAAAATGCACACATTTACTTGTATTTAGTGTTAAACTTATTGTATGGCTCTCACAGAATTACATTTTAAAATATGTGGTGTTCATGGCTTTCTCAGCCAAAAAGGTTCCTGACCCCTGATCTATACTAAGCATTTTCTGCTTTCACCTAACAAATCTTAAAAATGAAACTTAAAGAGGATAAAACTATTTACAGGTACTTAACTATGTCCCAGAACAAAGCTCCAGACTACATACAGAAATACAAAAATTAAGGTAATGAGTCAAAGAATGTGGTGACATTTATAAGCTAGAAACAACCCTTAATTTACAGTCACTAAATAAAATGGGGAGCTTGGTCCACCACAAGTAATTGAATTATTCTAACAACCTGACTGAGTATGAAGTAGACTCTTCCCTAGAGAGAGACGTTATCTGCTAATGAGTAAACTTAGTCCAGTGAGATGTGTACTGGACTTCTGAGTTACAAAACCATAAGACAATAAAATTAGGTTGTCTAAATCACTAAATTGGTGGTAATTTATTAGAGTAGTAACGAAAACTAAAATAATAACCAAATTACTTAAATTTTTTATAGAAGACAGAAAAAGAAAGAATCATTATATAGAGAGCCAAAAATATATGAACGTTAACAGAGTTCTTTTCAAAAGTAATGAAAATGAGAAGACAGTAGAAAACAATCTCTACTGTACTTAAAGGGGAAAAAAACCCCTATTAACCAGATTTCTGTACCCACTGCAATTACTTTTTAAAACAAAAGTAAAATAAAGACTTTTTCACACATGAAAAAGAAAAAGAAATTACCTTTAAAGACTTCCATTACAATAAATATTAAAGAACATCTTAAGGCAGAAAGAAAATGATACTAGATCAAAAAATAGATCTAAAGAAGGAATGAAGAAAGCTAGAAAATATAACAACGTGTAAATGTGTGAGAAATTTTTATCATCATTAGTTAACTGTCTTTAAGAGATAACTGACTATTTAAGCAATACTAATAATAGTATAGGGAATTTATAATATGATGCAAAGTTATGAAAAAAATAGCACAAAGATGAAAAGGGGAAAAACAAAGGTATACTATTGTCAGTTTTTTTAAGTATATTTAAACGGCTATAACATCACTTGAAGGTAGCCTGTGATAAGTTAAGCATGTTTACTATAAACCCCAAAGCAATCACTAAAAATATAGGTATTAATAAATAATGGTAAATAAAATAAATATAACCAACAAGAAAGATAAAATAGAATCATAAAAAGTTAATGCAGATAAAGGCAGAAAATGGTAACATAAACATTTAAAAATGGGGACAACAGCCTGACCTGTGGTGGTGCAGTGGATAAAGCGTTGACCTGGAAATGCTGAGGTCGCCGGTTCGAAACCCTGGGCTTGCCTGGTCAAGGCACATATGGGAGTTGATGCTTCCAGCTCCTCCCCCCTTCTCCCTCTCTGTCTCTCTCTCTCTCTCCTCTCTAAAAATGAATAAATAAAATAAAAATAAAATTTATTTAAAAATGGGGACAACAGAAAAATAATTGAAAGATAGTAGACTTAACCAGGGGTCCCCAAACTTTTTACACAGGGGCCAGTTCACTGTTCCTCAGACCGTTGGAGGGCGCCACATACAGTGCTCCTCTCACTGACCACCAATGAAAGAGGTGCCCCTTCCAGAAGTGCGGCGGGGGGGCAGATAAACGGCCTCAGAGGGCCACATGTGCCTGTGGGTCGTACTTTGTGGACACCTGCTTAAGCCTATCATTAATTATAATAAATATACTGCTCACAAAAATTAGAGGATATTTCAAAATGAATATGAAACTATAAAATATTTCCTAATTTTTGTGAGCAGTGTATAAATGACCTAAATAACACAAGTAAGTGTTACAGATTGTCAGCTTGCATACAAAAGCAATAGCTAATTCTATGTTGCCTATCAGAAACATACTTTAAAGACACAAATACAAAAAGAAAAAAAGAAAAAAGATATAACGTGCTAATACTAAATAAAAACAAGGCCAAAATGGCTACATTAATATCAGGGAAAAAAAGATTTTAGAACAAAGAATATTTCCAGAAATAAAAAAGGTCATTTTGTAATAATAAAGGAGTCATTCATTAAAAGAATATAATAATTCTAAAGTTTATGCAACTAATAAAAGAATTTGTACATACATGAGTCACAGACCTATATGGAGAACTAGACAATTCCAAAGTACTAGTCAGGAATTTTAATAATCATTAATGAGAGTTAACCTTTAAGAGAATATGAATAAGAGGATAATCTGTATAAAAGGAAAGTATACAGTTAATTTCTCTTTATGCATTCTAATTTAATAATTTAAATATTTTTTTAGCTTCTAGATATCATGACTTGCTAGATATCCTTTTAAGTATTAATTGTATTTACAACTTATATATCCTTGAAAGACTTTTAAAATTCATATAAATACATTATGAACAAGTATTTTGTGGGAAATTTTATAGAAATGGTGAAGAACAGACATAGTTTCTAACCACATGGTGTTTCAGTCTGGAGGGTGCAACCTAATAATAATAACAACTATAATAATAATAAAGAGTGTATGATGAATAAATTAATTACCATTCTAAAAAAATCTGTTATTAGCATCCATGTCACCATAGAGAGTTGGCCAGATAGATTTCTGGGTTGATCTACGTGTTTTTGAAAGTTCATAAACTCATATTTTAAGTTTCTGTAAGAGACCTAGGGAAAGGTAAAAATGGAAATGGGATGCTTCTCACTTGCATTAAAAAAGTATGCTCAAAAGAGAGTTTGTATCTGGGATAGTAGATCTAAGTGCAAACACCCATAGCTTGCCTTCTTCCTGTACCTATGATTGTGAGTGGAGAACATAATAGATCATACTTTTAAAATGACTGTTATCTTCATAAGAGACAAATATCCTTGGATCTTGCATTTAAAGAGGTAAAGGACAAAGTGGATTGGATCCATGTCTGCTTTGAAGGATGGTGTAAGTTGTACACTGCATAACACTAGGTTTATAAATACATGTATGATGTACACAAATACATACAGTGGCCTTTAATAGACTTCTATGTAAACTGCTGCTATAAACTTCTGAAAGAGAAAAACCCTGTTTTGGAGCTTTTAAACCCTATACTGATAGTAAATAGACTAAGATCTACTGATTTAGAACCTATGCAGAGTGCCAGGGCTCTCCTAAATCATCAGAAGAGAGGTTCTTGCTTTTTAGTTTCCAATACTGTAGTCTAGTAAACTTTGTCAAACAGGGTTTAATGGCATATGGCTAAATTAACAAATTCATTAGGTAACCAGAGATCTGGATCTAGCAAGCCTTTGAAGAGGTTGAGAGCTATTTGTGTCACCATCCTAAATAAACAACTGGAATGCAATTAAATGTGTATGTGTAGATTAACACAATGGGTATAAATATTCCCAAAGATTAATTTAATCACCATTCACTTCTATCTTCAAGTCTCATATTGAACTGAAACACAAATACTACTTAGTAAGACTAAGAGAGCTCTATTGCCAATGGTACAGTTGTAATAAAAAATCTTAAAATACCTTCCATAATATTTAAGTTTATGTCAGCCAAGAACTGTTCTGACGTATGATGTGTGCTAAGTTGGTACTTGCATAAGTCTTTAGTGGGTAATGATTTGGGAGGAACCTTAAAAAAATCTATTTAATATCAAATAATGTACCATGATTACTAACCTGGTGTGAATAAAAGCAGAGCAGGACTTCTTTCCACAGGTCTAGCTGACCTAATGCTTTTAATAGATAATAATTAGTCTAATCAATCACAATCTTTGCACTTTATATAGTACAATTCAATAGAACTAAAAGACATCTTCCCAGGGAAAATTATTGAGGTTATGAGTTAAGAATGCTGAGAAGCTGCAGGAGCTGACAGAAATTTTAACATTCACAGAGCTGGCTGAAATGGTCTTTACCACTAATGACTTGGCTCGCAGATCTTACTCAGATTTTGCAAAAGTAAATTCTGTTCTTTTCCACTATCTTTCCTCAATATAATTCTATTTATTTCCTTCTTTGTTTCACACATATTAGTTGAGAACCCTCTGTATGCCTGATACTTTGCTGGATAAGAGGGATGAAATGAGCAAAAACAGACCTCGAATCCGAACACTGAATTGAACCGACTTTACTGTAAAAAGTCCTAACTGTAAGATTAAACAGGAGAGTAATTAGTGTTTATTTCAGGTTGTTGACAGCTCAGAGCACTCTGTGTCTGTGCCTGAGGAGAACAGAGCGATAGAGAGGCCTGTGCAAAGCTGTGAAGGGCTTCAGAGAGAAAGTGAGTTCAGAATCTGTCTCCTGCTCGTGTCCTGAGGTGTAGGATAAAGGAATGACCTCTCTCCTTACTTCACTCTAACAGCAAAGTACAAAACACATTTTAAAAAAAGTCAATATATTAGTCTGAGCCTAACATTCAGATGTGCATTTCATATATGCAAATTCACTGTATTTATTATAGGAAGCAACATTTCACCAAAGTTGAGAGCATTGTAACAAAAATTAGCCTATTATACAATACAGTTTAAACATAATTTAACATCATATATAGGCAGAGATAGGAAACTAAATATTCATAAAGTGGTGCCAAATAATACTTAATCATTAAATGCAACAGTCATAAAATACCATGTGGTAAAAATACCACAATGATATTAAAATGAACTTCCATTCTTAACAGTTTCCCCAGGTTTTGGATATGTAAAAGCAACATAAATGTCTTCATGGTTATTCACATGAATACTGGAATTGGCTAAGAAGGAAATAGTTTGGTTTTTTTTTACTTCTCCAGAGAAGATAGCACTAGGAAAATTCATAGATAAATGTTGCTAAAAAGAAATGTGTGAAGAGCTGAGCAGAGAAAGAGCAGGAATCCAGTAATAATTCATCTGCCCTGAACCTGCCAGCTTCCAAAACTTACTCCTAGAAATTTGGCCACTGGTAACTTTTAGTGACAAGTTTGAGCCACTGGTGTATTCCATTCTCAAGGTCCAGTCCCTACTCCTAAAATCCACTCAAGTAGTGCTGGGATGGGTAACAATCCAGGCCAAAATTTATGAACTATGATTTTTTTGGAGAAGTTTTCATTGAAAGAAGCAAATCCTTTAAACAAATATAAGAGGACTAAAAATATTTTCCACAATGATAACTCTTGTCTTGTTTCTCTTTAGATTCTCTTACTCTTGGAAGTTTATACTGTGTAGCTTTTATAGAATCATTATCTTAGAATTCTAGAAGGCATATAGGTGAGTGACGTAGCAACAATTTTCCTTGAGTTCTTGTTTTCAGCTTCTCTTCAGGAGTTTGCAAAGTGCCAAATGACATATTTTTGTATGAGCCACAACAGCTGACATGAACGAGGAGGCAACAGGAATCCTGTGCATCAGTTAAGTTATAACACATAGGTCAGGCATTGCATACCGATTTGGGAGAAGAACAAAATCCCCAGATAACCTGTTTGTTTTTTCTATTTTTGTTTTTTGTTGTTGTTGTTGTTGTTATTCTTTTTCATGAGCACTTTTAAAGGTATAAAAGGAGAAGTTTCTATAGAGATGTGATTTGGGGATTCTATCCTAGTTTAACCCTCAGTCTCTTCTGGCTTTTCTCTGGTGGTTGTGTAATATAAGCCCTTGCTTTTCATAAGACAGATTATAGGTTGAGTCATGGTGACAAGTGGTGAGCAGCTCATTTACAAAATGTCTCTCCTCCCACAGAATTTAGAGTCAAATGGCAAAGCATGACAATTGTTCAGGTCTTTATTTATTAGAAAATGAAGAGATGTAGAAAAAATTTATGCCTGTCACCTTTTAGTTTGTGATTCCTAACTCTATCTTAACAGATGATGACATGATCTCTGATATGGGTAACAGGTAGACTACCGCTAACTTTGTTATGTTTTGTTCATACCAATGAATCATGATAACAAAAATAAAACTTTTCAATAAAGATGCACAACTGAATAAAAACATAGCCACTATGAATGCAGCATCTCATTATGATGTGTAATTGTACTGAAAGAAACTGCTGAATAGATTTAGAGAACATGTTCTCTGCCATAGTGAAATGTGGCTCTGATGACATGGAACTGTGCTTGAATCTTGGTCTATAATGTGGAAATATAACCCAAATGTATACAGGTTGCTTCATGTGCTTTATGTAATTAATTTTAATGAAATTTGACCTATCAGAGCAACTGTCCTCATGTACTAGAGAGAATTTGTTTAATTCTCTGGTAGTACTACTGGGTTTTGCTCTAATTAGTCAACATCCATATAATTACATTGATTCTGACAAAACATTCACACAGGTATAGACAGAATATCATTTTTGAAACTTCAAAAATCCATTAGACACATTGTCAAGAAAAGACTTGACAGTAAAGGTGATGTCATACTGACCAACAGAGATGCTCCCCTAAAAAGTATACTAATAAGAATTAAATTAATTCAAATTTACCATAGTTTAAAACTGAGAATCTTCTAGAGAAAAATACCTGATCGATATTTTTACATGCTCTGAATATCTGTGAAACTATGTATGTAGTCTTATATATGTAATAAACAAATACATGTAATGGCTACCAGACCAAAGTGAGGAGTGTGTTATTTACCTTTCTTTATTCATTTATTTTTTTTTTAGCCTTGAGGAGAACCTGGTTTGCTGGTGGAGAGTGAGTCTTCTGCTCTGTGTGTATGTGCATCTGGCAGGCTTAAGCAGAGTATAAATTAAATAATAATATTTTGATATAGCAAAGTGAGACTCGTATCAGTGGACTCACTGATAGTCCCATAAAGAAAAGCAGATAGAGTAATAAAGGACTGAATGCAAGCCAAATGGAGAATTTCAGTAGGAGTTATTTTATTAATGAAGTATGGAAATTTAAGCCAATTCACTTATTACTGTGTTTCCTGCTCTCACATATGTAAATTTAAAGAATAGGATTAGATGATTTCAGTAGTCTACAAAAAGCTATACACTTTATCACTTTGTGAACAAATAATATCAATGCATAAAACCATTATCTAATCACCATTGTTATTAAACTTTAATCTGAAGATTTTATCTAGTATAATAAGATAAGAAAAAGCAATTAAAGGTGTATCATTCTAGAAAAAATAAAAATATTTATTGTTAGATATGTTTGCATAAACAGAAAATAAAAAAGATACATAAAATGTATTTGATAGTTCCATAAAGAAAATAAGAATTTTTCATATTTTAACAAAAACAAATTTATAACATAATAAAAATAACAAATCTCATTTTCCATAATAAAATATATAAAGTAAAAGAATAAATTTAACAAGAAAAATGAAAATCTATATAAATAAAGTCATAATACATGGCAAAAATCAAAATTAATTTGAAGTCATGTATTATATCTGAGTAGGGAAAACCTAATATTTCAGATATTAATTCACAGAATGATCTGTGAATTTAATGTAATCTAATGTAAATCTAATTAAAACCCAAGAATATTTGGAAAAGAATAATGAGGAAAGATATGCCATGACGAGTACCGAAATGCACTCTAGAGCTACAAAATTTAATTGATAGGATACCAGCTCAAGAATGGAAAGTTCAAGGAAACAGAATAGAATCCAAAAATAAGCTTTTACTTAATATCGAGGATTCTGTACAAATTGATTCTAACAATTTTTGCCAGTTTCCTCATTATTTTTAAGAAAGAGACAATTTTCATAGTTCCATGCTACATCATTTTTACAGACATAACACATTCAATGCAATTTAAAAGCAGTTTTCTAAATGTGAATGGAATCTAAGAAAAATCAATAAAGTAGTGATTTAAAATTTCTAAATGTTATATATGTATATTCCAAAATGTACTAACACATGTAGTTAAAACTTCAGAATCTTTTGTCCTAAGTATTTTCTAGATTTCTTATAGTTTTGTATATTTCAACTTTCACTTCTCTCATAGTATTCTCATAAAATATTTATAAAAATAGAGTGATGTCACGGAAATGGTGCCCTGAGCAGCGCGTCCGACAGATCTCCCCAAAATTTCAACAGATTTATCAACTAGAAACAGAAAAATCTATCCTTGGAGCATCAGGGAGTTCCACACACACTGAAGGTGAAAGGGCTGCTTTCACTTGAAACTGAGAGTCGGGAGGTAGCTGAGGGTGTGGAGGAAGCTAACTGCGCACAGACATTCATTCAAGCCGGGGAGGGAATGTACCTGTGGTGAGTCAACCCACACGAGCAACTGCCTGCCCACATTCAGGAAGCCACAACCTGCGTGCTGTGAGCAACCGCCTGCGTACTGTGAGAAACCACGTGCCCCGCGCCATGGTCCAGCGCGCAACAAGTGTCCCCAGCGGCCGGTGCACTACACATCCCCAGCCGCTGCCATGCCCAGAGCACCCCATTCACCCCCGCACCCAGAGCATCCCATTCTCCTGCCCGCCCAGTGCACCCCAACCGCCAGCAGCAAGCGGGGAGTGTGCCAAAGCTAACTTCCCTACACCTGAGCTTCTCTCCGCTGGCGGGGCACCTCACCCAGCCATTCAAGCTAACAATCAAGTGTTGGGGGAGGGGTGCATGGACAGCTTGCAGTCTATCCTGGAGCACATCTGTGGATCCAATCACTGAAATTAGCTTAACCCACAGTCTACGCACCTCCCAACTGACCTACGGGGCTTTAATTGATAAGATCTCTCTCAGTTCAGCAATCCAAGACAAGAGGCATGATACTTTTTAGTGCCTCTTGCTAAAGGGGCGGGGGCACCTTCTGATTGACAGAGCCTTCATATTCAGGGATATACACTAACAAGAGGGACTTGGCAGATATTAAGACCTGTACTGCAGGCAGTGACTAGTGCATCTTCTTCCCAGCCAAAACAGGCTACAAAGTGTGGAAAGCCTGGGGAGAGTGGTCCCACAGAGTGCTAGGTGTGCTGAACAGGCCTAGAGGCTCATTGAAAGTCACCTTGAGAGCAATTGGCTCCCAGCCCCGCCTGATTATGCTGGCGGCTCTGACTGCCAGAGCCTTACCCAGAGCCCTGTGTTGAGTGGGGTTAGAGTGGGGATTTGCCAGCCCTTTGAGCCTCTTACTCCCCAGGCAGAGGCAGCCTCATAGCTGGATCACCAGGCTGCTAATTCAGGAAGGAGAGACTAGGAGAGAGGCTCCGGGAAAACACTCACATTGTTGGATCCTGCAAACTATAACAGGCCTTGACTACCAACGAGACAGAAGCCAACTATATGACATTGCCGTAGAATCTCATCAACTGCAAATTCCTACCTAAGCATGACACAGGGGCAGAGCCTGGGGTACAGAGTCACCACCAAGGAAGAGGGAGAGGAAAGAAAAATGAAGAAGTTAACCTCTCAAAATCAAGAAAAATCCACAGACTTTATAACTTGTTCCACTATTTTTTTTGTTTCTTTTATCTTCTTGCCTTTATTATTATTTCTATTTTCTCCACCTCAGTTCTTTTATTCTCTGCCCATCTTATTCTTCCCTTTTCTTGAACTACACTACCCATGAATTTTACATTTTATTTCTATTCTTCATCCTTACTCTCCATGAGGGTTACACTCCAAAACCCTTAACTCTCTCTCTCTTTTTGTTATTTTTCTTTTTTTTTTCCTTTCATTTTCCCCTTTTTCTTAATTCTTCCTTTCTATTAGTTTCTTCTTTTCACCTTTTACTTTTCCTCCCATTCAATCCTCAATAATGAACAAACTATTTAATTTGGGACTCAAGTTTTTTTTTTTTTGTGGCATTTTGGGTGCTTTTTACTTTGCTTTTTAACTCATTAGCATTCCTCTCAACCGAGAATCTCCATTCTATTTAGTCTTTTCTCCACTTAATAAAATAGATATTTTTTCTCCTTTTTTCTGTTTCCCTCTTATCCCTCTCATTAGATCTCTTAGTCAACCATCACTTACAAGCAAATTATTTTATACTTGACCAAGATTTTTTCCTTTTTTTCATTTTGTAGGTCCCTACTTCCTTTTTTGCCCCTTGAACACTTCCCCCCAACTCAGGCCCTTCGTTATAGGCAGTTTTTGTTCCATTCAGCATAATATAATTCATAGGTCATCTCAATATTTCCCTAAGGAAAGGGGGAGAGGAGGGAAAGAGAAGAAAGAAAAGGGGGTAAAATAATAAATTATTACTTTTTTTTGGGTTTTTCTCCTTTTTTTCCCCAAAAAACTTTTTTTATTTTTTATTCTTTATTAATTCTCATTAGTGCTATCAACAAGACCACCCTCAGATGCCATTAAGAAAAAGGAAATTGAATATCATGGATACAAAAGATAGAGAAGTAACTCAGATAGATGAGGAAAAATCTATAAAAAAAATTAATAGATTAGAAACCTTGGAGTTAAATGACAGAGAATTTAAAATAGAAATCCTAAAAATACTCAGAGATATACAAGAAAACACAGAAAGGCAATTTAGGGAGCTCAGAAAACAACTCAATGATCACAAAGAATATATTACCAAGGAAATTGAAACTATAAAAACAAATCAAACAGAAATGAAAAACTTAATTCACAAGCTGAAAAACGAGGTAACAAGTTTAGCTAATAGAACAGGCCAGATAGAAGGTAGGATTAGTGAAATAGAAGACAAGCAACTTGAGGCACAACAGAGAGAAGAAGAAACAGACTCAAAAAAAAAACCAAAAACAAAAACAAAAAAACGAGAAAGCCCTACAGGAATTGTCTGACTCCATCAAAAAGAATAACATAAGAATAATAGGTATATCAGAGGGAGAAGAGAGAGAAAATGGAATGGAGAATGTACTCAAACAAATAATAGACAAGAACTTCCCAAGCCTGTGGAAAGAACTAAAGCCTCAAATTCAAGAAGCAAACAGAACACCGAGTTTTCTTAACCACAACAAACCTACTCCAAGGCATATCATAATGAAGATGGCACAAACCAACAACAAAGAAAAAATTCTCAAGGCAGCCAGGGAAAAGAAGAATACAACATAAAAAGAAAAGCCTATTTGATTATCATCAGATTTCTCAGCAGAAACTCTACAAGCTAGAAGAGAGTGGACCCCAATATTTAAAGCCCTGAAAGAGAGGAACTTTCAGCCAAGAATACTATATCCATCAAAGCTATCCTTCAAGTAAGAAGGAGATATAAAAACATTAACAAATACAGAAAAGATGAGGGAATTTATCATCAGAAAGCCCCCACTCCAGGAAATACTAAAGGGGGTTTCCCAACCAGATTCTAAGAACAAAACAAAACAAAACCACAAGTAACAACTCCACCAAGAACACAATAAAACCAAATTTATACTGTGACAACAAAAAAAAGGGGGGGGGGGAGAGGATGGAGATTAACAGTAGCAAAGGACGATGAAGCACAGAAACACTCATAAGATAGGGTACTACAATGAATATGGTAGGTACCCTTTTCATTACTTAATGATAACAACCCTTGAAAAAACCACCACAGAAACACATGACTTAAAAAAGGTAGCAACAGAGGGAAGAAGTATGGAATACAAACAAACAAAAACAAATGATAGAAAAACAAAAGAAAAGAATCAAACAAGATATAAAACTAACAGAAAGCAATTTATAAAATGGCAATAGGGAACCCACAAGTGTCAATAATTACACTAAATGTAAATGGATTAAACTTACCAATAAAAAGACACAGAGTAGCAGAATGGATTAAAAAAGAAAATCCAACTATATGCTGCCTACAAGAAACACATCTAAGCAACAAGTATAAAAACAAATTCAAAGTGAAAGGCTGGAAAACAATACTCCAAGCAAATAACACCCAAAAAAAAGCAGGTGTAGCAATACTCATATCTAATAATGCTGACTACAACACAGCAAAAGTAATCAGAGACAAAAATGGTCATTTTATAATGATTAAGAGACCTGGAAATGCTGAGGTCGCCGGTTCAAAACCCTGGGCTTGCCTGGTCAAGGCACATATGGGAGTTGATGCTTCCAGCTCCTCCCCCCTTCTCTCTCTCTGTCTCTCTCTCTTCTGTCTCTCTCCTCTCTAAAAAATGAATAAATAAAGTAAAAAAAGAAAATATTAAAAAAAATAATGATTAAGGGGACACTGAATCAAGAAGACATAACAATTCTTAATATATATGCACCAAACCAAGAAGCACCAAAATATATAAGACAACTACTTATTGAACTAAAAACAAAAACTGGCAAAAATACAATCATACTTGGAGACCTTAATACACCACTGACAGCTCTAGATTGGTCATCCAAACAGAGAAACAATAAAGATATATTGGCCTTAAACAAAACACTAAAGCACCTGGATATGATAGACATCTACAGGACACTTCAACCCAAAGCGACAGAGTATACATTTTTCTCTAGTATACATGGAACATTCTCAAGAATTGACCATATGTTGGGCCACAAAAACAACATCAGCAAATTCAGAAAAATTAAAATTGTACCAAGCATATCTTCTGATCATAAAGCCTTGAAACTAGAATTCAACTGCAAAAAAGAGGGAAAAAAACCCACAAAAATGTGGAAAATAAACAACATACTTTTAAAAAATGAATGGGTCAAAGAAGAAATAAGTGCAGAGATCAAAAGATATATACGGACAAATGAAAATGACAATACGACATATCAGAATCTCTGGGATGCAGCAAAAGCAGTAATAAGAGGAAAGTTCATATCACTTCAGGCCTATATGAACAAACAAGAGAGAACCCAAGTGAACCACTTAACTTCACACCTTAAGGAACTAGAAAAAGAAGAACAAAGAAAACCCAAAACCAGCCGAAGAAAGAAGATAATAAAAGTCAGAGCAGAAATAAATAAAATAGAGAACAGAAAAACTATAGAAAAAATTAATAAAACAAGGAGCTGGTTATTTGAAAAGATCAACAAAATTGACAAACCCTTGGAAAGACTCACCAAGGAAAAAAGAGAAAGGACTCATATAAATAAAATCCAAAATGAAAGAGGAGAAATCACCACAGATATCATAGATATACAAAGAATTATTGTAGAATACTATGAAAAACTATATGCCACCAAATTCAACAATCTAGAAGAAATGGATAAATTCCTAGAACAATACAACCTTTCTAGACTGAGTCATGAAGAAGCAGAAAGCCTAAACAGACCAATTAGGAGGGAAGAAATAGAAAAAACTATTAAAAACCTCCCCAAAAATAATAGTCCAGGCCCAGACGGATATACCAGTGAATTCTATCAAACATTCAAAGAAGACTTGGTTCCTATTCTGCTCAAAGTCTTCCAAAAAATTAAAGAAGAAGCAATACTTCCAAACACATTTTATGAGGCCAACATAACCCTCTTACCGAACCTGGCAAGGACAGCACAAAGAAAGAAAACTACAGAACAATATCTCTAATGAATACAGATGCTAAAATACTAAACAAAATACTGGTAAATCGAATACAACAACATATTAAAAAAATAATACATCATGATCAAGTGGGATTCATCCCAGAATCTCAAGGATGGTTCAACATACATAAAACGGTTAATGTAATACACCATATCAACAAAGCAAAGAACAAAAACCACATGGTCTTATCAAAAGATGCAGAAAAGGCATTTGATAAAATACAACACAACTTTATATTTAAGACACTCAACAAAATGGGTATAGAAGGAAAATATCTCAACATGATAAAGGCCATATATGATAAACTATCAGCCAACATTATATTAAATGAAATAAAACTGAGGACTTTCCACCTTAAATCAGGAACAAGACAAGGTTCTCCACTCTCTCCACTCTTATTTAACGTGGTGCCAGAAGTTCTGGCCAGATCAATTAGACAAGAGAAAGAAATAAAAAGCATCCATATCGGAAAAGAAGAAGTAAAGGTATCACTTTTTGCAGATGATATGATCCTATACATCAAAAACCCAAAGGACTCCACAAAAAGATTATTAGAAACAATAAACCAATACAGTAAGGTTGCAGGATACAAAATTAACATACAAAAACCCATAGCCTTTCTATATGCCAACAATGAAATATTAGAAAACAAACTCAAAAAAATAATCCCCTTCACGATTGCAACAAAAAAAATAAAATACCTAGGAATAAACATAACAAAGAATGTAAAGGACCTATATAACGAAAACTACAAAGCATTGTTAAGAGAAATCAAAAAAGACACAATGAGGTGGAAAAATATTACTTGTTCTTGGATAGGAAGAATAAATATAATCAAAATGGCCATATTACCCAAAGCAATATACAAATTTATTGTAACTCCCATCAAAATTCCTATGACACTTTTTAAAGAAATGGAACAAAAAAATATTCAGATTAATATGGAACTATAAAAAGCCCTGAATAGCCAAAGCAATCCTAAGGAAAAAAGAATGAAGCTGGGGGCATTACAACACCTGACTTCAAACTATATTATAGGGCCACGACAATCAAAACAGCATGGTACTGGCAGAAAAATAGACACTCAGACCAATGGAACAGAATAGAAAGTCCAGAAATAAAACCACATATATGTTCAAATAGTTTTCAATAAAGCGGCCAACAACACACAATGGAGAAAAGAAAGCCTCTTCAACAAATGGTGCTGGGAAAACTGAAAAGCCACATTCAAAAGAATGAAACTCGACTACAGCTTGTCCCCGTGTACTAAAATTAATTCAAACTGGATCAAAGACCTAAATACAAGACCTGGAACAATAAAGTACATAGAAGAAGACATAGGTACTAAACTCATGGACCTGGGTTTTAAAGAACATTTTATGAATTTGACTCTAAAGGCAAGAGAAGTTAAGGCAAAGATAAATGAATGGGACTACATCAGACTAAAATGTTTTTGCTCAGCAAGAGAAACTGACATCAAAATAAACAGACAGCCAACTAAATGGGAAATGATATTTTCAAACAACAGTTCAGATAAGGGCCTAATATCCAAAATTTACAAAGAACTCATAAAACTCAACAACAAACAAACAAACAATCCAATAAAAAAATGGGAAGAGGACATGAACAGACACTTCTCCCAGGAAGAAATACAAATGGCCAACAGATATATGAAAAGATGCTCATCTTCATTAGTTATTAGAGAAATGCAAATCAAAACTACAATGAGATACTACCTCAAACCTGTTAGATTAGCTATTATCAAAAGATAGGTAATAGCAATGTTGGAGAGGCTGTGGAGAAAAAGGAACTCTCATTCACTGTTGGTGGGACTATAAATTAGTACAACCATTATGAAAGAAAGTACGGTGGTTCCTCAAAAAACTGAAAATAGAACTACCTTATGACTCAGCAATCCCTCTACTGGGTATATACCCCAAAACCTCAGAAACATTGATACGTAAAGACACATGTAGCCCCATGTTCATTGCAGCACTGTTCACAGTGGCCAAGACATGGAAACAACCAAAAAGCCCTTCAATAGAAGACTGGATAAAGAAGATGTAGCACATATACACTATGGACTACTACTCAGCCATAAGAAATGATGACATCAGATCATTTACAACAAAATGGTGGGATCTTGATAACATTATACGGAGTAAAATAAGTAAATCAGAAAAAAACAAGAACTACATTATTCCATACATTGGTGGGACATAAAAACAAGACTAAGAGACATGGACAAGAGTGTGGTGGTTACCACGGGTGGGGGGAGGGAGGATTCGGGAGGGAAGGAGGGAGAGGGGAAGGGGAGGGGGAGGAGCACAAAGAAAACTAGATAGATGGTGACGGAGGACAATCTGACTCTGGGTGATGGGTATGCAACATAATTGAATGACAAGATAACCTGGACATGTTTTCTTTGAATATATGTACCCTGATTTATTAATGTCACCCCATTAACATTAATAAAAATTTATTAAAAAATATTTTATAAAAATATTGATTCTATCTACTTTAAATTGTTTCTTTGACAGCTTAATATAATACAGGGTATGACACTCATTGGAAAATGTACATGTACTGTGACATGTAACAGGATGTTATTAACAGACCTCAACATCTCTTCTGCTGAATATAAGTACTAAATATCAAATAAAGTTGACCCCTGAATAACATGGGTTTGAACTGATGAGGTCCACTTATATGTGATTTTTTCCCAATAAATATTGTATATGCAATTTGTCTATCTTTTAGATTTCTTAATAATATTTTTATATCTCTGGCCTACTTTATTGTAAGAATACAGTATATATTGGGGTGGGGAATAAGTTCATAGCTTTTTTACCAAAGACTTTTATTTAAACAAAAAACAATAATTATATCAATAAGTTAATCAATTATATATTCGCCGTTGCTGTTTACAACCTCTTCCCACCTCTCGACCAATTTGTTGATGCTGGTCCGCCAAAAATCGCCTTGTTTGGTGTCAAATAAGTTGTTGAGCCAGTTTTTAAGGACCTCTTTGTTATCGAAGGTAACGCTCTTCATATGGTTTGACAGGGAGTGGAAAAGATGGTAATCGGTTGGTGCAAGGTCCGGAGAATACGGCGGATGCTGAAGGATCTCCCATTAGAGCTCTTGGAGTGCGGCTTTGACGACTTGTGCAACATGGGGCCTGGTATTGTCATGAAGGAGTATGGTTTGACCATGTCGATCAGGTCTTTTCAGTCGAATAGCCTCATTCACGCGGTGTAGCTGGGCAAGGTAGAGCTCCTTGTTGACCGTGGCATTCTTTTCGAGCATTTCCCAGTTCTTCATCGAATTCAGAAGGCCTTCCGCTGCAGCACGTGTCATCGACGCAAAATAAAAATATGTTAATCATGTTATTAGTAAGGCCTACAGTCAACAGTGGGCTATTAGTACTTAACTTTTGGGGAAGTCCAAAGTTATACCCGAATTTTCAACTTTACCAGGTGAGTACCCCTAACCTTCATATTGTTTAAGTGCGAACTTTAATACTTTTCAGAAGGAAAGAACTATGACACTCAAATCTCAAGCAAAAGTAGTCTTCAATTCAGCTATATTTTGATGATAACAATTTTGTTATATTTTATCATTTTACTTAGACAGTTTAATTTTAATGGGGTGACATTGGTCAACTAAAGTACATAGATTTAGAGAAAACATCTCCAGATTATTTTGACATTTGATTATGTTGTATACCCATCACCCAAAGTCATATTGTCCTCCGTCACCTTCTATTTGGTTTTCTTTATGCTCCTTCCCTCCCCCACCCTTTCCCTCTCCTCCCTTCCCCTCCCCCTGGTAACCACTGCACTCTTATCTATGTCCATGGGTCTCAATTTTTTTTTTTTTATGAAGCAGGAAACGGGGAGGCAGTCAGACAGACTCCCACATGCACCCGGCTGGAATCCACCCGGTATGCCCACCAGGGGGCGATGCTCTGCCCCTCTGGAGCATTACTCTGTTGTATCCAGAGCCATTCTTGCACCTGAAGCAGAGGCCACAGAGCCATCCTCAGCGCCTGGGCCATCTTTGCTCCAGTGGAGCCTCGGCTGCCGGAGGGGAAGAGAGAGACAGACAGGAAGAAGAGAGGGAGGGGTGGAGAAGCAGATGGGCACTTCTCCTGTGTGCCCTGGCCGGGAGTCGAACCCGGGACTCCTGCATGCCAGACCGACGCTCCACCACTGAGCCAACTGGCCAGGGCCAAGTCTCAATTTTGTGTCCCACCTATGTATGGAATCATACAGCTCTTAGTTTTTTCTGATTTACTTATTTCACTCAGTATAATGTTATCAAGGTCTGTTTATGTTGTCGTAAAATGATCCTATGTCATCATTTCTTAGGCTGAGTATTATTCCTTAGTACAGGGGTCCTCAAACTACGGCCCGCGGGCCGCATGCGACCCCCTGAGGCCATTTATCCGGCCCCTGCTGCACTTCTGGAAGGGGCACCTCCTTCATTGGCGGTCAGTGAGAGGAGCATAGTTCCCATTGAAATACTGGTCAGTTTGTTGATTTAAATTTACTTGTTCTTTATTTTAAATATTGTATTTGTTCCCGTTTTGTTTTTTTACTTTAAAATAAGATATGTGCAGTGTGCATAGGGATTTGTTCATAGTTTTATTTATAGTCCGGCCCTCCAACGGTCTGAGGGACAGTGAACTGGCCCCCTGTGTAAAAAGTTTGGTGACCCCTGCCTTAGTATATATATACACAATATCTTCTCTATACAATCTCCTACTAAAGGGCTTTTTGGTTATTTCCATGTCTTGGACACTGTAAACAATGCTGCAATGAACATGGGGCTGCATGTGTCTTTACGTACCAATGTTTTTTAGTTTTGGGGGTATATACCCAGTAGAAGGGATTGCTGGGTCATATGGTAGTTCAATTCTTAATTTTTTAAGGAACCACCATATTTTCTTCCATAATGGTTGTACTACTTTACATTCCCACCAACAGTAAATGAGGGTTCCTTTTTCTCCACAGCCTCTTCAACACTTATTACTTGTCTTGTTGATACAAGTTAATCTAACAGATATGAGGTGGTATCATTTCTTTGTAGTTTTGATTTGCATTTTTCTAATAGCTGGTGAAGATGAGCATCTTTTTATCTATTGACCATTTGTATTTCTTCTTGGGAGAAGTGTCTGTTCATGTCCTCTTCCCATTTTTTATTGGATTGTTTGCTTGTTTGTTGTTGAGTTTTGTGAGTTCTTTGTATATTTTGGATATTAGGCCCTTAACTGAGCTGTAGTTTGAAAATATCATCTTCTATTTAGTTGGCTGTCTGTTTTGTTTCCAGTTTCTTTTGCTGTGCAGAAGCTTCTTAGTTTGATGTAGTCCCAGTCATTTATCTTTGCCCTCACTTCCCTTGCCTTTGGAGTCAAATTCATAAAATGTTCTCTATGGCGAAGATCAATGAGTTTAGCACCTATGTTTTCTTCTATGTAATTTATTGTTTCGATCTTATATTTAGGTCTTTGATCCATTTTGAATTAATTTTTGTACAAGGAAACCAACTATAGTTGAGTTTCATTCTTTTGCACATGGCTTTTCAATTTTTCCAGCACCATTTATTGAAGAGGCCTTCTTTTCTCCATTGAGTGTTTTTGGCCTCTTTATCAAAGATGATTTGACCATATATATGTGGTTTTATTTCTGGGCTCTCTATTCTGTTCCATTGGTCTGAGTGTCTATTTTTATGCCAATTCCATGCTGTTTTGTTTATTGTAGCTCTGGAGTATAATTTAAAGTCAGATATTATATATAATACCCCCAGCTTCATTTTTTTTCCTGAGGATTACTACTCGGGTTTTTTGATGGTTTCATATAAAACTGATAATTTTTTGTTCTGTTTCTTTAAAAAATGACATTGGGCCTGACCTGTGGTGGCACAGTGGGATAAAGCGTCGACCTGGAAGTGCTGAGGTCACCGGTTCAAAACCCTGGGCTTGCCTGGTCAAGGCACATATGGGAGTTGATGCTTCCAGCTCCTCCCCCCTTCTCTCTCTCTGTTTCTCCTCTCTCTCTCTTTCTGTCTCTCTCTCTCCTCTCTAAAATGAATAAATAAATAAATAAATAAAATCTTAAAAAAATGACATTGGAATTTTGATGATAATTGCATTAAATTTGTATATTGCTTTGGGTAATATAGTCATTTTAACTATATTTATTCTTCCTATCCAAGAACAAGGAATATTTTTCCATTTCATTGTGTCTTTCTCAATTTCCTCTAACAATGCTTTGTAGCTTTCATTATATAGGTCCTTAACGTTCTTTGTTATGTTTATTTCTAGGTATTTTACTTTTTTTGTTGCAACCATAAAAGGAATTATGTTTTTTTTAGTTCATTCTCTAAAATTTTATTGTTGGCATATAAGAAATCAATAGACTTCTGAATATTAATTTTGAATCCTGCGACCTTACTGTATTAGTTTATTGTTTCTAGTAGCCTTTCTGTGGAATCTTTGGGGTTTTCGATGTACAGGATCATACCATTGCAAAAAGTGAAACTTTTACTTCTTCTTTCCCAATATGAATGCCTTTTATTTCTTTCTCTTGTCTGATTGCTCTGGCTAGAACTTCCAGCACTACATTGAATAAGAGTGGAGAGAGTGAACAGTCTTGTCTCATTCCTGATTTTAGAGGAAAAGTTTTCAGTTTTTTTCCACTTAATATGATGTTAAATGCTGGTTTGTGATAAATAGCCTTTATTATGTTGAGATATTTTCCTTCTATACCTATTTTGTTGAGTGCTTTAAACATAAATGATGATGTATTTTATCAAATGCCTTTTATGCTTTATTTGACAGGACCACATGGTTCTTGTTCTTTGTTTTGTTGATTATGATGTGTTATGTTAATTGTTTTATGTATGTTGAACCATCCTTGTGATTCTGAGATGACTCCCACTTGATCATGGTGAATTTTTTTTTAATGTATTGTTGTATTTGATTTGCTAGTATTTTGTTTAGGATTTTTGCATCTGTATTCATTAGAGATACTGGTCTGTAGTTTTCTTTTTTTGTGTGTTGTTCTTGCCAGGTTTTGGTGTGAGGGTTATGTTGGCCACATAAAATGTGTTTGGAAGTATTGCTTTTTCTTCAAATTTTTGGAAGACTTTGAGTAAGATAGGAACTAAATCTTCATTGAATGTTTGATAGAATTCACTAGTATAGCCATCTGGCCCTGGACTTTTATTTTGGGAGGTTTTTGATAGTTGTTTCAATTTCCTCCCTGCTTATGGGTCTGTTTAGGCTTTTTGCTTCTTCATGATTTCGTCTAGGAAGACTGTATTGTCCTAGGAATTTAACTATTTCTTCTAGAGTATTAAATTTGGTGGCATATAATTTTTCATAGTATTCTACAATAATTCTTTGTATATCTATGATGTCTGTGGTAATTTCTCTTCTTTCATTTTGGATTTTGTTTATATGAGTTCTTTCTCTTTTTTCCCTAGTGAATCTTGCCAAGGGTTTGTCCTTTTTTTTATTTATCTTTTCAAAGAACCAGCTCCTTGTTTTATTGATTTTTTCCTATAATGTTTCTGTTCTCTATTTCATTTATTTCTGCTCTGATATTTATTATTTCCTTTCTTCTGCTGGTTTTGAGTTGCCTTTGTTCTTCTTTGTCTAGTTTCATAAGATGTGATGTTAAGTTGTTTCCTTGGGCTCTCTCTCGTTTGTTCATAAAAGCCTATAATGATATGCACTTTCCTCTTATTACTGCTTTCGCTGTATTTCAGAGATTCTGATATGTCGTGTTGTCGTTTTCATTTGTCTGTATATATATTTTTTATCTCTTCTTTTATTTCTCCTTTGACCCAGACATTTTTTAGAAGTATGTTGTTTAATTTCCACATGGGCGTGTTTACTTTTTTTGCAGTTGAATTCTAGTTTCAAAGCCTCATGGTCAGAGAGTATGCTTGGTATAATTTCAATCTTTTTGAATTTGTTAATATTAGTTTTATGGCCCAGCATATGGTCTATTCTTGAGACTGTTCCATGTACACTGGAGAAAAATGTATACTCTGACGTTTTGGGATGAAATGTCCTGTAGATGTCTGTCATATCCACTTGTTCTAGTGTTTTATTTAAGGCCAATATTTCTTTATTGATTTTCTGTTTAGATGAACAATCTAGAGCTGTCAGTGGTGTATTGAGTTCTCCAAGTATGACTGTATTTTTATTGGTTTTTATTTTTAGATCAGATAGTAGATGTCTTATATACTTTGGTGCTCCTTGGTTTGGTGCATATATATTAAGAAGTGTTATGTCTTCTTTTTTTTTTTTTTTTTTTTTTTTTTCTTTTTTCTGAAGCTGGAAACGGGGATAGACAGTCAGACAGACTCCCGCATGCGCCCTACCGGGATTCACCCGGCACGCCCACCAGGGGCGGTGCTCTGCCCCTCAGGGGGCGATGCTCTGCCCATCCTGGGCGTCGCCATATTGCGACCAGAGCCACTCTAGCGCCTGAGGCAGAGGCCACAGAGCCATGCCCAGCGCCCGGGCCATCTTTGCTCCAATGGAGCCTTGGCTGCGGGAGGGGAAGAGAGAGACAGAGAGGAAAGCGCGGTGGAGGGGTGGAGAAGCAAATGGGCGCTTCTCCTATGTGCCCTGGCCGGGAATCGAACCCGGGTCCTCCGCATGCTAGGCCGACGCTCTACCGCTGAGCCAACCGGCCAGGGCTTATGTCTTCTTGATGCAATGACCCCTTTATTATTATGAAATGACCATCTTTGTTTCTGATTACCTTTGTTGTCCTGTAGTCATTATTGTTAGATATGAATATGGCTACACCTGCTTTTCTTTGGATATTATTTGCTTGGAGAATCGTTTTCCAACCTTTCAATTTGAATAGGTTTTTATTCTTATAGCTTAGAAGTATTTTTTTAAGGCAGCATAAATTTGGATTTTCTTTTTTGAGCCGCTCTGCTACTCTGCGTTTTTTTATTGGTGAGTTCAATACATTTTCATTTAATGTAAATATTGACACATGAGGGTTTTCTATTATCATTTTATATATTGCTTTCTGACAACTGCTTCTAATTTGGTTCTTTGTTTTTATTTTTCTGTCATTTGTTTTTGTTTGGTTGTATTTCATACTTCTTTCTTCTGTATCTTCTTTTTTTAAGCCATGTGCTTCAATAGTGGTATTTTCAGGAGTGGTTACCATTAAGTAATTAAAAAGATATATATCAAGGCCCCCAGTTGGCTCAGCAATAGAATTTTGGCTGAGTGTGTAGAAGTCCCGGGTTTGATTCTTGGCCAGAGCACACAGGAGAAGTGCCCATCTGCTTCTCCAACCTTCCCCCTCTCCTTTCTCTCTATCTCTTCCTCTCCTGCAGCCAAGGCTTCATTGGAGCAAAGTTGGCTCGGGCACTGAGAATGGCTCCATGGACTCCACTCAGGCTCTAGTATGACTTTGGTTACACCAGAGCAATGTTCCAGTTGGGCAGAGCATCGCCCTCTAGTGGGCATGCCACATAGTTCCTGGTCAGGTGCATGTGGGAGTCTGTCTCTCTGACTCCCCACTTCTCATTTCAGAAAAATACACAAAAAAAATTAAAAAAAAATAAAAAAATAAATATCATATTTATTGTAGTCTATTATTTCATGAGTGTTTCTGCACTCCATCCTCCTTTGCTACCACTACTAATCTTTGTCCCCTCCCCTTTTTTGTTTCTGTTGTCACAGATTATTCTTGTTTTTATTGTAATCTTGTTAGAACTTTTACTTGTGATTTTGTTTTGTTTTGTTCTTTGTATCTGGTCAAATAACCCCCTTTAGTATTTCCTGAAGTAGAGTTCTTTGGTGATAAATTCCCTCATCTTTTCTATATCTCTGAATGTTTTTATTTCCTTTTCATATTTGAAGAATAGCTTTGATGGATATAGTATTCTTGGCTGAAAGTTCCTCTCTTTCAGTACTTTAAATAGTGGGGGTCCACTGTCTTCTGGCTTGTAGAGTTTCTGCTGAGAAATCTAATGATAGCCTAGTGGGTCTTCCTTTATATGTTGTATACTTCTTTTCCCTGGATGCCTTGAGGTTTTTTAATTTGCCATTGATTTGTGATAATTCCATTATAATGTGCCTTGGAGTAGGTCTGTTTGGGTTAAGGTATCTTGGTGTTGTGATTGCTTCTTGGATTCAAGACTCTAATATTTTGCACAGGCTTGGGAAGTTCTCATTGATTATTTGCTTAAATATGGTCTCAATTTCTTTTTCTCTCTCTTCTCCTTCTGATAAACCCATTAATCTTATATTGCTCTTTCTTATGGAATCAGAAAATCCTGGTAAGATTTCTTTAATTCATGAGTCTTTCTCCTCTTCTCTCTGTAGTGCCTCTAGTTGCCTGTCTTCTATATCACTAATTCCCTCCTCTATCTGGCCTATTCTATTAGCCAACCTTGTTACCTTGTTTTTCAGTTCATATATTGAGTTTTTCATTTCTGTTTGGTTCCTTTTTATGGCTTTAATTTCTTTGGTGAAGTATTCTTTTTATTCATTAAATTGTTTTTTGAGCTCACTAAATTGTCTTTCAGAGCTTTCTTGTATTTCACTGAGTATTTTTAGGACTTTAATTTGAATTCTCTGTCATTTAATTCCAAGGTTAACAAGTAATTAAAATTTTTTTCTAGAGATTTTTCATCTATCTTATCTAAATCTCTGTCTTTTGTATCCATGATATTTGATTTCTTTTTCTTTAATGGCATTTGAGAATGGCATTGTTAATAACACTAATAAAATAATTAAAAAATAAAATAAAATTGAAAAAATACAGTCAAAAATAAAAATTGTATAATGATAAAGTGGAACAAAAACTACAGAGAACAAAGAGTGGGAACTGAGGAAAAATGAAAAAAGAGAGAAAAAATTAAGTCAAAAACAAGCAAAATGTCACAATGAAAAATATGAGTTCAAAATATAATAATATGATGATAAATGACAATTGAATGAGAGAAAAAAAGAAAAGAGAAGATATGAGAAGAGAGAAAAGATAACAAAAAAGGAAGTAAAAGTTTCTTTCTAAAATAAAAACCTCACAAAAAACAAGAATGAAATATATAATAACTATGGATAATGAAGTTCAAAAGTAAAAAAATGAAAAAGGAAAAAAGAAAAAATGACAAAAAACATTAAAAAATATAATTTTTTTCCTGGTTTTCTTTTTTTTCTTTCTTTTTTTTTGTATTTTTCTGATGTTGGAAACGGGGAGGCAGTCAGACTCCTGCATGCGCCCGACTGGGATCCACCTGGCATGCCCACGAGGGGGCGATGCTCCGCCCATCTGGGCGCCACTCTGTTGCAACCAGAGCCATTCTAGCACCTGAGGCAGAGGCCACAGGACATCCTCAGCGCCTGGGCCAACTTTGCTCCAATGGAGCCTTGGCTGCAGGAGGGGAAGAGAGAGACAGAGAGGAAGGAGAGGAGGAGGGGTGGGGAAGCAGATGGGCACCTCTCCTGTGTGCCCTGGCCGGGAATCAAACCCGGGACTCCTGCACACCAGGCCAATGCTTTACCACTGAGCCAACTGGCCAGGGCCTTTTTCTTGGTTTTGAGAGGTAACTTTGTCCATTTTTTCAGCTGGTGGGGCTGTACTACAAGTTTTGCTTTGGTGGAGCTCTTGGACAGAGGTCTGCAGGTGTGTCTCTGTATCAATAATGTAAGCTGGGCCTCAATCCTGTTGGTAGGTGGGGTTTGTTAGGGCTTTGCAATTTTATGTCTATAGCAATGGCAGTCTCAATTTTCCAGGTGCCTCTCCCCAGGCCCCTACCACCAGAGCTAGCAGTCTGGAGACTTAGCTTGGGGTCTTCCCCAGCCACTGTCTGTACAACAAGGGGATCTATGGGCAGCCAGGTCCTTCCTCCAGTACTGTTCATAGCACAGTTCTGGGAAAGGCAGTGGCATTGAGAGACACCAGTGAGAGCAGGCAATCCAGGATGCAGATCCAAGATCAAGAGCCTTTTTGCTACACACAGGCAAAATTCAGTGGACTACCAGGCAGATCTAGCACCCTGCACGCAGCAGGTCTAATCTCCATGGGCTTCTCCCTTGTAGGCTGTTTGGTAGCTCACAGTAGGCCATGTGTATGTCCAGCTCCCATGCTCCAGATATGCACACAGACACTTGCACCAGCCCGCACAGGCTCCCAGTGCCTGTGATCTCAGTCAGAGTGGGAATGTACAACACACTTGCATCAGCTCACAGAGGCACCCAGCACAGGCAGTTTCAGGCTAAGGCCTTTGGCCTCTGGCACACCCAGCACTGGCGATTGTAGAGTTGGGAATGCCCAAAGATGCTGATCACAGCCCATGTAGGTGCCTAGCACTGATAGTCTCTGGCTAAGCATTCTGGTTGGTGCGTGTTCAGCGCCAGTGATGCTAGGTGGAGCTGCTCGCACAATGCAGATGATCATGGAGCCAGGAATGCACAAAGATGCTGGCACTGGCCCACACAGGTACCCTGTGCTGGTAATTTCAGGTGGAGCCCACCACCCATGTGCATGTAGCCAGCGTTTGTGACCTGAGGCCGAGCCAGTATGTTCTTTCTTTCGTTTGAGCACCCACCCTAACTCAGCTTTTCCCCCTCTATCTCAGTCTCTCCACTTCGCTGGGCTCCAAACAAAAGTGCCCCTTATTCAGATCAGTGAGGAAAGCGAAATACCCCATCATCTGTCTTATTTCCTTCAGAGTACATTATATATAATATATTTAACCATCTTTTCACCCAATTATACCATTGTCTGGTGTGTGTATATTTCAGATGCTACTGAGATTTTTTCTCTGTGTTTAGTTATTGAATTTGTTGAAATTTCAAGGGGAGAGATTAATAGTATCCCTCACGCCACCATTTCTCTGATGTCACCAAGTCTCGATGATGATATTTTATAATGGGAATGTTTTCGATACATTTATCATAAAACTAATGTCTGTGGAAGACTATCTTAGCATATGAGAAAAGAAAAAAGTTAGAAAAGAGGCTTTATAATATACTTTCAAATCTTTACAATTACTCTGTAATTACTTTATAATTATTTTATTATTTAATACCATAAAAGAGTATTACATGAAAAAATTTAGCACCTCTCAAATTCTATAGTTAAGGGAGAGAATCAGGTAATAAAAAGAGAAAGAGAGAAAATAACAAAATCTTAGAAAATACCTAAATATAATTTTGGGGATCATATATTACAATTATCATAACTTAAGTAGAAATATTTATTTTACAAAATTTTACTTTATGAAAAACTGCTAAAATCTTTTATAACTTTTTGTCATAAAAATAATCTAAGAAATTGTAAAACAGCAGCACTGAAATTTAAGTATCCAAAAATATAATAAAATTGATTATAATAGTCTGAAGACATCATTAGAAGCTACTGAGTAATTTTTAAAGTTTACAAACACCCATTGTTATATGTCCATATATGATGTTATAAAGTTTAACATTATACCTATAAAATAAAGGTAAACCAAATGCAGCAAACCTGTTGATTTTGGCCATCTAATAATCAATATATATTGCTAAATATGACAGTAATATTTATTAAAAATCTGTAAAGAAAATAATTGACTATATATTTATAATTATAAAATTTATACATTTTAATAAAAAAATTGTGTTAATTTTCTTCTTAATTAAAACAAATTGCACATATCACTTTACTTGATGTTTCTTTTAATCATCTAAAAAATTATATGCCATACCAAAATTAAATAATATAAAATTTCTAAGTTAGAAGTGGGATAGGGTGAGGAAAAAAGAGGTTCAACCCAATAGTGACTCAAGACCCCAAATAAACTAGAGAACTTCAGTTTGTAGTGTGCCCTCTCAAATACACAGATTAAAAATTGTATTTCAATATTTAAAAGAGAGAGTGAAGAATATAGGGCAGTAAACCTAAGATGGAAGTCCAAAGATCTGTGTTATAACCCTAATCTTTAATAATGATTTTGTGATTTGGGGAAAATTATTTAACATCTCTTTAATTATGGGGCTGTGAGGAAGGAGGGGCAGGCCCCCTCTTCCCTGAGAAGGAAGAAATGAAAAGAATACAAGGGAAAGAAGCCAGCTGGAGTAACTGAGTCAGCCAGTGATAAATTATCTATATCCCATAGTTACAATACAAAACAAGAACAGCAGGATCTATATGGAACTATAGCCAGTGATCTGGAAACCCCTCCCCCCTTGATTACCCCACTGAAACTTTCCCTCCCCTCTCCTGAGTCCTGGGAAACTTTAAACAAGGAAATCACATGCGTATCGCTTAGATACTGTGAAGGTATATAACCTGTAAGAAAATCAACTTCAGGGAGCCTGTGTTTGGAGTTACAAACTCCAGATGCTCCACCAGCTTTAATAAATCCTACTTCCTTCATCAAGTTGTCTGGGCATTTTTGTCCTCCTTTGATTCCTGCAATAGCTGAACTGTATATTATGATGGTCACGAGTAAAACACAATAGTTGTACAACGGTACCAGTTGTACAGTTTATGAAGTTTTAGTCAACATTGTCTTATCATGTAAGGTCTCTTGCAATTCTAACGTCTATGACATAAAACTTCAATCATAATTACTATAATTAACTAAGGTATTTAATATAAAATATTTGAAAAAGTTGGGAAGGTAAAAAAAGAAATACCTTTCTTGACAATTTATGTTTTTTCATGGCAGCAGAACTTTCCCTCAGTAATGCCAAATATATGTTTCCTTTCAACTAAACAACACTTCATTTTTTCCTGTGAAACCACAATCAGAATTTAAAAAGGCTATCAGGTATGAAGTAATTTGACTAAAACTCATGGTTCAACTGTTTATCAGAAAATATATTTCCCATGGGAATACAAGAGACTCAGTTGACTTTCACAGGACGCCAGGCTATTGCAAACCTAAAAGGCTCTCACTCCTCTTCTCCTCAAGGACTGAACCCCATGTGACAGGGCTAACTGCCACTACCAGAGGAGAGCTCTTTGTGCCCAACTCTTCCATCTTCCATTCAGCAGCATTAAATTATAGCTCAAAATCAGCCATGGTGGGAATATTTATGATGTGGAAATCAATAAGTACTATTTGGGGCCTTTTGGTTGGGGGCTTGAGAGATTCTGCTGTAGAAAATCCAGCTGTTACAAATTATTCAGCCTACTACTAGCCAAAACCATGCACACTCTGGTCTCAAGGAAGAATGGCCCAACATTAAACCCATTGATGAAGAAATAGTTTTTCCTGCCTTTGACACCAAAATATTTTACCCGAGAGCCTCATGGTGAAGTGATGCTCTCACCACTGAACACTCAAAAGGAAGCATTTCTTGCTTTACCTCTGAAGCAAAGTGACAGAGGAGAGACTCTTAATAATAGACTGAAGTCCAAGAAAGAGACAGATAGACAGATTAAACCCTGAGGTCCATTAAGTATTGTTGCCCTTGAAGAATCTTAATCAGTGAGAGGAATTGAGGAGAGTAAAAAAACCTGACAGTCCCCTCCTTTATCTCCCTTGCCCTCCAGCTAGGTGAACCCAGGCTAAGTCAGCACTTTCCCTGCTTCTTCAAGTTTGTCCTAAGGATTATTAAGTATGAGCTTAATTGCTACCATATGGGGATTTAGGATAATGTGAAGAGATTATAGAAGAGACAGCAATTAATTAAATTTAATTATTAATTGATTAAGTTAATAACTTAAGTTATTTGACTTTTGAAAGACTTTTCAACTTTCCCTAGTACTTATCACTGTAGCAACCACTATTTTAATATTCCTTATTTTATCAATATAGCATCAGATTTTCTAAAACAGCCCCCACCCAACAAATATATGGAGAATGTTTTTTTTAAATAGAGGAATGAAGGAACATCTTATGTCAATGATTCTGATATATGATGGAAGGACCCAAACTAACAGAAAAGACCAGAAAATACATATCTTTGTTTTTGTTCTTTTTAATTTTCAAATATTTATTTTTCCCATAAACTGCATAAGGGTAACAGTATTAAAATTAGAGTTAAACTAACACAGAAAGTTATAGTTCTGATTAAAGTAGCATTAACTACATTTTTAAAAACTGTTTTTGTTATTTCTGTATTTTGTGACCAAATAAAAGTTAAGTTACTGTGTGCACCCTTAAAAAAAGTGGACAAATGGAACTTTCAAATGTCACAAGAGGTACTAATTTCAGTGGTAAAGGCCCTTCACTGAAAACACCCTATGTCTGGTTCTATGATGCTTGTATTTGAGGGATGTGAGAAATTAGTGAAATGAAATTGAGCAAGAAATCAACAGCCTATGAGAATACAAGAGGAAAAGGAATGAGTCAATTAACAATCTTGTCCCTTAATAATCTTATGCTAACCATATTCATTGATTCAAAAAGAAAGAAATGTTAAAAAGTTGTCATACAAAATCTTACTATCATGAGCAAAAGACATATATGAAATACCTGCATCCTTATAAATATTGTCATTAAAACTGTTTTAATACTGAATGTCTGATACAGAATTTAAGCACAATTCTAAAGGGGACGTTTGTCACAGTCAAATCTCTGCTTGCAGTAACTCACAGAGTTTTCCTTGAAATCATAGTGATTGGCTCTTATATGTTCTTTATAGCTCTATTCAATGGGCATTAGAGATCTGTGTTCTGCAAATGTTTGGGACTCTGAGAAGAATTGACTAAAGAGTTGGATTGTTTGTTTATGCAGGTGACACGCGATGGAGCTGAGCAGGAGATGCCGTGTTTCCTGAAAGGTAGACAATGAGTAGTGTGCAAAGGGCTCTGGAATCAGAGTTCAGATAACTTTGAGAAAGCAATTTCATTGTGAAACCCAGAGAAACTTACAGAGGAACAAAGGGTATCATCAGAAAATATTGTGCTTGCTTAGACAATAACTGACTCCAGAAAACAGTAGCAGTTCTAGAAGGAAAGTGTAATCGTGACCTAACTGAAAAGCACATATGAAAGGAATTTGGGCTTACAGCAGGAGCTGGACCAGTGATGGGCAATCTTTTGAGCTTGGTATGTCAAAATTCTCCAAAAACCGAGCATAACTTGGGTAATGTGTCACTTCGAAAAAAACCCTATAATTTTGCAATATTTAGAGTTTAAATAACAAAAATGTATAATTGTAATATATGATATAACTGTATTTAATAAACCAAAAACTAATTATTTAACTTACTTGCTTAGTGACTTATTTGTTCATCTGTCAGTCGGTTTCTTTTGTTGGTCTTGATATTATTTAACTTGTGTGGGGTGCCGTGAACTAAGATAAGTGACGTAGAGGGGGGTTTCTTTACCTAACCTGCTTATTAGTGACATTTTTGTTGCTGAATTTCATTGGCTAAATCTTCAATTGAAGGTTGGTATTTTGTATACTTCAAGCCTAAGCAAGCGCTACTAACTTCATCTGTCAATCTGTTTCTTTTGTTGGTTTTGATATTATTTAACGCTGAGAATAAGGTCTCACAAAAGTACGTAGAGGAAAAAATTGTGAGTAAAGCTATTGCTATATTTTTCAGGGTGCTGGTAATTGGTTCCAGGCACTCCAAATTTCCTGTTCGTAGTGGCACTCCTCTTGATTCTCGAAGTGGCACCTTTCCAGATTCTCAAGCTTTGACCTCAAGTCGACAAACACCTGAGCCCAGATGCTGTCTTGAAATTCTGCAAGTTGTATCTTATGTAAATTAAGATGGCTGCTGCTATTTCTAATGGCAGGAAATGGCACCTATAGCACAGGCCCTCGCCTCTCCCAGCCTCCCCCTTACTTATCTGGGTAATAATGGTCAATTAGAAATCCACGACACCCCAGAACAGTAGATTGGATGATAGTTGCTGTGGTTATGTGGTTGCTGGTAATGGCGATCACAGGGCCCCCAGAGATGCATCCCCCACGGCATTCTGCTGCTCCCTGCTCTGCCAGCGGGAAGTGAGGTCAAAGATCCCCTAACGGCCTAACTGGAAGTCCCAAAACTAGACGCTCTGTGCTAGAATTCTGTTGTTTTGGCCTATAGACTTCTGACACAGAGCGTCTACACTACAGTAAATGTTTTATCCTCGGCTATTGCATCTGGCTGTGCAGGAGCCGAGGATGAAACGTCCTTCTCAGCATGCAGCCCCATACTTCTCTGTCTGGTATGCAGCCGCGTGTCAGCGCTGACACACATGTCATAGGTTTGCCATCACGGAGCTGGACAGTGGTCATTGGCTGGAGTACTTGAGTAATGCTTTTGCTAAATTCAAGCTGACCTGAGAAACTTTAGATGCCCATATTTCACTTACTGAGTTTGACCCTAGTTCGGTAACACTTTAGTACTGTGTTCACTGTGTAGGCTGACTGTGTGAACTGCCGCAGTGAGCATCGTGGGACACAGGGTAATGAAGAAATTGAAACTTCAGGAAGTGGTGAGCCCTGAGGGTAGAAGGTGATATATCTTTTTTTAAGATTTTATTTATTGATTTTATGGGGGCGGGGGGCGGTAGGAGCAAAAAATATGAACTCTTACTTGCTTCACTTTAGTTGTTCATTGCTTGCTTGTTATATGTGCCTTGACTAGGCAAGCCCAGGGTTTTGAACAAGTGACCTTAGTATTCCAGGACAATGCTGTATCCACTGCGCCACCACAGGCATGAAATAGATCTTGAAGTGACTGAGGCTTTAGCTTCAGAGCCCTAGCTTGCCCCAGCTCCTGTGTGAGGCTGACTCTGGGGGACCTCAGGCATTATTGAGATGCAGTTAAGTTACAGGTAAACTTAATTTGTGTTTAGCAATATGTATATATCTATATTTTAAAGTCATTCCCACTTATAGTTATTGCTCGCTTCAGTGTCAAAATGGCTTCCAGAATATTTCTACCACCACTCTGTCTATTCTCTGTGCCCTGAAATGAAGGTGCAGGGCCCAACATAAAGTTCATAATCCCTACTACAAGTAAATACTAATTAATAAATGGACATCATCACGATAAGCAGCATTTAATCTTAGCCACTGCTCCAAGCACTTTGAAATACCTGCAATCTTAGAGTTTATATATGAAAGAAATGTGATAAAGAGTTGTCTAAGTTTTAAAACAATTTTCCAAATTAAAAAAAATTATAAGTAGTAAAGCTATAATGTTGAACAGCCCTTCTAAGGGTAAGATTAAAATTATTATCCTCTAGTCTTATCTAAAAAAAATAATATTACAAATTATTGGCAAATAGATAATCAAAAAGTGTGCAAATCAAAAATAAAGAACATTGTATTCTAAAGATTAGATAATTTAATACAGATTATAAAGAAAAACATATTCTAATGGTTAGACAGCTAATTAATAAAAAATTAGCCCCTGATTTCTGTGCTGTTTTAGGTTGTAGTGTATAAGGAGGTACTGTTCTCTTATATTTCCAGCTGCTGGTGGTAGTGGGGGCTGTTTGCTCATAGTTGCAGCTCCTCCTAGGAATTGCCCTCCCTGGAGGGAGTTGCCCTACCCAAGATTATGCTCCTTCTCAGGGTGGCCCACATCCAGAATGGGGTCACTGGTAGTGTGCACAGGCCTGTCTCCCTTGCCCCTTGCTTAACAAGGTGCAACCCTGAAGGGTCTTCCCAGTCCTGGAACTCCTGGTGGAGTGCTCCGTGGCCTCTGCTGCCTTTCCTGTCTCACAGGTGTTCCTTAGCACTCTACCAACATTTTTTTCCTGTACATTTCATGGTACTTCATTTAAGACAGTGGTAGATTTAATGTGTTTTAGTTTATAATTTTAAATGTTTTATTTTCAATCTTATAAATATAAAATATTCTACCAAGTTCTGTAGTCATGGTTTTGTGTCCTTGTTCCCAAATAGAGCTCCCTAAATTATATAAGGTTTCTGGCAGACAGTACGGCAGTAGCGGGAGGTGAAAGGGGGTGGAGGTGGGCAAGTGGAGATGAGTGGGGGCCAAAAGAGACTCTACTTTGGGAAATGGACCCAGGATGCAGTGTGCAGGTAACGTTTTGTTGAGTTGTACTTTTGAAGCCTGTATGGTTTCTCTCTTTGAAGTGGTAACCACCTCCTCATTAGTCCCCCCACCTGGTGGCAGAAGACACTATTACAGGGATAACAGAGGCTGGGCGGAGAGCTGTCCACGTGAGAGAAGTTTGCGGCCATTCTTCGTTTCACCACTCACCGGTACTGTGGTGGTTTTTCTTCTGCTTTCATTGAAGCCAAGTCTTTTTCATATTACCTCGTTTCACACCCCACTGATTTTTAGTTGTTCAAAATATTTTCTAATTCTCATAGTCAAATCTATCCAATCATCCCTCCAAATTTTTATACTATTTTTTTACCTTCCATTAAGGTAAACAAGGTGGTGCATTTTACCTCATTATTATGTCTGTTTATTTCCCTTAAATCAACAAAAATCCTCCCACTTTTATTCATGACATTGATATTTTTTAAAAGTTTAAGCCAATTGCATTATTAGATATCCCACGTTATAGATTTATCTGGTTGTTTAGGACAGTTGTTCTGTAAGGTACTGAACAATCAACAATCTCTATTTGTCTGGTTGTATTCTCATGCTTAAATTCAATTGTAAATCTTTTGATAAAAATACTACATAGATGACAAGAATTTTCAAAAGTACCACATCGTTGCAAACATAAAGTCACTTTGCCAATTTTTTTGTCTAATCATTAGTGAGATTATGTGAAGTTGAATCACAGTTAATGCCTTAGTGTTACCCAAGTTTCCCCCTTTGTCACTGGTAAGTGATCTGTACAGTGTTACCTTTAGAACCATGTCAATATCCTTGCACTGATTTTTATGCTCAGACGTTCTCAGCAAACGCTTAACTACTTTATTTAGTGAGAAAAGAAAGAATATGATTGTAAAAATATAAATTACAAAGTGGGACTGTACATGATCTTCGAAAATAAAAGAGACAGAGCTCAGGTGGTTGCTGCTTTGACAGCATTAGGATTTACTGACAGAGTTTGCACGTTACTGGGCAAGGTTTTGCCACAGCTGATGAGCCATACCAGGTGACCCACCTAACACTGGCCATTATCTCTCTAAATGGTCATCTAATGGTTTTAATCTAAATGGTCATTAGCAAAAATAAATAAATAAATAAAACAGAAAAGAAAAACTCATGGACATGGACAACAGTGTGCGATTGCAGGGGGGTGAGACAGGTGGGGGGGGGGGTGTAGGGGGGTAAATGGTAATGGACCAAATCCTGAATTGTTATGGTGAACACACAATATAGTCTACAGAGATGTGTTACAGAATTACACACCTGAAACCAGTATTATTATGTTACCCAATGTCACTCCAATAAATTCAATGAAAAAAATAAAATATAATAAATAAATAAATAGTCTTTAGCTGCAGGTTTGTACATTGCTCTTGGGCTGACTCTGCTCCTTTCCACTTAATTGTGTGCATCCACATTTTCAGGAAATACTTCTGCACTTACTGAATTCCTGTTGACACTGTCACAGCATGTTTTCAAAGTGTACTAGCTGACTAACTGCTGTCATGATAGCGAGGGTCACATTTGCTTGAATGATGTACCACATCCCATTTGTCTGACTTGACAGTTCCCCCAAGTGAAGATAAGATTGATTGGTTAATTGGTTGATTGATTGATTTTATTAATAAGAAGTCTAACTCTCTTGGAACCAGGGGACATTTCTTGCTATTTTCTCTATCAGGTGGCAATAGTCAGCTATTACTGTGTCACAACAGGAAACTACCGTTTGTGCTAGGGACCAGTCCTCCACTGTTTTTTCTCATTCTGCGTCCTGTGCTGCTGCTATAACTGTTTTCTTAGTCCTTAGTGCATAATGGTTTTGAAATTACAGTAAACATATGTCTCTTTACTTTTCATTTTCTAGGTGTTGATTCTTATCTCTAACCATAAGGATCCCTTTCTAAACGATCAGTATTATAGACTAATTATTTCTGGACTGTATTTTAATTCGAAGCTGATTTCCCACTTTCCTGTGGTCAATGTTGTGACAGCAAAACATTACAGATATTCAATATTTTACCCTTGACATAAACCAGTGAGACCTTAGTTGTTCTGATTTGCTTATTAGGCTATACTCTACGGCCAACCACTTACCATGAGAAAACATGTCCTTTTCTTTTTTTTTTCAGAAACTGTAGCTGTTCCATTGATAACAATTTTAGAAAAACTTTGCAATTAATATGGGGAATTAATATACTACAAGAATATTTCTTTTCATCTGGTAGCCCTCTTAACATCCTGCCTAAGAGCAATGGAGAATAGTCTAATGTTATTTTTTATTCAACAATTGAAAATGTACTGTATAATTTTTTTTTTTTTGGCATTTCTCCGAAGCTGGAAACAGGAGGCAATCAGACAACGACAGACTCCCACATGCGCCCGACCTGGATCCACTCGGCATGCCCACCAGGGGGCAGTGCTCTGCCCCTCTGGGGCGTCGCAATCAGAGCCATTCTAGCGCCTGAGGCAGAGGCCACAGAGCCATCCTCAGCGCCCGGGCCATCTTTGCTCCAATGGAGCTTCAGCTGCGGGAGGGGAAGAGAGAGACAGGGAGGAAGGAGAGGAGGAGGGGTAGAGAAGCAGATGGGTGCTTCTCCTGTGTCCCCTGGCCGGGAATTGAACTCAGGACTCCTGCACGCCCGGCCGACGCTCTACCACTGAGCCAACCGGCCAGGGCTTGTATAATTTTTTATAGCAGATGTAGCAAAATATTTTTTTCCCCAAGTACTCCTTTCTTATCCTTTAATCTACCTATCTGATTTATTCAAATCTTTCAGGAAAAGGCAGAGAACAGTTAATATATTTAGACTACCTTCCAGGATTTCGAAAGTGAAGTGATAAATTCCACTCACATCCTCTAACTCACTCTCATGTTCAGTTGTATTTCCTAGTAAGGACATACAATACATCTTGAACTCTAAAGACAAGCCATACAAAGTGGCCACACACCTAGAGGCACACAGTGAGGATATTTTAACAGCATAATTGGTCTGCATTGTCCTTTTGTCATAATAAAATAGAAAACTTGAGAATTGAACATACAATGTCTCAACATTGCCTATGTGAGGGATTAATTTGCTTTTTGTTAATTTTTTTTCCCTGGGTTATGAATAAATTAGGCAAGCCTAAAAATTTCTCTAAGGAATCAGGGGAAAACCACAGTCAATTGTATTAATTTCATTATTTTTTATGCTTAATATCAATAAGAGGGTTCTCAGGTTATGATAGTCTCAACATATGTTGTTTAGGGTTTACGATGCTCACTCCCATTAAAACTTTTAAAAAATGATACGTGAGGCCCTGGATGGTTGGCTCAGTGGTAGAGCATTGGCCTGGCATGTGGAAGTCCTGGGTTCGGTTCCCGGTCAGGGCACACAGGAGAAGCGCCCATCTGCTTCTCCACCCTTCCCTTCTCCTTCCTCTCTCTCTCTCTCTTCCCCTTCTACAGCCAAGGCTCCATTGTAGCAAAGTTGGCCCAGGCACTGAGGATGGCTCCATGGCCTCCACCTCAGGTGCTAGAATGGCTCCGACTGCAGCAGAACTATGCCCCAGAGGGACCAAGCATCACCTCCTGGTGGGCATGCCAGGTGGATCCCAGTCAGGTGGGTGCATGCAGCAGTCTGTCTGTCTGCCTCCTCCCACACCCCCATCCCCTGCTTCTTACTTCAGAAAATTCCAAAAAAAAAGAAAAAGAGAGACATGAGTGTTTCAGTTTACACTGTTAATGTCATACTTTTTTATACTCATTTTTTGTCATTTTTTCTGTTAAACAGTATAGTGTACAGTACAGTATATTTATGTCTTTTTTCTTTTTCTGTGGCTTAGTTGTATTTTTCTGTTCTGGATTCTAATTTTACAACTGTGTTAGGATTGGTAAGTGACTTAGGCTAAGGTTTGTTTTGACTTACACCAAAATTCGGGTTACATCACAGTTGTAAGAATGGAACTATGTCATAACTCGAGGACCTCCTGTATAAAAACCCTAGAGGAGTTTTAAAAATATATGAAGATCTTACTTTTTAATCTGTGCCTATTTTCCTTAACTATTATATTAGTCAGGATTCTCTGGAGAAACATAATATGTATATATATAATATATTCTAAATATAGAATATATTTGACAATATAGAAAGAGATTAATTATAAGGAATTGATTCATGTGATTGTAGAGACTGGGCGGTCCCAACAGCTGCAGGATGAGTTAGCAAGCAGGAGACTGTGGAGAGCTAATGATGTCATTTCAGTCTGAGTCCACAGGCCTGTGAAACAGGGGAGCCCATGGTGCACTTCCAGAGAGAAGAACAGGCTCAAGACCTTAAAAGAGGCAATGCTTCCGTTTGAGTCTGAAGGCAGAAAAATGCTGATGTCTCACTTTTAAAGCTGGAAAATTTTTATTTTACTTGGGGAATGGTCAAAATTTTTGTCTATTCAAATACTAGACTGGATGTGGCTCACCACTTCAGGGAGAGCAAATGACTTTGCTCACTCTACCAACTTTAATGTTACTTCATCTAAAGACATCCTTACAAGAACTCCAGAATAATATCAGTCCGAATATCTGAGCACTCTATGGCTGGTCAAGTTGACCCATCAAACCATCTACATCCTCCTTACAAATGTTTATTTTCCAAAGCAGTTCCTCTGTTTTCACCTAGCAGACTAAGCTTTACTCTAACTGCCAAACTTTATATGACAGGTGACTTGGCTCCTTTGGTTGATGACAACTCTCATATAAAAACAGTACCAATGGCAGGAGCTCTGATTCATACCTTTATGCCAAATTTACCTTATTTATTTTTCCAGAGAGAATTCTGTTTTTAGAGACATGCAAAATCATACCTCAAGTTATTTAAACCATACTTTTTAATCATACATTCACATTCTTGAGCAAGGATCCATCACAATTTAAATGTTTGACACTGCTAGGCCAAATATTTTATTTCTAAGAAAGGCTTTGGAGATAGCCAAGCCCTTGACTTTTGTTACAGACAGAGAATCTAAGTGTGAAGAAGTGAAATGTCTTGCTCGTGGACGTGGTAGTGGGAGATCTGAGAGTCAGAATTGTCTCCTGAGCAGCCAGGCCTGCTGCACTGCTCAGTTCATGACAGTCTTAGCCTAGGCTGCAGCACAGAAGAAAATGTCAGGCAGAAAGGCAACAAAATCTCGCACTCCTCTGGGTGAGCCTGAGCCACTTTTCCTATTTAATGATGACCATTTTTTCTCATCTAAATTAAGAGAAAATATCAGTAAACCTAGCCAACTTTCCAATAAACAGTTCCTGAATAAATGTAACCACTGATATAATAGTGACCAGTGCAAGCAGAATTCTTTTTACCATGAAAATAAAATAGGAGATTCTCCTAAAAATATTTTTAAATTCTATTGTTATTACCTTCAGTAGAGAAATGCAAACTGGAAAAATAAATAAGGTAAATTTGGCATAAAGGTATGAATCAGAGCTCCTGCCATTGGTACTGTTTTTATATGAGAGTTGTCACCAACCAAAGGAGCCAAGTCACCTGTCATATAAAGTTTGGCAGTTAGAGTAAAGCATAGTCTGCTAGAGAAATGCAAACTAACCCATAAAAGGGATATATTATAACCCCAATAATAACAATGCCTGTTCGAGCAGTATCTCCTTCCCTGCAGGCAGAGTTACGCTGGAGCCAGCCCTCATGGAGAAGATAATAGAATCATGATAAAAAGTTTAAACCTCAGGATGTTGTCAGAAGCCCACTTTATTTCATAGTAAATTTGTTTTAAACTTAATAAACAAGAAAAGAAAACAAAATACATTGAGGAAATATTTTTAACCTTAGGGATCTAGTTCACACAATTTTTCTCAAACCTACTTATTAGAATAAAAAACAGCTGTGACTACAAAGGATGAACAGTCATCTAAGTTAGCAACTAAGCGGTAAGAAGAATTTCCCCTCCTTTAATTCTCCTTGCTTTTTTCTAAAGACCCGACGTGCACTCAGTATAAGTGGCAGCCTTTCTCCCTGTCATATCTAACAGAAAGTCACTTTCCCATGCCTGGTAAATGCTGGCCGCAGGGCAGATGAAAGCCGAGTGTCAGAGGAGGGAAGGGGCTGATGGCCAAAGTCTGGGGACAACAGCTTACACCATCTGGGGCAGGAGCTGACCTCACTAGAGGGTCAGCACTGAGTTGCTAAGTGTGGAAAATATCTAAAACAGGAAAAGTGTGGGGGGAAATTAAATGCTTTCCTATTATGGTACAATTTTCTTATATTGTTTGCACACACTTCATTCTGTAAGAACTTCAGTTTCTGTTACAAAGTCACTATTGATGAGAACAGTATGATGAGACAAAAAAACTACTTTTTAAAATTTATTTTACTGTAACTTCCTATCAGTGTTTTCTTTGTTGTTGTTGTTGTTTTTTGAAATCTTAAAATAAAATTTGTTTTTATTCTTTTTTTTTATTTATTAAATTTAATGCAGTGACATTGATAAATCAGGGTACATATGTTGAGAGAAAATATCTCTAGATTATTTTGACATTTGATTGTGCTGTATACCCCTCCCCCAAAGTTGAATTGTCTTCTGTCACCTTCTATCTGGTTTTCTTTGTGCCCCTCCCCTCCCCTAACCCCTCTCTCCTTCTTCCCCCCATCCCCCCTCCCCCCACCCCCCACCCCTGTTGCCATCACATTCTTGTTCATGTCTCTGAGTCTCATTTTTATGTTCCTTCTATGTATAGATTCATCTCAGTTTTTTTTCTGATTTACTTATTTCACTCCGTATAATGTTGTCAAGGTCCATCCATGTTATTGTAAATGATCCGATGTAATCATTTCTTATGGCTGAGTAGTATTCCATAGTATATATGTACCAAAGCGTTTTAATCCACTCGTCCTCTGATGGACACTTGGGCTGTTTCCAGATCTTCGCTATTGTGAACAATGCTGCCACAAACATGCGGGTGCATTTCTCCTTTTCGAGCTGTTCTATGGTGTCCTTGGGGTATATTCCTAAAAGTGGGATAGCTGGGTCAAAAGCAGTTCGATTTTCAGTTTTTTGAGGAATCTCCATACTGTTTTCCACAGCGGCTGCACCAGTCTGCATTCCCACCAGCAGTGCAGGAAGGTTCTCTTTTCTCCACATCCTCGCCAGCACTTATTCTGTGTTGTTTTGTTGATAAGCGCCATTCTGACTGGTGTGAGGTGATATCTCATTGTGGTTTTAATTTGCATTTCTCTAATGATTAGTGATGTTGAGCATTTTTTCATATGCCTATTGGCCATCTGTATGTCCTCTTTGGAGAAGTGTCTATTCATCTCTTTTGCCCATTTTTTGATTGGATTGTTTGTCTTCCTGGTGTTGAGTTTTACAAGTTCTTTATAAATTTTGGTTATTAACCCCTTATCAGACGTATTGTCAAATATGTTCTCCCATTGTGTAGTTTGTCTTTTTATTCTGTTCTTGTTGTCTTTAGCTGTGCAAAAGCTTTTTAGTTTGATATAGTCCCATTTGTTTATCCTGTCTTTTATTTCACTTCCCCGTGGAGATAAATCAGCAAATATATTGCTCCGAGAGATGTCCGAGAGCTTACTGCCTATGTTTTCTTCTAAGATGCTTATGGTTTCACAGCCTACATTTAAGTCTTTTATCCATTTTGAGTTTATTTTTGTGAGTGGTGTAAGCTGGTGATCTAGTTTCATTTTTTTGCAGGTAGCTGTCCAATTTTCCCAACACCATTTGTTAAAGAGGCTGTCTTTACTCCATTGTATTTCCTTACCTCCTTTGTCAAATATCAGTTGTCCATAGAACTGTGGGTTTTTTTAATGGTCTGTAAAATAATGCTGTAAGTAATGGTATATTTCTGATGTTTCAAGAATGGCCTTATTCTGTTATACCTTTGCTTGAGGACTAAGTCTCAGTTCAATTCAGTTTTAGAGTGGTTTAGATTTGATTGAATAGTTTTATTTCACATATAGTGGTCTTGAAAAGAGTTATAAGAAAGTGTTTAAAATATGACCCAAGGGACTGTTTCAAATCCTAAAGGGGTGGATCTTGGCTTTCCTGAGCCTACAAAATTAAAAATAAAATACCAAAAATTATTCAAGAGTCTACAAAACTTCTGGAACGACACCATACTGCAGTATTTTGGGTACTCAAATCTCTAAAACTATATCAAAATGAAACTAATGTTTTGAGGTGAAATTCACCAACATGTGAAAAAACATTTAATTTAGTATTATCTACTTTAAATTAAGTGAGGGGGTAAAATATAAACATGGCTCTGACTTTTAAGGAATCAGGTAGTAAAACAAATACATATTCATTTACCCAAAGAAGATGCAAATAGTTGAACCAGAGGCCAATAAGAGTATAGATAATAATTTCTCCTTTAAAAATACATTCATAAACATTGTTTTATAAACAAAAGAATATTTTGAGGTAAAAAATGTCAGCCTATATTGAAAATTTAAGATCATGTACTGCTGGGTCAATAGGGAAAAAAGAAATGATTACCTCTATTCAGAATAATATTCACATACAGGCTAAATACCTGATGAATAGAATAAAATAAACTATATATATAGAGAGATGACCTTTAAGGCCCTGGTGAGTAGTTCAGTTGAATAAAGTGTCATCCCAATATGCCAAGATTGTGAGTTTGATCCCCAGTCAGGGCACATACAAGAATCAACCAATGAATACACGAATAACTAGAGCAACAAACTGAAGTCTATTTCTCTCTATATATATCTCTCTCTATCCCTTCTTCATCTTCCTCTCAAATCAATAAATAACATTTTTAAAATTAAAAAATATGACCTTCAGAAATTTTCTGCATGTTTCGCTAACAAAATAAGGTAAACTCACCTGCCTGTCACTGAAGGCTATTGCCTAAGTGTACACGTTAGGTAGGTCTCTGCACATACCTACCCCAGACTCCAGTTAGTTTCATCTACTGCTATTGCTTCACACATTGCAACTTTTTTTTTTTTTTTTTTGTATTTTTCTGAAGCTAGAAAGGGGAGAGACAGTCAGACAGACTCCCGCATGTGCCCGACCGGGATCCACCCGGCACGCCCACCAGGGGCTATGCTCTGCCCACCAGGGGGTGATGCTCTGCCCTTCCCAGGGGGTCGCTCTGCAGCGACCAGAGCCACTCTAGCGCCTGGGGCAGAGGCCAAGTAGCCATCCCCAGCACCCGGGCCATCTTTGTTCGAATGGAGCCTTGGCTGCGGGAGGGGAAGAGAGAGACAGAGAGGAAGGAGGGGGGGGGGTGGGGAAGCAAATGGGTGCTTCTCCTATGTGCCCTGGCCGGGAATCGAACCCGTGTCCCACGCATGCCAGGCCGATGCTCTACCGCTGAGCCAACCGGCCAGGGCCCACACATTGCATCTTAACGTATTAAGTTTTTCTTTGTGTTTTTCCTTCTAATCTAAGTACTCCAGTCTTTGCTTTCAGAATCTTATTCTGTCAAGCTCTATTTAAAAATATCATTTTTATTTTATAAAGATATACTTTTTTTAAAATTTCATTTCAAAGCCAAACTGTATAACTTCTTTTAACTTCTGATTCCATTAAGATAAGGACAGAAGTGGCAGGATAGATAGAGAAGATTCTTAGGAAAAAAGTTTAAAGGTAGGTAATTTTTCTTAAAGTTTTATTAATATTCAGTTCTTCATGTGATTTTCCCCCCAAGTCACTTAATCATTTAACACTTGTTGACTATTTATTTTTAGCTGCAACCTATGCTAGATATTGGAAATGACAGAATGGGTTAAGATATAGTGCTTACCCACAAAAATTTCACATGTAATGGGCAATAGGGATTTATTTGAACATTACCAAAAAACAAAAGGAGAACAAAACAAAACAAACAAACAAAAAACATAGTCAAAGAGAAGCAGAGCAGTAACATATTACATGAAATTTTTGTAGCTATCCACATGTCTATTCATGATTCAGACTATTGAGATCAGTGAGGGTTATTTTGTCATATTCTCCATCACTGCAGACACACACACACAAAACAAACACAACAAACAAAAAGACACAGAAATCTTATTTATTGTTCTGGATATATTTGAATGTGCTTCTCAGTTTAATTTGTTTCGGATTTACACATTTCATGATTCACACAGCTTCTATGAGCCAGATGGAACACAAAGCGTGATGATTGCCGGGGAGCAGTGGAGGACGGTTTTGGGGATAAGTGGTGATGGACAAGGACTTGACTTAGTAAAGTGAACACACACTAGGGTGTACAGAGATGTGTTGTGAAACTGGGTGCCTGAAATCTGTATAATTATGGTAACTAGTATCACCCTAATAAATTCAATTTTAAAAATCTATTCTTATTTACGGTACTTATTTGCAGATATGTGTATTTTATATTTATAATTTGTCAGATTAAATTTCTGACCACAAGTGAAAGACCCATGATAGAGTTTAAATATTTTAACAATTTTCTCTATAATTCAATCTCTATACATTTTTTTATGCATAGCACATAAAATTTTCAAGTATATGAAAGTAGATAGATGTATACTTAGGAAAGAAAAAAATTTTATAAAGGCTCAAAACATTTTTTAGAAAGCTAGATATAAAAAAATATTTGCTAGTTTCAAGAGAGAGGGAAATTTGTGAAAACTTAAAGTAAAATTATTATGGGACTACAGAAGGCTCAACATTTGGGAACTGGATTAATGGCTTTATTTTGTTAATGAAGATTGTCTGTGTCAACTTGAATCAGTTAAACTCTCTGTGCCATCCATTACTCATCTGGAATGTTGAGCTGTTTATTTCTTCCTATCTGAAGAAGTTTAATGGTACATTATGCCATTCCAACAGAAATTGTTTTGCAAAATTCAACAAATAATGACACATATTTCAAGTATCACGTGAGAAAGATAAAGATAAACTAAAACTATAATTGTTGGAAATAAAAATGTGCATATGTATGGAAACGTCACTTTTCCTCCTTTGATAACTTATTCCAAAAATATCAGAATATCAAAAATCAATATAAAAAATGGACCTTCTATTGTAAGAATACAGATGGGAGTTTTTCAGCCTCCACACAAGTAAGCTCTCTACAAGTGGCTTGCGATGGTGGCTGACACACAGGGAACTTTGATGTACATGATTTTCAGAGACTCTGTATTATATAAGCTTCCCCAAAACTTTACTATTGTAATAAAGTCAAATGATGATTCTTTCCGAAAAGAGAAAGACATTTGGTTAATCAATTAACTATTTTGGTTATTCATAATTGCTCTGTATTCATATGATAAAAAATCAGGAGGTGGAAGCTTTGGAATAGTGCCAATGCTTTCAAAGCCAACTCTGTTAAGATACAGCCTACACCAGGGGTCCCCAAACTTTTTACACAGGGGACCAGTTCACTGTCCCTCAGACCGTTGGAGGGCCGGACTATAAAAAAAAAAAACTATCAACAAATCCCTAGGCACACAGCACATATCTTATTTTAAAGTAAAAAATCAAAATGGGAATAAATACAATATTTAAAATAAAGAACAAGTAAATTTAAATCAACAAATTGACCAGTATTTCAATGGGAACTATGCTCCTCTCACTGACTACCAATGAAACAGGTGCCCCTTCCGGAAGTGCGGCAGGGCCGGATAAATGGCCTCAGGGGGCCGCATGCTTCCCGTGGGCAGGCGGTAGTTTGGGAACTCCTGGCCTACACTGATCATGCAACAGGCATAGCCCTTTCTGGAAACTGAGTTATAGATTCACTGAAAAGCACAGTTTTACCTACTCAGTATCTCAAGTCAGAGGAAGGATGTGCTTAAACTCTTGGCTTTCTTTAGAGCTCCTGGGTCAGAAAAAATTGCTTCAGTAGTGTTTGTTTCTGTATTAATCAGAAACAGTCTTAGCAGAAATGTTGGCAGGAAACAAGACTGAATATGAAGATAGATAGATATTGAGATAGATAGATAGATAGATATGAATAAATGTTCATACCTTTTATATCCTCAATTAAAATATAATAATATTGATAACAAGCTTATAGCATGGTTTAGTTATTAAGTGGTAATATATAACAATGGTGGTAAATCATATGCTGGCTAAGAGTCAGCTAAGGGAATTGTATTAAAATGGCATTTGAATCAGTATAATCTGACTAGTCAATTAGAGATATGTCAAAGAACTTACCATATAGATCAAGAAGGGTATGGGAGGGATAAATAGTGCTGGACAAAGACTTGACTTTAGAAGTGAATACACAATAAGGTACACAGAGATGTGTTGTAGAATTGGGCACCTGAAACCTATTAATTATTACATATTAACAACTGTCATCCCAGTAATTCAATTTAAAAAAATAAATCAAATTTTTTAAAATGATCTAAGAGGCTAATTTTGTCTAAATATTTTATTGCTTGTATCTTGTAATTCATATTAAAATTAAATAAATAGAGGCAGAGAGTAGAATGATGGTAACCAAGAAATGAGGGAGGCAGAAATGAGGAGTTGTAATGTCGGTTTAAAGTTTCAGTTATGCAAGATGAATAATTTCTATTTATGCAAAATAAACAATTTCTTCTAGAGATCTGCTATAGAACATTGTGCTTGTGGTTAGAAATACTGTATTGCATACATAAACAATTGTTAAGAAGGTAGATCACATATTTTTATGAGAGAAAGAGAATCAAGTAATGGAGAGCTAATTTAAATAGGTATGCCTAACCTTACCTTTGCATATATATATAAAGATAGATAGATAGATAGATAGATAGATAGATAGATAGATAGATAGATAGATAGATATAAAACTTTTTTTTTCAGAGAAAGAGAGTGTCAGAGGGAGGGATTGATAGGGATGGACAGACAGGAACGGAGAGAGATGAGAAGCATCAATCATCAATTCTTCATTGTGACACTTTAGTTGTTCATTGATTGCTTTCTCATATGTGCCTTGACCATGGGCCTTTAGCAGACCAAGTAACCCCTTGCTCAAGCCAGCGACCTTGAGTCCAAGATGGTGAGCTTTGCTCAAACCAGATGAGCTGCGCTCAAGCTAGCGACCTCAGAGTCTCGAACCTGGGTCCTCTGCATCCCAGTCCAACACTCTATCCACTGAACCACTTCCTGGTCAAGTACATTAACATATATTTTGATCAACGAACAGAGCTTATCTAATTATTTTATTTTTTACCAAATACAAAATTTTTTATTAAAATACAAGAGTTTGCATAACTAGAAAATAAATTTAAATGTAAATAGTTTATAATAACAAATTGAATTGTAACCCATATGAATTTCTGACTGGTTCAAATTTCCAATAGATAGCTGTACACATAAAGGTAAGTGAGCAAAATTTTTATGTTCAAATGGGTTGTGGAATATGAGGAGATTTGCAAAAGAATAATGTCTGCCCCTGTCTTCTGGCCTAGAATTTTATGAATAAGACTGTCTTATTTTATAACTATCCTAGTATATATGTAGTTTAAGGTATCCATAAGTAAGTCTTCCTCATGTACCAAAGCAGCATATTGGAAACTGAAAGTAGTATGACAAAACCTGAAAGGTCTAAAAGACTTCTCCTATGGTGGGTAGTAATATTTAATATCAAGATATAATTATTGATTAAATACAGAAATTTAGGGAAACTGTATAAAAATACAAACCAAGCCACACAAACTTCAATATATCCTCTGTCCTCATGTCTTTCAAAGAAAAATCCTTCAGTGTAATGGTTTCTATGTTCTAAAAAGACAGAATCTAAATTAACTTCTACTTCTGTCACCAAGTCATCCTTAAAAAAAAAAAAAATCCATGTATTCTTTACATCTACTAGTGGTACAGAAAAGAATGCCTCTACTCCCTAATAATAATCATATCCTAATCTCTAGAACCTGTGAGTACATTTTCTTACATTGTAAAAGGGGCTTTGTTGGTCTGATTAAGTTAAGGATTTACAGATGAGGAAATTTTTATGGATTATCTGTGTAGGCCCAATCCAATCACAAGGGCCCTGAGAAAAGGTACATAAGAAAGTCAGAGTTAAAAGAGATGTGCTGGCCCTGGCCAGATGGCTCAGTGGTAGACCATTGCCCTGGCGTGCAGGAGTCCCGGGTTCGATTCCCGGCCAGGGCACACAGGAGAAGCTCCCATCTGCTTCTCCATCCTTCCCCCTCTCCTTCCTCTCTGTCTCTCTCTTCCCCTCTCACAACCGAGGCTCCATTGGAGCAAAGTTGGCCCGGGCGCTGAGGATGGCTCTATGGCCTCTGCCTCAGGCACTAGCATGCCTCTGGTTGCAACAGAGCAATGCCCCAGATGGGCAGAGCATTGCCCCCTGGTGGGCATGCCGGGTGGATCCCGGTCGGGCGCATGCGGGAGTCTGTCTGACTGCCTCCTCGTTTCCAACTTCAGGAAAAAAAAAAGAGAGAGAGATGTGCTGACAGAAAGAGAGAGACAGATTTGGAGGTGATATATTGCTGCTGACTTTGAAGATGGAGAAAGGAGCCAGGAACCAAGGAAAGAAGGCAGCCTTTAGGAGCTGGAAAAGGCAAAAACAGATTCTCCTCAAGGGCCCCTAGAAAGAATCAAACTCTGCAGACACCTTGATTTTAGCCCTGTAAAATCTGTCTGGATTTCTAAATTTCAGAATAGTATGATAGTAAGTCTATAAGTCACTGAATACAAGTGGTAATTTGTTATTGTGGCAATAGGCATCTAATATAGACATCGTCATAAATCAAGTCTTTACAACTGAAGTTAAGAGATGATTTAAAGTGCTTTAGGTATGCAGAAAATAAGGAAATATCCAGCGTGTATACAGTACTGGAGTGATCAGCTCATACATAGTTTAATTGAAGGCGGGAGCCAGTGTCCACCAGTGTGATTAGCAGTCCCCACACTGGAACTTCAATTTCAGGTTTCTCTTGAATCTGTTTTGTTTGCATAACAACAAAACAAGTATAACACAAAGAAAGGGGACATGTGAAAGTAATTAAATTGTAATTATCTTTACTGCTAAGTTTTGGTATATATATATATTTAATTTTATAATTTTTTTTATAATTTTTTTGATTTTGGTCTAAAGAGGGTTGCCATGTGCTCTTGGTTTTACATAGCAAATATGCTCATTTCAGAGGTCAAAATAAGATTTTTTTGTTCTGACAATGTTGAAGTTCAACATTCGCTCTAAAAATCAAACAGTTATTTTAATTTCACATCCAGTTCTGACAATAATCACTGAAAATTGAGCAATCAGATTTATCCTAGTAATTTGGTTGATACATGCAGCTAAAAAATTCTGCTTGCCTCTTCCACAGAGTCTGATTATACTGTGACAACAGAAGCAATCAGATATTTGAAGCTCCTAAATTACCTGAATATGTTCTAGGAAATGTTTAATAAACAAAAAAATAAAATAAAATAATATAGAAATTATGATGAAATCACTGGGAAACAACTGGTGCTCTAGTTATTATGCAATTTTAATTTCTTTTTGTTATAGTTAATAGCATGCATTGGTTTTTAAATAGGAGTTAAAGGGCAATGACGCTTGGATTGAACATAACCAACCACAAGGCAATTAATGTTTTACAAACATCACTTTTACATAATTGTAGTTGTTTTTAAATGTAAAAAATTATTATCTGATAAAAACACCCTCGTATTTTGGTTTAAGATTGAATCATGGCTTCTTCGAGTAGGCATAAATGTAAGAATAGTCCTGACACCTTCTGTTATATATGTGGCTGTTACACACTTCAACATTGAAGGAGCAATATTTCATCATTTGTGACACGTGCATATATTGTCTATTTTCAAGTTCCCCTTGGTGATCAAGACAAGAATTGGGCTCCTCATATTGTGTGTCATAATTGTGAGGAAATGCTTTGTGACTGGACAAAAGGAAAACACAAAGAAATGCCTTTTGGTATTCCATGGTTTGGCATGAACCTAAGGACCACAGCAGTGACTGTTATTTCTGTCTGATCCATACAAAGGGCATCGATAAGAAAAAACAGCATATGATCGCATATCCTAATATTCCTTCAGCAATACGACCTATCCCACATTCTGAGACACTCCTGGTTCCAGTTTTCAATGGTTTTATTTCTTCAAAGGTCACAGAAAGTGAACATGGTGATCAAGTGTATTTTGATAAGATGCATGAGGAAATGGTTGTAGAATCTGAAGGGTCTTCTTCTGATGCCAAGCAGTCATTAACCCCTCAGCAGTTTAGTCAACCCGAATTAAATGCCTTAGTAAGAATGACATAAAAGTTGTCCTCGACTGCCTGGCCTGTGGTGGCGCAGTGGATAAAGTGTCGACCTGGAAATGCTGAGTTCACTAGTTCGAAACCCTGGGCTTGCCTGGTCAAGGCACATATGGGAGTTGATGCTTCCAGCTCCTCCCCCCCTTCTCTCTCTCTGTCTCTTCTCTCTCTGTCTCTCCCTCTCCTCTCTAAAAATGAATGAATAAATAAATAATTTTTAAAAAAAGTTGTCCTCTACTTTCTAAAGTATGAGAAGCATAACTGGATCATTTGTGTGGATCTTAAAATGCTAAATTTCCTGCTAGGACAACAGAGAGGTTTCACAAAGTATCCTTGCTTTCTGTGTTTGTGGGACAGCCAAACTCGGGAGAAACACTGGACACAGAAGGAGTGGCTGAAACGTGAAGCTCTGGAAGTAGGGATGCAAAATATTGTGAATAAACCTGTAGTTAATAGAGAAAGGATTATTTTCCCCCACTTCACATCAAAGTTGGCTTAATGAAGCAGTTTGTTCAGGCTTTGAATAAAGAAAATGAATGCTTTTAACATATTATTTCTGCTTTTCCTGACATGTCTTTCGAGAAGATAAAAGCAGGTGTATTGGATGGACCTCAAATTCGAACCCTCACATGTGACAGAATTTGTTAGGAATATGAATAAGGAGGAGAAAGCAACATGGCAGTCTTTTGTGGCAGTTACAAAGAACTTCCTTGGCAACAAAAAGCAAAAAACTATTAACTTCTGGTTCAAAGAATGCTGTGGCTTTCTGCGACATTGGATGTAACATGAGTATTAAGATTCACTTCCTGAACAGTCACCTTGATAAGTCTTCCGAAAATCTTGGAGCTGTTAGTGATGAGCAGACTACTACTGGAGCATCAAACAAGATTGTCCTCAACAAGTACACAAATGCAAGAGCTACAAATGCAAATTTTTGCCTGAATAGAATTTAAATAAGTTTTGCACAAATTTTATGATTAAAATAAGTGTTTTAATATGTTCTATTTCAAAATGGTAGACAAATTCTGATGTATTAGTGTATTTACTGCATTATAAAAATTATTATATTTTTACAACGATGATGCTCAAGAAGACATTCTACTTCATTATGTTAAACTAAATGTTAAAAATTTTACAATAAGATGAAAACCTAAAATCATTTATTTATTTTTTTTAGAAAGTACATGCAGTTTTTGTTAGTTTGTTTGTTTTACAGAGACAGAGAGAGAGTCAGAGAGAGGGATCGATATGGAAAGATAGACAGGCACGAAGAGAGATGAGAAGCATCAATCATCAATTCATCATTGTGACACCTTAGTTGTTTATTGATTGCTTTCTCATATGTGCCTTGACTGTGGGCCTTCAGCAGACCGAGTAACCCCTTGCTCGAGCCAGCGACCTTAGGTCCAAGCTGGTGAGACTTATTCAAACCAGATGAGCCCACGCTCAAGCTGGCAACCTCAAGGTCTCAAACCTGGGTCCTCCACATCCCAGTCCAATGCTCTATCCGAGGAGTCCCCAAACTTTTTACACAGGGGGCCAGTTCACTGTACCTCAGATTGTTGGAGGGCCGGACTATAAAAAAAAATATGAACAAATCCATATGCACATTGCACATACCTTATTTTAAGGTAAAAAATAAAACAGAAACAAATATAATATTTAAAGTAAAGAACAAGTAAATTTAAATCAACAAACTGACCAGTATTTCAATGGAAACTATGCTCCTGTTACTGACCACCAACAAAAGAGGTGCCCCTTTCGGAAGTGCAGTGGGGCTGGAAAAATGGTCTCAGGGGGCCACATGTGGCCCACGAGCCATAATTTGGGGACCCCTGCTCTATCCACTGTGCCACCGCCTGGTCAGATGAAAACCTAAAATTTTTAATTTCAAAAAACCATAGCTTACAGAGAAAACCAATTGACATTAGTGATTTGAGACCAGCACACTAGAATTAGGTAAGAACAAGTGTTTTTGTGGATGCAACAAAAATTGTGTTCCCCAGTGATATCATTGATCCATGAAATCTAAAAGGAGTTTACCTAAAATTGTTGCTAGAAAAAATAAAAATCCATACTAATTTAAAATAAGTATGAATTTGTTTATCTAGAGCATATGCCATAATTTAAACCAGGATAACAAAATTAGCTTATAGGAATCATTAATCTATGTACTTCAGTAAATGCCAATGATAGAAAGATCATATTATAACCCATAATAAATGTATTACTATTATCTCTATGTAATTAGATATTTCTAGAAATTTTATTTATAATGTCCTTTTAGAAATTCATTCTCTATTTTATTTATTAACTTTTGCTGCCTGCTAAAATAAGATTAACTCAGACAAACTATAGGCCAGTCTCAAGTCAGTTGGCTTCATTACACCAAATATTACCAAAAAATAACTTTTGTAATTTAATTCTGTAAATATTCACTTCTATGGCTTCAAAAAACTTCAAAATGTTGCCTAGAATGTTGAGATGTGAGGAAACTATTTAAAAAGTAAATATTGTTGCATGCCCAAGCAGTGGCTCAGTGAATAAGGCAGGGGTCGGGAACCTATGGCTTGCGAGCCAGATGTGGCTTTTTTGATGGCTGCATCTGGCTCACAGACAAATGTTTAATAAAAAAAAATAATAATGTTAAAAATATAAAACATTCTCATGTATTACAATCCATTCATTTCCTACCGCTCATGTTCATGGTTGCGGGTGGCTGGAGCCAATCACAGCTGTCCTCCAGGACAACACCAAATTTTTATTGGATAATGCATAACGTACATGGGTCATTGTGAGGTCAGAAAGTAAACTTCCCTCCTTTTAATGAAGTAGTCAGCCAGCTAATTGCAGAAATCCTTTTGACGAAGAAGATGGCTAAAAGAAAAAAAAAAGAGGAGTATTGTACTTTTCAGCAGGAATGGACAGAGGGATTTGTCTTTGTGAAGAGAGCAGGTTCTGAAGAGTGTCTAATATGCAATGATAAAATTGCATCGATGAAATGGTCAAATATAAAGCGGCACTTCGACACACGCCATACTACATTTCATTCGAAATATCCAGTGGGGATAGCAGGAAGAAAGCATGTCAAGAGCTACTGTGCAGAGTACAAGCTAGTCAGCAGCAACTCCATGTTTGGACCCAACAAGGTGACTAGCATTTGGCCAGCTTTGCTGGTGCTTTAGCAATTGTGAGAAACAGAAAGCCATTCACAGATGGGGAGTATGCCAAAGCATTCATGCTTGATGTTGCCAGTGAACTTTTTGACGACTTTTTGGATAAAGGTAAGATAATCAGCCCTGGCCGGTTGGCTCAGTGGTAGAGTGTCAGCCTGGCATGCAGGAGTCCTGGGTTCGATTTCTGGCCAGGGCACACAGGAGAAGCACCCATCTGCTTCTCCACCCCTCCCTCTCTCCTTCTTCTCTGACTCTCTCTTCCCCTCCTGCAGCCAAGGCTCCACTGGAGCAAGGTTGGCCCAGGTGCTGAGGATGACTCCATGGCCTCTGCCTCAGGTGCTAGAATGGCTCTGGTTGCAGCGGAGCAATGTCCCAGATGAGCAGAGCATCGCCCCCTGGTGGGCATGCTGGTTGGATCCCGGTCGGGCGTATGAAGGAGTCTGTCTGACTACCTCCCCATTTCCAGCTTTGGAAAAATACAAAAGAAAATAAAATTTAAAAATAAATAAATAAAGACAAGATAATCAAACAAATAAAAGACATGCCTCTGTCAGCAAGAACTGTTTATGATTGTACCAACATGATGGCAAATCAAACTGAGGCAACACAAGTGAAGGACATAAATGCAGCACCATTCTTTTCTCTCACTTTGGATGAGTCAACAGATGTAAGCCATTTATCCCAGTTCAGCGTGACTGCAAGGTATGCTATTGGTGACACACTACATGAGGAAAGTCTTGCTGTTTTGCCTATGAAAGAGACAACAAGAGGGAAAGATTTATTCAAGTCTTTCACTGAGTTCGTTAAAGATAAAAACACAAATAAAATAAAAAGTAAACATTGTTGGATATGAAAGAGGTTAATAAGACATCAATATTATGAGAGTGATCAAAGCTTTAATAAATCTGAAAACTTTTTTTGTAGATTTGTAATCTTACATCTTTTAGCTTCAGCGTGTATTTTTAAAATATGTATCTCAGTCAGCAATGTCTCTAGTAATCAAACAAACAAGTAAATAGAAAAGTCTCTTTTCAGCTCATATGAAAAGCAGCAAGACCGGCTGTCACCCCTGAGCTGCACCTAGCTGCTTCTCTGGGTGTTAGCTAATAGCAGTGCTCTCATAATCAGGAATACAACACCAAAGAAATGATGATCATGATTAGTAGAAAAATGATTACTAAGGTGAGCCACACTGAGAAGCTATTCAAAGTGGTTCTGGTGGCCCTTCTTTGTGTATCTCTGTTGCACCTGCGGTCTACATACCCAGTCCTTTCCAGTGACTGCAGGCACCTGGGTCTGCTTTATGTAGCTCTGACAGATACTAAACAAGCTGGTTTTATCAAACAGACAGAAGCTATAAAAATGCATATGCAGACACTCTTAAATTTGTATCCTTTTCTTTCTGCTCCCAAATCTTACCATTTCTGCCTTTATACTCTCTGTGTTTAGGTATTATTACCTATTTCAGCATCCTTAACTGCTTCTGACTTGGACAGAAGAAAATATTTTTGTTTTTTAATTTTACATCATCCTTGAACTTTATATCCTCAGCAATAGCCATATAAGTCCTCAATTATAACTTTTTACTTTGTATTATGAGGATTATAGTATATATCTTTATTCTAGACTCAACTTGGTGATATTTGTCATTTTTCAAGCCCAGTGCTGAACCTGTGTTTAATGTTCATGAAAAGTTGTTGGAAGCTGACTAAATTGAATATTGTCTATTAATGTCTATTTCTTTATGGTCTTACCAAAACCACATTATAATGCAACAACAATAATCATATTCAAAATTATATCTCTTCTTCCTAGAATGGGAGAGTGAATCAAATAAATTTTGAGATCAAGACCAAAAATTTCAGTGACAAATCTGGAACATTGGTCGCCATCATAAGATGAGACCTTCAGCATTGTCCGTCCACTTGAGAATGACTGTTCAGTCAAGGTTTTACTGTAACAATGAAAATAAGACTAATTCTAGCACAATAAATTTCTTACAAGGTTATTTATTGGAAGGGATTTTGGTAACTTCAGAAGCTCAAGAATATTGGGAAATTCACAGAGACTTGGTAGAAGCTGACAGAGATGAGGCAAACAAGAGCTGCCACACTCCTCAGGATCTGCCCAGGCTGCTGCCCGGTGCTATCGGCACTGGAGAAGCACAGCTACACCTGGACACTCTCATCTGCATTACAGCCTCTGCAAATCATGTTTGTTCCTTTAAATTATTCCCTCAAAATCCAAAATTCAAATATAATTGCATAATGGGGTCAACCTGGGTAACAATTTTTCTGCAGAGAAAATAGGTGGCTTCTTTATCTTGAAAAGGGACAAAAATAAGAAAAGAGTTGGGATGTTGTATTAGTCGTGGATCTACAGAGAAACAGAACCAATAGAATATCATTTATATAAATGAGGACTTATTATGAGGAATTGGCTAATGTAACAATGGAGGCTCAAATATTCCATGATCTGTTGTCTGCAAGCTGAACACACAGGAAAGTCAGTAATGTAATCCAGATTTAGTCTGAAAGCCTGAGAACAACACTGTGAACCCCAGTTCAAGGGCAGGAGAAGACTGATGGCCCTGCTCAAGCAAGCAGGCAGAAAGCAAAAAGTTAAAAGGCTGAATTCTTCTTTCTTCCATCTTTTTGTTCTAGTCAGGTCCTAAATTGGATTGGATGTTGTTTGCCCATGTCAGAAAGGGCAATCTACTTTACTGAGTCTACTGATTCAAATGCTAATTAAATTTGGAAACACCCTCACAGACACATCCAGAAAAAATATTTAATCTGGGCATCACTTGGCCCAGTTGGCGCATAAAAAATTAACCATTACAGATGTGAAACCACAAAAATATGAAGGTTTCCTGTAATAAGACTTCCCAAGGTAGCGATTTTAATCCTTTTTCATCTTAAGTACATATAAACTAATTACTAAAACTCTGTGGCATGCCAAAAAATATATATATATTATTTGCTGACTTGACAACAAAGATATGTATAATTTTTATTCAATCACACCAGACAGCTACTATTGTGTTGGCTGTTGTCATTTTTGTATTTTACCATTGAAGGGAAAAGAGGTCAGTGTCCTTGACTAAATGGCCAGGTATTGAATAATTTAAAAATTCTAGCAGCACACCAGCAAACTGAGCTCTTGACCTGTTTGATAACTGACTTTATTACTAATATATATCTCTACTTGTAGGTCTTTACTATGTTAGGCTTTTCCACAACCAAATACAAAATACATATAGTAGAAACAGGTATGTGGGTAATTGGTAGGTTTAGTTTCAAAGGTTTTCTTTTTTAATTCCTTATCGCATAAAAAAAGTAGAGGATACCTTTTCATATTTTGGAATTTCATTTAGGATTTTATTTTTCTGTAGGGTTTGCCAGAACTTTTTGAATCTAACATCTCTACATGATGTTTCTAATCCATATCATATACTAGTCAGAGAGAAAAGAAAATGTTTACATAGCTAATTCATAAAATCCTACAGAGTTCATAATGAAAAATAACACTTTTAAAATTAGGAATTAAGTTAAACTACTCAAAAACAAGTTTCCAAATGACATTTCAAAAATATTTGTTGGAAAAAGCTTGTTTAATTAGAGAAAGTTAAGGACATGAAGAACTTTTATGGAGGGGAAAAAAAGATATTTTATGTTCAGAAAAAAAAAAACAACAAAAAACTTTGTACAGGAAGGAAGTAAAAATGGGCAAAAAGGAAACTAAAATGTACACCTGTGTGGGATTATTTGAAATGCAATTTACTTTGTTATAAAGTACCATACCCCAGATTCTGAAAGGCACTGTTCCTCACTTCATCGAGTCCAGGTAGAGACACCCAGTCCAGATGAATTTTGAAGAGTTTTATTGAAGGAGGAAATTTGTTAAATATGCCGGCTGCATATAGCTGACACGGGGCAATTGCAAGCCCAAATCATGAGCACTGAGTGTATTTCAGAGGCTGGTTATATACCCTTTGACCACATACAGGTTGGGGGGCATAACAGCATGACACAATTATTAACAAGATTATAACATTTGTCTAGGGGATTTACAAGAAATGTTAACTTTCAAGGTAATACAATCAAAGACATACACAAATCCTTTTAGTATATCTATCTCTCCTCCTTTGCCTAGAGGTACACGTTAATCTCAGGATTCCAGGAAGGGAGGGAGAGCTAAAATCAGTGTAGGATAGTACGTTAATTTTGTCTCTTACTGAAAGAGAAAGAAAATTCTTTAGATAACCTTAATCCTTTTAGAGAACTTAAAACTAAATGACCCTAGTTGTCCTTGTAAGTCAGGAGACTTCTATATTCTTTTTCTTTCATTTTCCAAAGAAAGGAAAGGAAAACCTGACCTTTTCTCCCTGAATATTAATATTAATTTGCAGCTTTTTGGTACCTTACAACAACTTGAACTAAGAACTAAAATATAGTAAGGGAAAGTGGAGGAAAATGTGGTATATCAATATATAGTAAGCAGCCTGACCAGGCGGTGTTGCAGTGGATAGAGTGTCTGACTGGGATGCGGAGAAACCAGTTTCTAAACCCCAAGGCCACCAGCTTGAGTGTTGGCTCATCTGGTTTGAGCAAGGTACAGCAGCTTGAACCTGAGGTTGCTGGCTCAAGCAAGGGGTCACTTGGTCTGCTGTAGCCCCCCAGTCAAGGCACATATGATAAAGCAATTGATGAAGAGGAAATAATCAATTAAGCAGGAAAGGCAATTTCTAAATTGATTTTGAGACATGAATATATACTGCCTGTAAAGCCAGCAGCCGTGGCCAGGGCCACCATCACAGCAGCCTTCTGGCCCATGCAGGTTCGCATTGGATTCGGACAGTCGGTAAAGAAACAGTGGAGCCAAAAGCTGGTGGGCCATAGTCTTTAATCCTAGTTTGCACCCGGCGGGCAAGTAAAAATACACACTGGGCTCCAAAACCCAATCACATTCAGTGCTCACAAAGCTACTGATTTATCCGAGTTTCCTAGAATCAAAGGTTTCTAGCTCACCAGCCTTATTCTCCTCAGTTCCCCATCTCCTTCCTTCTCCCAGATACAAACTCTACACAAACTGGCATCTCACTCAGCACTCCGCCATCTTGGCTGCTTTTCCTGGCCTCCTCCACGTGGCCTCCTCCTGCTGCTGGCTCTACTCTCAATGCTCTCTCATGCTAACCTCAGGAACCAAGAGCCAAGTCCTGTTTTGCCCTCATTTTATAGTGTAGCTTCACAACCTTTAATCCAATATACAAAGTAGGGAAGTCTCCAACCCAAAGTCACCTGCTGAGGCATGATTGGATTGTACCACCCCACATCAAAAAGGGTAGGAAAGGCTTAATCCCAAAACCAAGCCCCAGGCTACAAGGATTCCGCCTGCCTTTAGCCCACCCCAACACACATTAATATCACCTGGGCGACGGCTTCCTCGTGTTATCTTTAACAAAGTGAGCATAATACATTTTATCTGCCCAACACTGCCATTTCACCCTATTCCTGCATATCTGTGTATCTGTGTCAGAGAGACTGTTCAGATTGTGAATACCTGAGGCAGAAGTGGAGATATATATATAATTGTCTTTTTTTTTTCTGTGTGGCAGAGACAGAGAGAGTCAGAGAAAAGAACATTGTTGGGCAGATAAAATATATTATGCTCACTTTGTTAAAGATGGTGCTGCCCACATGGAAGCCATCGCCCAAGTGATATTAATGTGTGTTGTGGGCAGGCTGTGGGCAGGCAGGATCCTTGTAGCCTAGGGGTTGGTTTTGGGACTAAGCCTTTCCCACCCTTTTTGATGTGGAGTGGTGCAATCCAATTATGCCTCAGATAAGTGACTTTGTATTAGAGACTTTCCTATTTTGTTTATTAGATTAAAGGTTTTGATTTCTACAATGGGGACAGAACGGAAGCTTGCTCTCTTAGTTCCTGAGATTAGCATTAGAAGAGAGAGCAGAGAAGAGAGCAGAGAAAGGCCACGTGGAGGAGGCCAGGAGAAGCAGCCAAGATGGTGTAGTATTGAGTGAGAGGCCAGTTTGTGCAGAGTTTGTGCAGGGAGAAGGAAGGAGATGGGTGTTGGGCAGATAAAATATATTATGCTCTCTTTGTTAAAGATGGTGCTGCCCACGTGAGGCCATCACCCAGGTGATATTAATGTGTGTTGGGGATCCTTGCAGCCTGGGCTTGGTTTTGGGATTAGCCTTTCCCACCCTTTTTGATGTGGGGTGGTACAATCCAATCATGCCTCAGAGAAGTGACTTTGTATTAGAGACTTCCCTATTTTGTATATCGGATTAAAGGTTGTGAAGCTACAGTATAAAATAGGGGCAGAATGGGAGCTTGCTCTCTTGGCTCCTGAGATTAACATTAGAGGAGAGAGCAGAGCAGAGAGCAGAGGAAGGTCACGTGGGGGAGGCCAGGAGAAGCAGCCAAGATGGCAGGCAGAGTGTTGAGTGAGAAGCCAGTTTATACAGAGTTTGTGCGGGGAGAAGGAAGGAGATAGGGAACAGAGGTGAATAAGTCTGGTGAGCTAGAAACCTTTGATTCTAGGAAACTCAGATAAGTCAGTAGCTTTGTGAGCACTGAATGTGAGTGGGTTTTGGAGCCCAGTGTGTATTTTTTACTTGCCCTCTGGGTGCAAGCTAGGATTAAAAATGATGACCCACCAGTTTGTGGCTCCGTTGTTTCTTTACGACTGTCCGAATCCAATGGGAACCTGCATGGACCAGGCTGCTTTGATAGTGGCCCTGGCCATGGCTTCTGGCTTTATAATGGGGAACAGAGGTGAATAAGTCTGGTGAGCTAGAACACTTTGATTCTAGGAGACTCGGATAAGTCAGTAGCTTAGTGAGCACTGAATGTGAGTGGGTTTTGGAGTCCAATGTGTGTTTTACTTGCTCGCCGGGTGCAAGCTAGGATTAAAGATGATGGCCCACAAGTTTTTTGCTCCATTGTTTCTTTACCATCTGTCTGAATCCAATGCAAACCTGCATGGGCCAAGTGGCTGTGATGGTAGCCCTGGCTACTGGCTTTACAGACAGATAGGGACAGACAGACGGGAAGAGAGAGAGATGAAAAACATCAATTCTTTCTTACGGTTCCTTAGTTGTTCATTGATTGATTTCTCATATGTGCCTTGACAGGGGGAGGGGGGAGCTACAGCAGACCAAGTGACCCCTTGCTCTAGCCAACCTTGGGGTCTCGAACCTGGGTCCTTCACATTCTAGTCTGATGCTCTATCCACTACACCACTGCCTTGTCAGGCTATAATTGTCTTCTTAATTCATCTCTGTGGGTATCTGACTTTCTCACATATATAACTCTTTCATTATATTTAAACAAAAATATCATCCATTACCTAATTCAAACTGCCTTATTGTTTATTGTTCATTAACAAACATTAATTCCATAAATTGAGGCAAAGCATTAATTTCCTCTCGGGTTACCTTTCAATCTGTATGGGTTCAGGGCCAGTGTCCAAGTATCTCTTAATATCTCATTGTTTTTTTCTTTGTGTTGTCCTATTATTATCTATTTTTCTGCCCACCTCAATCTTATCTCTTAAACCAAGTCCTGATACTGACCTTGGGGCAATGTGAGAAGAGGAAACCATGAAGATTCTCTCACAGCTATCTGTTTGTTTGTTTGTTTGTTTTACAGAGACAGGAGAGAGTCAGAGAGTGGGATAGACAGGGACAGACAGACAGGAACAGAGAGAAATGAGAAGCATCAATCATCAGTTTTTTGTTGCGACACCTTAGTTGTTCATTGATTGCTTTGTCATATATGCCTTGATCGTGGGCCTTCAGCAGAATGAGTAACCCCTTGCTTGAGCCAGCGACCTTGGGTCCAAGCTGGTGAGCTTTGCTCAAACTAGATGAGCCTGCGCTCAAGCGGGCGACCTCGGAGTTTCAAACCTGGGTCTTCCATATCCCCGTTCGACGCTCTATTCACTACGCCACCACCTGGTCAGGCCTCTCACAGCTATCTTAAAAGTATTTTCTTGCAAATGTAAACACTTTTTAATATGATTATTCTAAAACACAACAACAAAACAGAAATTCAACTAGAGATGAGAAGAGAAATAAACACAATAGATAAAGGGGACAGAAGATGTTGACCTATTTATCAAACAACATGAAAAACCCAAACTTATAATGCATACATATTGCCTATTGTAAAGCCAGTAGCCACAGCCACCATCACAGCCACCTGGCCCATGCAGGTTTGCATTGAATTTGGACAGATGGTAACGAAACTACGGAGCCAAGAACTGGTGGGCCAACATCTTTAATTCTAGCTTGCACCTGGCGGGCAAGTAAGAAAAACACACTGAGATGCAAAACCCACTCATTAAGTGCTCACAAAGTTACTGACTTATCCGAGTTTCCTAGAATCAAAGGTTTCTAGCTCACCAGACTTATTCATCTCTGTTCCCCATCTCCTTCCTTCTCCCTGCACAAACTCTGCACAAACTGGCTTCTCACTCAGCACTCCACCATCTTGGCTGCTTCTCCTGGCCTCCTCCACGTTTCCTTATCTGCTCTCCTCTCTAATGCTAATCTCAGGAACTGAGAGAGCAAGCTCCCAGTCTGCCCCATTTTATAGTGCAGAAATCAAAACCTTTAAACCAATATACAAAATAGGGAAGTCTCTAATACAAAGTCACTTATCTGAAGCTTGATGGGATTGCACCACCGCATATCAAAAAAGTTGGGAAAGGCTTAGTCCTAAAACCATGCTCCAGGCTACGAGGATCCTGCCTGCCCACAGCCCACCCCCAACACACATTAATATCACCTGGGCAATGGGCTTCCATGTGGGCAGCGCCATCTTTAACAAAGTGAGCATAATATATTTTATCTGCCCAACACCTATATAGACTAATCAATTTTTATAAACCAAAATTCTCTCTAATCACTAACAGATTTCAAGATCTATCATCATGAATAAAGTATTTTACTTGAAAAATAGAACTGATATCAGAAAAGTTTTCTGCCAGACATCAAATAGGGCTCTTCCACTGCACAGACATTCAGCCAGGTAAGTGATAGAAATCAGGTCTGTACATTTCACATAAGGAAAGCAATTGCACTATTATCATCAATGCTGAGCTGTGAAAATATAAAAAGCAAGTTGTTTTTTTTTCTATCTAATGCAGTGTCAGAATGCAGCCAGAAACATCCTCATCTCAGGCTTTTTATTGCTGGTTATAATGTATAAAGTAGAAATAACATAACTTGGTTTTCTAATAAGTGGGTAAGCTTGCACTACTGACTACATTATTAAAAAAGAGAACTCGGTAACTGATAGATAAAATGGCTACTCTGCCACCATCTCTCTTAAGAACAATGCAGGCTTGAAGGAGGAAGGACTTGCCTATTCTGTAATCTGGCTCAGATCTTCCTTGTAGCTGGATGTTGATTGGATCAGGGTGCAGACAATTTTGAGGAACTGTGGTGCCACTCCCAACCACAAATGGAAGTTATCTTGCAGCTGCCTTTGCCCAAGGCCTTTTGATGAATCCATATTACCCCTTCCCCATCCCTCCCTTGGGGCGGACACCCTTTGCTTGGCTCAGCCCACTTATTCTCATGCATTTTTAAAATAAAGTTTCCTTTTGGAACACACTAGCCTCATGTTTTTGGTTTGGCTGCAGTTTCTGCTTTACTTTACAGCAGTGTTTCCCAACCTTTTTTGTGCCATGCCCCACCTTAACCTTTCTAAAATTTTTATGTGCCCCCTATGTAACATACATAATTTTTAACATTAAAAAATTGATTTGTTCACTTAATAAACATAAATGATAGGTTCTAGGAAGAAATCACTATGAAATTGTTAACAAAACACAGTAAGTAAAATTTCAAAACATATAATGAAAAACAGAAATTTAAATTCCAAATAATTTTAATACAGATTTTTCTATATTAATTTATTATTTTAATTTAGTGTGATCCTTGCACTTGATGCTTGCTGAACAGAGATTTTATATTAGATTCCAATTTGGTTAGCTTTAGTCTCAAGTCTCCACGTTGTGTTATATCCAGCCGATTTCTTTTTTTTACCAGTAAATCATTTACAGCACTAAATCCACATTCAGCTAAAAATGAAGATGGAAACGGTAGCAATAGTTTTATTGCACATTTGGTTGAATTTGGTATTTGATTTCTGTTTCCTCACAAACCCATGCTGTTGGGCGGATAAAATGTATTATGCTCACTTTGTTAAAGATGCCGTCGCCCAGGTGATATTAATGTGCGTTGGAGGCTGGCAGGATCATTGTAGCCTGGGGCTTGGTTTTGGGATTAAGCCTTTCCTACCCTTTTTGGTGTAAGGTGGTACAATCCTATCATGCCTCAGAGAAGTGACTTTGTATTAAGAGACTTCCCTATTATGTATATTGGATTAAGGGTTTGGATTTCTACACTATAAAATGGGAACGGAGCGGGAGTTTGGCTCTTGGTTCCTGAGATTAGCATGAGAGAGCAGAGAAAGTAGAGCCAGCAGCGGAAGGCGGCCACGTGGAGGAGGCCAGGAAAAGCAGCCAAGATGGTGGAGTGCTGAGTGAGATGCCAGTTTGTACAGAGTTTGTATCTGGGATAAGGAAGGAGATGGGGAACTGAGGAGAATAAGTCTGGTGAGCTAGAAACCTTTGATTCTAGGAAACTCGGATAAGTCAGTGGCTTTGTGAGCACTGAATGTGACTGGGTTTTGGAGCCCAGTGTGTATTTTTACTTGCCCGCCGGGTGCAAGGTAGGATTAAAGGCTATGGCCCACCAGTTTTTGGCTCCATGGTTTCTTTACCGACTGTCCGAATCCAATGCGAACCTGCACTGGCTGGGCGGCTCCGATGCTGGCCGTGGCTGCTGGCTTTACACATGCCATCACTCCTTTGATATTAAATAAAGCTTTAACTGACTCATCATTTTGCAATTCTGTGAGTTCTTGATACTGCATATTTGATATATCAGACAAATCCACTAACATTGGCTGCATCATCCATGTTGGGAAATCAATTTGTTTTAAATCAGAAAATCTTTCTTTTAAATCAGCCGATAGAATATTCAAATGATTGACAATAACAAGTAAAGCAGTATCAGTTACTTCACATTTTTGGAGCCAATGAAACTGTTTAAAATTTTTGTTGTTAATATGTTTCTGACATAACTCAATATTGGTAATGAAACCAAATATCTTTGCTTTTGCATCAACAAGAGTTTTATTTGTTCCTTGAAGTTGCTTATTTAATATATTTAGTTTTTCAAAGATATCGGCTAAATAACTCACAAATGCTTTACCATCTATTGTTAACAGATACTTCATTTCAGGTTTGTCACTTAAAAAATCACTAAGAATATCAAACAGTTCCATAAGTCTTTTCAAACAGTTTCCTTTAGATAGCCATCTTACTTCAGTATGAAGTAAAAGTCTCACATGGTCTTCATTTTGTTCTTCACAAAATAGCTTGAAAAGACACTCACATTTGGCACTAGCTTTAATAGCATTAACACATTTTATTACTGTATGGAATACTTCATTCAGAACAGGCGAGATGTTTTTAGCTACCAAGTTTTTCCTATGAATAACACAATGCACAAGAATCATTTCTGGATTCGCATCTTTTATCAATTTTAAGCAGCCATTTTTCTTGCCCATCATATTGGGAGCACCATCTGCAGCACAAGATGTTCTATTTTTCATTGGTATATCATTGACATCTAAGTAGTTTTTTAGCTTATTATATATATCTTTGGAGGTAGTGGTGCTTTCTAATCTTTTACAGAACATTTCTTCAGCAAAATATCCTTTATCAATATATCTTATGTAAGTTATCAATACTGCCTCACTGTCTCTCAAAGTTGATTCATCCATTTGCAAGGAGAATTTTCTTGTTTTCAGCTTTTCAATAAGTTGTTTTTCAATATCCTCACTCATTTCGTCTATTCTTCTGCTAACAGTATTGTCTCTGAGTGGCATAGCTTTTACATCTTTGTCATCTTTTTCAAGAACCATTTTAAGAAATGCTGATATTGATGGTTTTATTAAATTCTCTCCTATAGTGTGATTTTCTCCAGTTTTAGCGATGAATAAAGAAATTTGATAACTAGCCTCAAGAACACGATTAATTGAAGTATGAGCAGTAAATAGAAACTTTAATGTTCTTTTTTCAAAATTTTTCTTTAAAGTTTTAAAGTAACTCAAATCTGAATTAATATGAGCACTATGTTTTGCCTTCAAATGTGCCTCAAGACGACCTCGTTTCATTGATTTGTTGGTCAAGCATTGCTGGCATAAAAGACAAAAAGGAATTAGCTCATCGTGAACAGCGGGTATGAACCCAAATTTTAAATATTCCTCTGAATATTGATGAGTTTTTTTCTTGCTTGCACCACTCATTTTACTATGGGCTATAAGAAATAAAAATAAGATCAATTAAAAACTAATATTAAAATATGTGTTAAAATATATTCAATGTGACATAGAGTAAACGTATACTAAAATTCATATTTATTTAAATGTATATAACACATTTACTACACTACCACTGCAAATCAAAAGGTATCTATATTTTTTCCACTTGACAAAATTTTCTGGAAAGTTATGCTTCTAAAATTAAAATTGTCGTGCATGCACTATTATAGCCCCAATAATATTTATAAAATATTAGTGCTTTCTAGTCCTGATGCAAGAAGTACTTAATAAAGAGTTTAATATTGATAAAAATAAAATCAAATACTTACCAATTATATCTATACAATATATATATGTATATTTATTAAATCAATGAGCTTTTACAACAGTTTTGACTGACACTTATTTCAAATTAACACCAACTGAATGATGTGAAATACTACAGAAGTTGCGATGGGCCAATTAGGTGAGAATAACTGCGTTGTTTAGCAAGTTTTTAAAATGTTCGAGGTTCCCCGCGGCAGACAGCATGCTCCACGGTGAACACAGGACGAAGTTTACTTGACGACGCCAATCACCCAGTTAATATTTTGGTCTCGTCAAATGAAATTATACGTAATAGTTATTTACCGCAATTATTTAAGAATTGCATTTTTTGTTAAATTTGGCACCGATATCTAGCATTGCATTTAAATGGCCCGGGGCAAAAGAGTTAAAGTCGTGTCAAGTCCATTTTCAAATTTCCCCCCTTAACTATCAAGTTGCCCCCCTGTGGGGCGTGGGCCCCTCGTTGGGAAACACTGCTTTACAGTAACTAAGTATGATAGGAAAGTCACTGACGTGTCAGCTTTATAGAGTTATAAATTTGGAAATACTGTACTTTAAACCAACAAAAGTAGGCTACATAGGAACTTTTCTAAGGAAGTTATTGTATGTAAAGCCAGTAGCCATGGCCACTATCACAGCCTGGCCCATGCAGGTTCGCACTGGATTCGGACAGTTGGTAAAGAAACAACGGAGCCAAAAACTTGTGGGCCATCATCTCTAATTCTACCTTGCACCCAGCGGGCAAATAAAAAACATACACTGGGCTTCAAAACCCACTCACATTCAGTGCTCTCAAAGCTACTGACTTATCCGAGTTTCCTAGAATCAAAGGTTTCTAGCCACCAGACTTATTCATCTCTGTTCCCATCTCCTTCCTTCTCCCTGCACAAACTCTGTACAAACTGGCTTCTCACTCAGCACTCCACCATCTTGGCTGCTTCTCCTGGCCTCCTCCACATGGCCTCTCTCTGCTCTCCTCTCTGCTCTCTTCTCACTAATGATAATCTCAGGAACCAAGAGAGCAAGCTCCCATTCTGCCCCAATTTTATAGTGTAGGAATCAAAACCTTTAATCTAATATACAAAATAGGAAAGTCTCTAATACAAAGTCACTTATCAGAGACATGATGGGATTGCACCACCCCACATCAAAAAGGGTGGGAAAGGCTTAGTTCTAAAACCAAGCCCCAGGCTACAAGGATCCTGCCTGCCCACAGCCCGCCCCCAACACACATTAACATCACCTGGGTGACGGCTTCCACATGGGCAGCACCATCTTTAACAAAGTGAGCATAATATATTTTATCTGCCCAACACTGTACATCAATTTTGAATAAAATGTAGTATTTTCCTTAAAAATGTTTCTAATGGAAAATATTTGATATTTTGAAACAAGTTATTAAGAAGAATAAATCTCTGTAATAAACTTTTTTTGTGTAAAACAAAACTAGGCTGATGTATGGCCAGTGGCCACCACCGTCGTGGCCATGCAAGTTCTCTTTGAATTCAGGCAGATGGTAAAGAAGCAGTGGAACCAAAAAATGGTGATGTAAAGCCAGTAGCCGCGGCCAACATCACAGCTACCTGGCCCATGCAGGTTTGCATTTGATTCGGACAGTCAGTAATTGTAAGGCCAGGAGCCGCCATTGTGGCCATTCACATGCAGGTTCCCACTGGATTTGGCAGACTGTAAAGAAATGGTGGAGTCAGAGGATGGTGGGCCATCCTATTTATTAGTGTCTCACCAAGACAGGTGTTGGTTAAATAAGTTTGTAAATATGATATATATGTTTGCTCGCTTGTGACTTATATTGGGTGTGGGGGACAGGCTATAAGCAGGCCAGGTCGTTGCAGTCTAAGGTTTGGTTTTAGGACTAAGCTTTTCCCCACACCCTTGACTGATTGTATGATCTGGGTGGTGCACTCTCATGAGGAATCCAGTTATGCCTTGGATAAGTGACTTTGTATCGAAGACTTCCTTGTTTGTATATTGGATTGAGGGATTTTGGTTTTCTACACTATAAAGTGGGACAGACCAGGAGCTTACTCACTCAGTTCCTGCTATCACAATTGCAGGGGCTTCCCTGATCCCTTGCCCTTCATGGGAAAAGAGGAAAAACAGCTTTCCCTTGTCTTCTTTTGTGGTTTGCCTGTCTTGGTGAGACACCAATAAATAGGATGGCCCACCATCCTCTGACTCTGCCGTTTCTCAACCATCTGCCCGAATCCAATGGGAACCTGCATGGGCAAGGTGGCTGCTTTGATAGTGACAGCCATGGCTCCTGGCCTTACAACTGGCATAGTTTGTGGCAGGATTCAGAGATTGGTATGGGGCCGCCACCCTTGTTGGGTGGGGTAGAGTACTGGTTGCTGCTCTGGTTCCCCATGGCTGTCCTTTTAGGGGCCATGGGCTACATGTTTTTTACTCAAGAGGAAACCAGGAGTTCTGTGCGAGAAGCTGCCTGAGCTCAAAAGCTTCAGTGTAAATTGCAAATAGAATGGCAGAAAAGGCTGGAATTGGAGCAAGCAGTCCCTACCCTGCCATCCCATTTGAAAGCATGTGGCTGGGCAGTCAACGAGAACAAATTACAAGGACCTGGGTTCTCTGTTAAATTCTTGGGAGTTGTCTGGTCGGGTAAGACAAAAGTTATCCCTGACGCAGTTATAGATAAGATTCAAGCATACCCCGTGCCCACTACGGTAAAACAGTTACAGGAATTCTTAGGTTTGTTGGGATATTGGCAAGCATTTATACCCCATTTGGCTCAGTTACTATGCCCCCTGTACAACTTTATTCGAAAGGGGGTTCGTTGGGATTGGACTGAGCAGGCGCAAGGTTCATTTGCAGCAGTTAAGAGAGCTGTCAAGATGGCACAGGCCTTGAATGTGTTTGATCCTGCCAGGCCCTGTGAGCTGGATGTTCATGTAATCTCAGAGGGGTTTGGATGGGGCTTGTGGCAGCGGACAGAACGCCTACGGCAACCTATTGGGTTTTGGTCCCAATTGTGGAAAGGTGCTGAAGTTCATTACGCATTAGTGGAGAAGCAGCTGGCAGCTGTGTATGCTGCCCTCCTGGCAACTGAGAGTATTACAACCACAACACCAGTTACAGTCAAGACAACATACCCTATTGCTGGATGGGTGAAAGATTGGGCAACTAAACCACGCAGTGGTATGGTCCAAATGTCCACCCTGGCCAAGTGGGGTGCCTACCTGCAGCAACGCTGTGCTCTTAGCACCAGCCCATTGAGGGCAGAACTGCAGGAAGTCTTGGGTCCAGTCACCTATGCGACCTTAGAGTTAGGTGCAACTGGGGATCAGGAGACAGAACCTGAGGTCAGTCCCTACCAGAAGGGGCGGGTGCCCATCCCTGAAGATGCCTGGTATACTGATGGTTCCAGTAGGGGCCAACCTGCCAAATGGATGGCTATCACCTTCCATCCGGCCACTGAGACTATTTGGATGGACACGGGTATAGGCCAAAGTAGCCAATGGGCAGAATTAAGAGCTGTTTGGCTAGTTGCCCATAATGAACCTTCACCTCTGGTAATCTGTACTGACAGTTGGGCCGTGTTGGGCGGATAAAATGTATTATGCTCACTTTGTTAAAGATGCCATCGCCCAGGTGATATAAATGTGTGTTGGAGGCAGACAGGATCATTGTAGCCTGGGGCTTGGTTTTGGGATTAAGCCTCTCCCACCCGTCTTGATGTGGGGTGGTACAATCCAATCATGCCTCAGAGAAGTGACTTTGTATTAGAGACTTCCCTGTTATGTATATTGGATTAAGGGTTTGGATTTCTACACTATAAAATGGGGACGGAACGAGAGTTTGGGCTCTTGGTTCCTGAGATTAGCATGAGAGAGCAGAGAAAGTAGAGCCAGCAGCGGAAGGCGGCCACATGGAGGAGGCCAGGAAAAGCAGCCAAGATGGTGGAGTGCTGAGTGAGATGCCAGTTTGTACAGAGTTTGTATCTGGGATAAGGCAGGAGATGGGGAACTGAGGAGAAGAAGGCTGGTGAGCTAGAAACCTTTGATTCTAGGAATCTCGGATAAGTCAGTGGCTTTGTGAGCACTGAGTGTGACTGGGTTTTGGAGCCCAGTGTATGTTTTTACTTGCCCACCGGGTGCAAGGTAGGATTAAAGGCTATGGCCCACCAGTTTTTGGCTCCATGGTTTCTTTACCGACTGTCCGAATCAAATGCGAACCTGCATGGGCCGGGCTGCTGTGATGGTAGCTCTGGCCCTGGCTGCTGGCTTTACAGGCCGTCTATCGTGGACTTACCCTTTGGATTGCTACTTGGCACATTAACCAGTGGATGGTAATGCACCGTCCACTATGGGGTCAGGCCATGTGGCAGGACTTATGGGAAATAGGACACCAGAAGCAGGTGACAGTATATCATGTCACAGGGCATGCCCCTCTAGCCTATCCTGGGAATGATGAGGCAGATACGTTGGCAAGGGTGCGATGGTTGGCGACTGCCCCTGCAGGTGATGTGGCACAGTGGCTCCACCGGCGCCTGCTCTATGCAGGACAGAAAACTATGTGGGCTACGGTTAAGGCTTGGAACTTGCCTGTGTCCTATGCAGAGGTACTTGCAGCCTGTGAGCAATGTGCAGTATGTTCCAAGGAGCACCCTCAGAGACCACTGGTGTCACCTGGACAGATCCAGAGGGGTCATGTTCCACTGACACGATGGCAGATAGACATCATTGGACCCTTACCAAAGTCAGAAGGGTGCCAGTATGCAGTCACTTGTGTAGATACTGCCACCAGGCTGTTTGCTGCTTACCCTGCTCGTAACCCTGACCAGAGGGCAGTCATACAGGCTCTGGACCGCCTGAGTGCTGCATATGGGCGACCCTGGTCCTTGAAAGTGACAATGGTACCCACTTCACTGGTTCAATGGTGAGGCAATGGGCTCAAAAGCTGGGGGTGGACTGGAAGTACCATGTTCCCTACCACCCCCAGGCTGCTGGTATCATTGAGCATTATAATGGACTCTTAAAGCAGGGACTGCGACAGGAGGGGGGCACTGGCTCTCTTACTGGATGGACACGCTGCTTATGGACAGTACTCTGGATTTTGAATGAGCGACCTTGACAGGGGAGCCCAGCTCCAGTAGAGGCCCTCCTGCATCGGACAGCTGCCCCCATTCAGTTGCAGATACGCACCAAGGACATTTTACTCAAGCCTGGTTTCGGACAGCAGGGCAACGTGCTCTTGCCTGCTCCAACAGGACAATGGCTTCAATGGACTTGGCCCTGGACTGTACAGGCCCCCCATCTGAGATGGGTAGCCTTGTTGGCACCATGGGGAAAGGGGCTACAGGTGGACCTCCAGTTAACTCCTTGGGCAACCAGCACCTGGCCACCTAAGGTAGAAGTGTATTATCCCTTGAGTGCTCAAGGGGACAGCATTTTGAAGGGCACCTTTGTAATTTCTTTATGGCCAATAATGAGTTCTCCTATTTTACTACACATAGAACCAGCAGATGCTGGTGTATTGGCCAATAAGGTTTGGTATGCCCGCTCAGGGTGGCCTCTGGTGCCAGCTACGGTGCTGTCTGCAGACAAAACTCTGGCCTGTATTCTGCCAGAGGGAAAGGATTTGCCTCTCTTGGTGCCACTGACAGCTCTCTCATTTCGCCCATAGTTTTTGATCTGATAATCCTATTGCTGTAGTTGGTACTATTTCTGTTTATGCAATGTATCCTACTCCTTGCACAGTGACCATCATGGAAGATGCCTGTGGTTTAGATTGTAAAGCAAGCAAAAGGGGTGGAATGTTGGTCAAATAAGTTTGTAAATATGATATATATGTTTGCTCGCTTGTGACTTATATTGGGTGTGGGCGACAGGCTATAAGCAGGCCAGGTTGTTGTAGCCTAAGGTTTGGTTTTAGGACTAAGCTTTTCCCCACACTCTTGACTGATTGTATGATCTGGGTGGTGCACTCTCATGAGGAATCCAATTATGCCTTGGATAAGTGACTTTGTATCAGAGACTTCCTTGTTTGTATATTGGATTGAGGGATTTTGGTTTTCTACACTATAAAGTGGGACAGACCAGGAGTTTACTCACTCAGTTCCTGCTATCACGATTGCAGGGGCTTCCCTGATCCCTTGCCCTTTGTAAAGCCAGAAGCCAGGGCCACCATCAGAGCAGCCTGGCCCATGCAGGTTCGCATTGGATTCAGACAGTCGGTAAAGAAACAACGGAGCCACAAACTGGTGGGCCATAGTCTTTAATCCTAGCTTGCACCCAGCGGGCAAGTAAAAAGACACACTGGGCTCCAAAACCCACTCACATTCAGTGCTCCCAAAGCCACTGACTTATCCGAGTTTCCTAGAATCAAAGGTTTCTAGCTCACCAGCCTTATTCTCCTCAGTTCCCCATCTCCTTCCTTATCCCAGATACAAACTCTACACAAACTGGCATCTCACTCAGCACTCCGCCATCTTGGCTGCTTCTCCTGGCCACATGGCCTCTTTCTGCTCTCTGCTCTGCTCCCTCTGCTCTCTCATGCTAATCATCCTAGGAACCAAGAGAGCAAGCTACCGCTCCGTCCCCATTTTATAGTGTAGAAATCCAAACTCTTAATCCAATATACAAAATAGGGAAGTCTCTAATACAAAGTCACTTCTCTGAGGCATGATTGGATTGTACCACCCCACATCAAAAAAGGGTGGGAAAGACTTAATCCCAAAACCAAGCCCCAGGCTACAAGGATTCTGCCTGCCCACAGAGACACACATTAATATTACCTGGGCAACGGCCTCCACGTGGGCAGCACCACTTTAACAAAGTGAGCATAATACATATTTTATCTGCCCAACACCCTTCATGGGAAAAGCTGGTTTTCTGCTCTTCCTTGTCTTCTTTTGTGGTTTGCCTGTCTTGGTGAAACACCAATAAATAGGATGGCCCACCATCCTCCGACTCCGCCGTTTCTCTACCATCTGCCTAAATCCAATGGGAACCTGCAGGGGCCAGGCGGCTGCTTTGATAGTGACAGCCATGGCTCCTGGCCTTACAACAGGCAAGCTTTTCCCATGAAGGGCAAGGGATCAGGGAAGCCTCTACAATCATGATAGCAGGAACTGCGAGAGCAAGCTTCTGGTCTGCCTCACTTTATAGTATAGAAAACCAAAAACCCTTAATCCAATATACAAATAAAGAGGTCTCTGATATAAAGTCACTTATCTGAGGCTTAATTGGATTCCTCATGAGAGTGCACCACCCATATCATGCAATCAGTCAAGGGTGTGGGGAAAAGCTTAGTCTTAAAACTAAGCCTTAGGCTACAACGACCTGGCCTGCTTACAACCTGTCCCCCACACCCAATATAAATCACAAGCAAGCAAACATATATACCATATTTACAAACTTATTTGACCAACAGTAATGAAACAATGGAGCCAAAAACTGGTGAGCCATCATTTTTAATCCTAGCTTGCACCCGGTGAGCAAGTAAAAACACACACTGGGCTCCAAAACCCACTCATTCGGTGCTCTCAAAGTTATCCGAGTTTCCTGGAATCTAAGGTTTCTAGCTCACCAGACTTATTCACTTTGTTCCCATCTCCTTCTCTCTGCACAAACTCTGCACAAACTGGCTTCTACTTCAGCACTCCACCATCTTGGTTGCCTCTCCTCTCCTCCACGTGGCCCTTCTCTGCTCTCTCCTCTAATGCTAATCTCAGGAACCGAGAGAGCAAGTTCCTGGTCTGCCCCACTGTATAGTATAGAAATCAAAACCTTTAATCCAATATACAAACAAGGAAGTCTCTGATACAAAGTCACTTATCTGAGACATAATGGGATTATTCATGAGAGTGCACCACCCTACATCAAAAAGGGTGGGAAAGGCTTAGTCCTAAAACTAAGCCTCAGGCTATAAGAATCCTGCCTGCTTACAGCCTGTCCCCCCACATTCAATGCAAACTATAAGTGAGCAAACATATATATCATATCTAAAAACTTATTTGACCAACAGCAGGCCATTCCATTTCTTTTTTTTACAGAGACAGAGAGAGAGAGTCAGAGAGAGAGAGAGAGAGAGAGATAGGGACAGATAGACAGGAACAGAGAGAGATGAAAAGCATCAATCATCAGTTTTTCATTGCGACACCGTAGTTGTTCATTGATTGCTTTCTTATATGTGCCTTCACCTTGGGCCTTCAGCAGACCTATGCTTAAGACAGCGACCTTGGGTCCAAGCTGGTAGGCTTTGCTCAAACCCGATGAGCCTGTGCTCAAGCTAGTGACCTCAGGGTCTCGAACTTGGGTCCTCCTCACCCCAGTCCAATGTTCTATCCACTGCACCACCTCCTGGTCAGGCGTGGGCCATTCCATTTATTAAAGTCTCAGGTGGATGAGTAAACAGTCAGGGGACACCACTTTCCTCTCATTCAGGGCTCCCAAAGCCCTGATGCATTCTCCAGTTTTACAACCTGAAAATCTCTGGTTCCTTCTGGTATCAAAGGCCCCCACCAGCCTCAGTAGGGCTCCCAAAGCCCCTCAGCTCTGTCTGGATCCACATCTGCAATCCTTCTCTTCCTGCAAAACCCAGGCTGGAGAAAAATCCCTTCTCCAGAAAATATTAGCAATACAATGGCCCCTTCTAAACAGGAAGGTAATCCACAATTTGCAATCTGCTGCCCTGAGGGCAAACACCACAGCCTTTCACAGACTAAACACACATGGCACTGCCCAGGCCAATGGAAAATATAAGTGATTAAACCTAAAAAAGTACATTTTACAAACTTATTTTTTCAATAGCTTCATTACTAATAATGCTTTAGTGATCAGCATTGCTATTTCACATGAGCATAAAAACTAAAGAAATGAGAAATCTATGCTTACCTTAAAAATAAGTTGCTATTTAGACTTATTTACATATATTTCATTTTACATATAACTCAATAATGTAAGAAGCAAAATTTGATAATGTCCTAGTGTTTTATTTTTGTTTGTTTGTTTGTTTGTTTTTTAATTTATTTTTCTGAAGCTGGAAACGGGGAGAGACAGTCAGACAGACTCCCGCATGCGCCCAACCGGGATCCACCCGGCACGCCCACCAGGGGGGCGGCGCTCTGTCCACCAGGGGGCGATGCTCTGCCCCTCTGTGGCGCCGCTCTGTTGCGACCAGAGCCACTCCAGCGCCTGGGGCAGAGGCCAAGGAGCCATCCCCAGCGCCCGGGCCATCCTTGCTCCAATGGAGCCTTGGCTGCGGGAGGGGAAGAGAGAGACAGAGAGGAAGGAGAGGGGGAGGGGTGGAGAAGCAGATGGGCGCTTCTCCTGTGTGCTCTGGCCGGGAATCGAACCTGGGACTTCTGCACGCCAGGCCAACGCTCTACCACTGAGCCAACTGGCCAGGGCCTGTCCTAGTGTTTTAACAGCTTCATTGTTGTTAGTTCCTGGAAACCAAGTAGTTATGAAACAACCAATTTACACAGAATAGGTTAGAAAAATAGATGAATCTATTTTTTGCATTATGTCACAAAATTCTTTAAGAATAAATTAAATTATGTTGGATTTCTAAATCTATCTGTCTACTGTATATAATTTTATTTTAACATATATTATTATCTTTGTTAAGCCAGTTTTCCAGTAGAAATATGACTCTACATAGTCACAGATTGCATTTACATCTGATGTTACACATTTACTTTTTCTCTATAGGAAGTGGCTGCATGATGATTACACATCATCAAGTTTAAATCAAGATAAAATTAACAGTATTCTCTTAAAATTATCTTTCAGTATTTTATCCTGAAGTCTAATGTTATACATCCATCTTAGGTTGTCTTTCTTTCCCTCTAAGACCCAGGGTGATGGAGTAGCCATATACAACATGTTAAGTTAGAGCCAGTGAAAAGGGGCCATGAGAAAAATCACATTGAATAACTCTTAATGGTTCTGCTTAGAAATAGTATGCTTCAATTGCACTCACATTTCATTTAATAAAACAAATCAACGGCTGTCTGATATCTATGGCATAGGCCTGTTACAGAAGGATTTGAAAGGGAAAACTCTGAATATTTTGCCAATAATACAGGTTATTCCAAACTCAAATCCAAGTCCTCAAACAGTATTGCCTTTATTATTTAATTTAGAATTTTCTTCCCTTATGTCTGTACTAAGTGTTCCTACTCAGGTCATCTCAAGGTTAGCATATCTAATGAATGCTTTCTGTCCTTATATTTTATTCCAAAGCATTGAAGTTTCTCACTCCCTTCTAACACTTTTGGTATTAAATGTATTGGGGTGACATTGATTAATAAAATTATATGGGTTTTAAGTATACATTTTATGATGCATCATCTGAACATTGCATTGTGTTTACACTACTCAAAGTCAAATCTTTTTGTAGTCATGATATATTTGACCTCCTTTATCTTTTACTAATCCCCTCCTAACACTTTCTCCCTTCAACATCCAAGACTCCAAACTATACTGATATTATTTCTAATTCTCTTACTCTACTTTTTTTCCATCTCCTTTATGAGCTTCTTTTGTTTTAAAGTACCACACCCCAGATTCTGAAAGGCACTGTACCTCATTTCATTGAGTTTATGTAGAGACACCCAGTCCAGATAAATTTTGAAGAGTTTTATTAGAGGAGGAGATTTATTAATATGTCAGCTGCATATGGCTGACACGAGGAACCTGCAAGCCCAAATCATGCACTCCCAAAAATAGTTCAGGGGCTGCTTCTATACCCTTGATTACACACAGGTGGGAGAGAGCATGACATCATGGTACAAGCTGGCAACATTTGTTTAGGGGATACACAGGAACATTAAGACTTTTAAGGTAACACAATCAAAGATGTTTACAAATATTTCAGGGTTCATCTTCCCTTACTAGCCTAGAGGTATTTTACCCTCAAGATTCCAGGGAGGGGAAGTGTAAAGCCAGTTGTCATGGCCACCATTACAGCCACCTGGCCCATACAGGTTTGCATTGAATTCAGACAGATGGTAATAAAACTATGGAGCCAAGAACTGGTGGGCCATCCATCACCTTTAATCCTAGCTTGCACCCGATGGGCAAGTAAAAACACACACTGGGCTCCAAAATCCACTCATTTAGCGCTCACAAAGCTACTGACTTATCCAAATTTCCTAGAATCAAAGGTTTCTAGCTCACCAGACTTATTCACCTCTGTTCCCCATCTCCTTCCTCCTCCCTACACAAACTCTGCACAAAATGGCTTCACTTTCAGTACTCCGCCATCTTGGCTACCTCTCCTCTCCTCCACGTGGCCTTACTGTGCTCTCCAACCTGCTCTCTGCTCTAATGCTAATCTCAGGAACTGAGAGAGCAAGCTCCCAGTCTGCCCCACTTTATAGTGCAGAAATCAAAACCTTTTAATCTAATATACAAAATAAGGAAGTCTCTAATACAAAGTCACTTATCTGAGGCATGATGGGATTGTACCACCCCACATCAAAAAGGGTGGGAAAAGCTTAGTCCTAAAACCAAGCCCCAGGCTATAAGGATCCTGCCTGCCCACAGCTCGGCCCCAACACACATTAATATCACTTGGGCGACAGGCTTTCACATGGGCAGCGCCATCTTTAACAAAGTGAGCATAATATATTTTATCTGCCCAACAGGGAGGACCTAAAATCAATGCAAGGTGGTATGTAAATTCTGCCTCATATTGAAAGAGAAGTTTCTAGGTTAACCTTTATTTTAGATTTAAAACTTATGACCCATTGGTCTTGCAAGCCAGAAACTTTTATATTCTTCTCCTTCCCCTCCCTAAAGGAGGGACAGGACAGGAAAGCCTGACCTTTCCTCCCAGAATATCAATATCAATTTTCAGTTTTTTTATACCTTACAACATTTTGCTGTCTTTCTAATGTTAGAATAACTGAGAATTCAGTACTAGGGCTTCTTTTTGATTCCTTTTATTATTTTCTAATCCCTCAATGTTCTCCTCAAGTCTCAGGGTTTTAGATTCCATCTATTATATATAGTGGTCCCTCGTCTATCACGGGGGTTAGGTTCCAGAACCCCAATAGGTGAAAATTCATGAAGTAGATTTCTTTTATTTATTCCATTTTATATATATATATATATATATATATATATATATATATATATATATATGACTTTATAAACACTCCCCACACTCATATAAATCTTTTTCACACTGTTATTAACCTTTCCCACACTCTTATTGTTAAACCTAATCCTGAGGGACTCAAAACATTGAAGACAAGAAAAAAATCCGTCGATTCCACACTAAAGCTTTATTGTCTAGCTTGGCCAAGCGGCGGCAACTCTGACAGAGATCTGAGGGAGAGCACGCTGGCCCTTTGTTTTACCTAGTTTTTATAGTTTTGCAAGCGGGAAGTACAGAAGCAAAAATTGTAATTAGGTGCCCTTTACCACTATTGGTTATAGTCATATGCCCTTTAACATGATAAGACTATGTTTAATTTGTAAGCCATACATTATTTTGGAGAAAACAAAATTTACAAGTCAACACAATGGTAGAAAGATGTCTGTTTACATATTAAAAGGCATTCCTATATTTTTTAATGTTTATCCGCCATCTCTCTGTCCAGAGTCACACACATTAACTACATGCATTCACATGGGAGAGGTAGTTTCCGTGGGGACAAATGCCCGCAAATGGCTCATTACTATAAGAAAAGGTTTATTTTGGCTTTTCTCTTCCTGCACCTGGCTAGCATTCACCCCTTTCCCCACAGGTGTGGTGGATTGTCAGGGAATCCATGTTTTCCTTCCTTTTGCATTTACAATACAATGCCAGGGGCCATCTTGGTTTTATGCCAATCACACAGTACAGAGATTATTCACAAAATTTCTCTGCACACCTTAACCCAAATTAATAAAATATTCTTCAAACCTCTTAAAATATTAATATTGATTCTGTAGCTTTTGGTACTTTACAACACCTGCGGGTGAGGTGGCGCAGTGGCTCCTCAGGGCTCCTCACTTATAAACACTTTCTATGCTCTTAAATACTTTCTTCACTCTAGAAAATGCTTATTTTACAGAAAAAAATAATTAAAATAATAAATATATAAATATACCTATATATCGCAAAATTCCGTGATATAGCAAAAAATCCACAATACAAAATTAGATGTATACAATTTTAAAATCCGCGATACAATGAGACCATGAAAAGTAAACCACAATATAGCGAGGGACGACTATTTTCTGATGACTCTGCAGTGTACGTCTTCAAACTTGACATCTTCCCTAAGCTCTATCACCTTGTACAACTTCATGGGGGCATGAAACATAAGTATTTTTCACTCCATAAGACACATCTAGGATTTTAAGGAGGAAAATAAGGAAAAAAATATTCTGAACCAAATGGTGTGTTAAAATATTTAATAAAATACCATATTTTTTGCTCCATAAGATGCATGAGCATTTTCCCCTCCACTTTTTTGAGGAAAAAAGTGCATCTTAGGCCCTGGCCTGTTGGCTCAGCGGTAGAGCGTCGGCCTGGCGTGCGGGGGACCCGGGTTCGATTCCCGGCCAGGGCACATAGGAGAAGCGCCCATTTGCTTCTCCACCCCACCCCTTCCTTCCTCTCTGTCTCTCTCTTCCCCTCCCGCAGCCAAGGCTCCATTGGAGCAAGGATGGCCCAGGCGCTGGGGATGGCTCCTTGGCCTCTGCCCCAGGCGCTAGAGTGGCTCTGGTCGAGGCAGAGCGACGCCCCAGAGGGGCCGAGCGACGCCCCAGAGGGGCCGAGCATCACCCCCTGGTGGGCAGAGCGTCGCCCCTGGTGGGCGTGCCGGGTGGATCCCGGTTGGGCGCATGCGGGAGTCTGTCTGACTGTCTCTCCCCATTTCCAGCTTCAGAAAAATACAAAAAAAAAAAAAAAAAAAAAAAAAAAGTGCATCATATAAAGTGAAAATACAATAATATCTATAAATATAAACTCAGAATGTTTTCCATCCAAAATGCACCTTTTCCACATTTCATCTTATTTGACAGTATTTGAATCCTTTCAGGTTCTTCTAGTCAGTGATGATAATTTTTTTTTCTTTTTATTTATTTATTTATTTTTTGAAATTGTAGACAAATTCTGATGCAATCATATCTTTTAGTGTATTAGTGTATTTACTGCATTATATAAATTATTATATTTTTACAAAGATGATGCCCAAGAAGACATTCTACTTCATTTTATTTTTTTAGCGTGTCTTTATTTTTATTTAGTTTTTTACAGAGACAAAGAGTCAGAGAGAGGAATAGATAGGGACAGAGAGATAGGAACAGAGAGAGATGAGAAGCATCAATCATCAGTTTTTTGTTATGACACCTTAGTTGTTCATTGACAGCTTTCTCATATGTGCCTTGACCATGGGTCTTCAGCAGACCAAGTAACCCCTTGCTCGAGCTAGCGACCTTGGGTCCAAGCTGGTGAGCTTTTTGCTCAAACCAGATGAGCTCACACTCAAGCTGGCAACCTGGGTCCTCTGCATCCCAGTCCAGTCCAACGCTCTATCCACTGCGCCACTGCCTGGTCAGACGATGATTTAATTTTTTGAAAACCACTTTCAGCTCATGATTTATACTAATCCATCATAAAATATTATTTTTATATTAAAAAAACTTTATTGGGGATGTAAAAGAGCATTGCTCAAATAACTGAATCTTCTTAGAAATCTCTTGAATCCACCTTATGCCAAATGTCTATATCCCTTTCAGTTTTCAAGTAATAATCACTTCCTTGGAAGGCCCTGTCTTACAAACTGCCTCTAAAGCTACACACATGCCCTTGGAATAAAAAATGTATGGGGCCAATGAGCCCTCACCCCCGCATTTCTTCTAGACCACATTCTATCTAAAATGTGAATCCAGGTGTTCCCTGCCTCAGAAGCCCCAAGCCTGTGTATAGAGCCTCACTGGAGTCACTGAGTAATGTTGAGGCTGGGAGTGGGAAAATAATGGTAGGAGGCCAGGAGTTTCCACTGGTGTTCTTATCCAGGGCCCTGAAAATAGGAAGGACAAGTCTGTCTATCACTTCCGTTTTAGATCAGAGATTTACTGAATTAAGTGTGCTATTTCTGTTCTGTCGGAGAAGGGGAAAAGGAATCATGGAAAGATGAGCACAAATTCAGCCTTTAACTCTCCAGAGTGCTCATTTCACCAGTCCTCTTTCTACATTCAATAATTATAAACACAACACAAATGCTAGGAGTTTGGCCACACTCTGGATTTTACTTATCTGGTAATTCTACTTTCTCATTAGGAGAAAAATTTATACAGGTTTATTTTTATGGAGACCAGATTTGATAACTTCTCTTTATGCCTACTTACATACTTCATGGGAAACCACATAGTATCTGGTGCTTTAAATTTTTTCTCTTCTGATGGCACAGGACAAATACTCTTATTTAGTTTCAGTAAATTTGGGCTATATATTTAAATACCTAGTCATAGGACCACAAAAATTTTATATTAAAAATATCCAATGTACAAGAAGTCTTTTGGAATATATAGTTACAGAGGTCTAATTGTTTGGGTATTATCAACAATTGTTGAAACAGTTTGAGTGTATTCTTAAAACTACAGTTTATGTTAATAGTTTTGGTTTATTCCCATGCCATACCCAACATGACAAGGAAAGGTAGAACCAGAAATTCAGCATAAACAGTATTTATCTGACTCTAGTTTCTTCCCAGTATCTTGGCTCCCATAGTTTACCTTCAAAATATCTATTAGCTTATATAACAAAAAGTTTCAAATAAACAATGTATTTTAATCAAAACTATTAATGCAGAATTAAACACAGCATTTTCTTAATTCTAATCTCTAGTCTACCTGGGATTGTAGTCCCCCATTTTGTGCTTAACATTAAGTATTTATTTTCTATATATTGATTAAAATTGTCAAAACATTTTCTAATTTTATTTTTAGATGACCATATGTTAGTTATTAACAAATTATAATATTTTCTATCTATTAAGTTATTAATTTATTTTTTCTAATTCTTATTTCCTATGTAAATTTATGATAGTGGAGTTTTGTGTGTGTGTGTATCTTCTTTTATAAAGCTTTTGGAATCCAATGCTATTTTGCAGTTAGTCCTTTTTTTAGTCTGGTTGTTAAAAAATAAGGCTATAAATTATTTTCTTTTTTTTAATTTTATTATCTTTTAGTGACAGAGAGAGAGTCAGAGAGAGGGATAGATAGGGACAGACAGACAGGAATGGAGAGAGATTGAGAAGCATCAATCATTAGTTTTTCATTGTGACACCTTAGTTGTTCATTGATTGCTTTCTCATATGTGCCTTGACCGTAGGCTACAGCAGATGGGGTAACTCCTTGCTCAAGCCAGCAACCTTGGATCCAAGCTGGTGAGCTTTTGCTCAAACCAGATGAGCCCGCACTCAAGCTAGGGTTTCAAACCTGGGTCCTCCGCATCCCAGTTCAACGCTCTATCCACGGCACCACCACCCAGTCAGGCTATAAATTATTTTGAGTATAGTTTTGGTCAAACTCATACCTTTTGAAATTTAAAATTAATTTTTAATGATCTTTTATGGCATTTTGTTATGAAATATAGCACATATAATTTTCTTAGTATAATTTATTGTTTCCCTTTATGACATGATGTATAACTGATATATGCAAATATTTTATACATTCAAGAAGGTATTCTATATCTATTGGTTAAAATGTTAAATTACTCTTATACATTTCATTCATTAATTTATCATCCATTCAACAATTAAAAGAAATATTTATTACTATTCAATGTTGGAAATGTAACACAGAGCAGCACTGCTTTCATACTTTACTAAAGCAAATGACAAGTAATCAATTAACTACAACAGAATGGTTGTTTTGATAGGTGCTTTGGAAACACATAAGAAAAACACATAACCAAGGGCTTAAGGTCACTGACTTTATATCTACAATAAGTGATGTGAGAACTAAGAGTTAGCTAAACAAACATAGGGAGAGTATTCCTGAAGTAGAGTATAGCATATGTGAAGTATTAGAGGCCTGAGATGACATGACATGCTTGAGTAACTTTAAAAAAAAAGGATAGGAAGTAGTGGTAGAATTAATGGTAAATAATAGTGGTAAACAATAATATCAGAGAAATAATTCTATATGATCTTTACTAAGTATCCATTAAAGACTTTAAAGTAAATTGGTAAGATGATAAAATTCTATAGGAAAATAGCCTAGATCGCAAATTACAGACTAGAAAAAGAAACATCATTAGGAGGTTATTGTTATAATAACTCAGGAAAGAGAAAAAGGTGGAATGAATTATTTTATTGACATTGTGAACAGAACTAACAGGACCAATTTGAGAGACATTTTGGAGGGATATTCAACAGTAATTGATAAGCAATTTGAATTTTTATTTAAATTTTCCTATATTTCCATGTTTATTGACAAAATGCATTGTATTGTCTTTGATTACCTTTTTACATCTTTTGCTCATTTTCTTAAATATTTATTTGTATATTTTTAATTTGTACAAACATTTTGAATACTAAGGAAAGTAATTCTAATATTGTCCCTTGTATTGCAATGATTTTCTTAGTTTATCTGTTGCCTTTTGGTATTATCTGAGATTTTTTCCTTGTAAATCAAGGGTCCCCAAACTAGGGCCTGCGGGCCGCATGCAGCCCCCTGAGGCCATTTATCCAGCCCCCGCCACACTTTCATTGGTGGTCAGAGAGAGGAACACAAGATGTATCGCAAAGCGCTGTGTCGCTCACTTACAGTACTACTTCTGGTGACTCAGGATGCATGCAGCACGGCTCCGGAAGTGCATCATATCACTTGTTACGGCTAGCAGTGACAAATATGAAAATGGACATTGAACATCTCATTAACCAAAAGCAGGCCCATAGTTTCCATTGAAATACTGGTCAGTTTGTTGATTTAAATTTACTTGTTCTTTATTTTAAATATTGTATTTGTTCCTGTTTTGTTTTTCTACTTTAAAATAAGATATGTGCAGTGTGCATAGGAATTTGTTCATTGTTTTTTTTTATAGTCCACCCCTCCAATGGTCTGAGGGACAGTGAACTGGCCCCCTTGGTAAAAAGTTTGGGGACCCCTATTCTAAATGATTTATAGTTCATTTGTTTGTGCCTTTGTTCATTCATTCATTCATTCCAAATTTGCTCACTCAAAGAAAAGGAAAGAAATAGTTTCAGGAGCACATGGTGAGAGGTGATGAAGGTAAATAAAGATTTAGTTAAATGTAAAATTATATATAATTTTATCTCATCCTAAACAACCTAAAAGTATAGATAAAAGCTTTTCAATTTTTCAACTTAATAAAATGAAGGCACAGAGTTTAAGTAATGTCATTGGAATTTAAAATAATAACTGGTTTAAAAGCTCTTTTGTTAAACCTTACTGCCAAATATGTTGAGATTGTTGCAAATCTATTTAATGTTATTGTGTGTGTGTGTGTGTGTGTGTGTGTGTGTGTGTGTGTGTATTTTTCTGAAGTGAGAAGTGGGGAGGCAGAGAGACAGACTCTCTCATGCACCCGACCGGGGTCCACCTGGCATGCACACCAGGGGGTGATGCTCTGCCCCCATCTGGTCCATTGCTCTGTTGTAACTGGAGTTATTTTAGCACCTGAAGCGGAGGCCATGGAGCTATCTTCAGCACCCGGGCCTACTTTGCTCCACGGGAGCCTTGGCTTTGGGAAGGGAAATAATAGATAGAGAGAAAGGAGAGGGGGAAGGGTGGAGAAGCAGATGGGCATTTCTCCTCTGTGCCCTGACTGGGAATAGAACCCAGGACTTCCACATACTGGGCCTATGGTCTAGTACTGAGCAAACCGGCCAGGGCTTAATGTTATTCTTTGAGTCTATTATCCCACATAATCCAATCTCATTGTCCTGTCATGTTTTCTGAAGTGAGAGAATTAACTTAAAAATATATTATGAAGTTAGCAACCTTATATTTTAGATAAAATATACACACCAATACATACACATTATCATTTGAGATATCCATTAACAGAGTTTGAGTAAAAGCAACATGGGCCACTTCTCCATCTGATTCATAAACCTCTCAACCATGCTTTCCCAAGATCTTTCCACTTCCCTGTGGCCTTCAAAATGTCGAATAGAACAATTTTTGAAGCCAATAGCTAAAGATGGAAGAACTAGGTAATTGAACATGTAGACTAAGCCAACATCAAATTAAAATTTCCAACCCTGTACTGTTATGTGAGAAAGAAAAAATAGTTCTTGTACTTTATGTAAGCAATTTTTTAAAATTTTTATTATTAAGTGAGAGGCGGGGAGGCAGACACAGACTTCTGCATGCACCCCAATCGAGATTCACACAGCAAGCCCCTACCAGGCAATGTTCTGCCTGGCTGGGCCGTAACTGTTGCTTGGCAACTGAGCTATTTCAGTGCCTGATGCAAGGCCATGGAGCCATCTTCAGCACCCGGTGCCAGCTTTGTCAAACCATTTGAGCCATGGCTGTAGGAGAGAAAGAAAGAGAGAGGGAGAGATGGGGGGAGAGGCTGAGAAGCAGATGGTGGCTTCTCCTGTGTGTCCTGACCAAGAATCGAACATGGGAATTCCACATGCCAAGCCCACACTCTACTGCTGAGCCAACCGGCTAGGACCTATGTCAGCAAATCTTAGGTTGAAAATTCAGCTTGCACTGTTTCCTTTCCCCCACTATATTACTCCTCTCTGTGCAGTATTTTCTGAGGTCATCTCAGCCCAAGCCCCAGGGATCCATAGCTCAAAAATAGATCATCCAAAAGTATTCAGAACACTGGATGACAGTACAGTATCCCTGTCTTAAAACTAGTATATGGCGGCCTGACCTGTGGTGGCACAGTGGATGGGGCATCGACCTGGAATGCTGAGGTCGCTGGTTCAAAGCTCTGGGCTTGCCTGGTCAAGGCACATATGGGAGTTGATGCTTCCTGCTCCTCCCCCTGTTCTCTCTCTATCTCTCCCTCTCTCTCTCTCTAATAAAAATGAATAAATAAAATCTAAAAAAGTAAATAAATAAAAAACTAGTATATGGCTTGACCAGGATCCAAGTTGTACTGCTGTTTCCTTTTACTCCCTTTATCACATACAAGCAATATATTTCTACTAAAAGTGGGAACAACTTTGCCATTTACATTTGTGTAGCTAGCTATGCTGTCTCTGTTCAAATGCAAGGGTTGAAACTTTAGACTCAACACGTACTTGCAAGTTAAGCATCACTTCGGTCATAGGGCTTCATTCCTGTTGTTATTTTCAAAATATTTCCTGCTTATGTATTTTTTTTTAGCCTGTGATATTGCTTTTTCCTTCCATAGACTATCTTTATGTATGTGTAGAAGTAAAAGCAGTTACTAGTGTATTTAATCTAATGTCAAGTATTGTATAATCTCTCCTGAATACTGAGATTTATCCAGAGACTATATAAAGTATATTTATTTTATCATTCTTTATTTAAAAAATCAGAAATTAATGATTGAAAATAAGGTTTGATTGAATAAATCTGGATTGAAATCTGAGATTTTGAGTATACTGCTTCAACTGGCTTATGTTTGACAAACAGATGGATTTTCCATTATGCCCCAAGGGCCAAAAATCTTGGGCTCTTTCAAGCAAAGCAGTAAATAATTTGTTAACATCTTAGTGGCTCCATTAATAAATTGACAGGTCGCACATTATTGAAATGTGTAAAGTGTACTGAGTTGGTGATGATATGAAAAAAATTAATGAATATAAAAGCAAGAAACAAATTAATAAAAAAATTAGTAGAGAGAAATTTGCTAACATACATTCCTTACAAAACTCGAAGGACAATAATGAGGTAAATGAGAGCAATGGAGAGAAGTATCAAAAAAGAATTAGTTTTAGAAATTTGTTGCAAACTATGTCTCAAAAAGATATTTGAAACAAAATGTACAGGGCTTATGCAACTAAAACTTACTGGATTCCATTGCTTTTAAAGTATTATATATAAATTTGATGGCTGAACAAGTAACTGCAACTTTTATTTCCCAATGCATCATCATACTGTTCTTCATGCAATAAGTGATCATTAAATCATTGATGAATTGAATAGAAGTAATTGAAATTCCAACAGTAAAAAGTAGTAAAATAAATTACATAAACATGAAAAATGGCAAGGATGAATTCAGAAAACCCATCCTTTATTTAATATATTTTGTTATTTATTAAATATTTTTTATGAAACTAATAATTTAAAAATTTCTTGGTTTTAGATTTATTCTTGCTTTATTTTTTCCTGTGCCATTCACTTATACTTTTTAAGTCTAAGGACAGTGGGAGAAGAAATAAATATTTTTGTTCAAAGTGAAGCATTTGTAAAACCCAAAGTTCATAAATAATTAATGCATCTTGGCTTAGAATTTAACTGATATAAATAAGAGATGGCGTACCCAACGAGCTTGAGTTTTCCGTAAGCTTTAAATACAAAAGGTTTTTAGATAAAAATAAAGAAAAGTAAACCTCCAGGTGTGTGTGGGGCAGCTATGCTTATAAACTCTGATGCTCAGCCAAAAGATATTTTTGCATAAAACAAGGCTGCTAACCATGAGAACATAAACCTAAAGCGTGTTGGTCAGCCAACCTCGAGAGTTAAACACAGCTGTAATGTAGTCTGACTTGGACAATCACTTTGGCAGGTTTTCATGTCGCCTCAGCTAATATACATAGGCATTCACTGTACAAGGGGTATGCTAAGTACCAAAAACTGCTAAGACAAAATAAAGAAATAAACAGAAAACAAAATATGATCTTCACTAAGGAACACAGCTTATTAAAGATTCTTTCCTGATATCTATCACATTAAATATTCTATCTCTAATTCTTTTTAATAAAAAATTTGGATGAGGGCTTTCTGTTTTAAAGGCATTGTATTGGTGACAAACTACAGAATAGGTCAATTAAGTCCAAGGTAACTTTTTTATATACTATATTTTTATGTCTGCAGATAAAATATTTTCATATATTTTATATATTATATACTATATATCTTTTTTAGTATTTGCTCATAAATTATATATTTATTTCCCACCATTATTAACTGTGATACCTCCCAAATCATAACTGCATTTCAAGAGTGATTTCAACTCTGTAAGAGTTGAAATGTATCTATTATTATTATTATTATTATTATTATTATTATTATTATTATAGTCATACTATTCTTCATTTCCAGGTAATATAGGGGAGGCTGATTCAACCCCAAATATAGATTCTGATTAGACTACGCCAATCATATTTTCCCATTCTCCTTGCTGGGAAGGCATTTAAGCATGAAAGTATGACAGATTTTTGGTCAATGAAAGTTTTCTCAGTAGCATCCAAAAACAGTTTTTTTACACTTAACAAAAAGATAGTGGTGTTGTGGTCTATCTTTTTTTAACTGGATGCCTATACCTGGCTCCAAAAACTGTAGTAGCTATTTTGCAGACATAAGAAGAGCTAGTCATAGAAAAGGCTAGCATTTTAAGAAGAGCCACAAGAAAGTTTCATAAATTTGGATTACTGTGAAACATTGACATAACCAACTCTATAACAATGCAATAGTAGGTTTATTTATTTATTTATTTATTTATTTATTTATTTATTTTTACTTGAGAAAATAAATCTCCCTTACTGGTTAAGTTGATTTCATATTTTGTCTTAGTTGTGGCCTAAAGTATTCTGAGGTACTAAGTAGTAATCATATACTTGGTTTTCCTTACAAATTATGAACAATAACTTTGAATAAATACTTTATCTCCTGAGCACTGAGCAATCCCATATCCCTTTTTTATTTTTTCTTCTTTAATGACTCAAATTATAATTTTATACCATCTTCATTTTTAAAAGAATTTCTTACCATTTTCTTAGCTCCACTCCTGCTAATAACCTTATCAAAACCAGATGTGAAATTTTCATTTTCACTACTAATTTTCCTATCTTCTTGTTACATCTGAAGAAAACTTTGTGCTCCTATATAATACCAAACCCACTCCTTGAATTCTAGATCCCCATCACCCTTGCTTTCTAAAGAACTAGACTTCAATTCTTTCTCTGAGTCCCTTTCTTTTTCTTTCTTTCTTTCTTTCTTTCTTTCTTTCTTTCTTTCTTTCTTTCTTTCTTTCTTTCTTTCTTTCTTTCTTTCTTTCTTTCTTTCTTTCTTTTCTTTCTTTCTTTCTTTCTTTCTTTCTTTCTTTCTTTTCTCTCTCTCTTTCTTTCTTTTTTCTTTCTTTCTTTTTCTCTCTTTCTCTTCCTCCTTCCTTCCCTCCCTCCCTCCCTCCCTCCCTCCCTCCCTCCCTCCCTCCTTCCTTCCTTCCTTCCTTCCTTCCTTCCTTCCTTCCTTCCTTCCTTCCTTCCTTCTTTCCTTCCTTCCTTCCTTTTTTCCTTCCTTCCTTCCTTCCTTCCTTCCTTCCTTCCTTCCTTCCTTCCTTCCTTCCTTCCTTTCTTCCTTTCTTCCTTCACTTCTCTTTTTCTTTTCTAAAGAATGAGAATCAGGGATTGTGTGTACCAGCCATTGAAAAATGGGATGCGGACAGGCCACCTTCCTGGGGTTATCTGAGCCTTGATCTTTGTGTCCTGCTGGTGTCCCTCTTTTTCTGGTACTTCTAATTCTGTCAGGAAGTATTTCTTGAAGCCTAACTTACATTCTTCTTCATACCATCGAAGCTCTATATTTTTAAGGCCTTCCTAGGTATTTCCTAGGTTGCTCTGGTTCTTTTAGACACCTTTTCTGTCCAACGTTCCCACTCCTAGAATAACTGTGAGTCTGGCAGTGCACCTCTACCCCCTCAACAAAGCAGGCAGGTTGAAAATCACTGAATAAACAATGAGCCTTGATGGGCAGGTATTGGGATCAGTTTAATTTAAGGAACATTCTAAAGATTTCACCCCAACCTCCTAATCTCAAAAATTAAAAAAAAATATTATCTCTGAAATATAATTGCTAACTGCTATATCACAGGTCCCACCTAATCTTCTAAGAAAGCTCTTTCTTTGGTTTCCGGGTTCTCAAGGTTGTCTCTTTTCCTTGACCATAACTCACCACACCTGTGGAGCTGGTCAGCATGGATAGCTGAAACAGGTTGACTCGAACCTCTTTGGTAACAGGTTGGTGTTAAGGTGCTTCGTGGTCAGGTGAACTGACTCAGGTTTGTAGGAGCTAATAGTACCTGTCTTACTCCTGCGGGTACTTCCAGAAAAGCCAGAGACAATGGAGCTGGTGAGCATTCCTGGAATGTTGGGCCCCATGATGTAAGGTTCTAAGTGGAAACGCATAGAGAGTCCAGGAGGCAGAGGTGAGGAGTGTGGCAATGGGAGGATGACTTTTGGTTGATTTAGTCTGAATAGCTTTGGCCACATCAGCCAATGGTGAGATGTACATCCTGAGGGTGCAGACACTGCAGAAAAGACCCAGCTGCTGATGCCTCAATGCTGGGCACCAGGAGCCAAAAGTAGCCAAAACCCAGGAGAAGGACCCCCAGCAGGGTCACAGTCTGTGGACACAGCAGGCTTTGAGGGCAGCAGTGCAGATACAAGATACATAGGGACTGAAGCACAGCAACCACTGCATTGGTGACATTAGGGTTCCATATCCGCCAGCTCAGGTGGCTGACCAAGTCTGTGGTGAGAAAGGGCAGGAACTGGGCATTGTCCACTTTCAGGGTCATCTGCATATGCTATGCTGGAGGTCTGAGCTTCTGAAGGTCAAGTGACCAACCTTGTCCTAGTATCCGGTCCCCTCAACCTGATTCCTCTTTGACACCAGGTTGCAGACAGAGCCTGGGGCTGCGGCCACGACTCTGTTCCACTGGGGCCCTTTCCTGACTTCCTGATCCTGCCCTGGCAGGTCCAGCCCTGCTCTCGCAGGACATTGGGGAGCTGCGGAGGGCAAGGAGCACGCAAACTCGGAAAGGAGTGGGGCCAGGCCGCTGGCATCCATCCTCTGCGTGCCTCCAAGTCTGCTGATGCAGGCGTAGGGTGGGTGGGTGCGTGGGGTTCTGGGTCCCCTTTCTTCACTCATGCTTATAAAAAATATCAAGTATTTTCTGTATTGTTCCTACTTCATCTTAAATTCGGTCAACCTACTTTTTCTGACTTAAGTCTCTATCATTCAATTCATACTAATCTTGTAAAGCCATCAATAAATTTCATGTGTCTAAACTCAACATACACTTTTATCCATGTTACTAAAACTTTCAAAAGCATCTGAAACAGTTGATTGCTTCATCTTTCCTGAAACATTTTCCACTCTCAGCCATAATTTCTCTCCTATTTCAGTGGCATTTCTTTTATTTTTTAAACATTTTCTATGTGTGTGTCTCCTTTCTTCTCTTTATCTCCCCCATGCAATCTATCAATAGGACAAAATTATATCAGGTATCACTCACTTAGAGCCAATTCACCTGCCACCACCTCTCATACACCACCAATTTATTTCAAAAATCTCCTAACTAGTTGCTCTAATTTTTCTCCTAACTCACCCCAGTCTGTTCTCCATAACAGTGTTTTTCAACGGCTGGTCCTTGGATTGGTCCACCAGAAATGTTGTGCTGGATTGCAAAAGAGTTAAACACATTGATATATGAAGATCATAGACCCAAAGATATTAGTTGAATTTACTTATGCTCAGGGTGATTTCAGCCTTAGAGGTCCCAGAAAGAATTCGTCTATTTTCACCAATCTCCAAATGTAAAAATATTGAAAACCACACTGTTCTTCATAAGAACCAGAAGCATCTTTTAAAACTCAGGTGAGACTCCTTCCCTACTTTTAAACCTTTCCATAGCTTCCTGTTTGCATTTCAGTGATAATAAAACCCAAACTTTTGCAAGACCTGGATAGCTCTGCTTAATCTGGCCCGTGTCTAACTTTGCACTAGCTTCTGCCACTAGCTCACTAAACCCCAAGCACCCTGGTGTTCTCTCAGCTTCTGCAACTGTTCTAATTAGTTTCCATTTATGGAACTTTGAGATTCTAACTCCCTGAAATGCTTTCCTGCTGATTTTTCACACATCTGTCTCTTTTTGTTTCTGCAGGTCTCATTTTAAATCCCCCCTTTGTGGGATACATGTCTTGAATTCTATGTGAAGTAGCTTACCATGTCTCTACCAATACTTTTCTAGCATAGTAACTAGGTCTTTACTTCAGAGTACTTATTACAATCAGTAATCATTTCACCAATGTTTGTGCACTGATTAACTGTGTCTTATTTATTTATTTACTTTTTTGGAATATACTCTATGTAGGTACAGGTCTTGTCAAGTCTTCTCGCCTTAATGTACTGACCACTGTAGAATATATGCTAACAAAATTTTGTGGAATTGGTGACTAAATATTAAGACTCAATAACAGTATCCATGATCCAAGGAGAAACATGAGGTGATAAACTTTTAACAGAATGCCTTTATAGCTGTCCCTAATAAATCCTGAGATACTTTCTAATTTTTAATTCTTCAATTTTCATGGAAATGTTTTCATATTTTAATATTCATAATTATTTCTATTTATTTTAGCCCTGACTCATTCCAAAAAGAAACTTCATAACCCTGAATTAATTCTTCAAAATCAATACAGTATAAATTTCAAATTGAGAAAAAGCTAACTTAGAGAGAATGTTTCATCATGGAAATAATGTATATAATAGCAATAACTATTGCTTAGTGAGAATTGACTTCATGTGGAATCTAGGCTAGTAACTATTTGCACTGTCCCATATAAATATCCCACTAAGCCTATGTTATGGTCTCATCCTAACTTCTTGAAACAGGGATATTGAAGTTTAGAAAAATTAAATAATATCCAAGGCCACATAGCTGGCATATATAATCACAGAGGTCTGCTTTTCTGAGGGAAATTATAGTGGTGTCTGCTATCAAGGTCCTAGTGTTATAAGTGTTAGGTGATAAGTACGGTAGCAGTGATGTTTCCATCTGAACAATATTTTCCTCTGGACCTTCTGCAGATTTTACAAACTGTTGCTGCTTAAATTAGTAGAAAATGCATTGATTTTGTGCATAAGTACCACAACTGATTCGGTAACTGTTACTAGAAATAGGTTGCTGGAAGAAACAGAAATTAAAATGTGGAATTGACTTTAATGGAGAAAGTGTGAGAGATGAAAATTCAGGTCTTAAATACTTGACACTGGAAAACTATTCACACCTCTATATAAAATAAAAACTATTTGGTCAAATTGTCACCTAATGAACTTCATGAAACAAACTGTACACTCACGGAGGCGGTTCTGTTGGGAAGAATAGGAACTGATCAGAATGTTGGCAAGTGCCAGCTCTACTGCCACCTTTAGAAAAATTTAGTAAGAGCTAGATGAACCCAAGTGAGATGTAGAAAGCTTGAAAGCACAGCTGGAAAGAATTGCCACTTTGGTAAAGAAGTACTATGTCTCTATAGTCCAGTGGTTCTCAAACTTTTTGAAGTCAGGGCACATTTACAATCCTACAAATAATTGTAGGCGCACTATATAAAAATTTCTGAGAAATATGTTATAATAATTAAGTCAAATATTAAGGAAAAAATATAAAGTCCAAGCGTGCTTTTATGGTAATTAAACAAAATTAATATGACAAAATTAAATTTATTTTGACATTAAAAAACATTTTTATGTTACATTTTTTGAGTTATGCTTTTTAGAATTCATAATAAAGAAGGGTTAAAATTAAAAATGGCAAAAAAGTTATCTTTTTATATATATAGTTACATTCTTAGTAAGATTTAGTAAATTCGGCAGGTCCTGGGATGAACGTGTTGTTTTTTCATTCTTTTTCGTTTTGTTTTGTTTTTTGTTTTTGTTTTTTCATTCTTGTGTTTATGAGAAACATGAGCCTGATGTGTCCTAGCTATTTATTCAATGTTTGGGCATATATTTGAAAGGCAAACTCTTATTTCCTTGTCAATACATTGAAGAATTCCTCTCTTTTAATTCTTAATTGTGTTGAGGGTAGAAAATCCTAATTCACATAAATAGAATGTTGAAAATTGTAGTAAAATGTTCAAAGCTTTTATTTATTTATTTATTTTTTATTTTTTTTATTTTTTATTTTTTTGTATTTTTCTGAAGCTAAAAACGGGGAGAGACAGTCAGACAGACTCCCGCATGCGCTCAACCGGGATCCACCCGGTACGCCCACCAGGGGCGACGCTCTGCCCACCAGGGGGCGATGCTCTGCCCCTCCGGGGTGTCGCTCTGTCGCGACCAGAGCCACCCTAGCGCCTGGGGCAGAGGCCAAGGAGTCATCCCCAGCGCCCGGGCCATCCTTGCTCCAATGGAGCCTCGGCTGTGGGAGGGGAAGAGAGAGACAGAGAGGAAGGAGAGGGGGAGGGGTGGAGAAGCAGATGGGCACTTCTCCTGTGTGCCCTGGCTGGGAATCGAACCTGGGACTTCTGCACGCCAGGCCGACGCTCTACCACTGAGCCAACTGGCCAGGGCTCAAAGCTTTTTTAGATATTGCCACATTTCTTCTTTTATAGAAATCCAAAAGGCTTCAAGAGACAATTCCTTGTGTTTAATCATCAATACAAAACCCCCACCATACATATTATCTTAACTTTACACCAAACAAAGGATAAAAGAAATCTGCCTCCAGTCTTTCCAGGGAACGTGGAGGGTAGTGTAAATAATTCAGCACCACAGCTTAACAGCCTTTTGAAACCTAGTCAGGCAAGTGAGGTAGGGAGTTGGGCAGACTCAGTTTACAGCCAATTCCCCACACCTCTGTCCCCCAAAAATCTAAACTCCAAAAATCCTGTTGGTTTTTTTGGTCCCCAATAAGCACATATTTATCTGGAATACCATAGGGCACACCTGGAAATCTTCTAGGGTGTACCAGTGCATGCTGGCACACACTTTGAGAACCACTGCTATAGTCTGATATCTTTCAATATATTGCTGTAGCATCTTATAATTTGGAGCCTTAGAAGGTTAAAAAATAAAAAAACATATTTCTTACCTTAAATAGAAACTGTTGCAAGGGCAGCAAAAGAAGCAATTTTAGCAAGAGATAAACTCTTACTAAGGCAAGTCAGGCAAATGCAGCCCATCTGAAGGCAAAAATAAGATTAAGGGTATGGTCTTCCCCAAAATACATTATTTTAAATCACCCCAAGGCAATGGCTATTAAATTAAAGGAGAGAGAGAGGGAAAATGTAAAGGCTAGTCAATAAAGAAAATATTCAAGATTAAAACCTTGACTAGATAAAAGCTTGAGCTATAGTCACACCTACAGGATACTGACTGTACACAAGTAACCCACTAACATTCTGACACAATGGTATGGTGACCAAACACCCAGTATGGATTGCAAAATCTTGTGACTGTCATTGCTCTAATTATGAAATAATTCCCAGGATTCTTCAACACACAATCACAGACAATTGTTTGTGAAAACAGATCTATCTGCAGCATTTCAGCAGGTAGAACCAGGGACCACTAAAATGGAATGAGCCAGTAAAAGACTGGCTGACCCATAGCTTACTCTGCTACCAGTTTAGGGAGTCCTTGCTATTTCTGATCAGCAGGACTTAAAAATTGCTATGGCTGTTACTTCTCTTTATTTTCTTAATCCTCTCTTCCCTAATGGAAGTTTTCATAGCAGTTCATCTGTCTTCCCCAAAATTGTAGTGTTTTGGAGCCTTTTAGTTAACAAACTGCCAGAGAACCAAGAACTACAAGTGGTCCTATTGGTGAGATTACCCATAATCAAGATTAAACACTTTAGCCCTGGATGGTTGATTACTAGAGCATCATCTTGATGCACAGAGATTACCAGTCCAATTCCCTATCTGGGAAAATACAGGAATAGATTGATGTTCCTGTCTGTCTCTCTCTCTCTTGCTCTCTAAAAATCAAATAAAAAATTACACACCTTAAACTTTGAGGTGAGAGCTATAACTAGAAGAATGTCTTCATTGTGGTTATATTCTACTATTTGGAAGAATGGTGTATAAAGAATGCTAACTAGCTAAGGTATATAGACTATAGCACACTACCAAATAACCAGTCCCTTATTCCTCATTATGGGAGCCCTTACTTTTTTTGTGGGTTGGCAATGAACCTAGAAAAAAACACACCAATATATCCTACTCTCTGTGCTGCTCCCTTAATAAACTCTGAAACAACTCTGGCTAGTGAGAATAAAATGTGCTCATGGTTTCTAGAAAATTTTACTTTCCAATGTGGTAGATAATCTCCAAAATGGCCACCATAATTTTCTTTCTTTTTTTTTTTTTACATGTGTATTTCTTTGAATATCAAGAACTGAGTCTAATTCTTTTAACATATCAAGATGTAGAGTCTAATTCTTCTTTTCAGCCTTAGTGACTGATTTGACTTATAGAATATAGCAGAAGTGAAACACAAGAAGTTTTGAAATTGAGTCATATGAAATCTTTTAGTGGCAACAGGTTTTGAGATGACATGCTGCCATAACGTAGAAAATAAAAATGGTTCTAATGAACTGATATATCAGTTTATGAAGATTTCCAGGCAGAATATTAAAAATGTCAGTTGATTTCTGTTTGATGCATAGAATAAGATACTGAAAGAGAAAGAATAAACTTAAAAAAATAATAATCAGTGTTTTACAAAATATTTCAGAGGAAAAAGAAGAGTTGAAATTTATTGGGCTCAAAAATAGAACTATTTATCATCTCCAGTCTTCCCAGGCAGCAAAAGTTTTATCAAAATAAGAAGTAACCCTGGGGTAAAATTTAAAACTGGAGTATTTCTGGAAACATTTAACAGAAAGGTAAAGTTTAGTTCAATAGTGCATGTAGAGCACCCTTTACTGACACCTCAGAAATATTTATGGCTGAGTTTCATCCAGACAAAAAAGGTTTCTACATATGTCAGAGTGACTCATAGACTCTCTTAACCAGAGGCAAATTTAATGGTGGGTGCACTGGGCGTGTGCCCTGGGTCCTGACTTCTGAAGGGCCCTGCAAAACCCCAACTTTACACTTTTTTCTAGTGACACCAAATTTGGTTTTATATGTGCAATTTTAACATTAATAGTACATAGTATTTTTTATTTATTTAAAAATATGGTTAACATGCCATTTTTATTTTTCACACTCACTCCTGGGATGCGCCCTCTCAGAATCCAGCTGCTATGCCTTAAGAAGCCAAAGCCATGTGTAGGCAATTCAGCCGAGCTCCTGGCTAACGGCCTGTATCAATTTAGCCACCTTGGACTTTCAACCCAGTTAAACATTCAGAAGCCTCCAGTCCCAGACACAATCTGAATGCAATCACATGAGATATCCCAAGTAAGGTCATCTGGTTAAGCCTCATCAATACACAGCAATATGTGATGATAATGAATTGTTTTAAGCTACTATGTTTTGAAGGGATTTGAGATGAAATAATAGATGGCAGGACCCCTTGTTATCAGGACTATTTTTCTTTTGGTCCTTTCCTCCTTCCTTTTTCAGAGGCATGACATCTGCAGCTAGAACAATTACCGTGAGATCATAAAGGAAGTATAAAAACATTTTTAAAAATTTTGACCCTGAATTTCTGAATCTATAAAAGAAGCTATTAATCACAAACTTCCTAACTTCAAGACATTACTAAAAATATCTTTTATTTGGGTTTTGGTCACACACAGCCATGTAACCAAACTAATACTCCAGAGATAAGGTGACTATACAAAATGATTCCATAAAGTGTTATATTTTACTAAACCAAGGCTGCTTTTCAGCTTTGAGTTTTGTGAAAAAAGGAAAAAATTAGTCACATGATTATGAAATTGTCAGGACATGTAAAATAACAATCACACTAGCCTTTCAATGGGGAGCAAAATATTTCTGATATCAAGTTGAAGTAAATGCATCCTTCATAGATACTTGGAAAAAAATGGTATAATATGATGTAGTATAGTCTGCCCATTGTTAATATATATAACTTTATCTTTCACAGCTATATATTTTATAACATCACTTTAGCAAAGACAAAATGTCAGACAGTCTAAAGCAATTTTACAAAATCAAAAAACAATGAAGGCCAATCATATGGTTGTTGGTAGACTGAATTAATCAAAGAATAAAATACATAACAAAAGCATCTTCCAGTGTGGCAAGATGGTGATGGAGTAGGCGGACATACAACTCCCACCTCCCAGAACCAAAATGGATTACAACTTAATTTTAAGAACCATCATCTGGAAAAACCAACTTTGGACTAAACTAAGAGGACTCTTTAACCAAGGAACACTGAAGAAGCCACACTGAGACTGGTAGGAAAAGTAGAAACACAGAGTGGGCTGCCTAGCTCCCCAGAGTGAACGGCCGCCTGGAGAGACTTGCGTGGCAGGAAGTGAGTTTAGCAGAGAGGGGAGGGTACTGAGCCCCAGGAACAAAGCCCCAGCCTGCAGTCCCAGAGACTAGAAGAGGTATATGGACAGTATTTAGCTGCAAAACAAGCCAGGATAGTTTGTGAAAAAGAGACAGATTTCTCAGTCCCAGGATTCTTCTTAAAGGGACCATGCAGAAAACCTCTTTCACAACCACTCACCCGGGACTCTGGGAGACTGGGAGAGAGGAAAGAACCAGAGTAGCAAGAAGAGAGAGTAATCTAGGAGGCAAAGGGAGAAACACTTTGAGGGACAGCCACCCTAACCCCTGGGTTGAGTCACTCCCCAAATCTGAAGTGAATATTTCCCCTGGAACCAGCAATACCAGCAAAGGGAAGCAGGACACCAGCCAAACAAGCTCTCCTGTGGCACCCAGAGCAAAGTCTCTTAGAAGAAGGGAGACATCAGGGATACAGTATTGAGAACTATAGTCTGAGATGCAGCACCACCACCCACACTGCTGAGGGCTTCCTAGAGGGCAAGCAGCAGTGGGACATGCAAGCATGGTCCCATCGGTGGGGGCAGAAGCCAAGACGGTCACAACTGTGACCCAATGTGAGCTCAGTCACACCCATTCCTGAATGCCTGAGGCAACAGCAGAGGGGGAGGCAGGCCTGCAGACAGACTACACCTAGGGAACACAGAGGCTACACCCATTGAATTTCTGTGGCCACACCCTTCTTATACACAGACAGAATAGAAAGGCAGAGAAATGTAACCCAAATGAATCAAGAGAAATTCCCAGAAAAGGACTTGTATGAGTCATATATAAACAAATTACCGGATGCAGAGTTTAAAATAATGAATGTTAGGGTGCTCAAAGATCTTAGAACAGCAATAGATAGATATAACTAGCACCTAAATAAAGAGATAGCAAATATAAAAAAGTACATTGAAATAATAAAAAGAATCAGTTAGAAATGACAAATACAATATCAGAAATGAAGACCACAATGGAAAGAATTAAAAGCAGGATGGATGAAGCTAAGAATTGAATCAGCAAGTTAGAGGACAAGATAAATGAAGGCATGGAAACAGAGCAGCAAAAAAAAAAACAAAAAAAAAAAAAAAAAAAAAAAAAAACTCAAAAAGTCTGAGGAAACTCTAAGATAGCTCTGTGACAACATGAAGAGAAATAACGTCTGCATCATAGGGGTTCCTGAAGAAGGGAAAGAACAAAGGATAGAAACCTTGTTCACTCACATCATAGCTGAAAACTCTCCTAAATTAATGCAGGAAAAAGTCACACAAGTTCAAGAAGCATACAGAATTCCATTAAAGAGAAACCCAAAGAAATGCACACCAAGACACATCGTAAGTAAAATATCAAAGTTAAGAGATAAAGACAAAATATTAAAAGCTGCTAGAGAAAAAAAGACTATTACCTACAAAGGAGCCCCCATAAGGATGACATCCAACTTCTCAACAGAAACACTTGAGGCCAGAAGGGAATGGCAAGAAATAGTCAAAGTAATGCAGAACAAGAGCTTACAACCAAGACTACTTTATCCAGGAAGGCTATCATTTAAAATTGAAGGAGAAATAAAAAAGCTTCCCAGAAAAAAAAAAAAAAATCTCAAGGAATTCATTACAACCAAACCAATGTTGCAAGAAATGTTAAGGAGCCTATTGTAAACAGAACAAAGGTGAAAAGAATATAGTAAAAGAGGAAGATAGCTTTAAAGAATAAAATATCAATAAACAACTACATATCAATAATTATCTTAAATGTAAATGAATTATAATGATCCAATCAAAAGACATAAGGTATCTGAATGGATAAGATAACAGGATCCATTTATATGCTGTCTAAAAGAGACACACTTAAAACAAAAAATACATATAGACTAAAAGATGGAAAAAAATATTTCATGCAAATGGAAATGAAAAAAAGCTGGGGTAGCTATACTTATATCAGACAAAATGGATTTTAAAACAAAGGTCATAGTAAGAGATAAAGAAGGTCACTACATAATGATAAAAGGAGCAATCCAACAGGAAGAGATAACCATTATAAATATCTACGCACCTAACATAGGAACACCTAAATAAATAAAGCAGATTTTGATGGATATAAAGGGCAAGATCAACAGCAATACTATAATAGTAGGGGATTTCAATACCCCACTAACATCACTAGATAGATCCTCAAGAAAGAAAATCAACAAAGAAACAGCAGACTTAAAGGACACACTAGATCAACTCGATTTAGTAGATATCTTCAGAACCTTTCACCTAAAGCAGCAGAATATACATTCTTTTTGAGTGCTCATGGTACATTCTCTAGGATACACCACATGTTAGGGAACAAAAGCAGTCTCAACAAATTTAAGAAGATTGAAATCATATTAAGCATCTTCTCTGTTCACAATGGCATAAAGCTAGAAATCAACCACAACAGAAAAACTGAAAAATACTCAAAACACTTGGATATTAAATAGCATGTTATTAAATAACGAATGGGTTAACAATGGGATCAAAGAAGAAATTTAAAAATTCCTAGAGACAAATTATAATGAGCATACAACACTCAAAATTTATGGGACACAGCAAAAGCAGTACTGAGAGGGCAGTTCATAGCACTACAGGCATATCTTAAAAAGCTAGAAAAAGCTCAAATAAACAACCTAACTCTGCATCTCAAAGAACTAGAAAAAGAACAGCAAGTAAAGCCCAGAGATAGAAGAAGGAAAGCAATAATAAAAATCAGAGTGGGAATAAATGACATAGAAGCTAAAGAAACAATAGAGGATCAATGAAATCAGGAGCTAGTTCTTTGAAAAGGTAAACAAGATTGATGAACCTTTAACCAGACTCACCAAGAAAAAAAGAAAGAGGACTCAAATAAAATTAGAAATTAGAAATGAGAGTGGAGAAATAACAACTAACACAAGTGAAAAACAAAGGATTTTAAGAAAATACTATGAAGAACTGTATGCCAAAAAAGTAGACAACCTAGATGAAATGGACAAATTTCTTGAAACATATAATCTTTCAAAAATCAATCTGAGCCTGACCAGGCGGTGGTGCAGTGGATAGAGCATTGGACTGGGATGCAGAGGACCCAGGTTCGAGACCCCGAGGTTGCCAGCTTGAGTGTTGGCTCATCTGGTTTGAGCAAGAGCCCACCAGCTTGAACCCAATGTCACTGGTTTCAGCAAGGAGTTTCTTGGTCTGCTGGAGGCTCATGGTCAAGGCACATATGAGAGAGCAATCAATGAACAGCTAAGGTGTTGCAATGAGCAATGAAAAACTAATGATTGATGCTTCTCATCTCTCTCTGTTCCTGTCTGTCTGTCCCTGTCTATCCCCCTCTCTGACTCACTCTCTGTCTCTGTAAAAAATAAATAAATAAATTTTAAAAAATCAATCTGAAAGAATCAGAAAACCTAAACAGACTGATCACAACAAATGAAATCAAAACAGTTATCAAAAAACTCCCAACAAACAAAAGCCCTGAGCCAGATGGCTTCACTGGTGAAGTCTACCAAAAATTCAGAGAAGCACTAACTCCTATCATTCCCAAGCTATTTCAAAAAATTAAAAAGAAAGGAAGACTTCCAAGCTCCTTTTATGAGGCGAGAATAATTCTGGAACCCAAACCAGGCAAAGACAACACAAAGAAAGAAAATTATAGGCCAGTTTTCCTGATGAATTTAGATGCTAAAATCCTCAACAAAATATTAGCAAACCAGATCCAGCAATACATGAAAAAAAATTATCCATCATGATCAAGTGGGATTTACTCTGTGGAGGCAAGGATGGTACAATATTTGTAAATCAATGAATGTGATTTATCACATAAACAAAAGGAAAAATAAAAAACACACGATAATTTCAAAAGATGCAGGAAAAGCATTTGATAAAATCCAGCACCCATTCATGATCAAAACTCTCAGCAAAGTAGGAATACAGGGAACATACCTCAACATGATAAAGGCTATCTATGAAAAACCCACAGCCAACATCATAATTAATGGGCAAAAATTGAAAGCAATCTCCTTAAGGTCAGGAACAAGGCAGGGGTGCCGCCTTTCACCACTCTTATTCAACATAGTCCTGGAAGTCCTAGCTATAGCAATGAGACAAGAAGAAGAAATAAAAGGCATCCTGATTGGAAAAGAAGATGTAAAACTATCATTATTTGCAGATGATATGATACCATATATAGAAACCCTAAAGTCTCAGTCAAAAAACTACTGGACCTGATAAATGAATTCAGCAAGGTGGCAGAGTATGAAATTAATACACAGAAATCAGAAGCATTTTTATACACTAACAATGAACTGTCAGAAAGAGAAATTAAGTAAACAATCCCCTTCACTATTGCAACAAAAAAAAAAATAAAGTACCTAGGAGTAGATTTAACCAAGGAGGTTAAAGACTTGTACTCGGAAAATGACAAAACATTGATATAAAAGAAATCAAGGAAGATACAAACAAGTGGAAGCGTATATGGTGCTCATGGTTAGCAAGAATAAACAGCATCAAAATGTCTATACTACCCAAAGCAATTTATAAATTCAATGCAATATAGCCTGACCCATGGTGGCGCAGTGGGATAAAGCATCAACCTGGAACACTGAGGTTGCCAGTTCAAAACCCTGGGCTTGCCTGGTCAAGGCACATATGGGAGTTGATGCTCCCTGCTCCTCTCCCCCTTCTCTCTCTCTCTCTCTCTCTCTCTCTCTCCCTTTCTCCCTCTCTCTCTCTCCTCTTTGAAAATTGAATAAAGTCTTTAAAAATAAATAAATAAATAAATTTAATGCAATACCGATGACATACTTCAAAGATATATAACACATATTCCAAAAATTTTATATGGAACCAGAAAAACAAAACAAAACACAAATAGCCTCAGCAATCTTGAAAAAGAAGAATAAAGTGGGAGGTATCACACTTCCTGATATCAAGTTATACTACAAGGCCATTGTACTCAAATCAGCTTGGTGCTGGCATAAGAACAGGCATATAGATCAATGAAACAGAATAGAGAACCCAGAAATACCACAACTTTATGGACAATTGATATTTGACAAAGGAGATAAGAGCATACAATGGAGTAAAGACAGTCTCTTTATCAAATGGTGTTGGGAAAATTGGACAGTTACCTGAAAAAAAATGAAATTAGACCACCAACTTACACCATTCACAAAAATAAAATCAAAAGGGATAAAAGACTTAAATGTAAGTCATGAAACCATAAGCATCTTAGAAGAAAACATAGGCAGTAAGCTCTCCGACATCTCTCGCAGCAATATATTTGCTGAGTTATCTCTACCGGCAAGTGAAATAAAAGATAGGATAAATAAGTGGGACTATATCAAACTAAAAAGCTTTTGTACAGCTAAAGACAATATGTACAGAGTAAAAAGACAAATCACACAATGGGAGAACATATTCAACAATACGTCTGATAAGGGGTTAATAACCAAAATTTATAAAGAACTTGTAAAACTCAACACCAGGAAGACAAACAACCTAATCAAAAATGGGCTAAAGAAATGAGTAGACACTTTTCCAAAGAGGACATACAGATGGCCAATAGACAGATGAAAATATGTTCAACATCACTAATCATTAGAGAAATGCAAATTAAAACCACAATGAGAGCCTGACCTGTGGTGGCGCAGTGGATAAAGCGTCAACCTGGAAATGCTGAGGTCGCCGGTTCGAAACCCTGGGCTTGCCTGGTCAAGGCACATATGGGAGTTGATGCTTCCTGCTCCTCCCCCCTTCTCTCTCTCTCCCTCTCTCTTTCCTTTCTAAAATGAATAAAAAATAAAAAATAAAAAAAAACAAAAAAAACCCACAATGAGATACCACCTCACACCAGTCAGAATGGCACTCATTAATGAAACAACACAGGATAGGTGCTGGCGAGGATGTGGAGAAAGGGGAACCCTCCTGCACTGCTGTTGGGAATGCAGACTAGTGCAACCACTGTGGAAAACAGTATGGAGATTCCTCAAAAAATTAAAAATGGAACTGCCTTTGACCCAGCCATTCCACTTTTGGGAATCTATCACTAGAACACCATATCACTGACTCAAAAAAAGAAATGCACCCCATGTTTATGGTAGCATTGTTCACAATAGCGAAGTTCTGGAAACAGCCCTTGTGTCCATCAGTGGATGAGTGGATTAAAAAACTTTGGTAGCCCTGGCCGGTTGGCTTAGTGGTAGAGCGTCGACCTGGCATGCGGAAGTCCTGGGTTCGATTTCCGACCAGGGCACACAGGAGAGGTGCCCATCTGCTTCTCCACCCCTCCTCCTCTCCTTCCTCTCTGTCTCTCTCTTCCCCTCCCACAGCCGAGGCTCCACTGGAGCAAAGGATGGCCTGGGCGCTGGGGATGGCTCCTTGGCCTCTGCCCCAGGCGCTAGAGTGGCTCTGGTTGCGACAGCGAAACGCCCCGGATGGGCAGAGCATCGCCCCCTGGTGGGTGTGCTGGGTGGATCACAGTCGGGCGCATGCGGGAGTCTGTCTGACTGCCTCCCCATTTCCAGCTTTAGAAAAATACAAAAAAAAAAAAAAATTAAAAAAATAAAAATAAAAAGCTTTGGTACATATATACAATGGAATACTATGGGACCATAAAAAAGAAGGCAATATTACCTTTGGCAACAACATGGATGGACCTGAAAACTATTACGTTAAGTGAAATAAGCCAGGCAGAGAAAGAAAAATACCGATATGTATGACTTCACTCATTTGAGGAATCCAAGGAACAATGAGAACTGAGGAAAGGAATTAAACCTAAAGGGAAGGCAGGAGAGAGCTTTTGGAAGGGGGGCCAGGGATATGTTGAGAGGAACACGGGGGAGGGGAGATGCAATTGGGGCGACACTAGAATTTATGTAAACACAATAAATTAAATAAAAAATAAATAAATAAAGAATAAAATCCAGAATATAGAGAAACTGGTGACCAGTGATTGTTACTACTGATCTTTATAAAAATATCTTCCTAGTGAGCTTTTGATAAATCAATCTGATAAAACCTAGTAGTATAAATATTGCATGTAATTAAAGATGGACTCAAATGCTGATAAGGAGATAGTTAGCACCCTCTTAAGGAAGCTGAAGAGCCTAGTTAGAATAGTGCCTCAAAGGAAAACTCTAATTCAATCTGGAGATTGGCTGAGATAGCAGCCAGTAACAAAGTAAGGATTTTCTAATAGAGAGTTTCTGTTCATTTCATTAAAAAATGAGATGCTAACATATTCAATGGGCTTTATATGTGGGGCTGAGAAGGGTATATAGGAAGTATATATAGCAGTTAGGTGAGAAAATTTAATGAGACATATATTTGTAAGTAATCTACTGACCAAAATGTCCTGAACATTGCATTTCCTGCGGCTTGACTAAATTGACAGGCTTTTTCTTACTTTAAGATTCCTTACCCATTTATTTTTTTGTGTTGGCTTTAGGAAACTTGAATTTGTAAATTCTCCTTGCCCTTTTGAGATACAAATCTTTAAAAAAGCCTCTTGACAGTTTTACAATCAAGAATGTCTTTCTTAGGAACCTAGAAAGCCAAATGTTGGAAGCACGAATAAATTTAGAGGGAGATTGTACCCATTTCTCCAGTATTTATGGGAGAGGAAGAGCTTAACTCTGATGGAACCAAGTTGCAAAATTATCTCTCATTTTCAACATGTGATTTATTTTTTTCTTTGGATCAAGCCAATTAGAGAATAGATGGCCTGAGTTGCCTCAACAGCCTCCTGACTTGTCATTTCCAGCTAGCTCCCCACAGTGCTTAACAACCCTTTTGCTCTCTGAGTGGAGTTGAGTTTAAATTTAGTTTTGGCCTCTCCATTATTATTGTAGCCTTGAACAAAGTCTTCCTTGTCTCCTTTATTTTGCCTAGATTTTTTTAATTTGATACTGCCTACATATAAAACTTAAATCACGAGTAGTTATACCTAAGGAAGAGATCAGAATGTGAAGAGGAGAAAGAAAAAAGGAGAGAGAACTACAACTAAATAGAGGAGAAAAAGCAAATGAAGAAATAGAGGATACATATTTATCCTTAGAGAAGCCAAGGTGAGACAGTGATTCTTTTCATAGGTTGTTTTACAGACTATTTTGGGAAAGGCTGCCTTGAATGCTATTAAAATTTACCTTCCAGTTAATGTAAATCAATAGATGGTTGTATACAAACAGAATTATTTTGCTTTTCTGTGAAATTAATTTTACTAAATTATATTGAAGTGTGATGCCACTAGTCTACATTAAAAGACATTACAAGAAAGATGTATGATATACTTTGCAGGTTTAATGAAAAGATATTGTAAAAAAGAGTTCACTACTATATACCAGAGGTCCTGTTACATTACTCCTTGAGAACCTGGTAGAGGAAATTTCCCTCTAGTCCCATTGCAATAACAATAAGTTTGCCTCTCTCCTGAGTGACATTTTTGGCACATTTATAGCAAGTATATGGAATTTCATAGTATAAAATGTGAAACAATAAAATTGTAGTGTGACTTTATTTTCCTAACTTGTTTCCCTCATCTCCTCAAGTTGATTTTGTCTTTTTATTGCATGTATGTTTATATACAACCTTATCTTTTCAATGGAAACAAGCTAAAATCTATATTAGTAAAAATTAATTTTGTGAATTCATTCAATAGGACATTCTGCTACTACTAGCTGTTTTATCTGGGGCAAATTTCTTTATATATATAATAATAATTATTATTTTTTAAGTGAGAAGAGGGGAGATAGAAAGACAGACTCCTGCATTCACCCCAACTGGGATCCACCCAGTAACCCCCGTCTGGGGCCAAGGATCGGACCAATTGAGCCACAGTCTGTGAGAGAGGAACAAAGAGAGAAGGGGGGAGGGAGGAAAAGAGAAGCAGAGGGTTGCTACTCATGTGTGCCCGGACCAGGGATCAAACCAGACATCTGCATGCCAGGATGATGTTCTGTCCACTGAGCCAACCGGCCAGGGCTCCTTGATCATTCTTAGCCTCTGTATCCTTATCTGCAAAATGAGAATAATTTCTCCCTCAGAGTGAGTGTAGATTGAATGAATGAACAAATCTAAACCTTTCAGTTCAAGAGTGTTCAGTTAGACTGGATTAGTAGTTTACATGTGGAGAATAAAGTGGGAAAAAAGAAATACTGAAGATAACTAAGTTGAGGAAAATGATGGAACCAGAATTCAGTACAAGACATGGTAGTCTGAAGCTCTGCTCTTAATTAATCATCATGTGGTTAATCTTCGGACTGGCAGAGGGTCTCCTTCTGAGTTTAGAACAGAATCACTTGTGGAACTTTCTAACAGATATTTCAGCCACTCCCTATGCCAAAATAACAAAATTCTTGAGTGTGGGACCAGCACATGTATACTTTAAATTTTTTTCTATAGACTAGGAACCATCACATTTACTGCAGAAAAGAAGTCTTTTGCTCTTAAACATGTCTAAAGAGTCTCTGGTCCTGCCAACAGTTTCAGATCTCCAGATATAATTTGTTTTTCATACTATGTACATCATAAAGAAGTTAAAAGTAAATAAAGCTGTACACAGATATCCAGAAGGGGTGCTTTTGCTAGGAATAATAAATACTGTAACAGATACTCACTCAGGAGCAATAGCAGCAGACCCCTGTGGATGTGAGAAATAAACTTGATTAATCCACCCGGTCTGTTTTCCATGGCGAGTCAGAGAAGACAAAACAGAAAACAAAACCTATTGAGTATTGTGAAATAAAATTCACGTATCTTAAAAATAAATTAAAATCTATTAGAAAGGACAAAATAAAGATTTGGGATGGTTACTTTTGTAACCAATCTTGCCATATTCCAAGAAAAAAGAAATTACCAGCAGAAATGCCCAGTCTGTCTTTTCTGAAAGATGGTACCTATTTATTTCACCTTAGATCTTAGATTCATTAACTCCATAGCTCCTCGGTATATAGCAGATATGATACTCCAGGGGCAACTAATCAAAGGTCACATGTTTGTTGCTTGAAAATCTATAGGCTTCCTAGGCCTCCCTGACTATATTGGCACTAGTCCATCTATAATTTAGTTGGTTTGTCCAGAAAGTTATTGGTCCAAAAGTTACTGGTTTCTAATAGCTGGAAAATGGTGCTGAGGGTCTAGTCAGGATAAGGTTCAAAGACGTGTTTTTTAGGGAGGCTGGGTAGGAGACACAACCCAACTGCAAAAGGGAGGGGCTCTGTTCTAGTTTAGGAAAGTATGAATAGTAATAATAGATTCAGTGGGAAAATGTATAGAACAAAAGGATAATAGTTTGAAAAGTCTGAAGTTTAAAAATTGCCATCTTTCCGGTTTTGGAGATAAAGGACTAAAAACAAAAAACAAAACAACAGCTTGAGCTGTGCTCTATATCAAGAATTTTCTTCAGACAAGAGGGTGAGCAGAGCCAAGGATAAAATGACCTCCTTATCCCTTTTAGGTAATAACAATAGGTGTGAGCTCAGGTTTCCCTTAAAAGGACCCCACAGATTAACCCTTTGAGTAGTGAGTTTTTTTCATGTTCACTGACCCCCAGGAGTGAGTTTTTTCCCTTTCAAAAAATGAAATTAGTTCCAGTTCGTTTTATTAACTTAAAGTTATGTTTGTTTGAAAATCAATTTATGGAAACAAAAAGAATATACATTTGCCTTTTTAAATTTTTGCCTTACACATTTTTAAAATAAAAATTTTTGTACAATTGTACTCTGGTCAAAGGTTAAGAGAAATAACTCTCAAAGCTGTTTGGTTTAGCTTGCTTCAAATGCCTATTTGAGAGAAACTACCCGAGTAGTTCCGCCTTGTTCCTGGTGATGTGGCACATATATTTTAGAGCAAGATGCAAAAATAGAGCCAGAATTTTCCCACGGAACATGTAACATTGCTGCTTTCCCAACTAGCCAGACATCATAATTTGGGGGGGCGGCCCCTCCCCTCATTTCTTTCCTTAAAAGTATACCTAGGGGTGGGATTCAGCCAGTTCATACCAGTTCAGCAGAACTGATACCTGATTTTTTGATTTTGGCAACCAGTTGTTAAAATGACACTTGTAATCAGTGTTCTCTCGAAGGTGGGCTCCTGGGCAGCTGCCCATTGAAGAAATCACAAATTTACATTCCTTACTTTTTTAATGCTCATCTGTGCAACAGAGTGTTCTAAGTACCTGTAGTAATGTTTCTGTCCAAAGATGAAAAAAATTGCAAGTGAGGATGCCAATCAAGAAGCAATATGGAAATATCTTAAATAATATGCTGCTCACAAAAATTAGAGGATATTTCAAAAATGAATATGAAGTTATAAAATATGCACTAATTTTTGTGAGCACTATAAGTTTTATTTCATATTTTTCATTCATATTTCAAAACTCTTATAATCTAGTTTTATTTACTTCATTTATTATTCTTATTTAAGTATTAAATGCATGAAATAATAAACTACCGTTTGGTGTATCTTTTTTTACACTTAAAATGGTCACTAGAGCAGAGAACCAGTTGCTAAATTACTTGAATCCCACCACTGCCTATACCTCTTATCTTGTAACATGATATTGGCATGGGCAGGCAAAGTATATTGAAAACTGTGACTTTAAAATATTCAACTTCTGATATAGGGACTGATACGGAAAAATCAAGGGAAATATCAAATATCTTTTTTTTTACAGAGACAGAGAGAGAGTCAGATAGAGGGATAGATAGGGACAGACAGACAGGAACAGAGAGAGATGAGAAGCATCAATCATCAGTTTTTTGTTGCGACACCTTAGTTGTTCATTGATTGCTTTCTCATATGTGCCATGACTGTGGCCTTCAGCAGACTGAGTAACCCCTTGCTTGAGCCAGTGAACTTGGGTCCAAGCTGGTGAGCTTTTTGCTCAAGCCAGATGAACCCGCGCTCAAGCTGGCAACCTTGGGTCTCAAACGTGGGTCCTTTCTCATCCCAGTCCGACGCTCTATCCACTGTGCCACCACCTGGTCAGGCATCAAATATCTCTCTTAATAAAGCAAACATAGCATCTGTACTGGGGTTAATTTCTGCTTGATTCATGTAAGTCACTGAAGGTAAAGCTGTTTAAGAAGGCTGTCCTTGAGTGGTGGGGTGGCCAGAAGAGTCTTCAGGGAGCTGGGTATTCTAGTCACCTGTTTATGGAATGGACTATTTCACTAAGCTCATTCCTTCAATCTTTCTACCTGCTACCATGAAAAAAACAAGCTACCTTTCCTTTATTGCTTCACTTAGAAAAGGGGAAATCTGGTAAAGCTATACTTATAAGTGAAAATAAATAACATTAAAATTAAAGTAGCAAAAAAAAATATTTTAGAGAGAGGATAAGTGACAAAAGGTAATAATAGGTTATGTCCTAGGTGAGATAACTAAACCCCAAACCAGCTAGGAGTTGACAGGTGGCTGCTGAGCACCCACCCAGCTCAAGGGTTTATTTTCACAGTAGAGGTTACCTACCTACTGACTAAGAGAGATTAGGATGAAAGAAGCAACTTGCTTTTCTAGCTCCACACAGGGGTTGGTCAGAAACTTCCAGGTCAAGGGTAGGTTATCTATAATTACTTCAAACCTATCCTTCCTTTCCATTTCCTTGACTGCTGAGTTGGAACGCAATGACACTAGTGGCCACTGACCTCTAATTTCTAGGTTAGGCTCTTGCCAAAAATACAGCCAAAAAAGGGTACAAAATAGGAAAGGGAAATAATAACATGTTTTCATAACATCTAAGATATCGCCAGCTATTTTATAATGTACACAGAGCTTTGCAGGTGAAAATCCAAACCATTTCATTAGCATGTTTGTAGGTGAAAATCCTAACCATTTCATCAATATGTCTAACAAAGCTAAAATTTGGCATGCTATTTGATACTTTATTCCAAGTATGGCTTGTTCTGTTGATGATTATAATAGATTTGCAGCTCAGGAATGACTATATGAAAGTAATGAATTAAAAGTATTTTCAACAAACATGATAGAATTTCCATTTAAAGTTGAAAAATATTTTCTGTAAAGTAGTCACCTAGAGAAATTGCACTAGAGAAATTGTATACTTCAAATAAAGTTGCTATTAGTACTTAAAACATTTTGGTAACATCCCCTTTAAAACCAACTTAAAATAATTTATGAAAATTATCATTAATTTATCTTAATAATTAGAACTTTTATTCTCCAGTGAATTTAATTCTTACCTACATTTAGTTTTAATATAAAAGTTAGTTTGTAAATAATGGCAGTTATTAAATGAATAATATGAATGAACACTATTTCTAAGATACTATAGTTTACAGTTTTCAAATATCACAAAATGGTAGGTATGGGGCTACATTTAATCCAAAAATATGTTCCAATGACATTTTAAAATGAGCAAATTTCATATAAGAAATCTGGAATCTTGGCTTCTCTTGAAAATTAAAACTGAAAGATTTAGCAACAATAGGCAAGCATTTCCTCTTAGTAACTATTAGTGGGAGCTGAACAGAGGTTGTTCCTTTTTTAAGAGAAAATGCATTTTTGCTTTAATCCCTGCTTACACAATATATACAAATACACTGACATCAAGGGATTGACTCATGGTGGTATGCTAGTTAGTGTATAGGTAAAACTAAGTTGGCATTTTGGGTGGCTAAATCTCCAACTTATTTCATTGCTAGAGGATTGCCTATCCTTGCTTTGTGGAACTCTGAAGTGCCCTTAAGGTTTGTTCTGACCAATAAAATATAGCTGTAAATGAAACAAATGACTTTAGGGCAGAAACTTATAAAGGAGCATGTATTTCACCATGTCTGGCCATTTAGCTATGAGGAAATATTCCAGGCAGAGGCCACCAGCCTTGGCCTTGGAGAAAAAAACAAAGAGCAGAATCACAGTCCATACAATGGGCAGTGCAAGTGAGACATAAATCTATGTTGTAACCCACTGTGATTTGGGGACCACCTCTTACAACCATATGTTCCTGACTGACACACACATTTAAATTACCTCCCTGGCTCTTGTAAAGCAACCGAGTTTGTGACTCATGCTTTTCCTATAAGTTCTCCTCTGATTTTTAGAATGTGAAAAAACTGAAGTTCAATAAGGTTGAATAATTTGTTCAGAGATAATGAAGTCAGTTTTTGCATCCAGGTTTGTCTGACTCCAAAGTCTATGTACTTACTTTAATTTCTTATTCTCCTAGTAGGACTAAACTGTGTGTGCCATTATACCTATTTATCTTAATATTATTTATAAAGAATGGCTTTGAAATTCACTGGTTTCTCAAATATCTAATGAAAGTAGATATTTTAATTCAATAAGAAATTTCCTAAAATATAATAACCCTTTTCTGACAGATTTTTCTAGAAATCATATAAAATACATATGTTAACATATAATTCAAGATTCTGGGTTTATTTTGTAAACACATTCTTTCTATATCACTTAAAATATTTTGAAATCATATTTATTGTTTTGAATACAACTCAGATATTAATATTTAAAAGACCCAAATGCAAGTAATAAATTTGGATTCTTTTCCCCACAAAAATGGGAAATACAACTTGATAAATAAGTTTTAAAATTATTTTTACACACTAGTTACTTGTTGGAATTTACAGTCCCAGGAAAAAAAATTAACCAGCAAAAAACCAAACAAACAAAAAATATCTGATTAGTATACAAAACAGTTTACAATAATATGGTAAGCAGGAACAAAAACTGATCAGAAAACACCCTGCTTTAAAGTTAATTTTCAAACAGATTTCTATTATAGTACAGTTGATTCCAAATAACTCTAAGCGCATTAACAGCATTTCTATATATACAACCACATAGCAAAATGATACAGTATTTATTGCAATAACAAATTAAAATTGTCATAATATACATAACATAAATACCCCCCCATTGATAAAGTGGCTTCTTATTCCTTAAACAGAAAAATTCTGCTCTTCATTGTAGAAAGATGAAATCTTCCCCTCAAAAGGCACATTCTTATCTGCAAGAAAATAAAATATTATAAATAGTCATTGTGGAATAAATTTAAATATATTTAAGAATATCTCCAAATATTTGAAGTGGTGGGAATTACAGTGAATGCAACAAATGGAATAAATGATGACTTTGTCTATATTATTTATATCAGATACTATTTTTTTAATTATAATTATAAATTTTTTCAAAGGGATTTGATATGTAACTAGTATGGTAATTAAACACTAGTTCATAGTCTTACCAAGTTATATCCTCATATAATATTCATATATGACTGACTTAAGTATACATTATAGTTATTTGTTTCTATAATTCTTGTAAATGCAATTCTCAACTGATCCTTTTTCTAAACCTTTAGAAACAAGAATTTATTGAAGCTACAGGTCTGGAAGTCACTCTTATTAAATAAAAAATTGCTTCTAATATTTACAACACAGTAACAGAATTCATCCATACATAAGATAAGGTTTTGCATAAACATACATAATAGGGCAAGTTTGTTCATATTCTTACTCTATTGACTAGTTTATAGTAATATGAGGTTATATTTTCATTACACACATTTTTATAAATCTAATTATATACCAGGCTTTATTGTTGCTTAATCCAAATCATAGCTTTTAAGAAATTTCTGCAAATAAGAGCCACTACAACCAAAAGCATTTAGTGAAACTAAAAGACTAGCCAAAGGTATGCAAATTTAACTAACAATAAATTTTCCTTTATGGTCACCATTAACATTTAGAACTTCATGGAAGATATGTATGAGAATGAGTAATACTCTTTCCAACTTGCTGTTTACTCAAATCTTTAGTAAGCCATCTTTAATAAATCTCTAGGGTGTTATAGGCTAATGAGATTCTAATATATTTTAATTTAGAGCTAAATTTAAGCTTTTTCAAAAAGATGCTAAAGGTTAACAAAAAAACAATGTAATACGTAGTCCTCCGGTTAAATAAATAAAGGTGCAAATCTCCACAGAACTTAGATCAACTTGGAATGAAAGAATGGGGAAAAAAGAGTGTAGAGAATCTTTAATTAATGATGTTTATTTATTTATTTTTTAAGTGAGGGCGGGGATATAGTGAAACAGACTCCCACATGTGCCCTGACCAGGATCTACCCAGCAACCCTCGTCTGGGGTCGATACTCAAATCAACCAAGCTACTGGCTGTGAGAAGGGAAGAGAGAGACAAGGCGGAGGGTGGAAGAGAAGCAAGTAGTCACTTCTCATGTGCCCTGACTGGGGATTGACCCAAGACATCTATCTGCAAGCAGGGCTGATGCTCTATCCACTGAGCCAACCGGCCAGGGCCTTAATGAAGTTTAAATCTTGAAATGACAATAGTTAAACTGAAAATAACTACTGAAATTGACAAGTTCAAGTTGTACTACATTAAAAATTAAGGTGTAAAAAAATTAAGAATGTTAACTCCTTGCTCAACCACATTCTCTGACAGTGATATGTAGGACCGGTACAAACAAATCTACTTTAAATGTATAGTCACAATGAAAACAGACCATGCCTTGAGATCAGACAATAGCATTACTAATCAGAATTTGATGTTACATAGTATTTGTTAAAAATAAAATACAAATGATTCATATTCCTAACTAATAAACACACCGTGATGTCTAATTATTAATGGAGCAAGGCAAATTTTCTTCTAAGGCTCAATGTCTACAGAAAAAGTAAACCATACCAAAAACCTAAATGAAAGTTTTCTTTATTACCTGTTTTGATGACAAAGACAGCACAGTTCCCTTTAAGTGGATCAAATACATCTGAATAACCTTAGTGTTTATTCTGATAATGTTATGTTCCACATTAAAAATAGTGTCTTAGAAATTAAAACTATTATCAAATTAATAAGTGTAAATAAGATCTTTTTTATGAGGGTTTCTGGTTAAATATTTAAATTGAATCTGCTTTCTGATTCTGATATGCTAACATTTTATGGTCAACTAACATTGAGTACAAATGTAATAAACCCATACAAGATGATATTAAATTTAATGAAGCAGAAGAGAAATAGCTAAAAAGCAAATGTAGGGGGTTTTTAAATTACAAACTTGGCAAAAATTATTAGAATAGCCTGGAAGTAATAGAATTAACTAGCTTTTAGATGTAGCTACCAAGATTGTCAAAATCCCTTTTAGTCCACATCAATATAAAATAATAATTTTACTGTTCAGTAGAAGTCAAATAAAATCGCAAGAAGACATTTACCCATTTCTTGTTTTGTATATAAAGCACTATTTTAAACTTATTTTTGAAGCTGATTATGAGTTTTTGTTTCCAATATTTTTGAATTATACTAAACATAAAAATATGTTGTTGTACTTGAGGAAAATAAGGTAATATTTTTGTCAGTATATGTTCTTAGATTCCTCATCAATTTTTTATCTGAGAGGCTGAAATATTCTGTACAATGAAGAATTGATTTTGTTTTTTAGTTTTGTACAATAATTCCTTTGTGCAAAATGTTTCTGTAACTAAAGAAATACCTCTAATGTACAAATATCTCTAATGTACAAAATTAATATATCATAGCAAATTTAAGATGTTACATTAATCAAGCAACTCAAGATATTTTTCTTCATACCGACAAGTTTTCCCAATTTGACTGTATTAGCCTCAATGCTTAAAAATTACTAGATATAGTGGTAATGGTGGTTAATACCTTAATATCCATTCAATTGCAAAAGATAATTCTGAGCTAATTATGGTACTTGGAATTTTTCTTCCCAGGGTTTGGTTTAGAAATGATCACATGACCAACATAAGGAAAAACAAAAATCACAGGAAGCAAGTCATTTCTAGGAAACAACTCCATTAAGGTCCTGTCTGGGTTGTTTAGTTGGTTAAAGTAGCATCCCAATATGCCAAAGTTGTGGGTTTGATCCCTGGCCAGGGCACAAACAACAATCAACCAATGAATGCATAAAGAAGTAGAACAAATTAATGTTTCTCTCTCTCTCTCCCTTCCTCCTTTTCTAAAAAAAAATCAATCAATAAATAAAATTAAAACAAAAACTCTGTTAAGAGTTTCTGGGGAAATCTGAAGAGCTAGTCCCTAATTTCCACTGAAAGTTAGCATTCTGGGTGTGATTATAGGAACTAAAGGCATTATTCTATTATCAGCTGAAAAATGAAGCCAACACATGAAAATGGACAGAAACAAAGGGAACATTGAGAATCAAAGGAATCACTTAGAAAAGAGGTCAGAGCTCAGAGATACTATGCTTGGAGTCAGCCCTATCTATGGTATCTTTATATGAAATAATAAATTCCCCTTAGAAAATTTAGATAAAACCAAATATTAGCAGTTTTATATTGTTCAACCTAAAATAAAGAAACACTAAAAATAATTACCTCAAATCCTAACTATCAACTACAATCATTATTAAATTTTTCCATATTAAAAGTCACATTAAAAACATCCCTCTCAGAAGAAGCTAACAACAAAAGCATAATTTTATACTGTGATAAAATTATAAGCAAGGAAACCCATTTACCTCTCTGGAAATGACTTGCTTCCTGTTATTTTGTGGATAGAATTTTAAAAATGAAGAGGAACTAATTTTAGAAAGCACTTAAACAATGAAGGCAACATCAGTAAGAGATGACCCAACGAGAATTACCAGCAGTAAATACTGTAGAACAATATGATTCTGCACTGCAATTGGCAAGGCAGGCAAAACAAAAGATATTACTCATTTTTAGGTTCTTCATTTCAAAATGAGTAATAGCAAGTGCTGGTATAAATAACAAAATGAATAGAATTTATAATTATTCTCTTCATAGGTATAAAGCAAATAAGTATTAGATAAATGGAATAATACTGCAGCAGCAAGAGGAGTCTTTTAAACTCTCTGAGCCTCAGTTTTCTTATCTTTAAAATGAAAGTAACATAACTGTCTTGTGAGACTGTCTTGATTTCATGTAGTACCTGTAAGAAGCCTACCACAGTGTTTGGCATATCTTGCATTAAAGTAGGTGTTTATTAACAAGTAACTATTAAAATCACCCTTATTGTAGCACTGGCAGGTTGTCTCAGTGGTAGAGCATGAGCCCAGTGTATGGATGTTCTGGTTCGATTCCCGGTCAGGTCACACAGGAGAAGCACCCAATCTGCTTCTCTATCCTTTCCCTTCTTGCTTCTCTCTCTCTCCCTCCACTTCCCCTCCTTCAGCCATGGCTCGATTGAAGCGAGTTGACCCTGGGCACTAAGGATGGCTCCATGGCCTCTGCCTGAGGCACTAAGAAGAGCTCAGTTGCTAAGCAACAGAGCAATGCCCTAGATGGGCAGAGCATCACCCCTTAGTGGGTTTGCCAGGTGAATCCCAGTCAAGATGCATGCAGGAGTCTGTCTCTGCTTCCCCTTCTCTCACTGAATTAAAAAAAAAATTACCCCGATTGTAGTTCTATTACCCCACTTTGTCCAGGCTTCTCCCTGGGCTCAGTAACATGACCCCTGATTTATCCCTCCTAAAGACATTCTACCAATATCACCTATTTATATGGCTGTTTTTAGAAGCCCTGGTCAAAGTCCTCTTTCAGGGCTCAAAGAAACCTGATAATACAGTCTCCAAATAAGTACTGAGTTTTTGCCTTTATTGGGAGAAACAAATGGCATTATACATGATTATCATGTATTAAGATAAGTCACAATAAACTCTGTATGCATCTTTCCCACAAGATAAATTTGAACTGTTAAATAAATTGATGGTGCCTACCTGGCTGTGGTGGCACAGTGAGTAAAATGTCGACCTGGAATGCTGAGGTGACTGGTTTGAAACTCTGGGCTTGCCTGGTCAAGGCACATATAATAAGCAATCAATGTACAACTAAAGTGAAGCAACTGTGAACTGATACTTCTTGTTACCTGCCCCCTCTGTAAAATCAATAAATAAAATCTTAAAAATAAATAAATAAATGGATGGTATAATGTATGTTTAATCTCTAATATCAACATCAGAAGATCAGAGAAAGTCCTGCTCATTGAATCAGCTTCAAATGAAGTAATGGATTTTGGACTGTGTATCTCCTCGCAGAAAATAATCTCTAAACTACAAAAGGTAGTGCTCATTGGTAAATATGGAGTAAACTGAGGAAACCATTATTTTGAAACTTTAATAGTGAAGGTTAGATCAGGCAAGAATTATGATGATGAGTGTTAAACGTAGGGGGAAATTTTAATGATAAGCAAAATATTGTCATGATTTAAAATGTCTCCTTGTTAGCTGCAAAAGGAAGAAAAGCAGTAACATGCTGGAGAAAATGAACAAAACTCAGAACACATTTTTTACCACTGCTAATAAAAGAGAGCTGGACATCACGTGTCTCCAGATATGGTATCCTGAGAAGGAGACAGGGTGAACCATATAGTATTTCAACTAAAAATGCATAACCTGAAGCTAATTATGATGAAACATTAGAACATAGGTAAATATAAAATGAGGAAGAGCCATTCCTTTGTATCAATATTATGAGAGAGAAAGAGACACACAAGAGAACAAATGAAGTAAAATGTTATGAATAGGTGAATCTACATAAAAACTGATAAGATATTCTTTGTACTATTTTTATTTTTGTAACTTTTCTAAAAAGTTTAAATTATTCTCAAGTTTTCTTTTTAAAGAAACACATGAATATATGCTCATCGAAGGAACTAAAATCAAACAAGATAGAAGGATATAGAAGGAAACGTGAAAATAAAAATGAACTGTCAAGCCCCCAATCTCATCTATTCCCCACTAGAAGCTAAGCGTCACAGTCAGGTGTCTTTTGTTTTGTTTTGTTGCTCTAATATGGCCCAAGCACCTAGACCAGTACCTGACACTGAATTGTTGCAACAGAAATAGCTACTAAAATATTCATTTACTGGATAAATGAATGAATGCATAGGAAAGCAGTTAATAATTTGCCATTTTCACTTTATCTAGATATCTGTATATTAATGTTTTTTGTTTGTTTGTTTTTTAAGTTAATGGGGTCATATTATTAAAAAACTCAAAATGATTGACTGAGGACTTAATGGGAATTATCACTGATTATTATCATTACCCCTGAAACTTGATTCTCCATTATTATCATTTCTCCCTCCTACACTCTCAAAACAGAATACAGTAATACCTCGGTTTTCATTGACTTTAGTTATCATCGGTTTCTATTTTCATCAATTTTTTCCGTGAAAGTTTTGTCTTGGCTTTCGTTAGTTGCCTTGGATTTCATCAGCGTGTCCACGTGACCTCGCTGCTAATTTTCAAAAACAAAGGGCGACCCACGTGTTCTGCTCAGTGTGGTGTTGTTTCTCATTGTGTGAGCATCACTCTGTGTGTCTAGCCAAACAATTCCATTGCTTTCCAGTGTTTTTGTGTTTTTTTTTATTGATTGCGAGTGCTAATACTACAATTACATGTAAGTGATTACTGTGTATACAGTATTTGGTGTAATGTGTTTATTTTGCTTTTTTCAGTTTCAAAATGTACATAACACATGTAAGACAAAATCACATGTGCTCAAATCTTATTGTCCCTGTTAAGTGTTTCCCTTGCTAATAAGTTAACCCTTTCCTTTTAGCTCCATTATTGGACCAAAGAAAGTTTCCAGACCAGCAGCCCTTCGAAGAAGAGGGCCAGGAACATGAATGAGCTGAAGAAGGAAATCATTGAAAAATACGAGAGCAGCTTCAAGATTGCTGAAATTGGCTGCATTATAGGAAGTCACCATCCACGATAAGTTCCACTGTGGCGAAAAAGGAAGCAATAAAAGAGGCTAATATGGCATAAGGTGTGAATGTGCTAACAAAACAGAGATTGCAAACAACGGAAGATGTCGAACAGTTAATATTAATTTGGATCAATCAAAAACATTTAGATGGCGGTTCTGTTTTGGAGGCCATCATATGTGAAAAGGCCAGACTGCTGTATGCCGATCTCATTAAGAAAATGCCTGGGACGAGTGCCAGTGTACTTAGTGATTCTAAGGCCAGCAAGGCTGGTTCGAAAAATTCAAGAGGCGCACTGGCATACACAGTGTCACTGGGCATGGCGAAGGTGAAAGTTTGACAAGTCTGGGGCTGAAAAATTTGTGTCTGAATTCAATGACTACATAAAGGCTGAAGGATTCATCCCCCAACAAGTCTTCAACTGTGATGAAACTGGTCTCTTTGTGAAGAAAATGGCAAAGAGGATGTTCATTACACAGGAGGAAAGGCACTGCCAGGACATAAGCCTATGAAAGACAGGCTAACTCTTTTGTTGTGTGGTAATGCTAGTGGTGATTGTAAAGTGAAGCCCTTACTGGTGTACCATTTAGAAACTCCTAGAATGTTTAGCAGAAACAATGTGATTAAAAGTAAACTGTGTGTGATGTGGAGGGCAAACGAGAAAGCATGGGTCATGAGGCCAATTTTCATTGAGTGGATGAATGAAGTGTTTGGCCCGAGTGTGAAAAAATACCTCCAGGATAATCAGTGGCCCCTTAAGTGCCTCCTGGTAATGGACAGTGCTCCTGCACATCCTCCAGGTTTGGAAGACACATTGTTGGAGGTGTTCAGTTTTATCACAGTGAAGTTCTTGCCCCCTAATACCACACCACTCATCCAGCCCATGGACCAGAATGTCATTTCAAATGTCAAGAAACTGTACACAAAAGCAATGTTTCAAAGATGCTGAGGTGACATCAGATACAGAATTGTCCTTAAGAGAGTTCTGGAAAAAACATTTTAATATTCTCAACTGCATTGGCCTCATAGATAAGGGTTGGCAGGGAGTGACATCCAGGACGATGAACTCTGCCTGGAAGAAATAAGGCCAGGATGTGTGCATGAGGGAGATGTTGAAGGGTTGGAGCCTTCCTCCGATGACCCTACACATGTGGTGCAGTCCATTGTTGACGTGGGGAAGCCCGTGGGTCTGGAGGTGAGGGGTGAGGATGTGTAAGAGCTGGTGGATGATCACAGTGAAGAACTCACCACTGAAGAGCTGCAAGACCTTCACCTAGAAGTGCAGCAGACGGCAGAGGAAGAGGTTGCTTCAGATGAGGAGGAAGAGACGGGGGGAATGTGACTTCTTCAGAGATTAAGGACACCTTCTCCATGTGGAGTAAGGTACAGGGGTTTGTGGAGAAAAAACACCTGGACAAAGCTGTTGCAGGCTGTGTCTACAACTTGCTTAATGATAATATGTTGCCCCATTTTAGGCAAATCTTAAGGAGGCGGCAGAAACAGACCTCTTTGGACAGCTTTCTTGTGCGACATGGGTCCACTGACTCTGAAGCTGGTCCCAGTGCCAAAAGACCAAGAAGGGAAGTGACTCCAGATAGTGCCTTGATACCTAAGGTCCTTATGGAGGGGACTCCCCTTCCAAACAATAATATCTGCACCTCTCTCTCCCCCTCGCCATTTTCCATATGCCAAGAAGAATCTTCAGAAAGGTAAATGCCATGTTAAATGTTCCTTTATTCTTTACATTAGTCTTTTATATTAATTTTATATTAATTTATATATCATTTTATATTAATTTCTTATTGTTTTTAGTATTAAACACTATATTTATTCTTTATAAAATGTGTTTTTGGTGTGTATTTTGGAGTGTCTAGAACAAATTAATTGGATTTACAGTAATTCATATGGAAATAAATGCCTTTGTTTTCATCGGTTTCAGATATCGCTGATTGTTTTTGGATGGATTATCAACGAAAACCGAGGCATCACTATACCTAAATCTTGTTGACAGGACTGTTCAAAGCCTCTTGAATAACTTACTGCTCTCTACATCTCTTGCTATCATTCTAGTACAGGCCACCCCATGCACTTGTACTATTTAACTGGTTTTCTTCCTAGTCATCTTACTCTTCTGTAATACATTGCAGAATAAACTTTGGAATACACCTTTGATTGTGGTTGCCTCGTCTTAAATTTTTCCAAGTGGCTTTTCATAATCTATAGAAGAAATTCTAACTGACTAATATGGATTCTGATTTGCTTTTTGATTCTTTGTTCTGCATTACCCATCGTCTTCCTATTGCATTCAAAGTTCAAACATCATTCATTCATTCATTCTCACACATGGTAATACAGAATCTATTTAACTTCTCTTAGTCCTTAATTATTCTATACTCTATTTTGTCTCTGGTAACTTGTGCCTGCTGTTCTCTTTCCAATTCTTCCCCCTATATGCATTTTGCTAATTTCTACTAATTTTTCAGATCTCAATTTATATATCACTTCCAAGAGGCTTTTCTGGACTATTTGTTTTTGGTTAAGTGTTCTATGCCCTGGCTATAAGTTCTTATACCACCCTATATTTAGTCTGTCTCCATTTATGTAACTCTGATTAATGTCTAACTCCCTAATAAATGAGGATTCATGAAGAGAGGGATATAAGAGAGGGATAAATATTAAAGACAGGTCTGTAATGAGGCAGGATACAGAATAAAAGATAGTTATAGGTAATGATAGCTCATGAAAACTGTCCCCTTCTTTATGTTCCTCCCCTCTTCATCTCTCCTAGGCCACTTTCCCTACTACTACAGAAGGTATTATTCTACAACACAAATCTGATTAATCTGATTATATACACATGAGAATAACAGCATCAATAGTTCTCCAATGACAGCAATGTAATACCAAACCCCTTACCAGACTACAAAACTCCATATATCCCTCAAAAGAACTCACACATCCATTTGTCCTTCACAGCTGGTCCTCATACCCTTGTGTGTATAAATACATGTACACACACAACAGGCTGTACTGTAGATATTTTCGGCATTACTGGAATGACTACCATTTTTCACAACTACACTTTAGGTAGTTGTTTCTGTTTACAATGAATTTTGACTTTAGTCGTTAACTAAGGTTCAAATACAGTTCCTCTTTGGAAACAACCCCGACTTTCTAAATTAATAACTTCCTTTTAGGTCTTCCCTTTCTGAGTATGTACAGAAGATATACTCATATGTACTCAGTCTAAAGAATACTGTAAATACTATACTTTTTAAATACTATAAAAACTTTGCAGAAAATGAAAATAGTAATTATAGAAAAGAGAGACTCCACCCCATTCTATTCAATGAGCACCTTCTGTACGTGAGCCCAAAATGACAAAAATGACATGCCATTCCCTCAAGTCAATCTCAGTTTCTAATTGTATTTCATATTATTCTTACTGTGATTTTTAATGTATTAAGGTAAGTCTTGGCCCTGGCCAGTTGGCTCAGTGGATAGTGTCGACCTGGTGTATAGATGTCCCAGGTTCAATTCCTGGTCAGGACATACAGTAGAACCGACCATCTGCTTATCCACCCCTCCTTCTCTCTTCTTCCCCTCCAGCAGCCAGTGACTCAACTGGCTGGAGTGTTGGTCCCAGGTGCTGGGAATGGCTCAGTTGAACATGGCCCCAGATGGGGGTTGCTGGGTGGATCTCAGTCAGGGCACATATGGAGTCTGTCTCTCTATCACCCCTCCTCTCACTTAAAATAAAATAAAATAAAATAAAAATAAGTCTCTGTTACATGTAACAGCTCCTAAATGCATGCCTATAACTTTATCTGGTTTAGACTAAAGAGGCAGACAACCCCTGGCAATATTAGATTTAATGGGAATTATGTAATATTGCATAGGTAATTTAAGGGCTTTCAGAATGAATATTCAAAAATTCTAAACATTTTTATGGAATGCATTTTATTCATGTTAGTTTTCACTAAGAGACTGAGTCCCTAATGAACAGATTCAGTTGTTTGGTTCATGTTTATATATCCAGTCTCTAATACTATTCTAACTGTACAACTGGCATTTCATGAATATATTTTTATCAAATGAATTATCAACTAAAAGCTCATATAGATATGTTAATAAGACACATTTCTTTTTTGTTTGTTTTGAGTTTTTTTAAATCCCAGATTTCTATATTCTATACTTGTACTTGATTCTGGGCTCTAGTTTTCCTTCATTCAAATAATGTCCCTCTATCCAAATTTCCTTCCCTATTGAGTGGAATCTTTATTGTTTCCTTTCTTTATTCATTTGCACTGGAAGTAATTCTATGTCCATATAGCTTCACTTATCCGAAAGACAGCTACACTACCAGGCCATGGACCATTAGTCTCACAATTTTGCCAGGAACCACTGTTTACAAACAGATTAACCTGCACTAACACCAAAGCATCTTCAGAATGCAATAATAAAATTAACTTTATTACCCCCTCCACACACAAGAGTTAACACATATTACTAGTATGCAGCAGTTAAAAGGACAAATCTTTGCAAGGAAATCTACAATAAATATTTCTTTTGGAGATGGTATTCTATTGTTTATTTTAGTAAAGCAATGTGAATGTGAGCTATTGGCTGGGTAGAAAAAAGAACTTCATTAAACAGAATTGAATAAAATCTGTTAGGATAAAAACTATGAAATGAAATTCTACTTTCGTTTTTTTAATTTACTCGTCAAGGACTTGCCTCCTGATTCATGGAATTACAACGCTTACCTTCGAGGATGATTGGCATCAAACAATGTTGTATCATCATCCTCATCATCTTGTTCTAAAGGCGTCAGCTCCATGTTTTCTATGTTAGTGTCCAAAACTCCATATCTCCTAGTTTTCCGGTTTCTTCTTCTCATCCTAGTCAATAGAACGTTTTAATGAATAAAGTTATTTAAATATAGTGCAATGATTCTTATTTTATATTTATTTCTAAATTAAAATGAATTATTCCCTCTGTATCTGACACAGGAGACTCTTAATATCAGAATATTTACATTTCAGAAATGCAGCCTAGGTTGTATACAAAACAAAATAGACTCGTACATGTCTGTGTCATTACACACAAAAAAATTTCTCTGTCTAACGTACTTCATCTCTCGCTGCCAAGAGATAGATAATCTCCCCTTCCCTTTTGCCCGTCTGCTGCTTTATTTTCTAAACCCCATGGCTTTCCAAACATTCATCATCAGTTAAACAAAATGAAATTAATATCATGGGAAATTATTTTTAAAAAGAAACCAGATTCTTCCAGGTTATATAATATATATCAAGTATATATCAAATAGACAATACATTAATAACCTAGTCATTGCTGGTCATAGGATATCTTGGCAACTCTTAAAAAAGGGAAAAGGGGAATAATATGAACAGAGAGCTTAAGGACTTTTGAAATTTATCTCAGTCAGCAATCTTCTCCACTCTCAATGTCTTAATCATACTCTGAATGAACTCCCAATCTTTCAATGATGGGCTAAACAAACCTGCCTAATACCACACTATTTTCTCAATCCATGTACAGTATAAACATTTGACTGGACTTTGTTATTTATGTTAGTTTGTACTGTTCTTTAATCATGTACATAAATATCTTAAACATAAATCCAAGCTCTTGAATAACAAACTACTTTTTATATAGAGTGCACTGCTATACACCAATTAAATGGGGAAATGCAGATCATTTAAATTAATTTAGTATTTTAGATTGTTACTTATTTATACAAGAATAAGCCAAATTAAAAAAAAACAAACTGTGTAGTGTTAAAAAGAATTTAAACTTGAAACAAATTTCCCTATAAATGTCTTCCTTAAATCCAAACACACAGGTCGTGATGGCTACATGGCTGTGACAGCTACATGGCCATGCAAACATCAATGATAAAACATGTATGTACCCATATACACTGGTTCTTCTCAGGGAACGTAAAAAACACCTGTGAAGCTTTAAAACTACTGGGCTGATTCAATAAACCATCTCCTTAAAATACTAACAAACATTATGTATAAAATGTAGTACACATAAAAATATACTGAAATTTTAAGTAAAAAGACTACTTTTATCTTTCGATGTGCAGTGTATATTATTTTTAAGTCTATATTTAATTTTAAATAAATATTCAGAGAGTTATATTTTTACTGCCTTTTTTTACATCAAGTTTACAAAGAAAAGAATAGGAATACCAAAATTAAGCAGAGCTGGGAGCCTTAAAGACACGACTGCTCTAAACTTTCTTTTTTTAATTTTTCAATTACAGGTGACATTCAATATTATTTTATATTAGCTTCAGGTGTACAGTATAGTAGTCAAATAATTATATAATTTATGAAATAATCCCCCCATAATTCTAGTACCCACTTGGCACCATATAGAGTTACTACAATATTTATCTCCCTGTGACTGTCTGTAACTACCAATTTGTACTTCTTAATCCCTTCACCTTTGTCACCCAGCCCCCCAAAGTCCCTCCCATCAGGCAAAACTCACTTTGTTCTCTGTATCTCTGAGTCTGTTTCTGTTTTATTTTGTCATTATTTTTCATCAAAAAAGTAAAAGAGGCTTTAAATTCATGAGGTTTTAACAGCTATGATTCTTTTTTTATAAATGAACGTTTCCACCAAGGTCGCCAGCTTGAGCGCAGGCTCATCTGGTGTGAGCAAGGCTCACCAGCTTAAGCCCAAGGTCGTTGGCTTGAGCAAGGTCATTCAGTCTGCTGTAGCCCCTAGGTCAAGGCACATATGAGAAAGCAATCAATGAACAACAGCTAAGGTGCCACAATAAACTGATGCTTCTCATCTCTCTCCCTTCCTGTCTGTCCCTATCTGTCCCTCTCTCTCTCTCTCTCTCTCTCTCTCTGTCGCTGTCACACACAAAAAAAATAAATGAATGTTCCCATTAAGCTCATGATACACAAACTTCTCTGTGTTGATATTTACATATGCATAATTTATAGACATGCACACTTTTCTACTAGACATAGTAACTGCATACTATAATTTGAAAATAAATTTTGTTGGCTGTTGGTTAACACAAAAATAGGGACTTTATGGCCCTGTCCAGTTGACTCAGTGGTAGACTGTCGGATTGGTATGTGGATGTCCTCAGTTCGATTCCTGGTCAGGGCACACAGGAGGGGCACCCAGCTGCTTTTCTACCCCTCCCTTCTCGCTTCTCTCTCTCTCTCTCTCTCTCTTCTTTCCCCTCCCACAGCCATGGCTCATTTGAGCAAGTTGGCCACATGTCCTGAAGATGACACCATGGCCTTACCTCAGGTGCTAAAATAGCTCGGTTTGCCAAGCAACAGAGCAACAGCCCCAGATGGGCAGAGCATTCTCTCAAAGGGGGCTTTGGCAGGTGGATCCCAGTAGGGGCAATGTGGGAGTCTGTCTCTTTGCCTCCCTGCCTCTCACTTATTTTTTTATTTTATTTTTTTTTGTGACAGAGACGGGACAGACAGATAGGAAGGGAGAGATGTGAGAAGCATCAACTCTCTGTTGCGGCACCTTACTTGTTCACTAATTGCTTTCCCATTTGTGCCTTGACCAGGGGGCTATAGCAGACCGAGTGACCCCTCGCTCGAGCCAGCGACCTTGGGCTCAACCTGGCGACCTCAGGGTCTCAAACTTAGGTCCTCCACATCCCAGTCCAACGCCCCAACCACTGATCCACCGCCTGGTCAGGTTTCTTGCCTCTCAATAATAATATTAAAAATAATAATAAGGATTTTATTTATCAATGCATAGAGAGGGAAATATGAAGGCCTAAAAGGGCAAAAGAAAATAGCTACATGATTTATTATACTGAATTATATTTATTCATCTCATGGCATGCACAGATAAAAATTTTGACTGGATCTCTTCCATGTGTTCAAGTTATTGTTCAAATAGCTATCCTATACAGATACAAATCCTCATTGGCCCATTACACTCTGGTTGGTAAGAATTATTTGTTTCAATAACATGTAAAAGTTATAGTAGAAAAATAAAATTATACTACTAAAGTAAGCTTGATAAAATTTTATGTGAAAATGTACGATGCCACATAAAATAAATACAACAGAATAAAACTCCATTTCATTTTACCACTCTGTGAAAGTAAGAAAACCAACCAAGGTTACTTGCTGTACCCATCTGATTTTATTCTTTTGTCTTCCTTTTACTTGAATGCCTGCCTGCAAGGTATTAGTAACTATGGAATAATATAAGTAATATTATTCCTTAGTTTCTTCTATAGCACATTCATAACAAGACTAAGGAACATATCTGTATATTTTATGCACATATATCGCCACTATGTGATTAGACATAATGATAAAACAGAGTAAATCTTAATAAAGGTGCAACTACAGATACAAAATATTTTTTTCTTGACTCTTTCTTGCAAAGAAGTGAATTAGTAACCAAGACTGATTTTGAAACTATATTGTCACTGTGACATAATAAAAATTAGTGAGCTACAATTTTACTTGTCTATGACTTTCAGCAAAAGATCCAACATAATCGGATATATAACATACAGTAAAAATGATTTCTTTCACCTTCATTTCTCGTTCTCCAAACCTAGTCCATCAGTTGTCATTTAAAGTTTTTCAATTAGTAGATACTAGTAAAGATGAGAGTATATTATGGCTTGAATTGTGTCCCCCAACATTTACTGACCTTATATTGAATTATATTCACTCATCACATGGTATGCATAGGTAGAAATGATCTTGATCAGATCTCTTCTAGGTATTCAAGTATATTCAAGTTATTCAAATAGCTATCCTAGATAGAGAGGCAGATACTCAATGTTTCATTACACTCTGGTTGGTAAGAATTATTTCTGTTAAAGAAAAAAGCATGTAAAAGCTACAGTAAAAAAATAAAACTGAACTACTAAAATAAGCTTGATAAAATTTTAGCATGTGACCTTAGTTGAAAATAAGATCTTTATAATGTCAATCAAGTTAAAATGAAGTTGCAAACACGAAGCCCTATTGATTATACTTTCTGAGTTCACTTACAGTGTTCACCACTGCTATCAATTGCATTGACTATTAAAATAGCTTTATACTGTCTTTCTCTATCTACTCTGGTCATCCATTAACCTCCCCTCCATCGTCTAAAACCTCCAATGGTTTCCTACTGCTCAGCATTAAGTAATGATTCTGTAATACATCTTACAAAGTTCAACACAGGACGGCTCCTATTTACCTCTCTAGCCTCACCTACCTCTTCACTCTACATTCTAATTTACTTTCATCACTCCAGCCATAATGCCTTCTCTCACTCCTTTAAGATGGCCACACTTTCTTGTCATTGGCCTCACACTCTCCTGCTTACCACAACATTATGCTAACACCTATACATCTTTCAGCTGTAGCTCAAATATCATTTCCTTATGGAAACTTTCTTTCTTGATCAACCTAGCTTAGTCTCAAACACCTATTACTGGTTTCCCCAGAGCCCATGTACATCTCTTTTATTTTTTTTATTATTTTTAAAAAATGTCTTCTGGTAGATCTTTTCTTTTTAGATTTTATTGATTCATTTTTTGGAGAGAGGAGACAGAGAGACAGAGAGAGAGAAGGGGGGGAGAAACAGAAAGCATCAACTCTCATATGTGCCTTGACCAGGCAAGCCTGGGGTTTTGAACCAGCAACTTCAGTGTTCCAGGTTGATACTTTTAACCACAGTGCCACTGCAAGTCAGGCATCTTTTAAAGTACTAATCAAAGACACACTGTATATTTATTTGAGCAACTGTGTCTTTCCTACTGACCATTAGTTTCATGGAAGCACAAAAGAGATATGTTCTTGCTCACTACTAAAACTAGAACACACAAGCACTGTCATGAAGCCTATGCCTAAGAAATATGTTAAACAAGGATTCGCAATATATCTTGCATTTTCTCTGTATAACAAAGATATCTATAATTATATATGCAAACCATTGTTTTTTGGATAAGAGAAACCTAAAAGAATATTATCTCCAGAAACATACACAGAAAAATTTAGGAAAACTAGCCAATTTTTAAGTCATAATATGGTAATAGACTTCTGACTTGGGATGGAAAAAAAGTACTAGAATAATTAAACATTTAATATGCATTCACTACAGGTCTCTAGGACTCTCACTTAAAATAATGTAGGGAGGCCCTGGCCGGTTGGCTCAGCGGTAGAGCGTCGGCCTGGCGTGCGGGGGACCCGGGTTCGATTCCCGGCCAGGGCACATAGGAGAAGCGCCCATTTGCTTCTCCACCTCCCCCCTCCTTCCTCTCTGTCTCTCTCTTCCCCTCCCGCAGCCAAAGCTCCATTGGAGCAAAGATGGCCCGGGTGCTGGGGATGGCTCCTTGGCCTCTGCCCCAGGCGCTAGAGTGGCTCTGGTCGCAGCAGAGCGACCACCGGGAGGGGCAGAGCATCGCCCCTGGTGGGCGTGCCGGGTGGATCCCGGTCGGGCGCATGCAGGAGTCTGTCTGTCTCTCCCCGTTTTCAGCTTCAGAAAAATACAAAAAAATAAAATAAAATAAAAATAAAATAATGTAGGGAGAGCCCAGGTGATCCTTACATGCCACCCAAGTAGAATCACTGATATTTGACCTGTATCCTGTGCTGTGGAGTTTCATTTTTAGTTTTTGGGTATGAAATTTACCATATTGTAAGATGTAGTTATCTTTCACTTACTCACTAAATAAGTTTGTCCTTTCAAAAGCCAAACTGAGTTTTTGCTTTTCTCTTTAAAAGCCTCAGCATTCTACATGGGAACCATACCCAATGTTTGCAATACCTTAACTGTGCAGGGTAAAATGACTTAATTTGACTCTGATCTCTCAGCATCACTATGATTATTCTGCTTTGATATAAAGCAATGGTACTCTCAGGAGCTGCTGATCTCAAAGTTAAGTTTTCAAACTATTGTGCTTTTAAGTTCCTTTGGCTTATTTTCAAAATTATTCTTGGAGACTCTCTATTGGCCTCAGTTACCAAGTTCTGTTATTATCAAAACCTTGACAAAGTGCAGCACTAAATAAGAGTCCCCCCCCCCAAAAAAAAAAGAGTCCCCAACAAGGTATCCTGCCACTGGCTATCTACAGTTAAATATTCACTGCAAACACCCAAAAATTAAAAAAGAACAGATGAAATGCATGTTCACCTGTATTTAGGATATTTCAGTCTTGCTTTCCTGATAGTTTTTTCTTACCCTGTTCCTTGTAATTCAGTACAAACTAGAAGTTCCTATGCTTACTTAGATTTGTCTCTCACTTGATGGTATTCTGGTGGGTAGCCTCAGGTGTGGATACCCTCAGGTGAAGTAAACCCTAAGTGAACTCCATACAGTTCTGCTATGAAGTACCCTATATGAAACCGCATACATAGCACATAGCTCCCTTGCAATCTCTCGACTTTACATGGATTTCACAGTGTTCTCTTTTAGGCCCCAAATCTTGGGATGTAAGTCATAATAATTCTTCTGACCTTCACTTTTAAGAGTTCATCATGGGTTTATTTCCCAGGCAACTTTAAAGTCCTATTTATATCTAGCACCCCCAAGATTCATTCTAGCTGTTCTGTGACTGACTCTATGACCAATCCCTCCATCAGATTTCTCTTATTTTTAAAAAAAATATTATTTATTGATTTATTTTATTTTAGAGATAGGAGAGGAAGAGAAGGGGGGGGGGTGTGGGAAAGAAGCTGGAAGCACCAACTCATAGTAGTTGCTTCCTGTATGCACCTTGAATAGGCAAGCGCAGGATTTTGAACTGGTGACCTCAGAGTTCCAGGTCAATGCTTTATCCACTATGCCACCACAGGTCAAGCACAGATTTCTCTTAAATCTCCTTTTTCGACTTCCAACCTTGTAGACCTACTCTCTTGCTGATTATAGTTATAGAGGTCAGATAACATACAGAGGATGGTATGGAGGAAATATTAGAAAAGAATTATAGTAAAAGCCCCAAATATATTACAATTCCGATACTAGATATAAAAAAAGAAAATCAGTAAAAATAGTTACTGAATGTGCTTATAAGTATTACCTCATATAATCCTCAGGATAATGCTATAAGTAACCTTATTTTACACATAGAGACAGAGCTTGGGGAAAAAATGTGGTAGAGCTAGGATTCGAATATAAGCAATTTGACTTCCAAGCCTGGGTTCTTAAGCATTGAGCCATGTTGTTGCATTCCTACTGAATTAAGGTAACAAAGGTGACTCCCAAAACCGTCTTCTGATCCCCAATACTATGACCTTACATTATACCAGATTGGATATATTGTTCTAGTGAACTGTATTTTCTGGTTAATCCTTTTGTAGTAAAAAGTATTATCTTGGTAGCTACTGGCATTTGTAAGTACATTTATGTTCTAGTTAGGCTATCTCTTAGTTTTGATCACTGTAACACAATCTGCTTTTTGTTTATCAAAAAGGAAATCCTCTTCTCCCTTAACAGAACCATGATTCTGTTCAGACAACAACTGAGCCCAGCCTAAGAGACACATAATGATCATAATAATTGGCATAAGCCAGTCATCCACATATTATTTTCCTTTTGCCAGTCATTGCTTAGGGTTGAGTAGATGAAACAGTTCAAATGAGATAGAGGTGAATGCCTTGAGTAGTAGAGTTTCTGAGAAAAAATTTTCTCCCTGATAAAGAAAAAAAAAAGAATATAGGAAAAGAAAACCTGTAGTCAGCGTCGCTTCCCTCTTTCATGGTTGAGACACGAATTATGTAAGAACATACTAAAAATGTATATAGCCATCCCATGAAGAGACAAGGATGGAAAAGCCAGAATTCTTGATGATCTCACAAAATCACTGAACCAAGCCTGAGCCTGCTTATATTCATGACAAGTAAATAACAAAAATATCAAAATATATTATATTTTTCCTTTAAATTGGAATTCTGTTGAGGAGGGAGCAAGCCCTCCCTTCTCCCTTGAGAGGGGAGAAACCAAAAGAATACAAGGGAAAGGAGTCAGCAGGGATGACTGAGTCAGCCAGTTATAAATGAACTACATCCCGTTGTTCTCTAAATGGTTGCTTGGAGCTGCTTGCAACACAAAGCAAGAAAAGCAGGATCTGTATATAGCTAGACCAGTGATCCGAAAACCCTTTGCCCCTTGCTGGCTCCAACAAAACTCCTCCTCCCTCTCCTTGAGTCTTAGGAAACTTTAAACAAATGAATCATGTGCCCATTGCCTGGATACTGTAAAGGTATATAACCTGTAAGAAAGTATAATTCGGGGAGCTCGTGCTTTAGTGACACTAGCCCCAAGTACTCTGCTGGCTACTAATAGATCCCCCTTTCTCTATTAATTCAGTTCTCCGAGTGTCTCCTCCCTCAGGTGTCACTTCCTGCAACACTACTATTTACAGATAAAAACTCCTCATTGATAAAAACACTTAGCATCTTAACTTCTCTGAGTTAGGTTGTCAATCTTATATCACCCAGGCATGTATTTTTTTCTGATTCTTTTTTTTTAAACCTTTCAGGCAGATTCTATTAGCAATTCTTCCACCCTGAATAAAATTAATCACTTTTACCCTCTCAGTAGTTTTCAATAAAAAATAAAGTACAACAAACAAACAACCTATTAACTTCTCATAGTTTGATTATACTTCTTTTTTCAGCTTAGTTCAGTGGTCCCATCTCCAGCTAGCTCAGGGGTAGTCAACCTTTTTATACCTACCGCTCACTTTTGTATCTCTGTTAGTAGTAAAATTTTCTAACCACCCACTGGTTCCACAGTAATGGTGATTTATAAAGTAGGGAAGTAACTTTACTTTATAAAATTTATAAAGCAGAGTTACAGCAAGTTAAAGCATATAATAATTACTTACCAAGTACTTTATGTTGGATTTTTGCTATGTTTGGAGGAATAAATCTTTATAAAACAACTTACTATAGTTAAATCTATCTTTTTATTTATACTTTGCTCCGCTACCACCCACCATGAAAGCTGGAACGTCCACTAGTGGGCGGTAGGGACCAGGTTGACTACCACTGACCTAGATCATCATATCCTCTTCACTATTTTCTCTCCTCAGAGTTTTAGCAGCCCAAATTCATGAACACAATTGTTTTTATACCAGACTCGTCAGAGTCAGTCCCAGGCATCAGTGAAAGTATTGCCAATCAATGTAGTGTTGCTCTTAGCCAGTTTAAATTTGGGACCCTACTACTAAAAAAGATGTAAATCTCATGCCTGACCTGTGGTGGCGCAGTGGGATAAAGCGTCGACCTGGAACACTGAGGTCGCCGGTTCGAAACCTTGGGCTTGCCTGGTCAAGGCACATATGGGAGTTGATGCTTCCTGCTCCTCCCCCTTCTATCTCTCTCTGTCTCTCTCTCTCACTCCTCTCTCTCTAAAAAATTAATAAATAAAAAATATTAAAAAAAAAAAAGAGTCATCTGTGCTATCTTAAAAAAAAAAAAAGATGTAAATCTCAAACATTAGAAAAATCCACAAGGCATGCTATCATGTGACCTGTCATGTCCACTATCCCTAGTCCTCTGTAAGTAAAATGACTCTGCTAAAACTCTTCTGAATGGTTAAGAATGGTTAATCGTGTTTTCTATCATGCAAAATCCCCTACTCTCAAGTGTCACTAATATGATCCTGGGATGAAGACCTTTTCTAAACCAGGGCTATAAATCTCTAAATTGGATTTGACCTATTATGTGGCCTAACCTACAAAGTCAAACAGATTATCTGATTTAGGGTGTACAGGTGGGAGAGAACACAGGCACATCTATGGAAACGGAAACATTAGACATTTTGAAGGGATAATGGAAATCAAAGGATTCACAAGGCATAGCAAAGGAATGATGGTTCACAGTATACCTAAATTACAAGAAAGTAAAAAGTAGAAGCCAGAAGTTATGAAGTAGAAAAAGATAAACATAGTGAATAAATAAGCCAGTCAAAAGTAAGAAGAGAAGCAATTTTATATAGCAGCGTCACTTTCTCGAGAGTTGGGATAGTTTCACAATAGGTGATCATTGTGCACCTGTTATAATGTGTATACTTTATAAGAAAGCATGGAAATAGTGCAGACCAAACCATCTGCAAAAGCATTATTTAATTGCTTATGATTTTCAGTATCAATAAGAATTTGTTTTTATTATTCTGTATAATGCAAATTCATCCCAAGGAAAGAGTAAAAGAAAAAAGAATCAATCAATCAATTCAGGAACTCACTGAGAAATATAGAACAAGTGGAAGAAATAGAATTCACATTCTGGGTTCCAGAGGAGCTTGGACTTTTTCCAGCTACATGAACTGTTGTATTATCCCTTCATACGATATATTATAGATTATGAGTGCTCACCAAATCAGAAAACACACACCCACACACCACACACACACTCCCCACCTCTTTATATAATTAGACTCATTTCTAGGATGAGCAGTCAAAACCCTCTACGCATTCTTCATTCTCTCTTGACAAGCCCTAACAACTGTGAAGGGCTTATGTTGAAATGCAGAAAACCTGAGGTAAACAGGTAATTATTTTAAAGATCTTGAAACTGATATGACAGGCTAAGTATTTTAATCAGGGCAATGTAGGTTATATGCTGGGGTAACAATCTCAATCTCAATGGCTGAATGCAATATAAATTTATTTCTCCATTATCAAAATTCAGCTGCAGGCTTGGACTATTCTTCAGGACATTTGTCCTCCATGTGGTAATTCAGCAGTATAGCTGGCCTTAATGCTATGGCTTTGCTTAAAAAATAATAATGACCCTATAAAGACACCTTTTCTTGTTTTATAGATTTTACTGTGAGAAACATCCTACAGAGAGAAAGGAAATCTAAGTATTAAATGAGATCTTCTTTGTTCATACTTCTTTGTTCTATCAATAAGTAGCAATTAACCTTAAATTCCCAAATCTTCACCACCTTCCTACACAGCAAAATAACGAATTAACTAAGAATGCTCATTCGGCAACTACTAATGCAGAGCCTACACGCATAATGTTCAGGACTGAGGATTCAGCAGGGAGTAGGACAGACAGGAGCTTCTTCTCCTAGAGATTCTATATTAATCTTAGGAAGCCCACTCTGTTCCTAGCATATATTTTTCAATTTCTACAGAGAGAATCTAATTGTTCTTTGAAATATTTCCAGACTCAAAGTGAAAGTTATTTCTTGTAAGAATATGCTCCAAAAATATGCAGTTAGGATGACAACTGGAGACAGAGAGGGGCCGTAGGGTGAAAGCCCTGAGCGGATGAGAGTCCAGAGGCCTCTCTGACCTGTACTGGATACAGTGTGTGCTGGAAACAGCAAAGCAGCAGGGTAACATTCGCAACAAGGAAAGCGTTTACGCTCTCAGAACAGAGATTAGAAGTCACCGTGTTCCTTGTCCCTTTACTTCACCTCCTGAAAACTTCTGCTGTCTGCTTCCTTGAGTTATCTGTACTGCTAATAAATATCTGAGTAAGGCTGGGGACAGGGCTTCAGTCCTTTGAACCAGGGGCTGTTGCCTCCCCTCGGCCTCTTGGCGCATTTCGTCTGGTCTCTGGGTAGTTCATTTCATTGTCCTGCAACAAGTGGTGTCCCATGTGAGGAACCGGAAGCAAATGACAGGTTGCTACTCTGAGTTCACTGTAACTGTGACAATTTCTAGTCACATATTCATTATAACTGAGTTAAATGAAAACAAAATAATGGTCCTGGCTGGTTGGCTCAGTGCTAGAGGTCAGCCCACTGTGTGGGTGTCCTGGGTTTGATTTCTGGTCAGTGCACACACCACCTCTCCCTCTTTTGCTTCTCTCTCTTTCTCCCTCTCCTGCAGCTCTGGCTCGACTGGAGCAAGTTGGCCCCAGGTACTGAAGATGGCTCCATTGCCTCTGCCTTAGGTGCTAAGAAGAGCTGGACTGCTGAGCAATGGAGCAATGCTCCAGATGGGCAGGGCATCGCCCCCTAGTGGGCTTGCCGGGTGGATCCCAGTTGGGGCCATGCAGAATTCTGTATCTCTGCCTCCCTTCCTCTCACTGAATAAAAAAGAAAAAGAAAAAAACCCAAAATAATTTGAAAGTTTAATGAGCTTCAAGTATTTTACAAGTAAAATATTCTCAGTTAAGGAAATTATGATTTTAGCCTATTCTCACTTGGCAAAAATAACTAATGATGGTATGCTGTCACATACTGTGGAAGTGGGGGACCAAAAGAGGCATTAACCAAAATAAATGGTTTTCTACCCTGTAATCTGGAAGCAAGAAGTAGGAGTTGCGAACATTTTCCACACAGTGTTAAAATCAATCAAGCTTTGGATATTGGGCAACCACCTAAATTTAGGACTTATGAATGCAACAGATACTGGCGAAAGAGTGTAGTTTTTCTTAGGCACAGTTCATATTCTAGCAGTTAACACATGTTAGTGAGTCATCCAACAGAATCAGACTGAAAAGACTATACCCTTCCTCGTGTACAGAAATGTAGAAAATCAATCGCAATCAACATATATACAGAGGTGGGCAATAGTAAGTTTAGAGTTGTGAGTACTGGAAACCATAGAACTATAAGTTTACTTTTGTCCACCCAATATATGTGTGATTATAAATAAGGCAAAAGTGAAATAAAAAGGATCATCCCAAAAAAGTTATCATCAGAGCCATAGTTAATAAGAACCAGAAGACGCAGGGTACTCTGTATCTTTAAAGGAACTGATGTTAACCCTTGAACAACACAGTTTGAACTGCACAGGTCCACTTAAATGTGGACTTCTCTTTTCTTCTCCTTTTACAAGAGAGACAGAGGACAGACAGACAGATATGAAGGGGAGAGATGAGAAGCATCAACTTGTAGTTGTGACACTTTTAGGTGTTCACTGATTGCTTCTCATATGCTTTGATCCCCCCCCATCAACCCCTCCCCCGGTTCTGCCAAGCCAGATACCCCTTGCTCAAACCAGTGACCTTGGGCTTTCAAGCCAGCGACCACTGGTCACATCTCTGATCCCACACTCAAGCTGGTGAGCCTGCAGATCAAGCCATATTACCCGAACTAAGCCAGCAACCTCAAGGTTTCTAACCTGGGTCCTCAGCATCCCAGGTTGATACTCTATTCGCTGCGCCACCACTGCAGGATACATGTGGATTTTCAAAAAAATGATTTCTGTAAATGTATTTTTCTCCTTCTTATAATTTTCTTAACATTTTATTTTTTTCTAGCTTACTTTAAAAATACAGTATATAATGCCTATAGCATACAAATATGTGTTAACTGACTAAGTTATCAGTAAGACTTCTGGTCAATAGTAGGTTGTTAGTTTTGTTGTGTTGGGGAGTCAATTTACACACAGATTTTCTGTGTGTGTGTGTGTGTGTGTGTGTGTGTGTGTGTGTGTGTGACAGAGACAGAGAGAGACACAGAGAGGGACAGACAGGAAGGGAGAGAAAGGAGAAGCATCAATTTGTCATTGCAGCATTTTAGTTGTTCACTGATTGCTTTCTCATATGTGCCTTGACTGGGGGGCTAAAGCAGACCAAGTGACCCCTTGCTCAAGCCAGTGACCTTGGGCTCAAGCTGGTGAGCCTTGCTCAAACCAGGTGAGCCTGAGCTAAAGCAGACGACCTCGGGGTTTCGAATCCGGGTCCTCCACATCCCAGTCTGATGTTCTATCCACTGTGCCACTGCCTGGTCAGGCTATACACAGATTTTCCACTGCATGGGGATCATCAACCCTAACCCCCATATTGTTCAAGGGTCAACTGTACACAGACAGCATTAAGTAACAATTATAAAATAAAGAAAATAATTTTTGCTTCAATTTTCTTCTAATCTTTCTTGATATCAAGAATAACATCTCAGTGGTAATGTAACTTTAACACTTCACAAACATTTTAGAACTTCCCCTTTAGGAAAACTAGGCCTGAATTCTCTGGCTTTTATGAACCAATAGTATCTAGCTCAATTATTATTCATTCCAGTGGTTCTAAATATTTGGTCTTGGGTTTCCTTTACACTCTTAAAAATTATTCAGGACCCAAAGAACTTATATTTAAATAGATTATATATATATATATCAATATTTTACATGTTAATTAAACCTAAGAAATCTTTTATTTTATTATTATTTGTATTTTTCTGAAGTGAGAAGGGGGAGGCAGACAGAATCCCACATGTGGCTGACCAGAATCCACCTGGCATGCCCACTAGGGGGCGATGCTCTGCCCATCTGGGACATTGCTCCATTGCACCCAGAGCCATTCAAGCATCTGAGGCAGAGGCCATGAAGCCATCCTCAGCACCCGGGCCAATTTTGCTCCAATGGAACTTTGGCTGTGGGAGGGGAAGAGAGAGACAGAGAGGAAGGAGGGGATAAGGGGGGAGCAGATGGGTGCCTCTCCTATGTGCCCTGGCTGGAAATCAAACCTGGGACTTCCACATGCCAGGCCAATGCTCTACCGCTGTGCCAGGACCGAACATAAGAAACCTTTTAAATATTTATCATTTGATTTAAAGTAATAAATTCACTGCACAGTAACATACTTTCGTATGAAAAATATATTTTCAAAAAAAGGTGAAAAAATGGTACTAATTTAGGTTTTTACAAATCCCTTTAATGTTGAACAGATAGAACTAGATAAAAAATCAAATGAGATAGAAAATAGAAAACAGGGAAATTTAAACTTTTCTTCTGCATTCCTTCATTTGCAATGTGTCAGTTGCTTAAAGGATATGAAGAATATGAAGGATATGAAGAAAATCTAGGTTCATATAGATATGAACTTATAAAAGGGAGGAGTATTTTAATAGCCTTTTCAGATGCCAGTGTTTATTTTTTGCTATTACACCAAAACTCAACAAGAGGTGGTTTCTTAAAAATTAGTTGCAATGTGGAATTTGAAACTACATCAGTGAATATCTTGTACCATATAAATTTGTAAGACAATGTACTATTTTGAAAATAGTTTCACCTTGCAGGTGCTCTTAAGAGGTCTCGGAGAACCCTGACCTCCCAGCCCCCAGAATTCCCTATACCACATGTACAAAATCAGTGCTTATACTGTCCTTTTTCAATCAGCTATTAGGTCAAGAGTGGTGGTTTTCCACTCATAAAATAATAAACAAAAATTTTTTAAAGAAAACTTTTAATTTTAATGCACTTAAAGAAATGTATAAAATAATAAAGGGTAGGCAGTTATGGAGAAAAACTGTGGGTTTGGAAAACAATAAACCGGCCTGACCTGCAGTGGCGCGTTGGATAAAGTGTCAACCTGGAGCACTGAGGTCGCTGGTTCAAAACCCTGGGCTTGCCTGATCAAGGCACATATGGGAGTTGATGCTTCCTGCTTCCCCCCCACGCCCTACTCTCTCTCTCTCTCTTTCTCTCTCTCTGTCACCTAAGGTGAATAAATAAAATTTAAAATAGTAAGAATTTAGAAAAAAATAACCCAGTGCATTCCTGCCACTCTACCATCTATTCTGTTTTTTACAGGCAGAAACTCTCTCAGCTCTTCTCTTGGCTGGCTCCTCCTAACAGTGACATCTTGGCTCTATATGTCAAATCTTCAGAGAGGTGGTCCCCAACTATCCCATTTAAAGAGGCTTTATTATAGATTTTTCCAAATCAATCTTATTACATAGTTGGAATATTTTATTTTCATGATTGATGCCATAAAATAATTCTATATCAGTAACAAAAAAATGCATCAAATGGAGGTTACTGATAACAATAACAAATATCACTAATTGTACTATATAATGCCTTTTCTACTTGTTAAGGTTTATGGTAGTAGAAAAATAATTCTCAATCATCTACTTTTATTCTTAACCCAGTACTTAACAACATAATGATCTGGTTTACTTAACAAAATTAGTCAGGATGTAGCCATCTAGTTAATTGTAAAAAAATTCAAACCCAGAAAACAGTGAATTGTTCAATCATAGATTATCATCAGACCCCAATCACTTTACCATTCTGGATCAGCTTCCTCATATGTAAAGTGAAAGGCGTCATTGCAGTGATAGCTGTTCCAAATCTGAAATTTAAATACCTCCACAATCTAGCATCCCAAAGTAGGGCTTTAAAAACTGCTTATTAAAATCTTAATGGCTTAGAATTATTATTTATAGGTGAATTTATCTTAGAAAAATATTTTATGTGAAACATCACATTTATTCATATACTAATGAAAATATTTGTAAACTTAAAATCAATATATGTATAGTTTTGTTAGGATATTAAACATTTGCTTCAATATTAGAGCTTGATAATATTTATGACATTTTTTTCCTTTGCTGCCTAAGTTAGTGGTTTTCCATCTTACCACTCAATTGATAACACTTTCAATTAAAATACTTTGTTCTGTGAAAGATAAATGCTAAATGTTTCTGATTAATGAGGAGTACGACACAAACGGAACCATACCAAATCGTCACTTTTCCAGGTCAAAAACGGTGGAATGTAGAAGTATGCAATCTAGTTACTTAGGTGGCAACTTAAAGGCCAATACTAAGAAAGCTCTCTTAAGGACTTCTCTTCTTTTAGGTTTAATAAAATATCCAAAAGGTCCTTCTGCAATAATATTAATCCACTCAAATAAACATTAAGTGGCAATACTGTACAAAGAACTCCAGGATTTACAAATGCTGCTAAATAGAAAGCCTGCCCTTAAGAAGTTTGCATTCTAGTAGGCAAAATGACATAGTACACTGTATATAGAGCGGAAAGAAAGAATATTACAAGATATTGTGGCTGAATACAAGATTACTCCCTCTTCAGGGAAAGTGTGCCCTTTGAGGGAAAGGGATTTAGAGGTGGGGTACAAATTTATAATTTATAAATGAAAGGGACGAACTACTTTTTGGTTTAAATTCTCCCAAAGGTATCACAGACTTTTAAGACACTCATCTTCACATCTCTCACTCAGGCCCCTCCGACAGTGAGAGCGGAGAGTGGGCAACGCCAGGTCACAGAATCTTCCCTGCTAGGTTACCAGGCGGCCCATCTCAGACCTACGGGGGAGGCTTACAGAGGCTTCGCCTCACCTGACAGTCCTGACGACGAAGTACACCAGCACGGCGCCGCTCACCACCATCAGTACGGTCAGGGCCCGCTGGGTCATGGGCTTGTCGCCAGGGTTAGGGCTCACAGCGAGGACGCCACCCAGTGAGCCCTCTTCCCCCGCCTTCCCCGCATGCTCATCCGCAGCCAGCGCCGCCCCGGGGCTGCTGCCATTGCCGGCCTCAGCGCCCAGCGGCCCCGCGGCTTCGGCAGGAAAGCGGCCCGGGGACTGGGCGGCGGTGGGGCCAGGAGGAAGCGGAGGCAGGGTCCGCGCTCCACGCTCCGGAGGTCCGGAGTCCGGAGCGGCCTCGGCCGCCTGCAGCAGCACCGCCAAGGGCCCTCTTAACCCGGGCAGGAGAAACAGCAGCAGGAGGGCGGAGGCAAGAAGGCGGCTGGCGCAGCAGCGGCAGTGCAACGCCTTCATCGTCCCCGGACCGGCCGCTCACCACGTCGACGCCGCCGGGACCACCGCCCTTGCTCCAGGAGGGACCATGGGCGTGATGGAAAACGAGGAAGAAGGACCAAATCCTGGGAAGGCACCCGGTCGCGGCAGGTGGCAAAGGCAACAGCAGTTGCAGAGGCGGCAGCGGCCGGGAAACCGGAAGTTCGTACATCTCAGCAGCCACTGCTACTACGGACGCTTTGGTTGCTAACTTGTAGGGACAGGCGCGTTCAGTGACGTCAGTGGCACGGAGCCTTTTCCGCACGTGCTCTGCCAGAAGGAAAGGGGTCGAATTCCATGAGTAGGTCAGAAGTTAAAAAGTGAACAACTAAAAAAAGGATAGTGTCAAGTGTTCAGTAACTTTTTGCATAAGGAAACCATGAGAGATTGCGAGCTTTTTAAATTTGAGTGTCTTGAATCAGAACTGCAGAAACCAATCAATGATTAAGACGGGTTTGACGTTCCTCACAGCTCAGGTACAAATTTTAGACGTTTCTTTTTGTCTTTATATCCGGACCTTCCTTTCCTAAGAGACTTGACATTAGAAAACTTGTAAATTCATTCTCTGCCCTTTTGAAATACAAGTCTTAAAAAAAGCCTTAGTCGTTTTACAATGTACGACTGTTTTAAGGACCCGGGAGCCAACCTTTTGATATGTAATAAACGAAGAGGATAGCGCTCCTATCTTTCAGTCTCTGTGGAAAGGTAGGAGCCCAGTTTAGGCAGGCACCTTGTTTCAAGTTACAGAACTACCTCCTGTCATGAACTAAGAGAAAAAGTTAACTTTTCCTTTGAATAAGAACAATTTGTAAACTCCAGTGACCTATGATGTCCCCTACTTCAACTCGTAAAATCTCTTAAGGCTCTGCATATTTCTGGGTAGTTGAACTTAAGAGTTCTGTCCCATATTAAAATAATCACAAGTAATGTCTTCCTTCCATGTTTAACTTTGACATCACAAAGACGGAACTTTGGCTTGAGGAGATATTAACAAACAATAATCACAAAACACCTCAACAGAAGCCAAAGTTAATATTTGTTCTTTCTAAAAGACTTATTGACTCAAATTATTTAGAATTTCTACTTGCTTAGCACGGAGCTAAATTATGAGTATTGGAGACTAGATAAATAAGATGTGATTCTTGCTCTCATAGCACTTAGGTCAAATGGAGTTAACAAAATAAACAATTGAACTCATTCTGAATGCTGAAGTATCTATTATAAAGAACAAATATCAGATCTACTGTAAAATTTTTGTAAAGGACTATTGTAGGTAGGGTGAATATGATAGTGTCTTTAGCTGCTTGGTGGTAACAAATTAATGTAATTTCCCCAGCCTGGTAGAATTGCAGGTACTAGGCATCTTAATGCTGGGTTCTAGTGTGAAGAAAACTATTGGTAACACCACCTTAATTTTAGCTTCCATTCTGGCATTTACAGTAATAAGGTAGCTCTTTGGATATCGTATTACCTTTATTCACAAACTCATTTAGAGCCATATGTGGAATAGGGTTAGTATTTAATGCCACTCTTCTCTACTCTTTAAAAAAGTACAGTATTCAACACATCAAAAAAAAAAAAATAAGTGCCTTGTCTTTCATTCCTTACTATATTGTACAGTGTGTCCATAAAGTCATGGTGCACTTTTGACCGGTCACAGGAAAGCAACAAAAGACGATATAAATGTGAAATCTGCACCAAATAAAAGGAAAATTCTCCCAGTTTCATACCTATTTAGTGCAGTTCGATGTGGCCTCATGCACAGATTTTTTAGGGCTCCTTAGGTAGCTATCCCGTATAGCCTCTACAGACTCGTCACTGACTGATGGCCTACCAGAACAGGGTTTCTCCACCAAACTGCCAGTTTCCTTCAACTGCTTATCCCACCAAGTAATGTTATTCCTATGTGATGGCGCTTCGTTAAAAACGCCGATATTCACGTTGCACTTTGGTCACAGATTTGAATTTAGCGAGCCACAGAACACACTGAACTTTCCTCTGTACCGTCCACATCTCGGCTGTCATGGCCGTGCGCTGCTCTGCTGTATACACGATGTTACGTCATCATCTGTGCATGCGCACATGCTGCCACATCGTCCTACAGAAACTGGGAGGGTTTTCCTTTTCTTTGGTGCAGATTTCACATTTCTATCGTCTTTTGTTACTTTCCTGTGACCGGTCAAAAGTGCACCATGACTTTATGGACACACTGTATTTTACTGTTGTGTTCTTTATCTTTATTACTACCATTATTCTTCTTCAGGATGCTCAGGCATAAAATCTTGACATCATCCTTTTCTATTGGCTTCCTGTCTGCAGCAATCCTTGCCAGTAACTGGAACATGCAAAGTGCTATGTAATTCTGAAAGAGCAGAGTCAAACTAATGGTTCCAAATGTTTAAATCATACCACGTTCTAAATTTCTCCAAATGTGACTCAGCCACCTGGATCACAATCAGAAATGGAATTTGTTAAAAATGCAGGTTCCAAGTCACTATTCCAGAAATTCTTAGCCAGAATTTTTGGAAGTGGGAACAAGGACTGTATATATTTTTCTTAAGTTCTCAGGGTGATTTTCATTTACACTGAAGTTTAAAAATCTCTTTCCTTTTCTCTCAAGCTGCATCCAGATGTTGTCAAATCTTTTCACTTCCCTGTGGTTTTTATATATTTATCAACTGGTTTCTGTTCCCTGCTTCTGACAGGGAATTATTTTTATAGTGCTAGGGCTATACACAAGCCTGCTTGGTTCCCAGCCCTACCAGGGGTCGTCAAACTTTTTATAAAAACCGTCCACTTTTGCAGTGCTGGTCAACCTGGTCCCTACCGTGCAACCAAACAGCGCCGCAATTGGCCCGTCATGAAAGCTGGAACGCCCACTAGTGGGCGGTAGGGACCAGGTCGACCAGCACTGCAAAAGTGGGCGGTTTTTATAAAAAGTTTGACGACCTCTGACAGCCAGAGTAAACTTTAAAGCTTAGATTTCTCTTAAAATAACCAACAACTGCCCTGGCCGGTTGGCTCAGTGGTAGAGCGTCGGCCTGGCGTGCAGGAGTCCCGGGTTCGATTCCCGGCCAGGGCACACAGGAGAAGCACCCATCTGCTTCTCCACCCCTCCCCTTCTTCTTCCTCTCTGTCTCTCTCTTCCCCTCCCACAGCCAAGGCTCCATTGGAGCAAAGTTTGCCGGGGCGCTGAGGATGGCTCTGTGGCCTCTGCCTCAGGCACTAGAATGGCTCTGATTGCCGCAGAGCGATGCCCCGGGCAGAGCATCGCCCCCTGGTGGGCATGCCGGGTGGATCCCGGTTGGGCACATGCGGGAGTCTGTCTGACTGCCTCCCAGTTTCCAGCTTTGGAAAAATACAAAAAAAAAAAAAAAAAGATTACCAACAACAAACAAATAGATTTCTCTTCCAAAGATTCTCAATCCTCAAAAACTGACAAAGCAACTGCAAGTTATATTTTTTGCAGAATACCATATTATTTGTGAAGTGTCATGAAACAGTCTTTTCAATTCCATCACAGGAATTTGGAACAAGTTTCCTAAGAGGAAATACTGTATTTTGCTTATGTAGTATCAAATGAAAGATTTGGGCCCTTGCCGGGTGGCTCAAAAAATCAAGCATCAACCCAGCGCACCAGAGTTCACAGGCTCGATGCCCGGTCAGGGAATCTACAAGAAAAAATCAGTAAGTGCACAACTAAGTAGAACAACTAAGTAAAACAACGAATTGATGCTTCTCTCTCTCCCCACCCCATTCTTCCTCTCTCTTTCTCTCTCTCTTTCAAATCAATATGAAAAAAATTAAGGACAATTTTGGGTACATATGTCTACTTAAAAGACAAATTGTCAATTTAAGTATAATTGGTGTTTCTTATTTTTTCAATTAGTAATAATAATACTTGTTCATTTTCTTGTTTTCAGTTGTCTTGCAAAAGTACAGTGCCAAGACCTCAAGATTTAAAAACATACAGAGGAGAAAAATTCTTAGAACATGAAATTTATATCAATTTACTTAAATTAATTTGCATACTGGAAAAAGACCACAATTATTCTAATTTCTCAGGCAACCCTGACAGCTGCCTGACCACTCTTTCATAGAAATATAGTTGAGAACCACTGGTCTACTGAGTAAATTTAAATCCCACAATGGTACTGAGTGATACTTTTTAATATTAATTAAGCATTGTATACCAGACATAGTGTTATCAAATGCTAAACAATGATCTTTGTTTTATCTTCACCAAGAGGGGGAAAAAAAGCATTATTTCTGTTTTACAATTAAGGACACTGAGCCACGTGGTAATCAGTTTGGTGAATATTCACATGAGTAAGAACAAAAAAGCTTGGCAGTGAATCCAGACAGTCTAGCAGCAGAGGTAAGTTATTCCCTGTTACATTTTATCTTCTCCTAATTAAAGGTTTTCGTGATTGGAGTCTGGCTTATTGTCTTAGTCAGATATTGCTAGAATAATGTATAACAACCAAAAAGATGCCAGTGTCATATAACAAATAAGCATTTATTTCTCAGATGTCTTTGGTGAAGCTAGGGTTGCCTAATTTAAGCTGACCCCTTGTATATGCTTGGTTCTAGGCCATAAGTTTATTTCAATTTTACACCAGGCACCTCTCATTCTTCTAGGATCAATTATCTGAGTCATGTACATTTCAAGTCTAAGATCAGAATTTCCTGGGGCAGAGTAGATGAGTAGAAGGGGAATAGGGATTGGTATAAAAAGAAATGAGCCATGTGTATCATTTTTGGAAAAACAAACAAAAACAATGAAAACAATTAGTTACCAAAAAGCCCAACATCATGCCCTTGACATGAATCTCATCAGACACAGGTATTTCACATGGCCACTTCTGGCTTAGGAATCTGGGAGTTTTAATATTTAGATAGATATAGCCCTAGCTAGGTAGCTTGGTTGATTAGAGCATCATCCTGAAGCACAGAAGTTGCCAGTTCTGTCCCTGGTCAGGGCATATACAGGAATAGTTCAATGTTCCTCTCTCTCTCTCTCTCTCTCTCTCTCTTATCCCTTTCTTTTTCTAAAATTCAATAATAATAATAAAAAACAGACAGACATATTCTGTCTCTAGCCAAACTGTGTTTATTACAGCCAGGAAAAATAAGAAAATTTACATTGATAGGCATTGCATTTTAATTTTATTCTTTTCCCCCCCTTTTTATTAAATTGGGGTGACATTGGTTAACAGAATTATATAGCTTTCAGGTGCATAGTTCCACAACACATCTCTACACCATTTTGTGTGTTCACCAACTCAAGTCAAGTCTCCTTTATTACCATTTATCCCACCTATACCTTTTCCACCTCCCACTACTTACCCTCCCCCGGCAGTCACCACTCTGCTGCTGTGTCCATGAGTTTCTCTCTCTCTCTCTCTCTTTTTTTTTTTTTTTGTTCAATCTCTGTCCCAGTAGGGCCTGAGCTCTAGGTCAATCAGGCTTCCCCGATTCGACTTCCCTATGCAGTGGGACACACCTGCTTAACAGCAGGCTGGTGGCCTCTTCAAGACTACTCTTGAGGCAGCTTTGAGGATTCTCCTTATTGGTACGGAGACCAGTGCCACAGGAGGAAAGACATGACTGACACGTAAGTTAGCTGTGAGAATCACACAGGCAGTTTATTACTCACAAATTCTAGGGTGTGCCTGGTACAGCTTAGTGGGGCCCTGCTGGCGTGCTCCTTTTGGCTGTCCTTGGTCAGAGTGGGGTGGAGACGATCCACATTCAATGTTGGAGTCTGGACGCTGACTTCCTGACTGACCGCAGCTCAGGAGCCCCTTCTAAAAAACCTTCACATGCAGCACTTCTCGTCTTATGGTTATCACAAACTATATAGACCAGTGGTCCCCAACCCCCAGGCCACGGACTGGTACCGGTCCATGGGCCATTTGGTACCGGTCTGCAGAGAAAGAATAAATAACTTACATTATTTCCGTTTTATTTATATTTAAGTCTGAACAATGTTTTATTTTTAAAACATGACCAGATTCCCTCTGTTACATCCGTCTAGGACTCACTCTTGACGCTTGTCTCGGTCACATGATACATTTATCCATCCCACCCTAAAGGCCGGTCCATGAAAATATTTTCTGACATTAAACCGGTCCGTGGCCCAAAAATGGCTGGGGACCACTGATATAGACATCCGGCTATTGCCAGGGTTCACTCTTATCACTTCACAATCCTTGCTTGGCTGTTCACCTGGTACGTTAATATTTTTAGTTTCATTTTGTATTCATTTCCACTATTTACAAGTTTTCAAGTTTTCCTATTAATATTTCCACAACTTATTTTCCTATGTTTACTATAACAAATCCCTTCTCCAAGTCTCCCTGCTCCCAACAGCTATCAGCCTGCTCTGTGTCTATAAGTTTGTTTCTATTTTGCTTGTAACTCATTTTCTTCATTAGATTTTACATGTAAGTGAAAACATTTTCTTTCTCTGAATGGCTTATCATTTCACTGTAATAGGGAACAAGGCTAAATAAATACTCCCTAGTGTTAAAATTCCCTTCCTTGTCCAAGGTAGGAGGTTGGCTCTACTATAATGGTGACATTTGACAGAAGGACTCTCTTCCACATTAAGTGGAAGGAAATATTTGCACCAGGGCACTGTCTATACCCCGAAGTTGAAAAAGAAACAGAAATAATCCAGAAAAGAGAATATGAACTGATCACAAAACCAGGAGGCGAAGAGAATGTGAAGGCAGAATGGAATGTCAAAGACAACAAAAGAGCAAGAAGAAGAAGGGAAAAGTGCTGCTGGGACAGGTACTGCATAAGCAAGTAGGAACATGAATAAATATTAGGGTTAAATATCTGAAAGAAAACAACCTTACAAAGGAGCTATGGCTCCTGAGAGGAAAGAAAGTTGAGTCCCAGTTTCTCTGGATCTCTGCCTCTGAAAAATTTCCCAGCTACAGTACAGTGTATGTATCAGAATATGAAGTCTCCTTTATATAAGGAGGCAGAGATCAGAGTTCTGGGCTTTTGAAGTGGTTGGGACTGTGTCAGGGCATGAAAAGAAGGAATGTGTGGTCTGACCAGTGGTGGCACAGTGAACAGACCATCAACCAGGGACGCAGTGGTCCCAGGTTGGAAAAGCCAAAGTTGCCAGCTTGAGTGTGAGTTCATCCAGTTTGAGTGCCGTGTCGCTGGTTTGAGCATGGGATCATAGACATGACCCCATGGTCACTGGCTTGAGCCCAAAGGTTGCTGGCTTGAAGCCCAAGGTTGCTGGCTTGAGCAAGGGGTCACTGGCTGGGCTAGAGCCCCTGGTCAGTGCTCGTATGAGAAGCAATCAATGAACAACAACTAAAGTGCCACAAATACAAGTTGATGCTTCTCATTTCTCTCCCTTCCTGTCTGTCTGTCTGTCTGTCTCTCTCTCTGGCTTAAAAAAAATGTATGAAGGTCTACAGTTCATGTGGTGGTTTAGGACAAGCTCTCTTACCTGAGAGTTCTATGGTACTACCATAGGAATGGCCACTGAAGTGGCTCTGAGCTGTCAGAGCAGAATAGAAGTATTAAACATTAAGCAGAGCTCTGGCCAGTGACGCAGTGGATAGAGCATCATCCCCGAAGTGCCCAGATTGCTGCTTCATTCCTGAAGTCACCACTTCCAACATGGGAATCAAGCTAAATCACTGTTCTTTGATAAAGGCCATAATCAGAGAAAGGCCCACTCATCGCACTTTAAAAAAGCTTAAAAGCAAGTTCTAACAAGATTCTTAGAAGAGACAGAATTTGGAGATTGAATCTTTCTGAATTAAAGGGGCTTGGAAACTGATAAAGAGAAATTATGCAGTCTCAAGAACAGAAATATGAAAATATTTAAGAAAAATGAACAGAACCCTCATGAACTTAAGAGACGATATTACAGAATTTAATATATGTAGATTGAAGTTCCCAAAGAAAAATCAGACTGCAAGGTAGCAATGAAATATTTTTGAAAAATAATAGCTGAAAAACTTTGACCTACAGTCACAAGAAGATCAGAGAACAGTAAGCAAGATAAATACTAAGAAAATAATATTTAGGCATATTAGTCACACAAGAGTCACAAATATTAGTGTCCAAAATAGAAAAGCTTGAAAGGCACCAGAAAAAAAAAAAGAGGCATTAGATACAGAAGAACAATAATGCAAATGAGGCATTCTTTTCATCAGAAACAATAGAGGCCAGAAGACAATGCAGTACCATTTTTAAGGCACTTAAAAATTTTAAAAATTCTCCATTTTGAATTCTATACCCAGTAAAATTATCTTTTAAATAATTGGGACAAAATAAAGATATTTTCAGACAGTGAAATCTGAGGAAACTCATTCAAACATACTGGATTACAAGAAATATAAAAAGATGTTTTTCAGGATGAATGAAAATGATACAAAATGGAAATTTTGATATATAGGAGGGAGAAAATAGCAAGTGAAAATGGAAAATCAGTATGTTGATACAAAAACCCTACTTTTATCTTTTAATTTACTTAAAAGGAATGTAATGACAAACTTATGATACATGTGCACATAAAAATATGGAATTTGTGGGAGATACCATTCTTTTTTTTTTTTTTTTTTTTTTTTTTTTTTCTGAAGCTGGAAACAGGGAGAGACAGTCAGACAGACTCCCGCATGCGCCCAACCGGGATCCACCCGGCACGCCCACCATGGGGCGACGCTCTGCCCACCAGGGGGCGATGCTCTGCCCATCCTGGGCGTCGCCATGTTGCGACCAGAGCCACTCTAGCGCCTGGGGCAGAGGCCACAGAGCCATCTCCAGCGCCCGGGCCATCTTTGCAACAATGGAGCCTTGGCTGTGGGAGGGGAAGAGAGAGACAGAGAGGAAAGCGTGGCGGAGGGGTGGAGAAGCAAATGGGCGCTTCTCCTATGTGCCCTGGCCGGGAATCGAACCCGGGTCCTCCGCACGCTAGGCCGACACTCTACCGCTGAGCCAACCGGCCAGGGCGGGAGATACCATTCTTGTCTTTTAATTTTAAAAAGAGCATATGATATATGGACAGTAATAATTATATTTTAAATAGCTCATTAATTTAGGAGGATATACTTGATGCCATACAAGATAGAAATGCCTCTTAATAATAAATTGCCTTCATATTATAAAATATAATAATTATATTTTAAATAGCTCATTAATTTGGAAGGATATACTTGATGCCATACAAGACAGAGACATGCTTCTTAATAAATTGGCTCTGTAAATTCACATGGTTCAAAATATAAAATGTACAAAAGGATATTAGCTGAAAAACTCTCTGCCATCCCAATTCACAATATACAGTTTCTCTCTCAAAGCCTAATAATGTATTTAGTTTCTTGTGCATCTTCCAGAGATATTCATGTGCATATACAAGTTACATAAAACTTTCCTTTATATATGCAGTCTGGTACATTGTTTTCATGTTATTTTAAAAAATATCTTAGATATCATTTCATATCAGTATATCACGAGATTTGTCATATTGTTTAATTTATGCCTGACTTATGATTTATGTTAGCCCTAGGCGCTTATATCTTCTTTGGCCCCTTTCTCCATTAAAAAAATCAATTATAGCCCTGGTCAGTTGGCTCAGTGGTAGAGCGTCGGTCCAGTGTGTGGATGTCTGGGGTTTGATTTCTGGTCAGGGCACACAGGAGAAGTGACCATCAACTTCTCTACCCCCCCCATCCCCCTGCTGCAGCCATGGCTTGATTGGCTTGAGCAAATTGGCCTAGAGTGCTGAGATGGGCTCCATGGTGCTAAAAAATGGCTCTGGTTACAATGGAGCAGCAGCCCTAGATGGACAGAGTATTGCCCCCTAGTGGGCTTGCCAGGTGCATCTGGTTCTGACCCAGTCTGGGTGCATACAGGAGTCTGTCTCTCTGCCTCCCCTCCTCTCACTAAAAAAACCCAAAAACCAGTTATATATTATAACTATGTTGGTATAAAATGAATGTAATCAAGGCTAGATGCATTATAATTATTATTTTTTCTGATCTTCAAAGAAGTTAAAATTAACACATTTTCATAAGTCCTTAAAAATATTGTAGGACACAATATTGTAGGTACAATGTCTGTTTTGCCTAACTAAAAGAGAATTTACCTCTGGTTTTATTACTACAATGTTTTTCATAATAAGGACATTAGTTTATTTTTAATTAAATCCCCATTGATGGACACTAAAGCTGTTTACAAACTTCTTGATTTTTTAACAGTAAATGTAGTTTGAAAACTATAAGTTAAACAAAAAGATGCAACCAAACAATATTTACATACTCATTTAGAATGGGACTTCCTTCTAAATCAAAATTATTGTTTTCTTTCTCTGCATTTTTTAAGCTGGTTGTAAACCAAATAGCTACCTAGTGGTCGCTGGGCATGTAAACTAGGACTTATTATCCTTGTCATTTTTCTTTTCTTTCTCTACATATGCTATTTTCTTCTCTTTTTTTCTCCTCTTTTCTCTCAGATAAATATTATTATTCTCTTTACATTTATTCCTTCATTCTTATTGATTCTTTAAGATTGTTCTAGAGGTTTATTTGAACAGTAGTAGAATAAAAAGATGAGAAAATGACCAGAATTTACCCCAATTTTGTTAATATGTGAAGAATACCTGCTTAGAATTTTCTCAGGTTTAATACACAAATGAATAGCCTAACAAAAACTAATCTACATAATATAAAATGTCTTATAAACTAAATTTTTAAATTGTCTCATATTCTGGAAACTCACTGAACTCAGCAAATGTATTATGTTCTCTCTATCCTGTTCTTAAAGCCTGTATTGACAAAATCATCTGTTAGGTATACATATTGAGTATCTTAGCCGATTCTCATACAAGAATTAGCTCAGCATGGCTTCTCTCAGTGACGATTTTCCCAACTACTGTCATGTTTGTAGAGTGAGGATGAAAACTAAATGAGATGAGTAGTAAGTAAAAGCATATATAATTAACTACAGAATGGTCTTGTCTAAAAGTAGAAATTGGTTACCTTCAGTCACTTTTTGTCATATAACAATAAAGATCATAAATTGATTTATAAAGAAACCCAGAAATGGATATATTTATTTAAAATTACTCTTCAATAATCAAATAAATAAAAATACAAAAATTACAAACACCCTGTCGCCCTGGCCAGATAGCTCAGTTGGTTACAGCATCAGCCCGAAGCATAGAGGGTGCCGGTTTGGTCCTCGGTCAGGGCACATACAGGAACAGATTGATGTTCCTGTTCCCCTCTCTATCAAATAAATAAAATAAAGATTATAAAAAAATAAAAATAAAAGTTACAAACACCATGTAATCAGCATTGTAGCCAAATCAAATATATCTATAAGATATAGAACTCATTGAGCAGCAGTATAGAACTTCTCTACTAGCTTTTTTTTTTCTTTTTCTTTTTCTGAAGCTGGAAACAGGGAGAGACAGTCAGACAGACTCCCGCATGCGCCCGACCGGGATCCACCCGGCATGCCCACCAGGGGGCAACGCTCTGCCCACCAGGGGGGCGATGCTCTGCCCCTCTGGGGCGTCACTCTGTTGCAACCAGAGCCACTCTAGCGCCTGGGGCAGAGGCCAAGGAGCCATCCCCAGCGCCCGGGCCATCTTTTGCTCCAATGGAGCCTTGCTGCGGGAGGGAAAGAGAGAGACAGAGAGGAAGGAGAGGGGGAGGGGTGGAGAAGCAAATGGGTGCCTCTCCTGTGTGCCCTGGCCGGGAATCGAACCCGGGACTTCTGCACGCCAGGCCGACGGCTCTACCACTTAGCCAACCGGCCAGGGCCTCCACTAGCTTTTTAAGGGCAGGAATTTGTAACTGTCTTGGTATTTAACAGCAGTGCTTGCATGTGGTTGTTATCTAATTAATAATGGTTACTTCACAGAATGAATAGGAAAGTAAAATTTTAATTTTGAATAATATTCATAAAGTTTCTGTTGTTCATATACCACAACTCTCTGAGGAATAGAAAATATGGAAAGATGTAATGCAGAATTTTCTGGTTAATCAACTTATATTATTTGGAAAAAAAATGAACACTAAATAGATTTCTATATATTTGTAGAATCTTAGAACTGTAATGTACCATAGAAATAAGTGTAACAACTTCAATATTATAGCTGAGGAAAGGAATGTCTAGAGAGATAGTATATATATTTTTTCTTTTTAGTGTACAAAACCTACTGAAAGGGAGGACTAAATTCAAATCTGGTTTTTAAAATTGAGCCCTTTTTGGCCCTGGCCGGTTGGCTCAGCGGTAGAGCATCGGCCTGGCGTGCAGGAGTCCCGGGTTCGATTCCCGGCGCCCATTTGCTTCTCCATCCCTCCTCCTCTCCTTCCTCTCTGTCTCTCTCTTCCCCTCCCACAGCGAGGCTCCATTGGAGCAAAGATAGCCCGGGTGCTGAGGATGGCTCTGTGGCCTCTGCCTCAGGCGCTAGAATGGCTCTGGACGCAACAGAGTGACGCCCCAGAGGGGCAGAACATCGCCCCCTGGTGGGCATGCCGGGTGGATCCCGGACGGACTGCCTCCCCGTTTCCAGCTTCAGAAAATATGACAAAAATAAAATAAAATTGAGCTCTTTTTCACTACAAAATGTTTCCTAATTTGTCAGTAGTATTATAACAGAGTGAACAGTTGTGTAACAAGGATTTATTCTCTGATATCATCCATAATGAGTTTAGATCTTTTAAACTACAACTTCTGTTATTAAGGAAAAATGTTTAAAAATTAAATACATTTTTTATTTTCTAAATTGAGGTGATATAACTTTATATATGCAACAAATTTGATTTTATGAATATGATACTATTAAAAATAATTAAAGCCATTCTGAAATTTGTAACTGTGGTTCAAAGACCCATTTTGCAGACCCATGATTAGTTGGCAGTACTGGAAGATTCTTCCACTTCCATTAGTAAATCCATTTTTTTTTAAATTTTTATTCATTTTAATGCAGTGACATTGATAAATCAGAGTACATATGTTCTGAGAAAACATCTCCAGATTATTTTGACTTTTGATTATGCTGCATACCCCTCACCAAAGTCAAACTGTCTTCTGTCACCTTCTATCTGGTTTTCTTTGTGCCCCTACCCTCCCCCTACTCCCTCCCTCTCCTTCCTCGCCCCCTCTCCACCCCTCCACCCCACCCCCTGTTACCATCACACTCTTGTCCATGTCTCTGAGTCTCCTTTTTATGTCCCATCTATGCATGGGTTCATATAGTTCTTAGTTTTTTCTGATTTACTTATTTCACTCCGTATAATGTTATCAAGGTCCATCCATGTTATTGTAAATGATCCGATGTCATCATTTCTTATGGCTGAGTAGTATTCCATAGTATATACATAGTGGAACATAGTATATATGTTCCACTCGTCTTATGACGGACAATTGGGCTGTTTCCAGATCTTTGCTGTTGTGAACAATGCTGCTATAAACATGGGGGGGCATTTCTCCTTCTGGAACCATCCTATGATGTTCTTGGGGTATATTCCTAAAAGTGGGATGGCTGGGTCAAAAGGCAATTCGAATTTCAATTTTTTGAGGAATCTCCATACTGTTTTCCACAGTGGCTGCACCAGTCTGCATTCCCACCAGCAGTGTAGGAGGGTTCCCCTTTCTCCACATCCTTGCCAGCACTTATTCTGTGTTGTTTTGTTGATGAGCGCCATCCAGACAGGTGTGAGGTGATATCTCATTGTGGTTTTAACTTGCATTTCTCTAATGATTAGTGATGTTGAGCATTTTTTTTTTTATGTATTTTTCCGAAGCTGGAAATGGGGAGGCAGCCAGACAGACTCCCACATGCACCCTACCGGGATCCACCCGGCACCCCACCAGGGGGCGATGCCCTGCTGATCTTGGGGCGTTGCTCTGCCACAATCAGAGCCACTCCAGCACCTGAGGCAGAGGCCACAGAGCCATCCTCAGCACCCAGGCAAACTTTGCTCCAGTGGAGCCTTGGCTGCGGGAGGGGAAGAGAGAGACAGAGAGGAAGGAGAGGGGGAGGGATGGAGAAGCAGATGGGCGCTTTTCCTATGTGCCCTAGCCAGGAATCGAACCCGGGACTCCTGCATGCCAGGCCGATGCTCTACCACTGAGCCTACCGGCCAGGGCCCAGAGCATTTTTTCATATGCCTATTGGACATCTGTATGTCCTCTTTGGAGAAATGTCTATTCATTTCTTTTTCCCATTTTTTGATTGGATTGTTTGTATTTCTGGTATTGAGATTTACAAGTTCTTTATAAATTTTGGTTATTAACCCCTTATCAGACGAACTGTCAAATATGTTCTCCCATTGTGTAGTTTGTCTTTTTATTCTGTTCTTATTGTCTTTGGCTGTGCAAATGCTTTTTAGTTTGATATAGTCCCATTTGTTTATCCTGTCTTTTATTTCCCTTACCCGTGAAGATAAATCAGCAAATATATCGCTGTGAGAGATATCGGAGAGCTTACTGCCTATGTTTTCTTCTAAGATGCTTATGGTTTCACGGCTTACATTTAAGTCTTTTATCCATTTTGAGTTTATTTTAGTGAATGGTATAAGTTGGTGGTCTAGTTTCATTTTTTTTGCAGGTTGCTGTCCAATTTTCCCAACACCATTTGTTGAAGAGGCTGTCTTTATTCCATTGTATGCCCTTACCTCCTTTGTCAAATATCAGTTGTCCATAGAGCTGTGGGTTTATTTCTGGGTTCTCTGTTCTGTTCCATTGATCTATGTGCCTGTTCTTATGCCAGTACCAGGCTGTTTTGAGTACAATGGCCTTGTAGTATAGCTTGATATCAGGAGTGTGATACATCCCACTTTATTCTTTTTTAAGATTGCTGAGGCTATTCGTGTTCTCTTTTGGTTTCATATAAATTTTTGGAGTATGTGATCTATATCTTTAAAGTATGTCATTGGTACTTTAATTGGTATTGCATGAATTTATAAATGACTTTGGGTAATATAGACATTTTAATGATGTTCATTCTTCCTAACCATGAGCATGGTATATGCTTCCACTTGTTGGTATCTTCCTTGATTTCTTTCATGAATGTTTTATAATTTTCCAAGTACAAGTCTTTAGTCTCTTTGGTTAAAGGTACTCCTAGGTACTTTATTTTTTTGTTTGTAATAGTGAAGGGGATTATTTCCTTAATTTCTCTTTCTGACTGTTCATTGATGGCGTATAAAAATGTCTCTGATTTCTGAGTTTTAATTTTATATCCTGCCACTTTGGTGAGTTCATTTATCAGGTCCAGTAGTTTTTTGACTGAGACTTTAGGATTTTCTATATACAATATCATATCATCTGCAAATAATGATAGCTTTACTAATTCTTTTCCAACTTGAATGCCTTTTATTTCTTCTTGTTGTCTGATTGCTGTGGCTAGGACTTCCAGGACTATGTTGAATAAGAGTGGTGAAAGGGGGCACCCCTACCTTGTTCCTGATCTTAAGGAGAATTCTTTTAATTTTTGCCCATTGAGTATGATGTTGGCTGTGGGTTTGTCATAGATGGCTTTTACCATGTTAAGGTATGTACCCTGTATTCCCACTTTGTTGAGAGTTTAGATCATGAATGGGTGCTGGATATTATCAAATGCTTTTTTTCCATCTATTGAAATTATCATGTGATTGTTCTCCTTCCTTTTGTTTATATGATGAATCACATTGATTGATTTGCAAATATTGTACCAGCTTTGCCTCCCCAGAATAAATCCCACTGGATCATGGTGTATGATTTTTTCCATATATTGTTGGATCTGGTTTGCTAATATTTTGTTGAGAATTTTAGCATCTACATTCATCAGGGATATTGGCCTATAATTTTCTTTCTTTGTGATGTCTTTGCCTGGTTTTGGAATAAGAATTATGCTCGCCTCATAAAAGGAGCTTGGAAGTCTTCCCTCCTCTTGAATTTTTTGAAATAGCTTGACAAGGATAGGAGTTAGTTCTTCTTTGAATATTTGGTAGAATTGACTTGTGAAGCCATCTGGCCCAGGATTTTTCTTTGTTGAGAGTTTTTTGATTACTGTTTTGATCTCATTTGGTGTAGTTGGTCTGTTTAGGTTTTCTGATTCTTCCAGATTGATTTTTGGTTTTAGAACATAGTATGCTTCAAGGAATTTGTCCATTTCATCTAGGTTGTCTAGTTTTTTGGCATACAGTTCTTCATAGTATTTTTTTTACAATCTTTATATTTCTTTTGTGTCAGTTGTTATTTCTCTACTCTCATTTCTAATTTTATTTATTTGAGTCCTCTCTTTTTCTTAGTGAGTCTCGTTAAAGGTTCATCGATCTTGTTTACCTTTTCAAAGAACCAGCTCCTAGTTTCATTGATCCTTTGTATTGTTTCTTTAGTCTCTATGTCATTTATTTCTTCTCTGATCTTTATTATTTCCTTCCTTCTACTACATTTGGGCTTTACTTGCTCTTCTTTTTTCTAGTTCTTTTAGATGCAGGGTTAAGTTGTTTATTTGAGCTTTTTCTAGCTTCTTAAAGTGTGCCTGTAGTGGTTTGAACTTCCCTCTCAGTATTGCTTTTGCTGTGTCCCATAAATTTTGAGTTGTTGTATGCTCATTATCATTCGTTTCTAGGAATTTTTTTATTTCTTCTTTGATTTCATTCTTAATCCATTCGTTATTTAACAACCTGCTATTTAGTTTCCATGTGTTTGAGTATTTTTGAGCTTTTCTGTTGTGGTTGATTTCTAGTTTCATGCCATTGTGATCAGAGAAAGTGCTTGATATGATTTCAATCTTCTTAAATTTGTTGAGACCACTTTTGTGCCCTAACATGTGATCTATCCTAGAGAATGTACCATGAGCACTTGAAAAGAATGTATATTCTGCTGCTTTAGGGTGAAAGGTTCTGAAGATATTAAATCGAGTTGATCTAGTGTGTTCAATAAGTCTGCTGTTTCTTTGTTAATTTTCTTTCTTGAGGATCTATCTAGTGATGTTAGTGGGGTATTAAAATCCCCTACTATTATAGTGTTGCTGTTGATCTCGCTCTTTATATCCATCAAAGTCTGCTTTATATATTTAGGTGCTCCTATATTAGGTGTGTTGATATTTATAATAGTTATATCTTCTTGTTGGATTGTTCCCTTTATCATTATGTAGTGGCTTTCTTTATCTCTTACTATATTCTTTGTGTTAAAGTCCATTTTGTCTGATATAAGTATTGGTACCCCTGTTTTTTTTCCATTTCCATTTGCATGAAATGTTTTTTTCGGCCTGACCTGTGGTGGCGCAGTGGATAAAGCGTCGACCTGGAAATGCTGAGGTCGCCGGTTCGAAACCCTGGGCTTGCCTGGTCAAGGCACATATGGGAGTTGATGCTTCCAGCTCCTCCCCCCTTCTCTCTCTCTGTCTCTCTCTCCTCTCTCTCCCTCTCTGTCTCTCCCTCTCTCTCTCCTCTCTAAAAATGAATAATAAAAAAAATTTAAAAAAAAAAGAAATGTTTTTTTCCATCCTTTTACTTTCAACCTATGTGCATCTTTTGTTTTAAGGTGTGTCTCTTGTAGACAGCATATGTACGGGTCCTTTTTTCTTATCCATGCAGCTACCCTATGTCTTTTGATTGGGTCATTTAATCCGTTTACATTTAAGATTATTATTGATATGTAGTTGTTTATTGCCATTTTATTCTTTAAATCTTTATTCCTCTTTTGTTATATTCTTTTCCCACTTTGATCTGTTTACACCATGCCCCTTAACATTTCCTGCAGCATTAGTTTGGTTGTAATGAATTCCTTGAATTTTGAGGGTTTTTTTTTTTGTCTGGGAAACTTTTTATTTCTCCTTCAATTTTAAATGATAGCCTTGCTGTATAAAGTAGTCTTGGTTGTAGGTTCTTGTTCTGCATTACTTTGAATATTTCTTGCCATTCCCTTCTGGCCTCAAGTGTTTCTGTTGAGAAGTCTGATGTCATCCTTATGGGGGCTCCTTTGTAGGTGATAGCCTTTTTTTCTCTAGCAGCTTTTAATATTTTCTCTTTATCACTTAGCTTTGGTATTTTAATTATGATGTGTCTTGGTTTAGGTTTTTTTGGGTTTCTCTTTAGTGGAGTTCTCTGTGCTTCTTGAACTTGTGAGAGTTTCTCCTGAAACTTTAGGGAAGTTTTCTGCTATGATGTGATTGAACAAAGTCTCTATTTCTTGTTCTTTCTCTTCTTCTTCAGGAACCCCTATAATGTGGATGTTATTTCTCTTTATGTTGTCACAGAACTCTCTAAGAGTTTCCTCAGACTTTTTGAGTCTCTTTTCTTTTTTCTTCTCTGCTTTCATGCCTTCATTCCAGTTGTCCTCCAACTCGCTGTTTCGATCCTTAGTTCTATCCATCCTGTTTTTAATTCCTTCCATTGTGGTATTCATTTCTGATATTGTATTTCTCATCTCCGACTGATTCTTTTTTAATATTTCAATATCTTTTTTTATACTTGCTATTTATTTAGGTGTTCGTGGTGACCATCCATTGTTGTTCTAAGATCCCTAAGCGTCCTTACAATCATTATTTTGAACTCTGCATCTGGAAGTTTGATTATTTTTATATCACTCAGTTCATCTCTTGAAGGTTTCTCTTGTGGTTTCATTTGGATTGCACTTCCTTGTCTTCTCATTATGTCTGTGTGTTTGGGTATTTTCTTTGTAGAGCTGGTTGAGTCTAGGCTTGGTGTTGTCTGCCTCCAGTTTTCACTTCTCTTGTTTCTAAGTCTTCTTGGGTTGACATTAGCTATTATTTGTGATCCACTTTCGGATTTCGGCTGCTTTGAAGTCTTGATTTGTTTGTTTTCTTAACAGGTGATTGTCTTTTTTCTGATCTTAGCAGGGTGCTTATTTGAAACTGTATCCAGGAATGCGGTGGGTGTGACCTGAGGCTCTGAAGTCCTCTTCTGCCAGTTAATCTCTCTGGGGGTGGGTTGCTTTCTCAGCTTCAGTAGGAGGAGGTGTATCTCAGATCTCCATGGAGACCTGAGTTACTGCCCCTCTTCCCCACTTCTTGTTTTCAGCTGTGTCTTGTTGCGCTGATTGGAGGTGGAGAGATGTCTGTATCTCTGTGACCTGGAAGTACTTTTGTATTTTGCTTTGTGGAAGGATCAGCCCCTCTCCCAGTTATGGCCACCTCCAGCACTGAATGAGTCAGCTTTTGAGGTCATCACCTTTATTCCTCTCCCCCTCACCATCTATCTCTCTTTCTCTCCTTTGTTTTTGGAATACAAGTGGACCCTTTCAACACACTTCGTTCCCTGATCGCCAGGCAAGTGGCTGTGAGCGATATTTACTGCTCTTTCCTTAGAGTGAGAGCCCAGCCTTACCCCCCTCCTCTGTTCCAGTAAGCAGGGGAGATTCAGGAGCTCCCAGGTTTGTTATGGCTTCTTCTTTGCTCCTTGGTTTTTGAGAGCTATTCTTGTAGTTCAGATTTGGTTTTTCACACTGATTGTTCATAAATTAGTTTATAATCCAGTTCGGTGGTGTAAGCTGGGAGTCTGTGCGTCTGCCTACTCTGCTGCCATCTTCAGGTCTCAGTAAATCCATTTTTAAAGTTGAAAATTATGTAACATATCCATAACGTTCATCTCAAAGGATGACAAGGATCATAGGGCAAATATATAAATATTCGTTTAAAGAACTAAGAATTTTTCTTTAAAACTTCAGCATCAGGTACACTTGCTATATAATTTTTTTCTGTGATCCTAATAAGATTCAGGCTTCCATACTCATTATCACCCCCAGCAATTAGCACTGACATGTGAAGAAGGGGAATCTGAGTAGGTTATCAAAGACGTATTTCCCTCCCACAAACACTGTTACGAACTCGTAATTTTGATTTTGTAGGAAGGGTACAGTAAAAGAAAACTATGATGCCAGCCTACCTGTAACCTTAGGAATAGCCCATAATGTGTGTAAATTTGTAGCGTGAGCCCTACAGGTGGAGGAAGAAGGAAATTAGCTTATGACTAAAACTTGAAGTGGAAGCAGGTGATTTGTCCATATACCTTTATGCATTGAACAAAAATCACAAGCCACAAGCTCATAACGCAGTTCATATACCCAGCACTAATCTCCTGCCTGTGCGTCTGCCTCCTGTTCTGTCCCTCACTTCTTGGCATACTTCTTGTTTTTGTTTTACTTATGCTGCTATTGAAGATCCTTACCCTGCACTTGGCCTGTATCCTGCCTTAGTATACTGCAACCTCTGAGAGGGTTTGAAAAGTTATAGAACGTGTATAGAACTATTAATGAATTTTTAATACATCTTATTGAGTCTGTGTGAGCAAACATCCCTACATTAGGAAAAGGGAGTTAAAGGAAGTAGAAACTGGGAATTCCAATATTTGATATCTGCACTGCTCCTATGTTTTTTGAACAAACATCTTTGTTCAACATGAATCACTGGAGGATACTAATACATAAAGTAGTTCCAAAAGCATGCAGAATATACTGTTATGTAGAAACTACATATTGTATCACAAAAAGAAACAGATGAAAAAGCCAATTCTGTACTTTAAAGACTTTTTTACTAATCTGAAGTCAAATACAGCAGAGAGAAAAGGAAAACAAGTATCCAGAAGTGATGTCAATCAAAAGAAATTGCTTTAATTATTATTTTGCTTCTCAACAAGGGAAAAATACTTCCCATTCTACAGATATATTAAACAGTTTATTAATGAGAACTTTCAAAGTGGATTCTCTGAGTTAGTATAATTCAGTCATTCTTTCTATCAAACCTACATGCGCACAGCAAGGACCTCTCCAGCACCCCTCTTTGGGAGCTGCTTCACATTCACATCCCGTAGTCTCTGAGCAGTCGGACTCTACTTTCACACCATGTCTGGCAAGCGAGGTAGGCACTTCACCCCAGGTGGGCCATTCAGAACCTCTTACAATGAATTTAGAACTGAAACTAAGATTCGGCTCAGACCTGAGAATGTTTATTGAATGGTTGAAATGTAAAAGCTCGGCCAAGTTTTTCTGCCGTGTGGGCTAGGGTGTAGCCAAAGTTTATGTGAATATTGAAAAAAAAAATGACTTGCTAGAAAGAAACAAAGATGAGGAGTGAATAGTAACTGTATTTGTTTGCTTTTGTTCATTTTATTCTGTTTTTAACAAATAATATTGTAGTTTCCAATTCTGGAAATTTCCAAGGCCTGGCTACTTTCATACCAGTGTTTTGTTTATTTGCTTGTGTGTTTGTTTTTAATATTGTGCTTTTATATTTTCTCTTTAGTTGTTTTCTTGCGTTGATTTGTTGTCTTTGACTTGCTTCTGCAACAGTTCCAATTAGTATTAGCTCTGAGGATAGCTATTGTGTTAGACCGATATTTTAAGTGAGTGCCAGTCCCAACTTTTGGGCACTCACAGTCAGATGAAATAGCTAAAGTAATAACATAGATTCAGTAACATTAAAATTGTAAAGTGTTTCTAGAGAAGGGTTCTAGGATACTGTAAGAATACAGATGGGAGCTATGCTGTTGTGCAACATTGGGTTAAAATTTTACAAATGCTAAGTTAAAATAATTACGCTTCAATAAGTAAAGTGCTTTCTTAAAAATCTCTTCATACCTGTGACTAAAGAACACATAAAACTATGCCATGTAATATAATCTCCACTAGCTAATGTCAACCACATTACTGGATTCAAATAGACGAACTGGGATATCTAACTTCTCTGTCAGGCTTTGTAAAGCATGGGCTTACAATGTTAAGGATAGAAAATCACCAATGCTATAATAAAAATAACAATAATAAATATTTGCTGCAAGAATACATGATCCTAATTTTATTTAAGTCTAAATTCCATATAGTGTAGTCTTGTATAGATTTCTCCTTAAAACAATCTCCCAAATAGGTAATACAAAAATGCCTAATTGTGTGGAACACTTATATATTATGTATTGACAAATCAGGGTATTCTTATATCATTTTCCACAAAACTATTACTCTCATAGAGCTCTTCTAGCAAAATAGGACAGTGTTACATAGTGAGATTTTAATGTTTCTAAAATTCTCTGCTCTTAAGTGTTTTAAATTGAAAGGTAAATTGTTTAAACAATATTTACACAGGAATGCTTATGAGAATAAATGCAACTTCAAGTTAGGGTTTCAAAATATTTGAATCAGAGAAAACTATTAAGATTTTTAAAAAAAAGAATGTGTTGAAAGAGCTTTGTACCACTTAGTGATGAAAAGCCATTTTCAGTGATAGTATATTATTAAAAAGATGTAGTGAGGAAGGAAATATTTTGATCTCGGAAATTTAATCTCATTCTTGAAAAGAATCTTGCAGATTTATACTTTAGAATGACAGATCTCAAGTGTCTGCAAACAGCATATTCTTGATATATTCAAATTAAAGCAAATATTAGTCATTCATCTTCGAACACTAAAATGGGATATTTTGCTAAAGGTAAAGGAGTATGTCTAGTGGATGCACTAGGAGAATTTTAGAATTTGATTTTTGGTTATTTTTTAATGAAGTAAAAATATCTATGAAGAAAATTGTTCATCAGAAAAGGATATAAAGAATGATGAAAAATAACTACTTTGTTACACTGCTCACAAAATTTAGAGGATATTTTATTACTCCATATTCATTTTTAAATATCCCCTCATTTTTGTGAGCAGTGTAACAAAGTAGTTATTTTTTAAAAATATATATTTAAAAAGCAAGGCAGATATGTTAGTTAAGAAATCTACATAGTTTAAGCTGGTTTTCTATTTCTCTGATGAGCTAAAACATCTTTTTCTATACTAATATGAAGAGAACTCTAGAGCAGACATTAGGACAATAGTCTTTGATGCTCAAAAGCTTGGGAACTACCAGTAAGCCCCAAGCTTCCCTGTATCCCCACTTTAGTCTCTGAGTCAGGGAACTACTGTTCCCCCCCCCCCCATCTCCATCCCCCACCATGTTCAGAAAAAAAAAATTTTTGATTTTTAAAGTAAAGCTGGGAAGGGACACTAAGGAATTACATTTTTAGTGCCCAATCAGAATCAGAGGTTTTACTTCTGGACTCTCCTCTCACCTGAATATTCGTTTTGTCAATCCTGACAAATATTATTTTTTGCCTACTCTGCAAATAATAATAATGATGATAATAATTTAAAACGTTCTTTACCTAGCATATCTCCCCTAATTAGTCTTTAATCAATATATGTCTTTTGCTCAACTTTTATCAGTTTCTCTCTGCAAATTTGTAAATATCAGCATACACTGTCTGTCCTATATAATGTACTTCAGGCTGTCACACATCTTCTGCAAGTTTATTTTGGGACTATTTCAGTTTCATCATTGAGATGGCACTACAGAAAAGCAAAGATTTGGTGAAAGCATCTAATTAGGGTAAATAAAAGATTTTTTCTTTTTGATTTTCAGATAATCTGGTAACTCTTTGTAATAAAGATAAAGGTGGAGAAAATTTAAACAGCCAAATTAGTTTTATAACACTTCCAATCTAGTATACAGGGTGGGGCAAAAGTAGGGTTACAGTCTTTTTTGTATGGAAAATAATACAATAATTAACAAGTAATATAAGAATAAATGCTATTCTGGCTTCTCTCACCATAGATTAATTTTGTCTGTTGTTGAATGTCACCTAAATGGAATCAGATGGTATACATTTTGTTTTATCTTTGTCTACATTACATATCATTGTGCTTGAGTATAGACCTAGTCATGCTGTTAGAGGAGATATTTTTTAACCATGGTTGTGAGATTGATTTGTCTAGCTTATAATTTCTTTTTCATTAATGCAGCTTTCCATTGTATAAATATACTACAACATATTTAATCCAATCTCTTGCTGATTGGAGATGGTTTCTAAAATTGACTATTATGAATGCAGCTAATATAGCCATATTTGTACATAGTATTCTCTGGATATGCACTCATTTCTGTTGATGTTGATGTTCTGTTGATGTTGGTGTTCATTAAAACTAAGAACTTCTGTTATGAAAGATCACCATTGAGAGAGTCAAAATGCATATTATATACTGAGAGAAAATATTTGCATACATATTTTTATTAAGGAACTCATATCAATTATATAGAGAGAGTTCCTCTAAATCTATAAGACATAGGAAAACTGGAAAAAATGAGCAAAAGCTTGGACAGGCTCTTGACAAAAAAAAGGATCTAAAATGATCAATAAGTGTATAGTCATAAAAGACATCCAAGTTAAAGCAATAATCATATAACCCTTAGCCACCAAAATGGCTAAAATTAGAGACTAACATTACAAAGTATTGTAAAGAATATGAAACAATTGTATCTTTCACATTGTTTACTTACCTTATCAAACACTCTCAGTATGAAACATCTATTAGTGCTCTAACTAAAAACATTTTGTAATTACAAAATACTAAACTAGTTTATTAGTATTTTGTAATTATAAACAATGCAATAAACATTCTTGTACTTTCATCTTTGTACTCTGTGTAAGAATTGGTTTTTTAATTTCTAAAATAGCCTGTTTTACTGAGTTGTAGGATCTCTTTACATATCATGGATATTAACTCTTTTATGTTGTATTATGCTGAAAATTTTTCTACTTATACCACTTTTTAAATTTTTGTTTATAAGATCTAGTAATATACAGAACAAATTTTATTGTTGTCTGATCTATCAGTACTTTTATACAACATCCTCTGAGATGAGCATGATATAAACGACAAGAATCTCTGTATTCACTTAAACTCCGTTTCTGCTTGCCTCTTATTGTGTAAAACTTTCTTAAGATGACTCTTTATTCTAGTGTTTAAATGTGGGTGTGTGGGACAGCTGTGTTAGGCTTGCTCACAGGTTTACTGACTGCAGGCCTTTTGCCTGATCGGTATGTGAGTTTGTGACTACGCCAAATATGTATGGCCTATAAAAGACTGTGGGTGCTTGCGCTCAGGGGATTGTGGATGGCAGGTTGTGGATTGCCTGCCCACTACTGTGAGGGGCCATTTTTTGCTGTTTCTTTTCCTGAGACGAAGTTTTCACTGCTTGTTTGCTGGTCCGCTGTTGTGAGACTCTATTAAACTGGAATGGCCCAACACTTTCTGGCTCTGCGGTTTCTTTACTGTCTGCCTAAATCCAGTGTGAACCTGCCTGGCCTTGGCCACCTGCATGGCAAGGTGTTTTTGTTTGTTTCTTTGTTTTTGTTTTTTTAACCATCAAGGCCTCTAAATGCAAAGCAAATTTTTAATCTGTTGTAATCTGGTGACATATAAAGTAATATAGTATTGACCTGGTTTATGAACACAAATCAACATATTATGTTGTCAAGACAATATTAAGGGGTTTTCAGGAGTAATTTCAAATATAAAACATTTTCACCTTATGAATCATTCAGAAAAAAAATATGCTGCCAATTAAAACTATGATAAAATGCTTGACTATAATTTTTTTTTTAGGCATTGAGAGGGCTTTTGTAGACAACTTAGCATGTATTTTAATTATGTATTGCACTTGTACGTGCAGGAAAAGAAAATGTGAGCAGAACAGACTAGTTAAGATATTCCTAAATTGTCTTTACATGAAATGCTGACTCTGTTGAATCACTTTTTATCTCAGAGTGATCAATTTACTTATTTTCCCCACAGTATCTACTGCGACTACAAAGCGTAGATGGTGTATATTCCTGAAAAGAGTGTTCTGTTATCTTCTTGGAGATTTTTCTTTAAGCTCAGGACACCCATTCTTTAAGTTTTGGTCCATATACACAGGCATTTGTAAATAAATCAGTTTTGCTGTCTCTTCAACAAAAAGATAAGGTCCACTCCAATTTCAGAGTTGTTAGCTCATCAAAACAAAATGAACACTAGTTGGCATCTAGTCAGGAAACAGAACTTTTAGGAAATTCCATAGAAATAATTTAGTAAACAACTACACAAAAAAACGTCAGAGAGCTTAAAGACAACTAGAGGTAGGTAAGACGTACCTCCTCATACATTCAGTGTTATTCTCAGGAGAGATTAGCCCCTGAATGAAGCTGCTCTTACTTTCAGGGCAAAGGATAAGTAATGAGGTGGGGTATTTGTGTGCACAAGGCACTGTGACTGGCAGAGACTGGAATCACAGAAAGAGCTGGGACCATGGAGGGAGAGACTGGTGGAGCTAGAGCCAATGAAGAGATGCGTGGCTGAAGATGCCTTCTACAGCAGGGAGAAAAGGAGAGAGCCATTTCGGCTCTCCCCTCCCTTCCCCCAAATGTTCACTCATGCCTCCTATTGCTTAGAACTAAAAGGAAGCCAGCTGGAAAGAAGCCTGGGGAATGGAGCTCGCAGCATCTGCACAGCAGGGATGGATGGGAAACGGATCAGAGAGCAATGTGGAAATGACTAGCTAAATAAGCAATGTAGAATTGATTAAATATGGCATTTATCTATCACTTTAGTTATCTCTATAATGAATGTAATCATAAAATATGTGCACTATTGTAACCCAGTGTGGGGAAAAAGCTTTGTTAGGCTTGCTCACCGGTTTACCAACTGCAAGCACTTTGCCTGATTGGTGTGTGGGCGTGTGGCAGTGCCATATATGTGGTCTGTGTAAGGCTGCCGGTGCTTTCCCTCGATGGCAGTTTTCCCAGATCCCTCTCCTGCCACCGTGAGGTATGGTTTTCCCTGCTCCCTTGCTGTGGGGCAGCTGTGTTAAGCTTTCTCTCTGCAAGCACTTTGTTTGATTAGTGTGTAAGCAGAGGTATGTGTGCATAGCCTGTATAAGGCTGTGGGTACTTGTGCTCAGGGGCATTGTGATGCATGGATTGCCTGCCTGCCACTGTGAGGGGCCATCTTGCTGTTTGTTTGCCTGAGCAGAGGTTTCCTCTGCCTGTCTGCTTGCCTGCCAGTGTGAGACTTTTTAAAACGAATGGCCCAGCGCTTTCCCGGCTCCATAGTTTTTCTGCCATCTGCCAGAATCCAGTGTGAACCTTCATGGTCTTGGCATTACATCTGGTATAGTGAGCAGGATTTGGAGCAGATTGGTATGGTGCCACCAACACCCTTGAGGGGTGGAAAAGAGGAGTGGCTATTCCCTATGGCTGGAGACTATGGGCTGGGTGTTTTTTACTATCCTGCAAGAAGAAACCAAGAGCTCTGTGCGAGAAGCTGAGCTAAGTCAAAGCTCCAGGATGAGCTACATACTGAGTGAGTGCCAACGAAGTGAACTGGAGCAAGTGCTGGAGAAGGAGGCCAACTGGGTCCAAGAGGTGCAATGTGAGGTGCAGGCTGAGCACCAATGCCCCTGGAACTGGGGCAGTCTCTGGGCAAAGTGTTATGGGTTCACAAGTTGCAGTTTGACCTGGAAGCTGAACATTGGCAATGATGGCTGTTGGAGAAACAACTGGGGGTTCAGGAACTTGAGAGTCAACTTCAGGCTGAGAGCCAGCACCTATAGGAGCAAAGCAGTTGCAGAAGATGGAGTTGCATTCCTGTCAGCAGAGCGGCTCTGAGTCAGCAGGAGCTGGTGTTTCTGACTCTTCTGTGGGGCAGTGGGGGGAGGGGGGAGGATCAGGCTGCAGGCTGTCTGCAGACTCAGAACCCAGTCAGTTGTAGTCAAGAAGGTAAAGACTCCTCAGCCAAGAGTCCCTCAGGGGCAGCCACAGCCTCCTCCCCAGGTAAGTGGAGCACTGTGGTCTGGCCCTACACCTGTGCAGAGCTGATAGAGTTGGGGGTGAAATTCAGGCAGAAACACACTGAGTCCCTGGCAGCCTGCTTGGTGTGACTGTGGGACATACGGGTGGCTGGCATCATGCTCTCCAGAACAGAGATGGACTGTAAGGCTGTGAGGGCGGCTGCTTGTGCTGCCCCCCCACCCGACTAACAAGAGAAATGGGCTTTTGATAGTGACCCAAACACAGATGTGGGTAGATTTTATTGTAGCTGGGCAGATAGAAATTAGATGGGAGACCTAATAAAGTCTTGTTAGAGCTTTGGCAGCAGCTTGAGTCATAAAAGAGGTTCCAGCTGCTGAAAAAGCAAGGGAAGTGGGTGGCCCTGGCATCTGCTAGGAAAATGGGTGACGTTCAGGTTACAGGATCCCCAAGACCTGTTGTCCCAGTTTGAATAGGTGGAAGGGTGAGGGACCTATCCAACAGGGACATGTGAAATTGGCAATCCACTGGTCCCCTTCTAATATACAGCAGGTGTTGGCATTCAAAGGTAATTGGTACTTTTTTTTTCCCTCCCAGCAGCTAAGAGAACTGTTAAAGTGACAAAGGCCTTGAATGTGTTTGACCCACCAGGCCCTGTGAGCTTGTTGAGGGGTTTGGATGGGGCTTGTGGCAACAGAGAGCACACTATGGAAAGGCACTGAGGTCCGTTAATAAAGAGCTGTATGGCTAGTTTCCTGTAATGGACCTTTACCTTGGTGATTTGCACAGACAGCTGGGCTGTCTATTGTTCACTGAACTCTTGGACTGCAACCAGAAGGGGGCACTGGCTCCCTTGATGGATGAACATGTCGCTTGTGGACAGTACTATGAGAGACCCTGATGGGGGGGGAGCAGCACCTGTGGAGGCCCTTCTGCACTGGTTCTCGTCCAGTTGCAGAGACGCACCAAGGACATTATGGTCTCCGTGGACACAGCCCTGGACTGTACAGGCTCCCATGGGGTAGGGAGCTAGAGGTGGGCCTCCAGGTGCCACCCTGTGCAAAGTGCTCAGGGAGATGTTGTGAAGGACACCTTTGTCATTATTGTGTAGCTTTTGCTGTTGCTGTAGTCTCTGTTTCCTGTTGTGTAGATTGCAAAGTGAGCAAAGGGGTGGAAAGTGGGGCAGCTGTGTTAGGCTTGCTCACTGGTGTACCAGCTGCAAGCACTTTGCTTAATTAGTGCCTGAGCACCTGGCAGAGGCACGTGTGTATAGCCTGTATAAAGCTATGGGTGCTTGCTCTCTGGGGAATTGTGGATGTGTGGGTTTTCTGCCTACTACAGTGAGGGGCCATTTTTCTGTTTGTTTTCCTGAGAGGCGGTTTTCCCTGCCTGTGTGCTTGTCTGGCATTGTGAGACTTTATTAAACAGAATGGCCCAATGCTTTCCGGCTCCGCAGTTTTTCTACTATCTGCCCGAATCCAGTGTGAACCTGCCTGGCCTTGTTCACAGACATTGCACTTGCCCTTCACTGCACTTCCTTCCTTTTGTTGTTAATTCACTTACCTGTTTTTGAGAGCCTCCAGTAAACAGGTACGGCCTAACGCTTTCAGGCTCTGCAGTTGCTCCACTGTCTGCTCGAGTTCAATGAGAACCTGTCTGGCCTCAACCACCAGCATTACACATAGTATTTATACTCATAATGTATCTTGAATGTCTGTCCTAGCTCTACTTGTTTTATTTGGTTGCATTGGCTACTGTATTGTTTAGATAATATTTATTAGAGACTCATAAAGAATGTGTGCATTGCTATTATAGCTCTATACATCTACTCATTTTTATGTTTTCTTCACACAACACACATTTTTGTTTCCTTCTCCTTGAAAGTTATAAGCCTCTCAGATGCTTTTATATTTCTTTCATGTTTTTAGTAAAGATAATTTTTTAAGACTTTATTTGTTTTTGAGAGGAGAGAGAGAGAAAGAAAGAAAAAGAGAAGGAGAGAGAGAAGTGAGAGAGGAGCAGGAAGCATCAACTCCCACGTGTGCCCTGACGAGGGAAGCCAGGGTTTCAAACTGGCGACCTCAGTGTTCCAGGTCGATACTTCAGCCACTGCTCCCCCACAGGTCAGGCTCTAATAAAGATAATTTTTAGTTAAATATTTAAATCTTATGATCAATCACTGGCATATATATATTTATTAAATTAGAATAAGATAGAATAATAAACATTCATATAATTTTTCTTAGGAAGCCATTTGTTGTAGTGGAAAGTTCATATTTTCATTTTAGAGTTTTATGCATATTTTACTATATTCTGTAATTCCATATGCTAACTCCTGATTAGTTGTTGAGTTATTTAAACTTTAAATTTGTTTCTCCTATTAATTCTCACCTCTTAATTTATTGTAAAAATTTATGAAATATGCCTATCACATAGCATACACTCAATGTTATTCTCATCTCTTCAGCATCAATCTTAATTCCATGCAATTTTCCTTTCTAGTTTATATTCAACAAATGACTTACTTATAACTAATTTGCTCCCAGTGAGTTCAGACCTGTTCCCTGCTACTAAAATTTAAAGACCTGCCTAGGAACAAACACCAGGACAAATGTAGTATACAAAAGAAATAATGTGATCTATAAAAGTTGATTTGTTGAAAGCAGTTGAGTTGTCGACTCCTGCTTTATGGTAAATAGGAAGATTCAATGATGCAGTCTAACTTTTACTTTGTTTTTATTTCAATAATACTGGCTCTGGAACAGGAAAGGGGAAATATTTATTCATAAGTAGTTTTTTAGTATATGCTTATTAATTCAGTCACTCATTCTTTTATTTAGTTATTCATCCATTCATTTGTTAATTTATCAAATATTGCCCACTAATGTCACCTACGACTACGCTGGATGCTGATCCTGAACTACAAAAGAAATCAAGAAAGAGAACAGTACACCCACAAGAATCACAGTTTATAGGGGTGCTGAATATGCTACTAAATAATTATACAAAAGTATAGGAATATAATTCCCCCTAAAAAGTTACATAAAAGTAACAGATATAGCTAGAAATCTTAACAGGAATTCTGGTAGAGTTTGTCAGTTGAGGGAAGGGTTTCTGAAAAAGAGACATTTAAGCATAGACCTGAAAGATTAGCAGAAGTGACAAAGGAGAGTGGAATAGAGTTGGATGAAAGAATTAGCTAATTTATTTTTTTAAGATTTTGTTTATTGATTTTACAAAGAGGGAGGGGCTGGAGCAAGAAGTATCAACTCAAAGTTGCTTCACTTTAGTTGTTTATTGATTGTCTTATGTGCCTTGACCAGGCAAGGCCAGGGTTTTGAATCGGTGACCTCAGCATTCAGGTTGACGCTTTATCCACTATGCCACCACAGGCCAGACTAATTTGTTCATTTTTTAAGCATGCTTCTGCTTTTACTAAAGTATAGTCCTACTAACGTACTAGACATTCCATCTAAAAGTTTAGTAAACTCTGTTCTTGACAATTAGTTTTCTAGGCTTTCTCTCTCAACTATTATATTTGAAAGGTAGGATAGCTTAAAGTATTATAATTTCAATAGTGAACTCCTTATATTTCCAGCATTTTTTAGAAATAATTGATAAGAACAATGTTAAATAACGTGGAACTTCTGTTGACTTAATTTTGTTCTTTACTTAGTAATTTGGATTCACTTATGGCTACATGTAGCTATACTATTTGTAGCCATAATTAAAAGTGACCAAATGGAATTTACTGGCTTATGCAAATCAAAAGTCTATGTTTATATATTATTCTTGACTGGGATGGTTCTAGGTAATTAAAAATTGAATCAGAATGCCCTCTAAATTTATCTCACATGTGTACAGTACCTGAGAAGAGTGCTATCTGGAAACAATGTATATACTTTATTGCTTATTTTATACAGTACTCATGTTTTAATACATTTTTAAAACATTCAAGTTTAATAGGAAAAATCTTGACTTATGCCACTTTTGCTTGAACTGAAAACATCCTTTTTAGAGAGAATAGAAAGATATACATTCTCTTTTATGCAGCTCTTTTATGCCACACACTTGGAGCCAAGTGAATTTATGATGTAATTAATTTCAGAATGTATGACTTTGGATCAGTTATTCCAAAACCAAAGTCATATTTTGGCCTTTGGTATATATCTTTCAACAATTTATTGCTTTATATTCTGCAATTGACATATGTATATAAAAATATGTACTATGATATTTTATTATTAAATATTAGTGGGTGCTTTACTGGAGAATACAAATGTACACTTTTTAAAAAAACTCAGGAAGTGTGACTAAAATGGGCTGCATATATTTTCTAGACTAATATTTTTGTTGTTATCCTTTCTGCTACAGACCTTTAAAGCTTTTACTATCTATGCATTCATTTGATTTTATGGTACGATTTCCCAATAGATGCTAGGGCTTGCTTTCATGAACTCTATGTTCTGCCTTAGGGCAGAGGTATAAAAACATTTAATATGTATATTATTATGTATATATAATGCATATGTATGTATATATGCATAATATATACATATATTTGGGGATATTTTATAGCTTCATATTCATTTTTGAAATATGAACAGATATACTGCTCAAAAAATGAGGGGATATTTCAAAATAAATATGAAGTGATAAAAAAAGAATCATTTGATTTTTTTTTTTAAACAAGAACATCAGAAAAGCAAACAACAAGTCAAAGAAGTTTGATTATGCAAATGAGATGCAAAACCAACCTTTATTTCGTTGGTGAATATACACTATTCACAAGACTGAAAGTATGGGAGTATCTGCACGTTCCCTGATCCCCTAATTTTTGTGAACAGTATATATTATGTATTAACATGTATTTAATATGCATATTAATATATGTTAAAAATAACAGAAACAAAACTTATAACTTAGTTTAATAAAGATATTTATCTTTGGAGTCCACATGAGCAATAAATGTGCTTCTTTGAGAAACTGGCCAATCTTCATATTTTGCAGTATGGGTCAAGTTACCAGTTTTTTCCTCTGGCTTTGCTGTTACAGACGGCACACTGTCAAATTAGAGGCCTGATGTTAGTTGCTAGAGTATGCATTTTGTGTAACTTTTTAATTTATTCAATTGTCTTTACCCTTATAATCACTTGTGCCACAAATTATTTACTTCTTTCTGATATACAGTTTGTCATACTATTTATTTTTCTAAGTTTCCCCAAATCATTTCTAAAAGTGATGGGTGTATACATATAAATGAATAAAAAAATAATTGTAGTGACTAAGGTAGCATATAAATCTTTTTTGTTTGTTTTATACATTTTTTTTCATATGGTCCACAGTTTTAAAGTGCTTTCAGAAATGTTTTTAATAACATATTTTTGTAGTGTTTACTGTCATTATTTATTATTAAAATTTAAATGCTACTACACAGCCTTAATTAAAGTAGTAAGAGAAAAGAGGCCGACATTGTAAAATGAATTCAAAGCATGATAGCCTGAATGGTGAGGCAGGGCTGTTCTCGTCTCCCCCTAGATTTAAAAACATATTGTAGTCATCACTGCTTTTGATAGATGTCCTAGTTGGAAGGTGCTTGTTTAGAAAATCTAATAAAACTGAATACACTACTCAGAATGTGTATACTCTAACGTCTGCTTATAAATGTAATTATGAGTTTCCAGCTTTGGAATATATTTTGTGCATACCAGTGTACTTTTGCATGCATGTGTTCTGTGTAACTAAGCTTTGTGTTTTAGTAAAATTGCAGTCATTTATATAGTTCCAACCTTAATTTCTTTTAATTTTAAAATTATATGTATTTATAAAACTTTACAATAGTTACTTCTGCTTTAGTTGCGATTTGGTATAACTCAGTTGCTGATAATTACTGTATTGTGGTAGGATGTACTCATGAATGGAAAAGAGTAAAAATGGGAAATGATTTTTCCTTTTATGTCCTAAGTAGGACATAATGTCATCTGTAGAATAATCATTTTACTGTATGTTTAGTGGGTAAGACAAAAGCCCAAGTCTCAGGCATAGCATATCTAATAAGCTAGCCCTAGAGATCTGCTGTAAACTACTGCTTCCAAGCCACATATTAATTGTTCTGTAATGGAATCATTGAGTGTTAATTAAGAGAAAAGAATGAGAATTCTATTCACATTACCAAAACCTAAGAGATAGGTTATATAAAATTTTTAAAAGTAGCATTATATCTCTGTATCCACCTACCTATCTGTCGGGAGCCGATCCACTAATGCTGGCTAACTAGGTCACAGCAGAAGAAGATCCACAACTGCTGGTTGACAAAGTCACAGCAAAAGAAGATAGAGTCACCGCAGTAAAGACCAACAGCTGCGGGTTGACAAAGTCACCGCAAGGAAAGGCACGATACTTCCCCCTTTAACTTTTTAAATTAATCTGGCCTTATATCCCCCCTTTTTTCTGGGTGTGTGCTATTAATTATGGCACAGGGATAATAGTACCGTGCTTTCCCTGTAGATTCATAGTAATTTCTTTGGAAATGAGACAGAGGGTGTAAGATCCACAGAAAAGCCTGTAAGCCCCTTGAACTGGGCTCATAGACATAAGAGGCTGGCTATGATATCCCTCATAAAGGGTTAAGTTTGTAGGAGAACTCCTTCTTAATCATGTTAGAAAGAATAGATTGTGACTTGTGACTAGATAGGAGGCAGTGGCTGTGCACAGAGCACCTCTCGGCCTTCACTTAATTCAACATTTTTCCTCCTAGCCTTTTCATGTAATAGAGTAAAGAAACATTCCTTTCTTCTTGCTTATTTGATCTGCAGATAGTGATACACTCTGAGAAGAATAGAGGTAGAACTTAACTAGTGTTTAAATATAATAAATAAGTAATATTTGACTAGACAATAGTATCTTAGGTAAGGTATAATAGAATGGCCCATTGTGTGGCCTAGGATGAAAGCGCAGTCAGCAAGAAAAGAGTGTTTTACTAAGAGAATTGTCTTTTGACTAAAGGCAATTGCTAGGCTTTCTCAATGAGATGTTCTCATAAGATTTACATACTTTCCAAAATTCTTTAATAATGAGAGAAATGTAGGGAAATCCATAGAAGTAATAACAATTAATGTCTTATGTTGCTACTAGGCTATCTTGCAAGTGCACTCTGTATATCTTTGGGTGAAAGCTATTCTTAATGTTCTGTCAATTTCTTTATAGGCAAGCCTTTTAGAATCTTGTGAAAAAAAAAAAAGTAGGACACTGCTTAAACTCAAAGCCATTTATCTGAGCAAACGGTTGTCCATTGTTAGTCCTTAATAATCTCGTCTGCTAATCTCTCTCTGCCCCTTAACTCACAACAGCAGTAAAGTTAGTTAACTATTAGTACTAATACCTTAAAAGCTTTTACCGATGTTGTTATCACTATTCAAGTTATTTTGTATTTTGAATGATTTGCTACCTGGTTTGTAATTTATAGATATAAATTAACTGTTATCCAGAAACATGTAAACATAGTGAAACAGAAGCAATGATTAACACCATGTAATTGTAACTCAGTGTGTGTGTATAAAAAGGGAGCTATACTAGCATTGAGCAGAGATGCCTGGCAGTAAATGCTAACTAGAGAATAAAGAGAAAGAAAAGAATTCGGCTCTCTCACTCGATTTCGCCGACGCCGTCTCTTCCTGTGGGACCCCTGGATCCCCCCCGGGGCTGGACCCCGGCACCTATCTGAGCTTAACAAAAGCTACCACAACTCTTTTCTTTGGTTAGCATGTATGCACAAGAATATGTGATGTTCTCACACAAACTGAAGGGGCTTTCCTCATCACATATTTATCCTAGCCCAGGCCTAAGCTTAGTTCTGTTCCTGGTGCGTGGTAAGTGCTCAGTAAACACTTATAGAATATTTCATGACCCTTGGGAAAAAAACAAAAAGACCTGCTTAGTGGACCTGTGACTCAGGAACAGCTGTCAGAAAAGAACAATTAAATCTCCAGGTTGCCAAAAGCCAAATTTTCTGCAATAAAAGAAACAGCTGTTTGGTTGCTCCTAATCAAAGAACTGATGTGGACAGCGCTTTTCATATTATGAGTGATTTAATGTTGGCTATATATGTGCTCATTGCTACATTCAGCTTCTGCTGGAAGTATCAGAGCTAGGCTGATCTTTATAGAAGGAAAGGAGAATGTGGGCATCACTTTATTCACGTTTACCATGAATGGGCAAACTGTAAAATCTTCCCTTTTGATACACAAAGAGAATTTAAGCAGTGATAGTTTTTCTGTAGTCTGCTAACAGCCTTAGGGACAAACTCTCCAACTAGTCAGCAAGAAGGCAGGGAAAAGTAGAAGTTCGTTCATTAAGACTGAAGATTGTAGTGGGCTTGAGGGTGAATATTTGAAGGAGTAGCTAATAGAAGCTATATTCTTTCTACCATTGGAGAAACCCAGTGTTATTGTGTAAAATGATCTCTAAAATAAAGTAAGTATTTTAAAGGTATGCTTTCAGGGATATGGAATGAAACCAAAGAAGGTAAAGACATGCTTCGAGGTTCTACCAACTCCCTTTCAGTGTGTTTGGGTTTACTCTCTTTGATTAATTTCTACATGTCTCTGCACTACTACTTCATCTCTCAGGATTTGACCTGAGAAAGTAGAATTACTTTCTGTGATGTAAAATAGAAATTTATTCTAGAGACTTTCACTCACACAGCTGTGGGAGCTGGTGCGGAAGCCTATTCAAAGTTATTGTGCGTTTTGTGCTGTCTTTTGTTGCTGTCTCTACAAAGACAAAGTCTACCAGATTAATCCATGATCATGTAAGACCTTCCACTGATGGCTTCCATTTGTAATCATCCAGATGACCTGAGTTGTACTATGCTGTTCAGGAATTTAGAGCCAGCTAAAACAATGGCTGGCTGAGCAATGTAGCTTTGATGTGCACAGTAGTAATGCTATTTTTATTCTTCCTCTAGATAGGAACGTTGGAGTCTGGATCTTTAAAAATAATCAGTTTAGAATGAAGCAGCCATATGGTTGATTACAATAAGGCTTTCCATTTTAGTTCAGTTTTGGTTACGTTAGACTTTGTACTGTCAGTATTCTCTCATATAATAATAGAACAAAGCCTAGGCATTTCAGTGTTAGCATTCATGTTTGTATCTAAATCTTAAAAGTCTAAAGATAATGTGAAGGGCCAAGCATTACATAAATTTTCAATAAAATATTTATATAATTCCCTGCTGTAGTACTTAATTTTTTTCATATTTATAAAATGCCTTGCTATAACATTTTTTCCAAAATAATTGGATGTTTAGTAAGAAATTGAAGAAAAAATTGAACACACTAGAACTATTTCTTAAGAAATTAATTTACAAGACAAAAAGTTTCCAAATGCACGTAAAACTGGAATCAAGCAATCTATAAACCTGCATGTTCATATTTTTAGGTTCGGTTCACATTAATAAGGACATTTAAAAAAAGATTTTTGGGGGGCACATAAAATACATGATTCTCACTATTCTTTCTCCTTTAGAACCAATGCTGTTCTTTTTAGCAATTTAATGTTTTTTCTTTTGTATTATCTTTTTTAATATAAATAAATAGGTGGAGGTGGGCAAAGGGGAGGAAAATGGAGACAAAAGAGACTTCTTGGGACAGCGGGCAGTGTACAGGTGATGTTTTTGAGTTACACACCTGAACCTGTACCCCAATTAATTAAATTAAAAATAAATATCAAAAAATTAAAAACCAAAAGAAAGATGTAGAAGTTGGAAACAAAAAGAAAATTCAAAGAAATATAAAATCTATGTATATTGCTGCCATGCTTTTTAATTTGCCCAAATGTTTTTCTATGAATTTTGCAAAAAATATTTTCCTTAAACATGAATGTCAGAACAAAGATCATCAATTTGCTATATATTAAGTTTTAGATAGAAAAAGTTAATATCAATTTTAATATTTGTATTGAAAAGTTGCTTTTTGAAAGGCATTATATTATGTTGAAATCTTGAAATATAAATGTTATATTATATTTGGGAGTATCATAATATCATAATAGTATGTCTGTTAAGTCTATCACATAATATCAAGTGTTGATGTTGACTTCCTACATAATTTTCCTTCCTAGACATAACTTAATTTTTAGTATTATTTTTGTGTAAAACAAAAAAAATTATGGGAGTTAAGAAAGACTTGAAGAGATTTGATTTATATTTAAAATTTCATTCCCAAAAGCTATGTACTAACTTGGTACTCTAGATATCAGTTTTGTAAATTATTTGACTTTGGAAGTTTACTTGAGTAGTCCATAAAACAGGGGTCCCCAAACTATGGCCCGGGGGCCACATGCGGCCCTCTGAGGCCATTTATCTGGCCCGCTGCACTTCCGGAAGGGGCACCTCTTTCATTGGTGGTCCGTGAGAGAAGCATAATTCCCATTGAAACACTTGTCAGTTTGTTGATTTAAATTTACTTGTTCTTTATTTTAAATATTGTATTTGTTCCCGTTTTGTTTTTTAACTTTAAAATATGTGCAGTGTGCATAGGGATTTGTGCATAGTTTTTTTTTGTTTGTTTTTTTTTTGTATTTTTCTGAAGCTGGAAACGGGGAGTGACAGTCAGACAGACTCCCGCATGCGCCGGACCGGGATCCACCCGGCATGCCCGCCAGGGGGCGACGCTCTGCCCACCAGGGGGCAATGTTCTGCCCCTCTGGGGCGTCGCTCTGTTGCGACCAGAGCCACTCCAGCGCCTGGGGCAGAGGCCAAGGAGCCATCCCCAGTCCCCGGGCCATCCTTGCTCCAATGAAGCCTCACTGCGGGAGGGGAAGAGAGAGACGGAGAGGAAGGAGAGGGGGAGGGGCGGAGAAGCAGATGGGCGCTTCTCCTGTGTGCCCTGGCCGGGAATCGAACCCGGGACCTCTGCACACCAGGCTGACGCTCTACCACTGAGCCAACCGGCCAGGGCCCATAGTTTTTTTTATAGTCCGGCTCTCCAAGGGTCTGAGGGACAGTGAACTGGCCCCCTGTGTAAAAAGTTTGGGCACCCCTTCCATAGAGAGAGGTGACCTTGACCTTCCCTGGGAAGCTCTAATTTGTTAGTCAACTAGTTAATCTATAAGTCAATCAGCCAGCCAGCCAGTCATTCAACCAATTCATTTATATAGCATGGGGCAAAAGTAGGTTTACAGTTGTGAGTATGCAAAGCACAGTTTATTCTTGTATTATTATTTATTAATTGCATTTTTTCTAGATGATCAACTGTAAACCTACTTTTGCATACCTTGTATTTACTTGCTTCAAGGTGGAACATTTTGGAAACTATAATAGAATGAGAACTTTTCAGCACAACTGTGTGATTCAATCCTCTAGGCTGATATATAGGGAGTGTTGGGGATGACAAAGAATCACTCAGTATTTTAATCTGAGGATAAAATGCTGATTCATAATTTGCTTGATTCAGGAAATAAATTCAACAACTGCTCTTGTCATATTCATGACATTTTGGGGACTGTGTGAACTTAGGTAAAGCAATAGAGTATGGTGTACACACAACACTACATCCAAATTTTGGTTCAGCTTCCAATTTATTTTAAGATTTTTATCATTCTAGTTTTTGGTCCATGACCTGTTAAATTAGAATGTTGTCCTAAATAATTTTATTCCTCATAAGTCTAAAATTCTATGATGTTTTCTTCATTTGTATATTAAAATAGTGATTCTCAACAATTTAACACAGCTTTCTGGTGTGTTATGAATTCTTTTCAGTGAACCACCTCCAGCTGATCATTGTGTAAACACTTCATTTTGTTACAATTAAGTGTGTAGTTTTAGTAATGTTTAATTAAATGGATTATTAAAGTGAGGGGATGGTGGTATGGAATTGGGTACAATTTTCTACAAATAAAAAGAAGTGTAGGATAATATTGATATTAATCCAGTGCTAGGCCCTGGCCGGTTGGCTCAGTGGTAGAGCGTCAGCCTGGCAGGCAGAGGTCCCGCGTTTGATTCGCAGCCAGGGCACACAGGAGAAGCACCCATCTGCTTCTCCACCCCTCCCCCTCTCCTTCCGCTCTGTCTCTCTCTTCCCCTCCCGCAGCCAAGGCTCCATTGGAGCAAAGATGGCCCGGGCGCTGGGGATGGCTCCTTGGCTTCTGCCCCAGGCGCTAGTGTGGCTCCGGTTGCAACAGAGCGACGCCCCGGAGGGGCAGAGCATCGCCCCCTGGTGGGCGTGCGGGGTGGATCCCGGTCCCGCGCATGCGGGAGTCTGTCTGACTGTCTCTCGCCGTTTCCAGCTTCAGAAGAAAAAAATAATAATAATCCAGTGCTAAAGAAAAATAATTTTCTTGAGAGGATATTATGTTAATCAAGTTACAATAGTATAATTATTGAAACAGCATCATACTGCTAAGTGTGAAAATGTGGTTGGGAGAATAACTGAATGGTTTTCTGAACACTATTTGAACCTGTTCTATTTTAGGAATGATTTATTATATTTGCCTTTCTAAAATATATGAGAGTTTAAAATTTTTTTCAGTATGCTTCCAAATAATTCTGGCATTTATAGGTGTTACAAATACAAGAAGTTGATTTATGGTCAGAGGTTAAATAATTAAGCTGAACTAGTAAATATAACTAAAGTTGGATGAAACCCTCTGAATCAAGACTTAAAATTTTTAAAAAAAAGCATATCTAGAGACAGACCACTGTAAGGCCATTATGACTTAATGCAGCATGTTTTTCTAAATTTACTACAAATAAGGAAATTTGTAAACAGCAAAATTTTCACCTAATGTTCTCTTATGGTATTTTACTTTGAGGAATGTGCACTCCAAATTGATATAAATAAATATTCTGTTTGCTCTCATAAATAAATATTCTGTTTGCTCTCATATTCATACTTTGAGGTTGTTTTCCAGATATTTACATATTTCCATAAGTTATATAATTCTCTTTTTCTTCTTTTTTTTCTTAAGTGAGAGGAAGGGAGGCAGAGAGACAGATTCTTGCATGCTCCCCAACCATATCCACCCAGCAAGCTCCCTAAGGGTGATTCTCTGCCCATCCTGCCTTTGCTCCATTGCTTGGCAACTGAGCTATTTTTACCACCTGAAGTAAGGCCATGGAGTCATTTTCCAACCTAGGGCCAACTGGCTCCAACCATTGAGCCATAGCTGAGGGAGGGAAAGAGGTGGGAGGGATAGAGAAGCAGATGGACACTTCTGTATACCCTTACTGGGAATCCAACCTGGGACATCCATCCACATGCCCGGTGGACACTCTACCACTAACCAACTGGCCAAGGCAGTTATATACTTCTTCAACTAAAAATTATTAATTAGTTGCTTTTTAAAACTTGTGAGATTAATAATAAGAATAAAGAAATATATTGACTCAGAAATCAAAAGTGAAAAGCATGGATTAAATTGTGTAGCACCTCTTTGACAGTTTGACATAAGGCTAGAAGCAAGACTTTACACTAACTGTTGTTTTTAAAATGCAACCTTTAGTGTTATTTGATTTTTTTTTACTCTAAGCAAACTAAGATGTGAAATTTAATAATCCCTTCTGACAATTTTATAAAAAACAGGCTGCCATGCTTAATTGATGATGGGCCTCTTCATCTGCCACCTCCAGGCTTTTGCTGTAAGTTACTGATACGGAGTTCACAGCCTCTATCCATCAGATCTTCAATTGCGCATCCGTGTTATTAACCTTTGGCTTGATCTGATAGTGGCATCGCCCAACTAACTGGCTGTCATGTCAACTTGGCATCTGGGTTTTGCATGTTCTTTTTCACTTTCACTTTGTCTCTCAAGATCATTTGAACTGATAGGTACAAAGCCATGTAGCCAATTACCTGGTAATTTCTAGATTGTCCAACTTTTCTTTTGAGATAGTGATAGAAGGAAATATAAATCTAAAAGGTATGAGTGCATCATGCAGTAGATAGGTAGTAATCAGAAGTCTTACAGGTATAGCAACCCAGGTTCTAACTTCAGCTTCAACTCTATGTGACTTTTTGCAAGATACTTAACCTCTCTGGGTTTCATTGCTAAAATAAAGGAAATTCTTTTGAGGCAAAAGCAGTGACTTTTCCTCCAATATTTATTCTCCCTGTATATCTTAAATAGATTAAGCCCTACCTCTCTAGGGCAGATCTATCTTTCGAAAGTGTCAAGAATAAAACTATCTCAAATAACTAAATAAATAAGTTGCTATTACTCTCTTTCCGGGGCCTTGGAAGAAGCCTCTGCAAGTAAGGAGTTCTAAAGATTATACCACAATAATTTCACAGTAAATCTACCATGACAACTCCACCACATACACACATATTTTAATAAGGTTCTTGTTCTCTGAGCTAGAGACGACATTTCTTAGTCTGCTTGTTACTGTGTGTGGCCATCTGACCCTGTTCTGGCCAGCAAGAGAACACAAATGATATATGCCACTTTCAGATTATTTTCTTTAAAAACCCCATGTGTCCCTCCATTTTCTTTCCTCTTTTTCACAGTTGGGAAATGGAAATAGCTGGATTTGAGAAATGTCACTGTCTTTGACTCATGGATCAAGATGCTCTTCCTTGAGTCTGGCAGAGCCCTCTTGGGACACCACATTCTCATTCACCTTCAGTATCAAAGTGCTATTTAAGAAAGAAAGAAACTTGTATTTCTCTTAAGTCTTTCCTAAGGTAAATTAGCCTATATGCTAACAATATAAATACTTACATTCTAGTGTTTTTATGAGGGTTAAATGCTATAGTGCATGTAAAATGCTTGTATGTGGTACTCTGCTAATAATAGCTCTCTTGCAGACTGAATCTTTGATTCGTCTAGTTGTGTTTGGGCAAAGAAATAATCCTAAAATCAAGAGAGAAATTAAATCTCAGTGTTAATGGTTTAAAAATGTGTTATTATATCTTTTTCTTAATAATAATAATATTTACTTCATTTAAAATATATACTATAAAAGTACTGCTGAGTATTATTCCATTTATTTTCATATTTATTATCCCTTATGTTTATTTGGATGAGTTTATAATATATATAAAGTTTATAAGGCATATAGTAGTTATGTTACACCTTGAAATACATTATCACTCTCCTTTTATCATATTCTACATTATATATAAAATATGATGGCTTCCTACCCTCAAATATTCACCTGCTGGCCTTCTTAGTCTTTTGAGAAATGGCACCTTTTCCCAACTTTCCAAACGTGCAGTCTGAAGGAAACCGTTGGGCCCTTGCCTTTTTGTCACAGTTCTTAATGGACTTGTGAGTTTTTCCCTGGGATCTTTAAAATAGGGATGAGAGATAAGCAGCCTTTTCCCTATGGTTCCAATGTTTTAGAAATGTGAGAATTGAAGGTTTCTGCAGCTCTCTCTGCTGTCACATAGGAAGAGTTGTCATAATATTTGATTTATTTTTTCTAAATGTACAAGGCAAATTTAATTCTGGCTTTCCTTGTGTTTCATGTTCATGAAACAAAATAATTCTCCTCAATTAATATGAGTTATGACATGTTTCTTTCACTTGCTGTGAAAATAATTCTTGAATAAGGAGGAGCCTCTTTGCCACAAAGTCATGTGTTTTCCATGAGCTGTTGTTGGAACAAAGATCAATATATCTGAATTCTCTGCCAGATCAAATTGGCAGGTGCTGTACCTTATAGCAATATAGCTGTGCTCTAGGACACATTCCTGCCCTCACATGGGTTGCCACTGAGTTGAGGAGAAATGTTATGAATAAATAAAATTAATATAGTTAAATAACAATACAAGTTTTAAGTAACTGAGAAAAGTAATAATTAAAATAAAAAATGACAAGACAGTTCAATGGTATCACAATTTCCTTGGGAACTTGAGGGCAGTAAGAAAAGCGAAGCATATCATAAATCACTAGGCAAAGAGTTGTTTAAAACCTCTATGAAATAGTACCAGCGGACATGCCTTCCATTTCTCAGCAGCTTAAATAAAGTAAATAGAACCAGGTTTTTGCATCAAAACATAAAATCTGCAAATGCATGAAACCTGCAAAGGCTGCTCTCCCCATCCCACCCCCCCTTTCACCATCAGCCTCCCTCCCTGAACAGCCTGCCTTCCATAGCTCTCTGTAGAGACTACTCCCAAAGGTGGCCATGCCGTCCCAGACCCCGGCTCAATAGGACGTAGCTGTTTGTTCATCCCCAGAAGCAGGAAGGTTCTGGAGTTTCCTGAATTGACTGTGCTGCATAGTGTCCAGTGAAATATAAGCTTTACCTCTTTTCTTGATTGTAGTTTGTATTTATCACACCAGGCCTTAATGGTAATTTTGGGGAGATTCTCCGGAACCAAAGTTCAGTTGCTTAGGGGAAATAATCTTTGCATACCTGCTGAAAGTCCTTTCACAAATTCTGAATTCTGTTATATCTCACAGTTTTCCTCATGAGTCACATCTGACATGGCCGCTTTTATTTTTTTATAAGTGAACTGGTCATCCTGTTGCTAGTGGAAGTGGAGTCCTTTCACAGAGTTGGGAAAAAAGCACTTCCAGGGACTCATATGTGGGGTGTTGAGGTGCTGTTGTCATTGAAATAAATGGCTGCACCCAGATTCCTGATGTCTCATCTCCATCCATCCCACTATTGAAAAAGTCCAACTGTGTCTTTATCAGGCCCAGGACAAAAGCCAAGATCCACAGATTTTGTGCCACTGGTTCAGCCCATGTCAAAGCCTAGTCCAGCGCAGCCTCTGTCTCCCGCTAGCTCGGTCTATTCCTGGCTGTGCTGCAGCTGGGGCTGTGCCCAGGCTCATGCTTGGAATCCACACAGGGTGGCCCCCAGGCATTGCCTCGTGGCTGCTATGGAGAAAGAACATGCCAGTGGACTGGGTGAGTGCCTGTTGCTAAGGGAGAAGAAGAGAGATAGATAGAAAAAGAGAGAGAAAGAGTCTTGCCTTTTTGAGCTCTGATTATAATATCTTGGGCTTGGGAAGGACCAGGCACCCTTTCAAACTTTCATACTAACCCATTAACTTTCCAATCTTTCATAGGCTGTAGTTGAGTTCTCCCCATAATCAACCCATTTCCTAGATCTTTCAGGGTTCTGTATACCTTATCTATCTGATCCTTTTCCCAGACTAGGCTCTGCCTCTCATGCTCACCATTTGAGTCGCACGCCTCAAAGTGGAAACACCTCTCCCTGCACCATTTTGACTTCTATTACAAATGCTCAAAAGTTCTGCCACATCATCTGGTTGCTACTGCGCATGTGTCCAAAAGAGGACTTTCCCCTTTATTGCTTATTTTTTCCTCCTGTAATCTGGGCAGGCGGAGCTGTTGTACCTTGGGGAGATTGGAAAGCTGGTCCTTCCTCCCTATGGGGGAGGGGGAGGAAACCGAGAGGTGTTAATCCCCTTGGCAGGGGTAATGCTGCAATCCCATGGGGTGCCCATAAATGCTGTAACTTCCTGGCGAAACAGGCTTATTATCTGATTCAGCTCCCTAGTTTATTATGCTTTACAACATCTGATTTCCTCTGCTCCCTTCCTTTATTAATATTTAGCTACCTACGCTAACAATCAAAATCATGGCATTAGCAACTGTTTGAGGATGTTCATTGCCAGGATCACATGATTCATTTCCTAACCTAGGGGATTAAGCCATCTTGAATAGTAACAATGGTTTGAACAGGTTAGAATTCACCACTTCTTTTGGTAGATACCAGGTAGACTGCTTGCCAGGCAGCCTGAGCACACATGACCTGGTTAGAGAGGTAGAGGCCTATGTTGGCAAAATAGCAAAGACCTTGGAGTGAGAACTGTGTACTCAAACTGATATAAATTTAAACTTGGATCTCGCCTTCTCTTTCTAAGTGGTCGGCAAACTCATTAGTCAACAGAGCCAAATATCAACAGTACAACTATTGAAATTTCTTTAAAGAGCCAAATTTTTTAAACTTAAACTTTATAGGTAGGTACATTTCTTACTGAGGTAGCATCTGCATGTGGTATTTTGTGGAAGAGCTGCACTCAAGGGGCCAAAGAGCAGCATGTGGCTCGTGAGCCGCAGTTTGCAGACCAGAGCTCTAGCTGAATCATCCTGGCTAAATTGCTTACTCTTCCTAATCTCCTTCACTTTCACCAATTGTAGAGGTAAAACTAGCAAACACTTTATAGAGTTGTAAAGCTTAAGAATGATAACTTTTATAGCCCTGGCCGGTTGGCTCAGTAGTAGAGCGTCGGCCTGGCGTGCAGGAATCCCGGGTTTAATTCCCGGCCAGGGCACACAGGAGAAGCGCCCATCTGCTTCTCCACCCTTCCCCCTCTTCTTCCTCTCTGTCTCTCTCTTTCCCTCCCGCAGCCAAGGCTCCATTGGAGCAAAGTTGGCCCGGGCACTGAGGATGGCTCCATGGCCTCTGCCTCAGGCGCTAGAATGGCCCTAGTTGCAACAGAGCAACACCCCAGATGGGCAGAGCATCGCCCCCTGGTAGGCATGCAGGGTGGGTCCCAGTCGGGCATATGCGGGAGTCTGTCTGACTGCCTCCCCGTTTCCAACAGAAAAATACAAAAAAAAAAAAAAAGAATAACTTTTATAAAATGTTTACCGAGTGTATAGTAAGCACTCAATAAATGGTAACAGTTAGCTATGACTAACATGCCACTGAATATGAATAAATATCAAGTAAGTGTATAAATAAGATTCCATGGTACTTTTCATAAAGTAAAATATAATCATCAAATTAAAGTCATTTGGGGGCTTAGTTTGAAAATTTAGTGCTCCTTTTGTAGGAGAGAAAAACTTTATTTCTTTTTCCCCTCTAGGTTGTTTGGCTATCCTAATCATTAAATTGATATGACAGATTAACAGGAAAAAATAAATTTAATTTTGAACATACAAAAATGTCAAAAAAGACATAAGAATCTTTTCAACAGTTGGGCAACTTAGTCTATGCCATAAGGGAAGGGGAGAGAAGTCTGAGACTTCAAAGGGAAGGAACACAATCCACAGAAAGATGGGAAGAACAAATGTTTGCTAAACAAATATTACCCATATCATACACATAAGTGTTTCTGAGGTGAAAATGTATCTCTGGTAATAGCTCTGTTCCTGGTACAGGTCTCCTATCTAAATTTATTTAGGCAGTTAAGGGAGATGCACCATCTCTTCTTGAGTCTGTTAGGCCTTGATAGTCTTCAACTGGAAATCATTCACAAGCCAAAATGGTGCCTTCTAAAGTGGTTTGACCTGAACACCATTGCTCTAAAGAAAAAAAAATGTAGACAAGATTCATCCTTGGATAATTTTAAACTAAAATCATTCTAAAAATTAATTCAATAAATAGTTTTTGGGTGTTATCATTGTGATAGGAGATATGCAAAAATAAAGGAATACAAAATTAGGTATAATTTAGTAAGACAGGCAATCTTTGAGCAGATACATGTGATAACTTGAATGCAAAGTGAAATATAGTTACTCAAATAGGAAATAATGAAATAAATGTGTGTTATTTCCTTGTCTGCATAACTGTGTGATTTATTTCTGCCTTCATGTTTTGCTAGTTATGGTTTTTCAATATATAAATGTATTTCTATAAGAGGAAAGTAGAAACATTTTAATTATCATCAAGATCTAGTATATGTATTTTCACTGCAACAATCATGCTCTTGCTAGTAAATGATTAAGAATCATAATATGTAGAATTTAGTTTGATCATGACTGTTTACCTACCCAAAATAAATATTGGCAGAAATGTATTTGTGTATAGATAATTTTACTGGCTCTATTGTCCAAGACTAATGTCTAAGTAGATTCAGAATTATAGGACTTGCTTTCCTGACTAATCATCTTATAAATTAGTCATCTTTTCCTCTCATCTTATAAATTAATGTATTTACCCAACCTTTCCATAGTTTCTTCTCTGCCTTCTATACAATTACTATTGATACATTGAAGAACCCAGCTATCAAATATTGGGAGATAGCATTTTGTGATAAGGAGAAAGTTAATTTTATGTAAGTGATTTGGTTCTTGATATGTAAGACATAAGGGCGAATAAAACTTCAAAATAAAAAGCTTAATTCTCCCTGTGAAAAATAAGGAAAGAGGTGGCCTACCCTTTTCTTAGATATTTACTTTAGAAAACTTGTAATTATAAATTCTTTTTCTGTCTCTTTAAATTGTATATAAATCTTTTTAAAGGTTAAATAAGCCTCTGGTTAGTTTTACAATACAAGAATATCTTTCTCTAGGACCTGGGACCATTTCTTTGAACTGTAATCAGCGGGGAAGATAGCATTTCTATCTCCTAATTTCTATTGTCAAGTAGGAGTTCAGCCTTGGCCAAATTGCAAATCTGTCTTCTGTGATAAAGGTAAGAATTTAATTTGCCCTAGGGTAAATACAACTAACTAACATAATGGGTCATCTCAATTTTCAGGTAAGTTCAAAATGAACTGTGGCAAATGGTGCTGTCAAGTCCTCTACTTGAATAGTGCTCATTGTTTGCCTGGACAACATATACTGAACCAGTTATATGTGCTTGGTCATACAAAAGAGTAATATTTTTTCTACCATTGAAATCTCTTAGTGGATTGCATATTATGAACATATTATGATCATTATGTTCTGGTTTGATGCTTATTTAGTAATAAAATTGTTTTCTCTTTCTACTGCCTTTGTGGAGTGGTTTTTCAAGTTTGGTGGAGAATTTGTTTCTAATTATATTTCTAAAACAAAGATGAACACAGATATCATTCACTCATTAAACCATTTATAATTTTAAAATATTATTTACTCTAACACTATTAAAAATAAACTAAATAAAAATCTCTAAATATGTGCATATATTAGTGTAAAGCCAGTAGCCATGGCCATCATCACAGCCGCCTGGCCTGTGCAGGTTCTCATTTGATTCGGATAGACAGTAATGAAACAATGGAGCCAATAAATAGTGGGCCATTACCTTTATTCTAGACTCGTACCGGTCAACGAGTAAAAAACAAACACACAGCACCAAAACCCATTCACACGTTCTCATGTTCCACAACCAGGAGAATCTTTCCGGTTTTTCCTAGAATTCAAAGGCCCCATTAGCCTCACTCAGTCCCCTCTGCATGCCTCTATCTTGGCAGCCTGCCTCCCTGCAACCACGTGGCCCCTCCTCCCTGCAACAAGTGGTCACTTCCAAAATGGCCTCCTAGCCCCTCCTTTTAAAACTTTTTGTCGAGACAACCCCTTCTCCAGCTCACATTAGCATAACCAAGCCCTTTCCCAAGCATGAAGATAATTAACCGTATCACCTGGGCAATGCAATCATATGGTCTAAGGCCACTTTTAACAATAAAAGTGAGAAATCCCCTGTTGGGCAGATAAAATATATTATGCTCACTTTATTAAAGATGGCGCTGCCCACGTGGAGGCCATCGCCCAGGTGATATTAATGTGTGTTGGGGGTGGGCTAAAGGCAGGCAGAATCCTTGTAGCCTGGGGCTTGGTTTTGGGATTAAGCCTTTCCCACCCGTCTTGATGTGGGGTGGTACAATCCAATCATGCCTCAGAGAAGTGACTTTGTATTAGAGACTTCCCTATTTTGTATATTGGATTAAAGGTTTTGATTTCTACACTATAAAATAGGGGCAGAACAGGAGCTTGCTCTCTTGGTTCCTGAGATTATTATTAGAGGAGAGAGAAGAGAGTAGAAAGAGGCCATGTGGCCAGGAGAAGCAGCCAAGATGGCGGAGTACTGAGTGAAAGGCCAGTGTGTGCAGTTTGATGCTGGAGAAGGAAGGAGATGGGGAACAGAGGTGAATAAGTCTGGTGAGCTAGAAACCTTTGATTCTAGGAAACTCGGATAAGTCAGTAGCTTTGTGAGCACTGAATGTGAGTGGGTTTTGGAGCCCAGTGTGTATTTTTTACTTGCCCGCCCTGTGCAAGCTAGGATTAAAGACAATGGCCCATCAGTTTTTGGCTCCATTGTTTCTTTACCGACTGTCTGAATCCAATGCGAACCTGCATGGGCCTGGCTGCTTTGATAGTGGCGGCCCTGCCTACTGGCTTTACAACCCCCAAAATATAGATTTTACAAAGTTATTTGCCCAACAATTAAGTTAAAACATTTGATGCTGTTGTTTTGTAAGTGAAAAACAGTAGAATATCAGCCATTTTATGTGTTACAAATTATTGTTTGTGTATTATTAATTATATAAGTATAAAAAATGCATAGAAGAATCTATATTAAACCATTAATATCAAGTAATTAGGAAGAAATTATTACATTTTGTTTTAGATATATTCATTATTATTTCCCCTTTTACTATGTGTGTGTGTATGTGTGTGTGTGTACACACATATATATAAAATCTCCATTTACTTTACATAGTTAAAGAAAAAAATGGGAAAAAATGCATGAATGAGTGAGTGAATGAATGAATGACTATAACCAGAGAATTTTTTTTTTTTTTTGACTAGTGAAGATGTGAAGCTAATCTGGAATGAGCTGGCAAATGTTTGAAGGAGAAAAAACAAAAATGACTTATACCTAAATATTTATTTTGAAAAGTTGGGAGTTCCTGGAGCACATTTCCATGTTTATTAATATCACTGTTGATGGGAAAGAGGCTGAAGATAGAGGAATAAACAGGATAACTAAAAAACGAGATCACTGAGAAAGCAGGGGGAGGTATTGGTCTTAAATTGGTTCATACAGAATTCCTCTATTAAAACAAAGACAAGGAAAGGCTGTATATCCAGGTCTATTTGCAAATCTCTTGGAAGATTGCGAGGACTTTGGTTGATGATGACTTTTCTGTCTCTGTGAGGCATAGTGATGAGATGTGATGCTTCTGTCTTTAGTGCTGCAACAGATCTTGCTGAGCTTATTGTAAAGTACCGTGCCTCACTTCCACGGGTTTACGTAGAGACACCATGTCCAGATGAATTTTGAAGGGTTTTATTGAAGGGAGGAAATTTATTAATATGCCAACACATATGACTAATACAGGGCATTGCAGATCCAAATCATGCACGGCAAATGCATTTCAGAAGCTGGTTATATACCCTTTGACCACATACAGGTTCGGGGCGGGGGGCATGACAGCATGACACAAGCTTATAATATTTGTTTAGGGGATTCATAAGAACATTAAAACTTTCAAGGTAATACAATCAAAGACATTTATAAATCTTTTAGTGTCTATCTCCCCTCCTTTGCCTAAAGGTATGTTACTCTCAGGATTCCAGGAAGGGAGGAAGAGCCAAAATCAATTTAAGGTGGTATGTAAATTCTGTCTCTTATTGAAAGAGAAAAGAAGTTCCTCAAACAACCATTATTCTATAGTTAAAACCCAATGTCCTTGTACGTCAGGAAGCTTCTACATTCTTCTCACTCCCCTCTGCAAGGAAAGGACAGGACAGAAAGCTTGAGCTTTCTTCCCAAAATATCAATATTAATTTTGCAACTCTGGTACCTTACCACAAGCTTAATACATATCTACTTCAGCAGAGGTGGTGCCTTACATGCTTTCACGATTACCACTTTTAGTTGTCATTTGCATGCTCAGCTACTAATTCTTAAGTGTACCCAGTTTTCTAGGGTAGATGGCTTTTCATCCATAGTTATATATTGCCAGGTAAACTTTGCCCATCCTGACAATCCTGGAGTTGATCACAAAGAACCGGCACATACTCTCCTTTTCCTCTGTTGGTCAAATAAGTTTTTAAATATGATATATGTTTGCTTACTTATAGTTTGCATTGGGTGTGGGGGACAGGCTGTAAGCAGGCAGGGTTGTTATACCCTAAGGCAGGGGTCCCCAAACTACGGGCCGCGGGCCGCATGCGGCCCCCTGAGGCCATTAATCCGGCCCCGCCGCACTTCTGGAAGGGGCACCTCTTTCATTGGTGGTCAGTGAGAGGAGCATAGTTCCCATTGAAATACTGGTCATTTTGTTGATTTAAATTTACTTGTTCTTTATTTTAAATATTGTATTTGTTCCCGTTTTGTTTTTTTACTTTAAGATATGTGCAGTGTGCATAGGGATTTGTTCATAGTTTTTTTTATAGTCCGGTCCTCCAACGGTCTGAGGGACAGTGAACTGGCCCCCTGTGTAAAAAGTTTGGGGACTCCTGCCCTAAGGCTTAGTTTTAAGACTAAGCTTTTCCCCACACCCTTGACTGTTACATGATGTGGGGTGGTGCACTCTCATGAGGAATCCCATTATGCATCAGATAAGTAGCTTTGTATGAGACACTTTCTTGTTTGTATATTGAATTAAAGATTTGATTTCTACACTATAAAATGGGGCAGAGAAGCCCACGCTGGAGGACAGCAGAGATAGGCAACGTGGAGGAAAGGAGAGGCAGCCAAGATGGCGGAGTGCTGAAGGAGAAGCCAGTTTGTGCAGAGAGAAGGAGATGGGGAACAAGAGGTGAATAAGGTGAGGTAGGAACCTTTGATTCTAGGAAACTCGGATGAGTCAGTACCCTTAAGAGCCCTGAATGGAAAGGGAAGTGTTTTCCCACTGTGTGTATTTCTCGCCCGCTGGGTGTGAGCTAGGATTAAAGCTAATGGCCCACCAGTTCTTGGCTCCATTGTTTCATTACCCTCTGTCGGAATCAAATGCGAACCTGCACGGGCCAGGTGGCTGTGATGGTGGCTGTGGCTACTGGTCTTATATTTGGTGTAGTCTGTGGCAGGATTCGATACAGATCAGTATGGAGCCACCACCACCTTTGAGCGGTGGAGTACAGGACTGGCTGCTGTTATGGTTCCCCATGACTGTACTTTTAGGAGCTGTAAGCTGGCTGACTTTTACAGCCATCCATGAGGCAACCAAGAGCTCTGTAGAAGAGGCTGCCGGGACCTGCAAACTGAGCAGTGGAAGGAGCTGGAGCAAACGTGGAAGAAAGAGATGCCGACCCTGGAGCTGGAGCAAGCACCAGAGGAGGCCAACCAGGTTTGTGAGATTCATTTGGAAATGGAGCAGCCACTGGAGAAGGAATCACAGGTTTGTGAGTTGTGGGTTGCCCAGGACGTTGTGGAGAGCCAGCAGCGGCAGAAGGCCGAGGGCTCAAGCCTGGCAGCAGGAGCTAATGTTTTCATCCTCTTTGGAGGATGAGGAGAATTGGTCTGCAGTTGCAGTTCAAAGTCTCGAGAAGGTAAGAGACCAGCAGCAAGGAGTACCTACTATGTCCCTGGTAGGTCTGCAATTTTGGGACATAGATGTGGATGCCATCATGCTATCTGGAGCAGAGATGGAAATGCTGACTGCCATTGCCACGTGCTCCTCTTTGGGACAGTGTAAGACCTGCCAGGACAGCAGGGATTAGGGGGGTGGCTGAGGCGCCATGTGTGTGGACTGATTCCTGGACTACAACCAGAGTGGGCACTGACTGGCTCCTTTGTTGGATGGACTTACAGATTTTGGACAATGTGAAATACCCTGATAGGGGTCGGGGGCAGCTTTGCTGGAGGCCCTTCCCCTGTCCCGGGAAGCTTATTCCATGGCTATAAAGAAGTCCCAGGACATTTTGTGCTTTTGGCAAAGTGCTCACAGACTGGTGAAGTGTATCTCTGTAATTGTTGAAATTGTATGATTTATCATGTTGTTGTAATTTGTGTAATGTGCCTAATTTCCTTGTGCAGGAATACCTGTGCTTTAGATTGTGAAGTGAGCAAAAGGGGTAGAATGTTGGTCAAATAAGTTTGTAAATACGGTATATATCTTTGCTCACTTATAGTTTGCATTGGCTGTGAGAGACAGGCTGTAAGCAGGCAGGATCATTATACCCTAAGGCTTAGTTTTAAGACTAAGCTTTTCCCCACACCCTTGACTGCTGCATGATGTGGGGTGGTGCACTCTCATGAGGAATCCCATTATGCCTCAAAGAAGTGGCTTTGTTTCAGAGACTTCTTTGTTTGTATATTGGATTAAAGGTTTGATTTCTACACTACAAAATGGGGCAGAGAAGCCCACGCTGGAGGACAGCAGAGATAGGCAATGTGGAGGAAAGGAGAGGCAGCCAAGATGGCGGAGTGCTGACGGAGAAGCCAGTTTGTGCAGAGTTTGTGCAGAGAGAAGGAGATGGGGATGAATAAGGCTGGTGAGGTAGGAACTTTTGATTCTAGGAAACTCAGATGAGTCAGTGGCTTTGGAAGCCCTGAATGGAAAGGGAAGTGTTTTCCCACTGTGTATATTTCTTGCCTGCCTGGTGCAAGCTAGGATTAAAAAGCGAATGGCCCACCAGTTGTGGCTAATTGGCTCTGTTGTTTCATTACCATCTGTTCAAATCAAATGTGAACCTGCATGGGCCAGGCGACTGTGATGGTGGCGTTGGCTACTGGCTTTACACTGCCAACTACAATAAAGCAGGTAATCCTTTACAGGACACTAGGAAGCTGCCGGAAAAAAGTTGATGTTGAAACCACAATATTTGTCAGCCACAGCCATGAGAATAAAAATTGATTTTGTTTTTCCTGTGCCTTCAAAATAACACTGGTTTCTTCCATTGGCAGAATCTAGCCTAGAACCATACTAGCAGGTATTCTTGAAAATGTAGTTCCTAGTCTTCCAGCATCTATGTTAGAAAAAAAAAACATAAAAGGGGGGAAATGGTGTACAGGGGCTATAGGGTAAACAAATGTTTTTTAAGAGTGCTCACCTGTATTGGGCATCGCCATGTATGTATAGCCTATGGAAGGCTGCAGGTGCTTACCCTCAGGGCCACAGATTGCAAATTACAGATTGTCTTTCTGCTTGGGAGGAGCCATTATTTGCTGTAAAAGGGTTTTTACCCCCAGCCTGTTTTTGTTTTTGTTTTGTGTTTTTGTTTTGTCTGGGGAGTGCAGAGAGAGAGAGAAAGGGAGGTAGCAGTGCTGAGGGGGATAGGAAGCACTGAGATTTCGGCCTGGCTCTTTGGCTGGGGAGTGCTGAGGCTGGTGGCAGGGCCTATGAGTCCGGGAGGGTCTGGAGGAGAAAGGGAAGTGGTCTTCCCTGCCTGTTTGCTTGTCCACCGTTATGAGACCTTAATAAATGGAATGGCCCACCATTTTCTGGCTCCACAGTTATTTTCTTTCTGCCCAAATCCAATGGGAACCTGCATAGCCATGGTGATGGCCACTGGCCTTACGGGGCCAACACAATTCCTCACAATCCAAAGCATTTCTCAGCTAAATTACTCACATCCTTTCCCAGGGAACCCACAGTAGTACGTATTCTGAGTGGGACAATGCTAATTCAGGGGAGATCTTAGTAGAAACTTATGCCAGCAAGTTGTAGATATTCAAGCACCTTAGGGATAGGTTGCTTTGTCTCTAGTGGCCTTTATCACAGCAGCCATAGCAGTAGCCTCAAGGGCATAGCAAATATGAATAGGAGTCATTTGTAAGGTTTCCAAGTGGAAACTCAGTGCTATTTCTGTGATTTTTCTGACTCCCACCATGTTGTTTAAAAGCTAAAATAGGGAAAAATGAAGTACCACTTTCCTAGCATCACTAAGCACTTGCATTCAAAATAAGTAATACTTGTCTATGAAGGTAGCTCAGTTGTATGTAGTAATTTAGTAAAAACAATTTGTAAGAAAGTTCAAGATAAAAAATTTATAGAGGATCTGAAGATTTTAATTTAAAGCAACTTTGTGAACTAATATTGTAAAAGATAGTAGAAATTTAAGAAATTTTGAGCAGTACAAGGCCAATAGTCGCAGCCATCACAGCCAGCAGGTGCAGGTTCCCATTAGCTTCAGACAGACGGTAGAGAAACAGCGGGGCCAAAAACTGGAAGGCCATTCCTTTATCCTAGCCTCACAACTGGACAGCGAGTAAAACACACACAAGACACCAAAAGCCACTCACATATTCTCTGGTTCCACAACCAAGAGAATCTTTTCTGATTTTCCCTAGAATCAAAGGCCCCTACTAGTCTAAGTCACCTCTGGTTCCTCATCTGCCAACTTGGCTTCTTACTCTGCAAAACTGGCTTCTCTTGGCCCTGGCCGGTTGGCTCAGCGGTAGAGCGTCGGCCTGGCGTGCGGGGGACCCGGGTTCGATTCCCAGCCAGGGCACATAGGAGAAGCGTCCATTTGCTTCTCCACTCCTCCCCCTCTCCTTCCTCTCTGTCTCTCTCTTCACCTCCCGCAGCCGAGGCTCCATTGGAGCAAGGATGGCCCGGGCGCTGGGGATGGCTCCTTGGCCTCTGCCCCAGGCGCTGGAGTGGCTCTGGTCGCAACAGAGCAATGCCCCGGAGGGGCAGAGCATCGCCCCCTGGTGGGCAGAGTGTCGCCCCTGGTGTGCGTGCCGGGTGGATCCTGGTTGGGCGCATGCGGGAGTCTGTCTGACTGTCAAAAATACCCCAAAAAACTGGCTTCTCTTTCAGCACCCTGCCATCTTGGCTTCTTTCTCTCCAGCACTCTTCCTTCCTGCTCTCACTCTGCAAAAACATGCCCTCCTTCTTCTTCTTCTTTCTTTAAAACCTTTTGGCACAAAACCCCTCCTCCAGCACACATTCGCATAACAATGCCCCTTCCCAAGCAGGAACTTAATAAGCAGCCTCACGTGCGCAGCGGCCATTTTTAACAATAAAAGTGAGCAAACCCAAATAACACAAATTTTACAAACTTATTTGCCCAACAAGCAGGATGAACACACTAAAATCCCGATATCTTCACTCAGGATACTATACTGAGTAATCCACAAGGAACCATTGCAAGTAAATTTAGTGGCAAGACTTTAGGAAAGCTGAGTACCATAATAAAATCGGTAAATTTTATGAAGCCATGATCAACCCTTTTAATTTTATAAAATATCAAGAGTATTTATTTTTAGATTTAAATCTATCTTAGATATCCTGCCACTAACTTCTTCCACAAGAATATTGGCAAGCATATCAAGCTATTATCTGGCAAAATAAAAGTCTCTGAATTTCTCATTTCTTTTGTTCTCACAGTTGAATAAATTTCCTGAGTTTAATAAAACATCATTTCTAAAATTACCAGGGTAGCCTGACCAGGTGGTGGCGCAGTGGATAGAGCATCAGGCTGGGATGCGGAAGGACCCAGATTCAAGACCCCAAGGTCGCCAGCTTGAGTGTGGGCTCATCTGGTTTGAGGAAAAGCCCACCAGCTTGAACCCAAGGTCGCTGGCTCCAGCAAGGGGTTACTGGGTTTGCTGAAGGCCCGCAGTCAAGGCACATATGAGAAAGCAATCAATGAACAACTAAGGTGTCGCAACGCGCAACAAAAAACTAATGATTGATGCTTCTTATCTCTCTGTTCCTGTCTGTCTGTCCCTGTCTACCCCTCTCTTTGACTTTATCTATGTCTCTGTAAAAAAAAAAAAAATTACCAGGGTAACAAGGACCTTTTCAAAAATTGAGAATTGTTCTAAAATATTCTACCAGAGAGTTTCTAATTTAAAATCAATTGTAATTCAATGTGCTATTAATGAATTATATATATTATATGTATGCATTGCCAATTCTATTTGAAAATATTTAACAATAGTAGTTATTCAAAGATAAAATGCCACATAATTTCACTTATATATGAAAATTTAAAAATCAAAACAAATGAGCAGCAAAACAACAAAACTAGACTCATAGAAACAAAAAATAATCTGAAGGTTACCAGAGGGGTAGGAGGTGGAGGAATAGTAAAAAACTTAAAAGGAAAATAGTCAATAATAGTGTGATAACTTCACATGGTGACAGGTAGTCACTTACTAGACTTAGTGTGATGGGCACATCATAAAATATGTGTACAATTGCTATGTTGCACACCTGAAACTACTATATTATTGTATGCCAGCTATACTTTAATGAAAAAAAAGAATGTTCTTTAAAGTTTATTTTTTGTTGGTTGCTATCAAGAATACATGTTTTCATGTTTTCAGTGTTATAAATCATGATTTGCTTCCAAGTAGAGTCTAAACCAAATAAGGAGACCAAATAATAAATTGAACTATATTTGTGTTTTCTTATTTTTTAAAAAAATTTCTTTTGTCTCTATACTTAGAACCTTTTGATTTTTAAAGGGATATTTTTTTTGCAAGCTACATTTCAATTTCAGTATTTTAGGGACTGTCTATATATTGTGAATTGATTAGGTTTAATTCAGTTATTTTATAGATTGAAACAAATAGTTCCGGAAAAAATCAGAAAGAAAATAATCAATACTTCTTAGAATTTTCATATGCATTTATGCAAAACTTTTCTAGCCATAAAATTCTTCAAATAAAGTTTTTCGGTAAGTCAAAATCAATTTACTTTGTGGTTTATATCAGATTTGTAAGTGACAATAAATGCACTCTGCCTGACAGCATGGATTCAATGGAGAGAATATGTTCTTCTATGTGAGTGATGAAAAGATTCATCCACTGATAGCCACAACTTTTCTCCAAACTGGAGGGTTAAAGTGATCACAAGAGGCCTCCTTAAAAAAGACATGGAATTAACAAGACCATTTCTTTTGTCCAACGGTACCTGAAGCTCATTTATTTGAAAAATAAAATAAAATAAACAAGCAGGTGGAAAAAGCTGTGTAAAATGTTTTGGAATTTTATTTATATTTTTTTCTTCTTCCAAATTTGAGGTTTATTATTTTATATGTTGTCGTACTTTTAACTTAAACACAAACCATAATAACTTATTATTTATAAAATTTTCAGCATAGTAATTTTGAGGAACTACTTTCATGCAGTATTTGACATTAAATTAGACAAATATATATATATATATATATATATATATATATATATATATATATATGACTTTTAAAAAAACAATGTTAGTGGGGTACAGATTGAAATACAAAGGATAAAATCTGTATCCAAAATTGTGGCTAAGTAGGTGGATGTTACACTCACCGCCTCCTAGGACCAACCTAGAATTAACAACCATAATATAGAGTGATCAACTTGAATAACCATATGAAGACGACCTGAAGAGAAGTCTTATAATCAAGGATTTACAGAATGAGCCACATTGAAACTGGTAGAGAAGGCAGAAATATGAAAGGGGTTGACCCCACTCCCACAAGCTGAGGCAGAGATCCTGGAAGGATATCTCAGCTGCAAAGGTTCTCACTGAGGAATGAGTGGTCACAACCCCATGGGGGGCTCCCCAGCCCAGAGCATCACAGCCAGAAGAGGCACCCATATCACATATGGTTGTAGAAATTAACAGGGATTCTGTCTAGCCGTCTGCTAAAGGCACAGGTGCCCTCTAAAAAGGTCAAAACACAAAATCTCATTCAGAGCCAGTCACTCTCAACTGGTGGCAGAGGGAAGGTAGAGCAGACTGGAGTCATGTGAGGAGAGACTGGGGTTTGTGGCTCTGGGGAGAGATCTGATGGGACAACTGGCACAATACCTCAGCTGAGTAGTTCTCCCATACCACAGATGCCATCTATCTGGGTGGTGCACTGCTGTCCATTAGGCATCAGCCTGGGGAAATGCAATAGCCCCGTCTTCTAGACTCTCTCTCATCCCATCCTGCAGAGCTTGTGTTTTGCTGAGGAGTCAGCTGCATGGGTCAGGTGTAGAGGTCTGTGCAGACCAAGGGTATTAGTGACTGAGTTGTGTGGCTTTGGGATGAGAACAATCCCCCCACTTTCTCATGAACTTGATTGGCACCTACCCCTCACAAGAAATGATCTAGCCCATTCTCTGGTCTCCTGATGACCCCACCATCCTAACTCCTGGTGTCTCTTCCCTGCTGAGATCTGAAAGAATCTGGAAGAGACTTGAGTTGTGTGGCTCTGATATGAGGTCCATTCCCCTTACCTTCCCTCAAGCCTGAATGGCACCTTCCTCTCATGAGAAATCCACTAACCCCATTCTCCTAACTCCCGGCAGCTCTGTGCTGCAGAAATAAAACTCCTCCAGAATATGGGACAGATTGAGTCGTGTAGCTCTAGAACAGGGGCCATTTTTCCCTTGCACACTTGAGTAGTGCAGAACCCCACCTGACACAGCCAAATCTTGGTCTACAAAGAGACCAAGTCCTAATAAACTCTACTGGCTTTAAGCTGAAGACACCCTATGACCCTGCACCTCCAAAAAGGTATGCAAGCACTTAGCCAGTGGAAGCCCAACTTGGTATATCCTGGGACATTTGCTGAGTAGTCTTAGACCCAGCACTGGCACTGAGTTTGCATCTATATCAATCTGGTGACCATCACTCACCTCTGCATGGGGACTCACTGAAAACCTACTTTGTACAACTTGAATACTGCCACACTGTTTTTCAGTAACTGAGTCTAACAGGCAGCTAGCATGTATAGACAAGTGGAAGCAGATCTCAGGGCACTTGGATTTTTGCTGACCTGTTCTCAGGTTGGTGCTAGTAAAATCGGACTTGGTGTGCAGCTTCATCCTTCCCATGCACATCCAGGCCCAGCAGAAGCAGCCACAAATTATGTGGATCGCTTTGTAACTCCAAAAAGGTTGCCTAGGGCTAGTCACAGGCAGTATCTGACATTGGCCAGCACCAGTGCCCCTCCCGAGTGGCCCCAGAAAGAGCACAAACAGTGGCCAGCTTCAGACAACATCAGAGCAGGATGCAGTCAACTTCACAAAGGGTATATCCAAAGGGAGATCTTGGCAGGACCAGACCCTGCTGAGGTAAACTCTGCTTTGTGTGGTCAACACCATCAAAGCATCACATACACTGTGGTTCGGGTTGATCCTCACAGTCAGCCAGCCTGAAGGTCAACCCCACACACAGGCCAATAGCAATTAAGATTCAGTTACAACAGAGGGCCTAGGAAACACAAGGGACAGCCTTGAAGCACCCAGCTCAGGTGATCAAGGAGACTGTATCACTGCATCCCGAAGGACAACTACTACAGAAGGCCACCCTACCAAAACTGAGAGTCCTGACAAATGTAGCTAATACACAGAAATGAACAACAAAGAGGCAGCCAAAAAAAAAAAAAAAAAGAAAGAAAAGAGAAATCTCCAGAAAAAGGGCTAAATGAAGTGGAGAAATGAAATGTATCAGCTATAGAGTTAAAAAAAAATGATCATAAGGATGTTCAAGGAACTTAGTGAGAACTACAACAACATGAAATAACATAGAAACCATAAAAAAGAACCAGTTAAAAATAAAGAATTTAATACCTAAAACAAAAAAATATACCACAGGAATAAACAGTAGGTTGGATGAAGCAGATGATCAAATCAGTGATTTGAAGACAAGGCAGAAAAAACCATCCAATCAGAGCAGCAAAAAGAAATAAAAATTTTAAAAAATGAAGATAGTTTAACAGACCTTTCTGACAAAATGAAGTGTAGCAACGTCTGCATCATAGAGGTACCAGAAAGAGAAAAGAGAGAGCAAGAGGTTGAAAACTTACTTGAAGAATAATGTCTGAAAAGTTTCCTAACCTACTAAGGAAGCCAATACAGTGGTCCCCAACCCCTGGGCCGCAGACCGATACCGGTCCATGGCCATTTGGTACCGGTCCACAGAGAAAGAATAAATAACTTACATTATTTCTGTTTTATTTATATTTAAGTCTGAACAATGTTTTATTTTTTTAAAATGACCAGATTCCCTCTGTTACATCCATCTAAGACTCACCCTTGATGCTTATCTCAGTCACGTGATACATTTATCCATCCCACCCTAAAGGCTGGTCCGTGAAAATATTTTCTGACATTAAACTGGTCTGTGGCCCAAAAAAGGTTGGGGACCACTGTCCTACTACAAACAGTCATATTTAAAAATGGATGTTTGCCCTGGCCGTTTGGCTCAGTGGTAGAGCGTCGGCCTGGTGTGCGGAAGTCCTGGGTTTGATTCCTGGCCAGGGCACACAGGAGAGGTGCCCATCTGCTTCTCCACCCCTCCCTCTCTCCTTCCTCTCTGTCTCTCTCTTCCCCTCCCTCAGCTGAAGCTCCACTGGAGCAAAGATGGCCCGGGCGCTGGGGATGGCTCCTTGGCCTCTGCCCCAGGCGCTAGAGTGGCTCTGGACACGACAGAGTGACGCCCCAGATGGGCAGAGCATCACCCCCTGGTGGGCATGCCGGGTGGATCCCGGTCGGGCACATGCGGGAGTCTGTCTGACTGCCTCCCCGTTTCCAGCTTCAGAAAAGTACAAAAAAATAAAATAAAATAAAATAAAAATGGATGTTTTTCAAACTTTACTTATAGTTTTGTTGGTTGCTATCAGAAATGCATTTTTACATTTATTCAATGTTAGAAATTATTATTTGATTCTAAGAATAGTCTAAAACAGAGCTAAAGATATCAAATAATAAGTTGAAATATATTTTATGATAAAATATTTTTGAATTATACTTTTAGAACTTCAGAATTCATTTATCTATTCCCTTTCCATCTATCTTGCCCCATGTTACAAAAACTATCATAGCATCCATCAAAGAACAAAGGTTTGAGTCAAAACCATCTTGGGTTGAGCTCGGTTTACTTTTAGCAAGGTCTTGCTTTTAGGTCGCTGAAAGAGGGATGCACAAGGCCCTCATGAGTTTTATAAGAAATTTATTTATATAGCTGCAAACAGATGGTCTGAGATGCTAGTGGCATCAGCCCTGAGTATCTGGGGATTTAAGCTTTTATGAATTCGTGAATAAGGCTACATAGAAGGGGGTATAATTGGGGGTATAGTGAGGGGATTAATAACTAAGTAACAGAATGTTCAGCTAAGTGATGGGGAGGTGACTAATTGGCAGGATGCCTGAGAATTGCGTAGAGGTAAGATATCAATCAGGATTGTTCAGGTGGAGAGTTACAGATACTACCCTGGCCCCAGCTCACCTAAAGTTCAACCTGGCTTGTTGAGATGTTTGGTTAATAGGTCTTGAACCCAAAGCTAATGCTTGCCACCACTGATCTCTATTTATCTTGTCTGTAAAGTAGGGGAACCAGCAGTTAGATGCTCTGTGTATAATAATGATCTTTTCTCTGGTCTAGTGACTTTATGTATTTCACTAAAACACAAAAATAAATAAATATATATTTAATATCTCACAGTTATTCACCATTTTGTAGCTAAGAGAACCTAGAATTTGTTCAGTAGCAATGTGCCCAAACCCCTAGGATGATACATGTTTCTGTTACTATCACAGAATTAGGTAGACCAGTCCCCTTTTCCCCTAGTTAATTTAGGGATAAGTTAACTATGACCAGAAAGATTAAAGAAGTTGGCCAAGTTGGTAGTTCTACAAAGGATTTTTCTCCTAAGTGAGAAAAAGTAGCATATTCAGAGAATCCCCATTCCCTCCCAATTACTCATATTTTGGAACTTGTAATATTAGAATGGGATGCATGGAGCCTGACCAGGCGGTGGCACAGTGGATAGAGCCTCGGGCTGGGATGCGGAAGACCCAGGTTCGAGACCCCGAGGACGCCAGCTTGAGTGCGGGCTCATCTGGTTTGAGCAAAGCTCACCAGCTTGGACCCAAGGTCACTGGCTCAAGCAAGGGGTTACTGGGTATGCTGAAGGCCCGTGGTCAAGGCACATATGAGAAAGCAATCAATGAACAACTAAGGTGTCACAACAAAAAACTAATGATTGAAGCTTCTCATCTCTCTCCATTCCTGTCTGTCTGTTCCTATCTATCCCTCTCTCTGACTCTGTCTGGAAAAAAAAAAAAAAGAATGAGATGCATGGAGATGACATCAGACATGTTGTGACTTTTAGTTAAAGCAAGTGTGAAGAAGGAAACAAACAGACTAAAGATGGAATAGCAGAAGAATATCAAATGAATGAGCAAAAAAGCAAAAGAAAGTTCTAAATAACATCTTTCAGCTGCCTATCGACCCTTAACTCATTTTTCTAGATTTTATTGTTAAATATACAATGACTGATCCCTATAATTTAAAAGAAACTTGTTAAGTTTTCATTTACTTAGAACTAAAAGCATTTAATAAAAAAATCTACCTCAAGGAATTATGAAGAGTAAATGAAATGAGAGATAAAGTAATTAGACTAGACCCTACTAAGCTCAGTGAAAAAAAGAAAGAAAAAAACAGTTGCTACAGCTGCCAATGGGGTATATCCCAGGTTTCAGCACCTGTTTTCTATTGGCTAAGTGTCTGTATTATAGGTCAGAGCTAAAGTTTGGGAGGGTTTACAAAACAGGGGTTCTTGAAGCACAATGAACAGAACTGATGAGACATATTGTCTAAGGACAGGAATGTTAGGGTAAATAAAAAATGTGAAGCTTTTTTTTTCTTTATTGTTTTTAAATAATTTAAAATGTTTTTCAATTACAGGTGACATATAATATATTAGTTTCAAGTATTAGACTTATATAACCTACTAAGTGAACACCCCAATAAATCTAGTACCCATCTGACACCATACATAGTTTTTACAATATTATTGACTATATTCTCTATGCTGTACTTTACATCCCCATGACTGTTATGTACTTACAAATATGTACTTTATAATCCCTTTACCTTTTCCACCCCTCCCTCCAACCCCACTCCCATCTGGCAATCATTATAATGTTCGTATCTATGAGACTGTTTCTGTTCTTCTTGTTCAGTTGTTTTTAAAATTTCACATATAAGTTAAATCATATAGCATTTGTCTTACTGTCTATCTTATTTCGCTCAACATAATACCGTCTAGGTCCAACCATGTTTTCCAAATGGCAAGATTATTTTTTATGACTGAGTCATATTCCATTGTATATATACACAACTTTCTCTTTATCCATTCATCTATAATGGACACTTACTTAGGTTGCTTCTACTTCTTGGCTATTGTAAATAATGCTGCAATGAACATAAGGATACATACGGTATTTGCCCATGCATAAGACACACTCTTTTTCAAAAAAGTTTGGGGTTTAAATACTGGGTGCATCTTATACAGTGGTTGTAGTTTGTTTACTTGCATTTCTCACTTTTTTGTGCTTGTTGAGGAGCTGTATGAATTTTATGATGAATAAAACTGAGTTCAATAAATTTATGTAATACATTTTTTTCAAAATTTGGGCCCCCAAATTAAGGTGTGTCTTATACATGGGAGTATCTTATACATGAGGAAACATGGTATGTTTTTTTAATTTAGTGTTTTGGGTTTCTGTGGATTGTCATGGTAACAATGAACTATTCAGAGACCAGATGACATGGTCTGAGGGGTCAAAGGGAGGCAACAGCCCTGGTCAGCAGACCAAAGGACTGAAGCCCTGTCCCCAGACTTATTCAGATATTTATTAGCCAGTACAAACAACTCAAGGAAGCAGACAGAAATTTTCAAGGGGTGAAGTAAAGGACAAGGAACATGCTGACTCCTTATTTCTGTTGAGAGCCTAAACATTTCTGTGTTGCTGAATCTTACCTGGTTGCTTTGCTGTTTCCACTACAGCAGGGGTCCCCAAACTTTTTACACAGGGGGCCAGTTCACTGTCCCTCGGACTATTGGAGGGCCGGACTATAAAAAAAACTATGAACAAATCCCTATGCACACTGCACATATCTTATTTTAAAGTAAAAAAACAAAACAGGAACAAATACAATATTTAAAATAAAGAACAAGTAAATTTAAATCAACAAACTGACCAGTATTTCAATGGGAACTATGGGCCTGCTTTTGGCTAATGAGATGGTCAATGTGCTCCTCTCACTGACCACCAATGAAAGAGGTGCCCCTTCTGGAAGTGCAGTGGGGGATGGATAAATGGCCTTAGGGGGCCACATGCAACCCGCAGGCCGTAGTTTGGGGACCCCTGCACTACAGTATGGGTCAGAGAGACCCCTGGGAACTCGTTTGCTCAGGGCTTTTTCCCTAGGGCACCTCGCTATCTCTAATTGTCATCCTAACTCTGCATATTTTCAGAGCATATTCTTACATATCCTCCTTTTTGTTTCAGTATAGACTAACAGTAAGGTGGTTAGGTGGTTGCAGAGGAAGGTGAAGGGCAAGCATAGAGAGAAACAGGTTTTTAGGGATTACAGGCATGCCTGTATTTTGCAAAACTTTTCAAGCATTCCTAGTTACATGTTTTAAAGCAGGGGTCCCCAAACTTTTTACACAGGGGGCCAGTTCACTGTCCCTCAGACCGTTGGAGGGCTGGACTATAAAAAAAAACTATGAATAAATCCCTATGCACACTGCACATATCTTATTTTAAAGTAAAAAAATAAAATGGGAACAAATACAATATTTAAAATAAAGAACAAGTAAATTTAAATCAACAAACTGACCAGTATTTCAATGGGAACTATGGGCCTGCTTTTGGCTAATGAGATGGTCAGTGTCCGGTTACATATTTGTCACTGCTAGCCGTAACAAGTGATATGACGTGCTTCCAGAGCCATGATGCGTGTGTCCCATGTCACCGCAAGTAGTACTGTACATGAGCGATGCCACCACATACTGTACTCCAGGAGCACAGGATGCATCTCACTGACCACCAATGAAAGGGCACACAGGAGAAGTGTCCATCTGCTTCTCCACCACTACCCCTCTCCTTTCTCTCTATGTCTCTCTTTCCCTCCTGCATCCAAGGCTCCATTGGAGAAAAGTTGACCCAGGCACTGAGGATGGCTCTATGGCCTCTGCCTCAGGTGCTAGAATGGCTGTGCTTACCACAAAGTAACGCCCCAGATGGGCAGAGCATTGCCCCCTAGTGGGCATGCCGGGTGGATCCCGGTTGGGCACATGGGGGAGTCTGTCTGACTGCCTCCCCGTTTCCAACTTCAGAAAAATACAAAAAAAAAAAAAAAAAAAAAAAAAAAGAAAGAAAGAAAGAAAAAGAAAAAGAATGAAACTGGGAGCATTACAATACCTGACTTCAAAATATATTATAGAGCCACAATTAAAACAGCATGGTATTGGCAGAAAAAATAGACACTCAGACCAATGGAATGGAATAGAAAGTCCAGAAATAAAACCACATATATATGGTCAAATAATTTTTGATAAAGGGGCCAACAACACACAATAGAGAAAAGAAAGCCTCTTCAACAAACGGTGCTGGGAAAACTTGAAAACTACATGCAAAAGAATAAAACTCGTCTATAGTTTGTCCCCTTGTACAAAAATTAATTCAAAATGGATCAAAGACCTAAATATAAGACCTGAAACAATAAAGTACATAGAAGAAGACATAGGTTCTAAACTCATGGACCTTGGTTTTAAAGAGCATTTTATGAATTTGACTCCAAAGGCAAGGGAAGTAAAGGCAAAGATAAATGAATGGGATTACATCAGACTAAGATGTTTTTGCTCAGCAAAACTGACAACAAAATAAACAGACAGCCAACTAAATGGGAGATAATATTTTCAAGCAAGAGCCCAGATAAGGGCCTAATATCCAAAATATACAAAGAACTCATAAAACTCAACAACAAACAAACAAACAATCCAATAAAAAAATGGAAAGAGGACATGAACAGACACTTCTCCCAGGAAGAAATACAAATAGCCAACAGATATATGAAAAGATGCTCATCTTCACTAGTTATTAGAGAAATGTAAAACAAAACTGCAATGAGAAACCACCTCACACCTGTTAGATTAGCTCTTATTAACAAGACAGATAATAGCAAATGTTGGAGAGGCTGTGGAGAACAAGGAACCCTCATACACTGCTGGTGGGAATGTAAAGTAGTACAACCATTATGGAAGAAAGTATGGTAGTTCCTCAAAAAACTGAAAATAGAACTGCCTTATGACCCAGAAATCCCTTTACTGGATATATACCCCCAAAACTCAGAAACATTAATACATAAAGACATATGCAGCCCCATTTTCATTGTAGCATTATTCACAGTGGCCAAGACATGGAAACAACCAAAAAGCCCTTCAATAGATGACTGGATAAAGAAGATGTGTCACATATATACTATGGAATACTACTCAGCCATAAGAAATGATGACATCGGATCATTTACAACAAAATGGTGGGATCTTAATAACATTATGTGGAGTGAAATAAGTAAATTAGAAAAAACCAAGAACTGCATTATTCTATATGTAGGTGGGACATAAAAACGAGACTAAGAGACATGGACAAGAGTGTTGTGGTTACGGGGGGGGGGGGAGGAGGGAGGGAGAGGGGGCGGGGGCGGGGGAGGGGCACAAAGAAGACTACATAGAAGGTGATGGAGGACAATCTGACTTTGGGGGGTGGGTATGCAACATAATTGATTGACAAGACAAACTGGACATGTTTTCTTTGAACATATGTACCCTGATTTATTGATATCACCCCATTAAAATTAATAAAAATTTAAAAAAAATTTTCTGGTTCAGAAAAATATTTATTCCAAAATGGCGATGGACTAAGTGGATACTCCAACTGCCACCTCCCAGGACAGAATTGGAATATAATTTAATTTAAGAACAATCATCTTGAAAAACCAACTTTGTACTAAGTGAAAAGGTGTCTATAACCAAGGATCACAGAAGAAGCCACACTGAGACTGGTAGGAAGGGCGGAGTTGTGGAAAGGGCTGCTCCACTCCCAGGAGTGAGCAGCAGTGGAGAGTCAAGTGGGACCCTTACTGCAGGGAAACACACCCTGAGCGACAGAAGGTCCTATGCCTCAGGTCCCGCTCCCGCACCCCAGCGTAGAGCCCCAGAGATTAGAAGAGGCACCCACCTAGCATTTTGTGGTGAAAAGAGCCTAGGTTTCTGTCTGCAAGAAAGAGACATGAGCTCAAGGAGATGTGGGCTCTGTCTTAAAGGGCCAGTGCAGAAAATCTCATTTATAGACACTTACCCAGGCCTCCGGCGGAGGGAGGGCTGAAATGACTAGACTTGTGTTAAGAGTGTGTGAAGTTGGTGGCCTAGGGAAAGACACTATGGCAGATGGCCACTGGAACCCCTATGCTGAGTCATACTTCAATACTGCAGTCACCATCTATCTTGGGTAGAGCAGTCCCCTCTGAGTGACATCAGCCTGGTGGTAAGCAACTGCCCAACCCTTGGGAATTTTTCACCCTACCCTATGTAGTCTAGGCTTTTCTGAGAAGCCAGGAAGCAGGGGCCTGTCAGTGACTCAGTTTTCTGGCATTGAGGCCAAGTTTCACCACCCCCCCCACACACACACACACAGTCCTGAGAATATGGCTGGTGCTTCCGCTTCATGAGATACTCAATAGAAACTGTATATACTGTAGGCAGACCATATCTTTGGGTGGCAGAGGCCACACCTATTTGAATCTTGGTGGCCACACCTTACTGAGGTTTGTGAAAAACGTCTGGACAGATTGACACCTGGGACTGAGGGACAGAGCCACACCCACCACCCTTTCTAATCCCTGAATTTCCCCAGGTTCTAAACCGCATCAGAGGTTTATCTTCAGTGGCTGAGCCCAACAAGCTGCCAGCAGACAGAGGCTGCAGAAGGTGGGGCTCATGGAACCTTGGCCTTTTGTGGACCTTCCCCCAGGCCCAAAGTGTGTAAAAGCCAGCCTAGGTGTGTGACTTGGTATTTGAATGTGCAACTGGGACCAGCAGAGGCAACCATCAACTCTGGATTGCTTGGAGCTTTGAGAAGATTTCTGAAGGCCAGTCACTGGCAGTGTCCCCCACTGGTCTGCGCCTGGTTCAATCCAGGGAAGCCCAAGGCTGGCACATCCAGTGGCCAATTACAGACAACATTGGTTTAGGACCAAACAACCCTTACTGGTGGTATGTCCTATAGGAGGGCTCATTGGATACCTGAACCAGCTGAAGTGAGGTCCGTTCTCTGTGGTCAATGTTGGCACAGTGGCGTGTGTTTATTGGACAGAGTTGAGCTTCACAGTCACCTGGACTGAGTTCTGGATATCCTGCCCTGCTAGGCTAGGCTTCCAGCACAGACATTTAAAGTTCGAGTCCCCATGAGCCTATTGTTGTGTACAGTTGAGGGGCTTAGACACTTTTTTGGGGTGGCACACTCAGCCAAGTAGAGGACTTTCTCAGTCTTCCTTCCTGGTGAGACCAGGGGCTCACCATCTGGAAGAACTTCTGTAGACAGGACTGTTGGACCCACCCAATCTAAACCTGCTGCCTACCTCACTGGGAGATATAGAATTGGAGTATCCAACAGTGTTTGAGTGATTAGGCTCTGGAGTAGGGGCCGCATTTCCTATACTAAGCTCCTGATCAAGAGACCCCTGAAGTAGGGGGTTCCACTAACATTGCATTCCCAACATCAGCTGCCCTAACCCATCAAGCTTGTAACCTGAAGAGGGGTTGGTTGGTGAGGACAGTCTGAGCCCACACTACAGTCTACAGAAGACCCTGTAGGTAGACCATAGAGCAGCAAAAGGTGGCGAATCAGCTGAAAAGTTGAGGCAAATCCTACAGAGCTGGGGGCATTTACAGAGCTACTGTCATCTGTAAGCAGGAGGAAGCTGATCCTTATACACAGGGTGGCCCCTCCCACACTACTCAGGCACAGAAAACACAGACACAAATAGCAAACAGAGCAGTAGCTCCAGATAGGTAGCCCATGGCAGGTTAAAACAATGACTGACATAGCCCAAGCAGGCCCAGATCCAACACAATCAGTAGTGGGTGGCAGCCAACCCTAGACTCAGCTTGCTACACAAGCAGTACACCCAAAGAAGGAGTCCAACAGGCACCAGATACTGTGGAAAATAGATATGCCCAATAGTACAGACACTGCACAGTGTCTAATACCCATGATCAAGGTTGAGCCTTAGAACCAGCCAGCCTGAAGGGATAACAGCACCCATGAAAGGACCAAGTGCATTCGATATTCACATACAACAGGATGGTACATGCCATCCTCAAGAAGCATTTCAGGAGCAAGGAACTCAAGTGGCCTGGGGATCAGTACCACTGAGCCCATCTTGCTCATAAAGACACCACAACAAATTTCAGTCAGACAGCACTACCTATTATACAGAGAAAATGGGCAGACAAAATATACCCAAATGAATCAATATGAGAAATCTCCAGAAAAAGTAATAACTGATATGGAAGTAACCAATCTAGCAGATGCAGAGTTTAAATTAATGATTTTTAGGATGCTCAAGGACCTTAGAGAACAATGGATGGTCACTATGAGAACTCAAACAAAGAGATAGCATCAGAAATGATACTGAAATCATAAAAAGAAATAGTTTCAATGACAAATACAATATTGGAAATAAAGACTGTACTAGAAGGAATCAACAGCAGGCTAGAGAAGCAAAGGATGGAATCAGAGATTTAGAGGACAAGATAAATGTAAGCACAGAAAGAAAGCTGTAAAAAAGGAGGCTTAGAAAGACTGACAAAATTCTAAGAGAACTCTGTGACAACATGAAAATAACATCTGCATCATAGAGGTTCCTGAAAAAGAAGAGAATGAACAAGGGATAGAGAACCTGTTTGAAGAGATCATAGCTAAAAATTTTCTACATTGATGAAGGAAAAAGTCAGACAAGTTCAAGAAACTCAGAGAGTTCCATTAAAGAGGAAGCCAAGGAGGCCTACAGCAAGACACATCATAATTAAAGTGTCAAAGTTAAGAGATAAAGTAAGAACACTAAAAGCTGAAAGAGAAAAGCAGTTAATTACCTGGAGAGGAGCTGCAATAAGGATGACATTGACTACTCAACAGAAACACTTGAGGTCAGAAGGAATTGGCAAGAAATATTCAAAGTGATGCAAAACAAGAACCTACAACCAAGACTACTTTGTCCAACAAGGCTATTATTTAAAACTAAATGAGAGGCCTGACCTGTGGTGGCGCAGTGGATAAAGTGTTGACCTGGAAATGCTGAGGTTGCCGGTTCAAAACCCTGGGCTTACCTGGTCAAGGCACATATGGGAGTTGATGCTTCCAGCTCCTCCCCCCTTCTCTCTGTCTCTTCTCTCTCTCTCCCTCTGTCTCTCCCTCCCCTCTCTAAAAAATGAATAAATAATTAAAAAAAAAAACTAAAGGAGAAATAAAAAGTCTCCCAGACAAAAAAAAAAAAAGACTCAAGGAGTTCATTACAACCAAACCAGTATTGATAGAAATTTTTAGGGCCCTACTATAAAAAGAGCAAAAGAAAAAGAAATCAAGAGAAGGAGGATTGTAGGTTTAAAGGATGAAATGGAAATAAATAAGTTCATATAAATAATAACCTTAAATGTAAGTGGGTTGAATGCTCCAATCAAAAGATATAGGGTAGCTGCATGGGTAAGTAATAGGACCCCTTCATATGCTGTCTACAAGAGGCCTACCTCAAAACAAAAGATACACATAGACTGAAAATGAAGGGATGGAAAAAAATTTCATGCAAATGGAAATGAAAACAAAAAGCTGGGGTAGCAGTACATATATCTGACAAAATAGCCTTTAATAAAACAAAGGCTATAATAAAGGATAAAAAAAGGTTGCTACTTAATCATAAAGGGAACAACCCAAAAGGAGGATATAACCATTGTAAATATTTATGCATCTAATCTAAGAGCACCTAAAATATATAAAGCAGATTTTGATAAACATAAGAGTCAAGTTCTACAGCAAGACTATAATAGTAAGGGATTTCAATATCCCACTAACATCAATGGATATATCTTCCAGACAAAAAATTAGCAGAAAAATGACCTTAAATGACACACTAGATCAACTGGATTTAATTGATATCTTCAGAACATTTCACTGTAAATCAGCAGTATATACATACTTTTGAAGTGCTCATGGTACATTTTCTAGGATATTCCACATGTTAGGACAAAAAAGAAGTCTCAATAAATTTAAGAAGATTGAAATTATATCAAGCATCTTCTCTGACCACAATGGCATGAGACTAGAAATCAACTACAGTAGAAAAACTGAAAAATATTCAAACACTTGGATGCTAAATAGCATGTTATTAAATAACAAATGGGTTAACAATGAGATCAAGGAAGAAATAAAAAGATTCCTTGAAACAAATGAAAAAGAACATACAACAAACCAAAATCCATGGAATATAGAAAAAGCAGTCCTGAGAGGAAAGTTCATAGCATTTAAGTGTACTTTAAAAAGCAAGACAAAGCTTATATGACAACCTAACCCTGCACCTAAAAGAACTAGAAAAAGAACAACAAATAAAGCCCAGAGGATGTAGAAGGAAGGAAATAATAAATATCAGAGTGGAAATAAATAACATAGAGATTAAGAAAAAAAACCCCAGGAAAGATCAATGAAACCAAGAGCTGGTTCTTTGAAAAGGTAAACAAAATTGATGAACTTATAACCAGACTCATCAAGAAAAAAATGAAGACTCACCTAAATAAAATTAGAAATAGAAGTGGAGAAGTAACAACTGCACCACAGAAATACATAGGATTATATGAAAATATTATGAAGATCTATATGCCAAAAAATTGGACAACATAGGTGAAATTGATAAATTCCAAGAAACATAAAATCTTCCAAAATTGAATCTGGAAGAATCCGAAAACCTAAACAAACTTATTACAACAAATAAAATTGAAACAGTTATCAAAACACTCCCAGAAAACAAAAGTCCTGAACTGGATGGCTTCACAGGTGAATTTTACCAAACATTCAGGGAAGAACTAACACCTATTCTTCTCAAGCTAGTCCAAAAACTTGAAGAGTAGGGAATATATCCAAGATCATTTTATGAGGTAAGCATCAACCTTATTCCAAAACCGTGTAATGATACTACAAAGATAGAAAACTATAGGCCAATATCCCTGATGAACATATATCCTAAAATTCTAAACAAAATATTAGGAAACCAGACCCAGAAATACATTAAAATGATTATACAGCATGATCAAGTGTGATTTATTCTGGGAGGCAAGGTTGGTACAATATTATCAAATCAATAAACGTCACTCATCACATGAAGAATAAAAATCACACAATTATATTGATAGATGCAGAAAAAGCATTTGATAAAATTCAGCACCAATTTATGATCAAAAGTCTTAGCAAAATAGTAATACAGGAAACATAACTCAACATAATAAAGACCATATATGACAAACCAACAGCCAACATCATATTCAATGGACAAAAATTAAAAGCCATACTCTTAAGATCAGGAACAAGGCAGAGGTGCCCCCTTTCACCATTCTTATTTAGTATAGTTCTAGAAGTCCTAGCCAGAGCAATCAGACAAGAAGAAGAAATAAAAGGCATCCAATTTAGAATAGAAGAAGTAAACTTGTCACTATTTGCTGAAGACATGATATTGTACATAGAAAAACCTAAAGTCTCAGCCAAAACACTACTAGACCTGATAAGTGAAGTTGACAAGGTGGCAGGATATCAGATTAATATTCAGAAATCAGTGGCATTTTTATACACCATCAATAAACTCTCAGAAAGAGAAATTAAGGAAACAATTTCCTTCACTGTTGTAACAACAAAAAAATAAAGTACTTAGAAATAAATTTAACCAAGTTATTAAAAACTTGTACTCAGAAAATTATAAAACATTGAAAAAATCAAGGAAGAAGAAAACAAATGAAAGCATATACCATGTCCATACATAGAAAGAATAAACATCATTAAAATGTCTATACTACCCAAAGCAATCTATAGATTCAATGCAATTCCTATTAAAATACCTAATGGCATACTTCATAGATCTGGAAACTATATTGCAAAAAAATGTATATGGAACCAAAAAAGAACCTGAATAATCAACAATCTTGAAAATGAAGAACAAAGTGGGGGGTATCACACTTCCTGATATCAAGTTATACTGCAAAACCATTGTATTCAAAACAACTTTGTAGTGGCATTAGAACAGGCATACATATCAATGTAACAGAACAGAAAACCCAGAAATAAACCATACCTTTATGGTCAATTAATATTTGACAAAAGTGACAAGAGTATAAGATGGAGTAAAGACAGTCTCTTTCATAAATGGTATTGGAAAAAATTGGACAGGTACATGCAAAAAAAAATGAAACTAGACCACCTACTTACACCATTCACAAAAATAAATTCAAATTGGACAAAAGACTTAAATGTAAGTCACAAAACAATAAAAATCTTGGAAGAAAACATAAGCAGTAAACTCTGATATCTCTTGTAGCAATATTTTTGCCAATATATCTCCATGGGCAAGTGAATTAAAGGACAAAATAAACAAATGGGAGTATATTAAAGTAATAATCTTTTGCACAGCAAAAGATACCACTAACAAAATAAAAAGACAAGCCACACAATGGGAGAACATATTTGCCAATACTTCTGATAAGAGACTAATAACCAAAATTTATAAGTAACTTCTAAAGCTCAACACCAAGAAGGTAAACAATTCAATTAAAAAGTGGGCAAAAGATTTGAATAGACATTTCTCCAAAGTGGACATACAGATGGCCAATAGGCATATGAAGAAATGTTCAATGTCATTAATCATCAGAGAAATGCAAATTAAAACCACAAGGAGATACCACCACACACCTGTCAGAATGGTTCTCATTAACAAATCAATACAGAACAAGTGCTGGTGAGGATGTGGAGAAAAAGGAACCCTCCTGCACTGCTGGTGGAAATGCAGACTTGTGCAGCCACTTTGGAAAGCAGTATGGTATTTCCTCAAAAAATTAAAAGTGGAGCTGCCTTTTTTACTCAGCTATCTCACTTTCAGAGATATATCCTAAGAATCCCAAATCACTGACTTTAAAGAAGATATGCACCCGCCCAATGTTTATAGCAGCATTGTTCACAATAACCAAGATGTGGAAACAGCTCAACCATCCATCAGTAGACAAGTGGATAAAAAACCAGTGGTACATATACACAATGGAATACTATGCAGTCATAAAAAAGAAGGAAATTTAACCTTTTTCAAAGGCATAGATGGACCTGGAGATTATTATGCTAATTGAAATAAGTAAGGCAGAATAGACTAATAGCATATGACCTCACTTATCTGTAGAATCTAATGAACATGAACTGAGGAACAGAATATAGAGGCAGAGGGTTAGTCATGGGGAGCAGAGGGATAGCTGTCAGAGGGAAGGGGAATGAGGGGACAGGATCGGAGAAAATGAAGGGATTAGTGAAATTATATATACATAACAACTAGATGCAGGTAACAAAACAGCAAATCCCAGAGGGAAGGGGGGTAGGTAATCAGGGGGTGGGGGACAAAGGGAGTGCAATGGGGAGCTTGTTGTTGGGGGGGTGAGGGTGTTATACTGAGTTGGACACTAGAATCTATATTAACAATAAATTTAAAAATTTAATTAAAATAATAATGAAGAAGAAGAAATGGTATTCAACCCATCTGAGCAAATCCTAAAATAGTTTTTGGACTAAAGGTAAAACACCATTACATAGGGATGTGGTGAGCATGGGAGCACATTGAATGGTTTAGTCTCCTTTCTTGTATCTCTTCTTTTGTGTTTTCTCTCCTGTGTCCTGTACACTGCCAGTCTCATTACATGGTAGTGGGTTCTAGACTATAGTGATTGGGGGAAAGAAGCATAGAATTTGAAAGAGGAAAAACAACCCTCATAAGAAAAAATAGTGAATGTCTACTAAGAGTGTAAGAGCCTTTTGTAGATTGTCGTTCATACATGAAAAACTTATTTAGAGAATTAATATTCAAATCTAGGAGTGTCCAAAATGTATTGACCTCACACAGAATGTAACTTTTCCTTCTTTATTCACCATCTTTCAAGGACCAATAATATTTAATGTAGAATTATCAGAGCATGCTCCTTCATACTCCATTCTTTCAGAATGTGGTCTGAGAAAAAAATTAAAAACCTATAAGATATAACAAATTATTATATTACTACAGAATTTATATAATAAAACTCTATGACATAATTAATATAATATAATAAATATATAATAATAAAAGTAATAAAAATAAAACAAAATGAAATAAAAATAAAGGTAATAAACATAATATAATAAAACTCTATAACATATTTTTTTCCTTAGTGTTGCTATTGTACAGATATCCTTAAAACCTATACATGAGAGATTTAGAACAAATATTCCATAGGGATGTGATTCTTTCTTTACTTCCTAAAATAAAAAGTGCCCCCCACCTGCCACCAACCATAGGAGAGAGAATTTTTCCATTTTTTCCCCCAGATGTCAAATAATCAAGGGAAAAAAAACTCACGTACTAAAAAGTTAGTCTTAAAATGTTCTGCTGAAGGCCCATGATTAACTTCAATAATACAGTTCTAATTTGTTATATTAAGGCTCTTTTTAATGTCAGAATATTGATTTTTTACAACAACCTTACTGAGTTATATATTACAAATCATAAAATACATTCATTTTAAGTTTACAGTTCAATAATTTTAGAATATGTGCTGCTGGAGCAAGCACAATTCAGTAATTTTAGTGAAGTTAAAGAGTTGTAGCGTCATCATCACCATTTCCTGTGCCCATTTTCAGAGAAACCTCATTCTCACTCTCATCCCCAGGCAGCCATTACTATACTGTGTCTCTAAATATTTGTCCCTCTGGACCATTTGTATACATGAAACGACACTGATGTAGTATTGCATCTGACTTCTTTAGCTTAGCATAATATGTCTGAGATTTGCCCATGTTGTAGCATGTATCAGTAGTTTGAACTTTTTTTTATTGTTGAGTAGTATTCCATTTTATGAATATACCACTTAGACATTCATTAGTTGATGCATACTTAAATTATTTACACATTTTGGCTATTATGAATAATGCTACTATAAACATTCACATGCAAGTCATTGTGTGAACATATATTTTTATTTCTTTTCAGTATATATCTAGAAATATAATTGCTAGGTTGCATGATAAATTTATGTTTAACTTTTTAAGAAACTGGCAAGAGGTTTTCCAAAGCGTCTGCATCGTTTTACATTACTGCTAGCAATTCATGAGGGCATGAGGGCTCCAGTTTCCTACATTCTCTCCAATACTTCTTATTAGTCTTTTTAATTGTAGCCATTCTAGTGGGTATGAAATTACATCTCACTGTGATTTAAATTTGTGTTGCACAAATGACTAAATGAAGATGAACATGTTTTCATGTGTTTATTAGACATTCATAATTTTTTTTAAAGTGTCAGTTCAAATCTTCATTGTCAATAACTCTGAACTTCAGCATAAGGTACAGGACCTTACTGACTTTACATTTTAAAGTTTCTTGATAGCTCACCAGGCTTTTCACAGTAAAATGTTTATCTGTTCCGCAGTTAGAGAAATGAACCTTTGTATTTGCTACTATGATAACTTATGCACAACTTTGCATACACAAAATTATAGGCAGAAACCTAATTTCCCACTTGCAATACTCTAATTCCCCTGCAGTACTCTGACTTTCTTCTGAGCATGATTATAATTGATAGGCAAAGAGTAATTGATCCACTTTTAGAAAGTGGCATAGAGTATCAGAGTTCAATGATACATGATGATTCTTGTACTGGTCACTCCTGGCCCTGTAAAATCTAAATTGAGATTATTGTGCATAGATTTACCTGCTGACATCCCTGAGTTGATCCTCTGCCTGGCTAAATCTATAATAACTATAAGACTTGCACACATAACTTTGAGGCTTGAACCTGGATACTCCTGAATCTTTGCTTTCAAAATTTCTTTACAACATTCTGATTACCATAAATCAGACAAGAGCATATTTTATTCGAGAGTGAGATTGCTACTTTATTTTTACATATGTTAATATCTGTAACCACACACTTACCAGAAATACTAATTTAATGTTTATGATAGAAGTCTGCATCATTTTGGCTTGATTTTGTTAGGTAACTTTTTTATGATTTTTCTCCCTGCCTTGTACTACTGTGATGTACATGTATCCCATATATTGTCATTTGCCTAAACTATGTTACCAACAACTAAGTAGTACAGAACAGTGTCATGGTTCTACTATCTAGCATCACAGAGTACCTGCTATCAGACCTGTTCTCCACCATAAAGAACTGCAAACCTGAACAAAATATATGAGCTGTTTTCAGACATCAAATAACAGGTATCATGGGACTGCAATCATTGAGAGAAAGGAAACAAATGAGATTAGCCATATGATTGCTTTGGTTTTCTGCCTGAATGCATGTTCCTGACTAGAGTTCAGGGAGAGGAAACCCAAAAGCAGTCTCACCAAGCCAAGGAGACAAAGATCAGGGCTGGAGGCCACTGAGACAGCTAGAATTTTTAAAGCAAGGTATGGGAGAAAGAAATACCTATGTAGAGAAGGAAGTTCATAAATCTGTATATGATTTGCCTTGAATCTTTGGCTGAATACTGAGATGAACAGGTCTAAACTGATACTCCAAGAGCAGACATAATGACTACAAAAAGACACACAGCTACTACTGGGGACCATGAGATGAACAATTAGCCAGTGTGTAAAACTTCATTTAATATGAGAAAAGAGGCTATGTTTTAGTAGTAGGGCAATACTAGCCCTCAAGTCAAGGCTGCTCTCTATTAAAAATAACAAAGGGTGAAGGATACGTAAATAAATTGCAGATGGAACAAAATAAACACTTTATTAAGATAAATTAATAACTATATAAATGTCAATAATATAATATGTATAAATTCCAGTATACAGTAAAAAATAGACATGCAGGCCCTGGCCGGTTGGCTCAGCGGTGGAGCGTCGGCCTGGCGTGCGGGGGGCCTGAGTTCGATTCCCGGCCAGGGCACATAGGAGAAGCACCTATTTGCTTCTCCACCCCTACCCCCTCCTTCCTCTCTCTCTCTTCCCCTCCCGCAGCCAAGGCTCCATTGGAGCAAGGATGGCCCGGGTGCTGGGGATGGCTCCTTGGCCTCTGCCCCAGGTGCTGGAGTGGCTCTGGTCGCAGCAGGGCGATACCCCGGAGGGGCAGAGCATCATCCCCTGGTGGGCGTGCCGGGTGGATCCCGGTTGGGCGCATGTTAATAAGGCCCATAATTAGAAAACATATCAATAATTAAAATGACAGAAGTGTCAGAATTATACAATAAAAGAATCAATTTAAAGCATTAATTTGAGAAGAATTTATTAGCTGATGATTTTGATCAAGTTATTTTATTTCTCTAGATCTGTTCTCTTATCTGATTAAAAAGAATTTTAGACAATAGCTACATTTGTAAGCATCCATATTCTTTGTTGATTTGTCTCTTTCTATGTTATAGTATGCATTTCTTGGAATTGGTTGCCAGGACTTCATTTCCTTTCATTTAGCATACTGTATATGGCTGAATGTAAACTACAAACAGATTACTGAAAATATTGCCCTGAATGTTTTACTGGAAAATACTTTAAGATGATTGAAAGAATTTTTATGACATATTATCCATTTCAATACAATGTTATAATGTAAATTTATTCATATTAATATTAATAAGAATAGAATCAGAAAATTAAATAATAAGTGAAACTAATATATCTCTTTGACACTAAAAGCCACAAACTTAAAACATGAATACTGAATGAATAAATGGAGGCTAAACAAATGAATGAACAAATAAGACAGACACATCATTCATTTTCCATTGTAAAACAATATATTCATGTGGTAGAAGGCTCTGCTACAAACTTCCTGTTATGGCATTTTATTCATTCATGGCTGGCATAATAGTCAATCATCTTCTGACATATATGACTAGTCAAATAAGAAAGGAAAACTACTTTCCCAAATGCTCAAAGTATTCAAATGTAAGGAGATTTGCTCACAAAGAGTTGACACCAGAAACCCTTACTATTGTCAATTTGAAAAATTATTATATGTCAATCATAAACTTTGATTATACTCCTGTGGTTATTACAGTGTTTGATGTGTAATGCTATTTTTATGACAAAAATCACTCCACTCTACAGATACTTACATAATACACATAATACAATATACAGATGACATAGAGTTGTATACCTGAAACCAATGTAATTTTATTAAACAATGTCACCCCGATAAATTCAACAAAAAAACAACAACATGAAAATAAAATTTTCATGCTTATTTTAAATTTTCATTCAAAAATTCAGAAGATAAAGGAATTTAGAATAGAGACTAGTGGATTTGGGTTGAGATATACAATTATGATTGGCCCACATAAACTATTTATAAATGGCCTGTAAACTATTAGAAATTAATTAGGTTTAGTCCCATGTGTTTTATATTATTTGAGGTATTTAAAGATATTTTAGACATTTCAAAATTGTAGTTGTCAATTAATGACATAGACTAAAAATAACTTTAAAAAATATTGCATGGCCTGACCAGGTGGTGGTGCAGTGGATAGAGTGTCAGACTGGGATGCGGAGGACCCAGGTTCAAGACTCTAAGGTTGCCAGCTTGAGCACGGGCTCTTCTGGTTTGAACAAGGCTAACCAGCTTGAACCTAAGGTCGCTGGCTCAAGCAAGGGGTCACTCAGTCTGCTGTAGCCCTCGGGTCAAGGCACATATGAGAAAGCAATCAAAGAACAACAAAGAATTGATCCTTCTCATCTCTCTCTGTTCCTGTCTGTCTGTCCCTATCTGTCCCTCTCTCTGAATCTCCCTGTCTCTGTCACACTAAATAAATAAATAAATAAATAAATAAATAAATAAATAAATAAATAGATAAAATATTGCAAGGAATTTTTGTGAAAAATAAGTTGAATTAATAGTGGAATAGTTAAAAATATTTAGTCTCATAAAAACTCAATTTTGTTTATAAAAGTTGCTTGAGTATATGTGTTCTATTTTTTACCAATTCATAAATTTTAAGCCATCTTTGCCTATATCTAGGTGTGATTAGATTAAATGTAATTAATGTAAATTTTTATGTAGCTGAGTTTCACTCTTATATTTATTTCTACCCCCCCAAAAAAGAACTGAAGATTAAACAGATGTTTATTATATTATAATTATTAAGGCACACTTAATATTCTTGCCTTTTGTGAGAATGGGGCTGTTTTTTATTTTGTATTAATTTAATTCATATAGTCAAGCCAAAATTTCTAAATGGGAAAACCATTATTTCTGTAGATCAAGAACTGTAGTTTTTTCTCACTTTAGAAAATTTTGTTAGACAAGGAGAACTAAGTCAGATTTCAGATGCTTTTCTTACATTGACATAACAAATTAGCTTAATCAATAGTACATTCTTTGTATCAATGAGATTGTAGCAAATCAATGATGTGACTTGTACTCCATGCCATACATATGTTTAAAATATTGTTTTATCAGTCAGTAAAGATTTATGATGTCGAATAAGTACGAGATAAGAAAAATCCTCCAAGGCTCTGTGGGCCTTCATGGAATGTAACTGTAACAGCTCTCTGAAAGCTGAAACAGGGCAATTAAGAGGAGAAAGATCTGCCAAGGTACAGAAAGTAGTGCAAACAGATATCCCCAATGACGCAAACAACCCTCACACAGAGGCGTTAAAGTAGACAGGAATCTCCCAAGGTTTGAACACTGATGGCTGAGGTTTAATATTTAATTCACTGGACGAAAGGTTACTTCTAAGTGATTATTCATAGTAAATAAGAAATGTCATATAATATATATGTCACTAAAGTGAAAAAATATATTATTAATATATATTAATTATATATTATATATAATCTAAGTTTATTTTACTGTATGATGTAAGATATGAACTCAGTAATCTTTCTCAACTTCTACATTCTGTCATTCTTTGTTGACTACTATCTCTTAAGTTCTGATTAGTAAATCGTATTTAAAAGAGCAACTAAATTATACAAGGTCCTTGAGTTATGACACAGTTCTGTTCCTACAACAGTGATATAACCCAAATTTTGGTGTGCCCTAGTCTAAGACACTTACCTATCCTAGCACAGTTGGAAAATCATAATCTTCTAGAACAAAAAAACACAGCTAAGCCATAGAAAAAGAAAAAGGACATGAATAGACTGTATACACTGTAGTATAGTAACATAAATAAATGAGAAAAAATGAGTAAGCTGAACACTCATGTCTCATTTTTTTAAGTTGTTATAGGAGTGAGCATCGTAAACTCAAAACGTATGTTGAGACTGTCTTAACCCGAGGACCCTCTCTAAATCCTTATTATTCCATGGAGTTAAATAATGATAAAGATAGTATAGAAATAAAAAATATTATTTTTTGAGCATACATATCATAATCCTTAAAATAGTTATGTGTTTCTTTCTTATTTATACCATATACTATTTGGACATTAAAATAAAAAAAATATTTTTAAAAGAAAAAAGTATGAAAGACCAAAGAAATTGGTTCATCTTTTGTGTTATGGAGATACCAGCAAGAAAGAAAAGATAGGAGCTATTGGAAATGGTAGAAATGAATTAGAGTACAGAGCCAAAAGTAAGTGTTTAACACCTGGAAAATTACTGAGATTTAACATTTTTATTTATGAATGTTCAATCTTATAATGAACTTCTAGTTCTTAGATATCAAAGAAAAAAAAGATATGTTAATCTTCAAGTATTTGTCTATTTGGAGATTAAAAAGCAATTTCTTAAGTTACAGAAAGTTGAAGGACTTAGCACATATTGATGGTGTACTACAGATATTAATTGAATCAATAAATGTTAAGAAATATACCGTCACTTCGTTAGTTGGTGGAGAGTTAATAAAGAAAAGCTAAGAAAAGAGAAATTCAGTTTATTTTTTGCTTTTTTTGTGACAGAGACAGAGAGAGAGAGACAGACAGAGGGACAGATAGGAACAGACAGACAGAAAGGGAGAGAGATGAGAAGCGTCAATTCTTTGTTGCAGCACCTTAGTTGTTCATTGATTGCTTTCTCATATGTGCCTTGACCGGGGAGCTACAGCAAACTGAATAACCCCTTGCTTAAGCCAGCAACAATGAGTTCAAGCTAATGAGCTGTGCTCAAACAAGATGAGCCCGCGCTCAAACTGGCGAACTCAGGGTTTCAAACCTGGGTCTTCTGTGTCCCAGTCTCATACTCTATCCACTGTGCCACCTCCTAGTCAGGCTATCTTTTGCTTTTAATGTGGGGTTTCTATATAAGAATAAATTACAATAACTGAGATTGCGGAGCAAGAAGAATGAAACTACATAAAGTAAGATGAAGAAGATATTGAGGAAAAGTGTAGCTATCATGAATTTATTGGGAATGACAAATATATAATTTTATCAACCATTTAATTTATTGGCAGAATGCAAAAAATTTGAACTGAAGATCACTGGATAGGTAAATTTATTATTTTTGTCCATTTCTTTAAATCTTTTGAAGCTTGAGCTGACCTGTGGTTTTGGAAAAATTTCTGCCATCATCAATAAAGCAGTGCCCTACATCACAATAAAAAAAATTACATAGGCCCTAGCCAGTTGGCTCAGTGGTAGAGCATCAGCTCGGCATTTGGAAATCCCGTGTTCAATTCCCAGCCAGGGCATATAGGAGAGGTGCCCATCTGCTTCTCCACCCTTCCTTCTTTCCTTTTACTCTCTCTCTTCCCCTCCTGCAGCTAAGGCTCCATTGGAGCAAAGTTGGACTGGGAGCTGAGGATGGCTCCATGGCCTCAACCTCAGATGCTAGAATGGCTTTGGTTGCAACAGAGCAATGTCCTAGATGGGAAGAGCATCACCCCTTAGTGAGCATGCCGGGTGGATCCTGGATGGGAGCATGCAGGAGTCTGTCTCTCTGCCTCCCTGCACTTCTGAGAAAAAAAAAATTACATAGTCCTGGCCAGTGGCTAGAGCATAGGCCCAGTGTATAGACATTCCAGGTTTGATTCCTGGTCAGGGCACATAGGACAAGTGACCATCTGCTTCTCTCTTTCTCCCTCTCTCCCTTCTCTCCCTCTTCTCTTCTTACAGCCAGGGACTCAGTTGGTTCAAGTGTTGCCCCAGGTGCTGAGGAAAGCACCACTGGAGCACATCAGCCTCAGGTGCTAAAAATAACTTGGTACTTGAGCATTGGTCCCTGATGGGGTTGCTGGGAGGATCTCAGTAGGGACATGTGCAGGAGTCTGCCTCACTATCTCCTTTCCTCTCACCTATACCAAAATATTACATAATACATAAATACATAAATGTGGAGGAGATATAAATGCAGAAGAGAGAAGAATTTTTTAAATCATTGGGACCATTTTTTATTTTATTTTTTAAATTTTATTCAGAAAATTAAATTTAATGGGGTGATATTGATCAATAAAAGTACATAGGTTTCAGGTAAACATTTTAGTTTTATTTTTTATTTTTAGTGAGAGAGACAAAGAAAGAGACAGATAGGGACAGACAGGAAGAGAGAAAGATGGGAAGCATCAATTCTTTGTTGTGGCATCTTAATTGTTTATTGATTGCTTTCTCATATGTGCCTTGACCAGTGGCCTCCAGCTGAGCTACTGTCCTCCTGTTAAGCAAGTGACCTCGGGCTCAAGACAGTGACCATGGGGTCATATCTATGATACCACGCTCATGCCAGCAACCTCTCTCTCAAGCTGGTGAGCCCACACTCATGCCAGATGAGCCTGCGCTCAAGCCAGCGACCCTGGGGTTTCGAACCTGGGTCCTTTGCATCCCAGACAGACATTCTATCTACTGTACCACTGCCTGTCAGGCTACATGCTCACCATTTAAAGACTTTTTATCCAGATATTTTACTGATGAGTAGACAGAAGGAAGTAGTTAAGATTATAGTGTAATATAAAATTTTTATTTATATCATAAATATAAATATATTTTATTTTATTTATATTTATAAAATAACATTAAAAGAAAATGTAATAAGTTTAATCAGTATTGACTTACTTAAATCCTAAAGCCAGTTAAATGGTGTAGAATAATATTTTTAAAACATACCAAACTTTCCAAATCCTCACTATTTTAACAACATATTTAAAAAATTCCCACAAACATTTTGCTTTTAGTTAATCAATATAAAAGGATTAAGTAACAATTTGTTTTTGGCAAAGTATATATATATTTTAGCCCCTTTTCTCATAAAAACAAAACCAAAGCAATTTTTCTTTCTTTGATATATGCATCATTTTAAATATCTCCATCTGTGTTCCCTTCCACTATATGTAGCTAATTAAATTTTTGTTTTCTAATACACTCTAAATGCAGCTGCAATGTCCTGGTTTCTAAAAATGGCTGAAGTAATGTAATTCTTGTTAAAACTTGTTTGATAACAGGCCCTGGCCAGTTGGCTCAGTGGTAGAGTGTCGGCCTGGCGTGCAGGAGTCCCGGGTTCAATTCCCGGCCAGGGCACACAGGAGAAGCGCCCATCTGCTTCTCCACCCCTCCCCCTCTCCTTCCTCTCTGTCTCTCTCTTCCCCTCCTGCAGCGGAGGCTCCATTGGAGCAAAGATGGCCCGGGCGCTGGGGATGGCTCTGTGGCCTCTGCCTTAGGTGCTAGAATGGCTCTGGATGCAACAGAGCGACGCCCCAGAGGGGCAGAACATCGCCCCCTGGTGGGCATGCCGGGTGGATCCTGGTCGGGCACATGCGGGAATCGGTCTGACTGCCTCCCCGTTTCCAGCTTCGGAAAAATGAAAAAAAAAAAAAAAAGAACTTGTTTGATAACAGACTTGCTCACAGCAATCTGCAATCAGAAAACAGCAATTTCTTTCTGAAAAATAGAGGAAATAATTTATAAAAACCTATTTCAAAATATTTTATTGTTCAGTAATTGTCTTTGCTGTGCATAGTCCTAATAGTCATTGTTTTGCTAAACAAAGAAAAGAGGATATAATAGTTTATTAATATAAAAAATATTTATAAGAAGATATCACTTTATTTAGCTTTCTTCTAAAATACAGTCAATATCAAGTAATATCTATGGACCTGATTTTATACACATATATATACACATTGATATATATGTATACATATATATATTTGTGTGTGTATAATTATTGGATATAATTAATAGATATATTTATTGTCTATATTTTACTGTTTAACCAAGTACCACAAAACCTAGTGAGTTTAAACATTTTTTAGCTCTAAATCTTTGCATCATCAGTTAGGGCTCAGCAGAGAAGTTCTCAAAATGGTTTAATATAGATCTATTCATGCATCAGCAGCCAGCTACTGGTCAGAGGGCTGCTCTGCTTTTAAGTGTTGATTGTATATTGACTGGGGAACAGGGGCAAGTAGGTTATGAATGTCTCATCATCCAGTTGAGTAGTCCAGGATTATTTTCATGACAATAATATATTTTAAGGATGGAGAGAAAGCAAGACCCAATACTTAAAAACTATTCAAGGCTGTACTTGTGGCACATTTACTACTGTTTTATTGGTCAAAGCAAGACACATGGCCAAGTATAAGGTCATTGTCAGATGGAAATTTTCAAGACGTAAGGGCACAGAGAGACTTGGTAACATGAACAAATTAGTAGCAATTACTGCACAATTTTACCAAAACATGACACTCTGATAATATGCATGTGTGTCTTTCTATCTATCTACTTATCATCTATCTATCTATCTATCTATCTATCTATCTATCTATCTATCTATCATCTATCTATTTATTTATCATCATCATCATCTATGTATAATTCAATGAGTAAATGACTAAACATAGCTCCTATTTTTAACAGTACAACCACTGACCCATGATTGGCAATTTAAATGAAGCCAATAGCATGATTTGAAAGAAATGATGTGGCCAGAACAGCATTATATTATATGGCCTGTTTAGCAAGCATTTTGTACCTTGTGAAATTCCTTCTTAATTACTAAATTATCTCCTTGTTTTTAATTTGGAAATATATATGATTTTACTAAATACAGTTGCAAACAGTTGAGGTCCACTTTCTAGTATTCATGCCTTGTATTATATAATCCTCTTGCCTGTGACTTGCTTCTAATGTATAGACCAGGGAAAAGGAATGCAATGTAATCAAGTGCTAGCCATCTTGCTTGCACTCTATCGATGGCCTTCAAAAAGTAAATTGCCATGTTGTAAATAACTCATGAAGAGGACCAATGTGTCAGGGAACAATGAATGACATCTAGGAGTTGAGGGTGGCCTCTGGATGTCAACAGCAAGAATACAAAGCTATCAGTTATAGCTTGAAAATTGATTCATCCTCATTCAAGTCTCCAGATGAAAATGATGCCCCAGTGGGCACCTTAATGTAGCCCTATGAGGCGTGTCAGAGGAGCCAGTTAAGTTCTGCCTAGACAAAGAAATTGTGAAGTAATGAATGTGTGCTGTTTTATTCTAGTAAATATTTGGCAGTTTGTTGTGCTGCAATAGGAAACTAATACACATGCAAATACCCACTTCATTTAACATCCACATTGAAATATATTTAAATTTGGCCTTAGTTGTTTTGTTTATGGGTAATTTTTTCATAAAGCCTATCAAAAATAGTAATAGCTTTATGTTTGGTGGGTAAATGGAAATGTAAACATTTCTTGCATTACACATTTCCCAGACTCGATTAACATATTCTCATATATTATAATTCAGAGGAGGGCAGAAGACCTATTTAATTTGTGTTTGGAATAGAAAACTTTGTCAAAACAACTTACAAATTGTTATTTTCTTGTGTTCAGCATTGATCCCTGACATGACATATGTGGTCACAATCTTATTTCGTTCAAAATAGTGGGAAACAATCACTTTCACTTTTACTGTCAAAACTACAGTGGTCCCTCATCTATAGTGGGGGTTAGGTTTCAGACCCCCCACAATAGGCAGAAATCTGCAAAATAGTGACCTTATATTTATTTTATTATTTTTATGTATTTTAAGGCTTTATAAACCCTCCCCACACTCTTAGAAACCTTCCTCACATTCCTATAAACCTTCCTCACACTGTTATTAACCTTTCCCACATTCTTATAAATACTTCCTATGCTCTTAAATACTTTTTACACTCTTAAACCTATGTAATTTTAACAACTCACCAGTGAATATACAGTAATATTCTTTTAATGTTTTAATTAATATTTTTTATATTTTAATATTGTTTTTAAATTTTAGGCTAGAAAATGCTTATTTTACTGCAAAAATAATTAAAATAATAAATATAGAAAAGTACCTATATACTGCAAAATTCCATGATATAGTGAAAAATCCATGATACAAAATTAGATATATACAATTTTAAAATCTGTGATACTTGAGACCACGAAAAGTGAACCGCAATATGGCAAGGAACATCTGTACTATTAATTTACATCGGCTAGGCCCTGGCCAGTTGGCTCAGTGGTAGAGCATCGGCCTGGCGTGTGGAAGTCCCGGGTTCGATTCCTGGCCAGGGCATACAGGAGAAGCGCCCATCTGCTTCTCCACCTCTCCCCCTCTTCTTCCTCTCTGTCTCTCTCTTCCCCTCCCGCAGCCAAGGCTCCACTGGAGCAAAATGGCCTGGGTGCTGGGGATCGCTCCATGGCCTCTGCCTCAGGCGTTAGAGTGGCTCTGGTCGCAACAGAGCAATGCCCCGGATGGGCAGAGCATCGCCCCCTGGTGGGCGTGCCGGGTGGATCCCGGTCTGGCGCATGCGGGAGTCTGTCTGACTGCCTCCCCGTTTCCAGCTTCAGAAAAATACAAAAAAAATAATAATAATAAATAAATACATCGGCTAATCTTTTCATGTTAATTATGTCTTTAACCTAAAACTATTAAAATATATTCAAATTTCTTCACGTTTTAAGAATGTGTGTTCTATTCAACTATCCAAGGTGAATTCAGGAATATAAGGAACTAGAGCCAGATTTTGCTATTTTTGATACATAAGGGAAGAAATATATAATAGTAAGAGCTCATATAGAACATTTGATCATTTTAGCTTATAAAATATATTAATAATAAGTAACAAGTTTTTTTCTGGTATATAATCATTTTAACAGAAAGATGTTCTTAATGTATTTTATTTATTTTCTTCTTCTTTTTTTTTTTACACAGAGACTCAGAGAGAGGGATATAGACAGAGACAGACAGACAGGAACGAAGAGATGAGAAGCATTAATCATTAGTTTTTCGTTGCACATTGTGACACCTTAGTTATTCATTGATTGCTTTCTCATATGTGCCTTGACCACAGGCCTTCAGCAGCCCGAGTAAACCCTTGCTCTAGCCAGAGACCTTGGGTCCAAGCTGGTGAGGTTTTGCTCAAACCAGATGAGCCCATGCTCAATTGGCAACCTCGGGGTCTCGAACCTGGGTCCTCGGCATCCCAGTCCAACACTCTATCTACTGTGCCATCGCCTGGTCAGGCTATTTTCATCTTTTATAAATATAGGCACTGTGCTTATTTTTATGTTGTATACAATGAATATAAGTTGGTAAAAGATCATTTGTATGTAATTTTGTCATTAAAGCACTATACCCATAAAATTAATATTATTAGGGTAATTTTAATAAGCTAGGGGCCCCTAATTTATTCCCCATTTAATATCAAAGGAAATATTTGGAAGGAAAAAGAAACAATATTATTAGGATTAATATTGCAAGTACTTTCCAGTTATTCTTCCCTTTAAATTTTTCTTTGAATTTTTTTTTTTTTACTTTTCAAAATTAATATGTCTGCTTGAAATGGAAATTTCAAAATCAAGTCATATTAAATATTATGTAATAGAATAGGGGAGGTAAACAGAGCTTAATAAAGGTATATCCTTTTTTTATGATTTTAATTTATTGTGTTTACATAGATTTAAGTGTCCCACTGAATATATCCCCCCCACTGCTATGTTTCCTTCGGCCCCCACATGTCCCTTCTTCCCAATGCCTTCCCCCCTTCCCTCCAGGATTTGCTGTGCTGTTCTCTATAATGCTGTGTTATGTATATATAATTTCACTAATCTCTTTCCCTTCTCTGATCCCATCTTCTCATTCACTATCCCTCTGTCCACTTTCCCTCTGGTCTCTTGGATTCCGCCTCTGCCTCTGTTCCATTTCTCAGTTCACATTGTTCATTGGGTTCCTCAAATGAGTGAGGTCATATTTTTCTTTCTCTGCCTGGCTTATTTCATTTAGCATGGTAGTTTCCAGGTCCATCCATGTTGTCGCAAAAGGTAAGATTTCCTTCTTCCTCATGGCCGTGTAGTATTCCATTGTGTATATGTACCACTGCTTTTTAATCCACTCATCCACTGAAGGACACTTGGGCTGTTTCCAGATCTTGGCTATTGTAAACAATGGTGCAATAAACATGGGGGTACATTTCTTCTTTTGAATCAGTGATTTGGTATTTATAGTATATATTCCTAAAACTACAGTAGCTGGGTCAAAGGGCAGTTCCATTTTTAATTTTTTGAGGAATTTCCATATTGTTTTCCACAGTGGCTGTACCAATCTGCATTCCCACCAGCAGTGCAGGAGGATTCCCCTTTCTCCACACCCTCTCCAGCACTTATTGTGTTGTTTTGTTGAAGAGCACCATTCTGACAGGTGTGAGGTGGTATCTCATTGTGGTTTGATTTGCATTTCTCTAATGATTAGTTATGTTGAATATTTTTTCATATGCCTATTGGCCATCTGTATGTCCTCTTTGGAGAAGTATCTATTCATTTATTTTGCCCATTTTTTGATTGGATTTTTATCTTGCTTGTGTTGAGTTTTACAAGTTCTTTATAAATTTTGGTTATTAACCCCTTAACAGATGTATTGTCAAATATATTCTCCCACTGTGTGGTTGTCTTTTTATTTTGTTAATGGTATCTTTTGCTGTGCAAAACTTTTTAGTTTCATATAGTCCCATTTGTTCCTCCTGTCCTTTACTTCACTTGCCCATGCAGATAAATCAGCAAAATATTGCTATGAGAGATACCGGAGAGTTTGCTGTCTATGTTTTCTTCCAAGATGTTTATGGTTTCATGACTTACATTTAAGTCGTTTATCCATTTTGAGTTTATTTTTGTGGGTGGTGTAAGTTGGTGATGCAGTTTCATTTTTTTACAAGTATCTGTCCAATTTTCCCAACACCATTTGTTAAAGGGATTTTCTTTACTCTATTGCATGCTCTTACCTTCTTTGTCAAATATCAATTGTCTATATAGGTGTGGGTTTATATCTGGGTTCTCTGTTCTGTTCCATTGATCTGTATGCCTGTTCTTATGCCAGCACCAAGCTGTTTTGAATACGATGGCCTTGTAGTATAACTTGATATCAGTAAGTGTGATACCACCCACTTTATTCTTCTTTTTCAGGATTGCTGAGGCTATTTGTGTTCTTTTTTGGTTCCATATAAATTTTTGGAATGTTTGTTCTATATTTTTGAAGTATGTCATTGGTATTTTAATAAGAATTGCATTGAGTTTACAGATTGCTTTGAATAATATAGACATTTAATGATGTTTATTCTTCCTATCCATGAGCACGGTATATGCTTCCACTTTTTTATATCTTCCTTGACTTCCTTTATCAATGTTTTATAATTTTCAAGTACAAGTCCTTAACCTCCTTGGTTAAATTTACTGCTAGGTACTTTATTTTTTGTTGTTGTTGCAATAGTGAAGGGGATTGTTTTCTTAATTTCTCTTTCAGACAGTTCATTGTTCATGTATAAAAATGCCACTGATTTCTAAATATTGATTTTATATCCTGCCACCTTACTGAATTCACTTATCAGGTCCAGTAGTTTTTTTGACTGAGACTTTATGGTTTTCTATGTACAGTATCATATCATCAGCAAATAATGATAGTTTTACTTCTTCTTTTCTAATTTGGATGCCTTTTATCTCTTCTTCTTCTCTGATTGCTGTGGCTAGGACTTCCAGAACTATGTTGAATAAGATTGGTGAAAAGGGGCACCCCTGCCCTGTTCCTTAACTTAAGGGAATTTTTTTTTTATTTTTGCCCATTGATTATGATGTTGACTTTGAGTTTGTAATAGATGGCTTTTATCATGTTGAGATATGATCCCTGTATGCCCACTTTGCTGAGAGCTTTGATCATAAATGGGTGCTGGATTTTATCAAATGCTTCTTCTGCATCTTTTGATATTATCATATGATTTTTATCCTTCCTTTTGTTTCTGTGTTGAATCACATTGATTGATTGGCAAATATTGTAACAGCCTTGTCTCCCCAGAATAAATTCCATCTGATCATGATGTATGATTTTTTTCCTGTATTGCTGGATCCAGTTTGCTAATATTTTGTTGAGAATTTTAGCATCTAAGTTCATCAGGAATATTGGTCTATAGTTTTTTTTTCTTTGTAGTATCTTTGCCTAGTTTTGGAATTGGTATTTTGCTTCCTCATAAAAGGAGTTTGGAAGTCTTCCCTCCTCTTGAATTTTTTGAAATAGCTTTAGAAGGATAAGAGATAGTTCTTTGAATAGTTGGTAAAATTTGCCTGTGAAGCTAACTTTTGTTTTTTGGGAGGTTTTTGAAAACTGTTTCAATCTCATTTGATGAAATCAGTCTGTTTAGGTTTTTTGATTCCTCTATACTGAATTTTGGAAGTTTATATGTTTTGAGAAATTTGTCCATTTCGTCTAGGTTGTCTAATTTTATGGCATACAGTTCATTATAGTATTTTCTTGCAATCCTTTGTATTTCTGTTGTGTCAGTTGTTACTTCTCCTCTCTCATTTCTAATTTTATTTATTTAAGTCCCTTCTCTTTTCTTCTTGGTGAGTCTGGGTGAAGGTTCATCTATCTTGTTTACCTTTTCATAGAACCAGCTCTTGGTTTCATTGATTCTCTGTATTGCTTTTTAAGCCTTTATTACATCATTTATTTTCACTCTGATCATTATCATTTCCTTCCTTATACTTCCTCTGGGTTTTACTTGCTGTTCTTTTAGTAGTTTTTTTAGATGCAGGGTTAAATTGTTTATTTGAGCTTTTTCCAGCTACTTAAGGTATGCCTGTAATACTATGAACTTCCCTCTAGAACTGCTTTTGTTACGTCTGGTAAATTTTGAGTTATTGTCTGTTCATTTTCATTTATTTCAAGAAAATTTTTTATTTCTTCCTTGATCTCATTGTAACCCATTCGTTATTTAATAACATACTATTTAGTTTCCAAATGTTTGAGTGTTTTTCAGTTTTTCTATTTTAGTTGATTTCTAGTTACTTGCCATTGTGATCAGAGAAGATGCTCGATATACTTTCAATCCTTTTAAATTTATTGAGACTCATTTTGTGTTGTAACATGTGGTCTATCCTAAAGAATGTACCATGAGCACTTGAAAAAAATGTATATTCTGCTGCTTTAGGGTGAAAGTTTCTGAAGATATTTATTAAATCCAGTTGATCTAGTGTGTCCTTTAATTCTGCTGTTTCTTTGTTAATTTTCTTTCTTGAAGATCTATCCAGTGATGTTAGTGAGGTATTAAAATCCCCTGCTATTATATATAGTATTGCTGTTGATCTTTCCTTTTATGTCCATCAAAATCTTCTTTATGTATTTAGGTGCTCCTATATTAGGTGCATAGATATTTATAATGGTTATATCTTCCTGTTGGATTGCTCCTGTTATCATTATGTAGTGACCTTCTTTATCCCTACTGCAGCCTTTGTTTTTAAGTCTATTTTGTCAGATATAAGTATTACTACCTCAGCTTTTTTTTTTAAATTTCCATTTGCATGAAATATTTTTTCCCATCCCTTACTTTTAATTTATGTGTATCTTTTGTTTTGAGGTGGTCTCTTGTGGACAGCATTTGTACAGGTCCTGTTTTCTTATCCACGCAGCTACTCTATGTCTTTTAATTGGAGCTTTTAATCCATTTACATTTAAGGTTATTAGTGATATGTAGTGTTTGTTGCCATTTTGTTCTTTAAATCTACATTTCTCTTTTACTAGAGTTTTACCCCTTTGTTCTGTTTACAGCATGTCTCTTAACATTTCTTGCAGCATTGGTTTGGTTGTAATGACTTCCTTGAGTTATTTTTTGTCTGGCAAGCTTTTTATTTCTCTTTCAATTTTAAATGATAGTGTTGCTGGATAAAGAAGTCTTGGTTCGGCTTCAGGAACCCCCATAATGCGGATGTTGTTTCTCTTCATGTTGTCACAGAGCTCTATTAGAGTTTCCTCAGACTTTTTGAGCCTCTTTTCTTTTTGCTGCTCTGCTTCCTTGCTTTTATTTATCTTGTCCTCTAAATCACTCATTCAATCCTCAACTTCATCCATCTTGCTTTTAATTCCTTCGATTGTGGTCTTCATTTCTGATTTGTATTTGTCATTTCTGACTGTTTTTTCTTTTTATTATTTCAATGTTCTTTTTGATGCTTGCTATTTCTTTATTTAGGTGCTCATTATGTCCATCCATTGTTGGCTGTAAGATCTTTGAGCATCCTAACAATCATTATTTTAAACTCTGCATCTGATAATTTGGTTATTTCCATCTCATTCATATCTTTTTCTGGGGATTTCTCTTGTTGATTTATTTGGGTTGCATTTCTCTGCCTTTTCATTTTGTCTGTGTATAAGAAGGGTGTGACCACAGGAGATCAATGGATATGGCCTCTGTGTTCCCTAGGTATGGTCTGCCTGCAGGTCCCCCACCCCCTCTGCTGCTGCCTCAGGCATTTGGGCACCTGCATTGCTGGTACTGGCCTGCGGCTGTGGTCACTGCAGATTCTGCCTCATCTTCATGAGTGGGATTGCATTCTCATGCCTGGGCTACAAGCCTTAGCAAAGGTATATCTTTTTAAAAGAAAATAAAATTGCCTAACTAGGCAGTGGCGCAGTAGATAGAGCATTGGACTAGGATGTGGAGGACCCAGGTTTGAGAACCCAAGGTCACCAGTTTGAGTGTGGGCTCATCTGGCTTGAGCAAAAAAAAAACTCGCCAGCTTGGACCCAAGGTCACTGGCTCGAGCAAAGGGTTACTTGGTCTGCTGAAGGCCCACAGTCAAAGCACATAGGAGAAAGCAATCAATGAACACCTAAAGTGTCTCAATGAAAAACTGATGATTGATGCTTCTCATCTCTCTCCGTTCCTGTCTGTCTGTCCCTATCTATCACTCTCTCTGACTCTCTCTCTGTCCCTGTAAAAAAAAAAACTGCTTGTAAAAGAAAATAAAATTTTTGTTTTCTAGTGATTCTGAGGAAATATAAGTCATTAATAAAGAGATAGTAAGGGACTGCCTTAGAACTACATGAACATGCAAGTACTTATTTATCTATTTATTTACTTTCAACAGTTATTTATTTATTATTTTAGTTTTCAAAATGTGATAATTTCCTTTAAAACCTGTACAATGAGATTTACATATATATATATTAAAATGATTACTTATAATTAAGTTAATTATTATATTCATCACCTGACATAATTATCATGTTTTGGATGTGGTGAGAACACTGAATATATACTGTCCTTGCAAATCTCAAATATACAATACAGTATCATTAACCATAATAACCATGCCATACATTATATTCCCAGAATTTACTAATTTAGCATTCCCAAGGCCCAAGGTCTACCATTCTACTATTGGGTTCTAAAAATGAAACTTTTTTAGATTTCACAAATAAGTGAAATTGCACAGTATTTTTCTTTCTGTTTCTAGCTTATTTCACTTAGCATTATGTCTTCCAGGTTTAACCACGTTGTCACAAATAAAAGGATTTCATTGTTGCTTGTTGCTGAATAATATTTCATTTTATAATATATAACTTTTGTGTGTGTGTGTGTGTGTGTGTGTGTGTTTATGAAGCTGGAAACGGAGAGAGACAGACAGACTCCCGCATGCACCCGGCCAGGATCCACCTGGCACGCCCACCAGGAGCAACGCTCTGCCCAGCAGGGGGCGATGCTCTTTCCCTCCAGGCTGTTGCTCTGTCGCGACCAGAGCCACTCCAGCGCCTGGAGCAGAGGCCAAGGAGCCATCCCCAGCGCCCGGGCCATCTTTGCTCCAATAGAGCCTCGCTGCGGGAGGGGAAGAGAGAGACAGAGAGGAAGGAGAGGGGGAGGGGTGGAGAAGCAGATGGGCGCTTCTCCTGTGTGCCCTGGCTGGGAATCAAACCCAGGACTTCTGCACGCCAGGCCGATGCTCTACCACTGAGCCAACTGGCCAGGGCTATAATATATAACTTTTTATGTATCTTTTCATGTTAGCAAATAGTTATGATGTTTTCATTTCTTGGCTATTGTGAATAATTTTTCAATGAACATGGGTATGCAGATATTTCTTTGAGAAATTGATTTTATTTTTTTGTAGATATATATCCAGAAGGGGAATTACTGGATCATATGGTACTTCTATTTTAATTTTTTGAGGAACCACCCTAATGCCAGGTCACAGGGCTGTTTAAAGTTCTGCAGTGTAATTGAGATTGGTGGGCCTACCTCCAGGGTTAAGGTAGGTGTGTCTTTTGGGAGGTCCCTAAGTAAGTGCAACGTTCTTGGCATTCGATGAGAGGAGGTAGCACCAAGTTACAGGGCTGTGGAGGATTGGCAGTTGGACTGTGGTCAGATAGTCTGTCTTAATGTATGGATGGGCATGTTTCTGAGAAGGACCCTAGAAGGGATAACTGGAAGCCCAAAGTGGCTGGAACCAGGCTTCTACCCACTTCAGAGCCTTAAGTTTAGACCTGGAGTCTGTTCACTGGGCCATGGGTGTGTGTGACTCCAGTTTGGTCCCTTGGCAGATGGTGCTGGTGGCAGGACTAAGGCTGAATGAGGCTGTAGCTGAATTTGCAGGAGGACAGGGATGTTTCTGGTTTATAGCTGGGATCACAGTCAATGATTCAATCACCTGGATATGGGCTTGCTTTCTCAAAAAGCCTTCCTTGGTTTTGTGCTTCCACAGGATTCCACAACCTCCTACTTGTATCTCAAAGCTCCCACAAAGTCACTTTTGCTTATGGATAGCTGTTAAATTATTGTTGCTGATGGAGGACACCAGCTAGAGACTTTGAATTCTGTTATTACTCAGCATACAGTTTTTTAATTGGGGATGATAGTCACTCTCAAGGTAATAGGTAGCTTTAGTGCTGTCCATTTCTTTAGTATGGTTTAAGGATAATATTTAAAGTTATTTTGTTAAGGTAGAATATACAGAGGAGAATGAAAGCAAGCTGATTAAATTGAAACTTTGTTTTTTTCAAAGGACTTCATGATGTTATCTAGAAACTAAGCTGCCTACAAGGCACAGTCATGAATAACATCAAAATGTTGTGGCAGGAAGAAGTCTTTATGAGGGTAAGAGTCAGCTAGTGTCACTGTCCATTTCTCAAAAGCCTATAGAGGTGATTAAACAGAGGAGAGGACATGATTACATTACATTTACCATTCTCCACTTTCATGCATTTTTCTAGGCCATTTGCTTGAAGAGAGATTTCAGTAAAAGCAAATAGATCTCATTTAATTTAGTATGCCAGGATAGTGTGACATTTTTGCAATTGAGATAGTATCAGTAGGATAACACAATTCAATATTGATAAATATAATTTTCTCAAGCCAAAAAGATTTAAAGTTTGAGTATTATAAAGTCCATTTCAGAAAAAAAAAGACAGAAAGGAAAACCATATGCAAAAATGTATTCAGGTTTCAAGGAATGCTAATACATTACACCACTTAAAATTCACTGTATTGAATTAAAAAATACCACAAGATTCTGAAATGGTAGCATTTTATAAGAACAAATAATAACATATTTACATTAAAATATTGAGTTGCAATAATGTAATAATTTTTAAAAAATAATTTTTTTTAGAACAATGGAACTCATCAACACATGATTAATTTAAATAAGTTTAGATCTCTTAAAATACATGAAAAGGTAGAATTTAGAAATGATCTAATGAACTTTTCTCACTTAATCAATAAATAAACTGAGATCAAGGATACTTGGTACTGTTCCTTAAATACTATTGACGGCAGTCAGAACAAGGGTCCTCAACACTAGACCTGCACTCTGTGCTCTGAATCTATATTATGCAATAGCGATTATTTAACACTTCATCTCATGTAAAAATTCAATATTTTATAGCTCTAAATTTTATGTTTATATCAGGATAGATTTATAGTTTTTTGTGAGTTTATAGAAGATAACCTATTTAAAAGTTCATATCTGTATGTTTACTGTATATATAGATCTGTATATATACATAGTATATAAACTCTGTATGTCTATGTTTATAAAATCTTTTTAACTTACTACACATTTAAACAAAAATATTTTTCAACAGATGAATGACATTGTAAGATTAGTCTATCCATTTAATGAATTATCTCATGAGATTATATATATTAGATAGATAATCAAAATTTTGAAACAAAAAATATATAATAAATATTATTTACAATTTTGATCAGCTTTCAGCTCAGGCAAATTTTTAAAATTATTTTATGTGTACATTCCCAAGTAGTGGGAAACTGTCTCCTCCCATCCACCATCCTAGGAATTATAGGAAAAAAAACTGATTAGTTTACAGAAAGGTTTTCTACCCTATCTAAATCCCTAACCAGTTGTCTGTCTTCCTGAGATGACTTTCAACTGCAGCTTCTCCTTTCCCATTTGAGACATGGGCATCCTCTATCATTTATTGGGGGTTACAAAGTGACAGATTCAAACCCATTATGTCATATAACAGTATTTAAAAGTCAAAGAGCATCTCATACTTTTGTGTCATTTCTTTGTAATTTATACAAATTATCATTGAAAGTGGATTGCCTAAGCCTCCTGTTGCCATATTGTTGTATTATGTAAGCAAATATAATTTATATGAACCGATAGAGATGATCATCCTTGTTTTTGTTTATAAATTCACAACAGTTTGGTTAACTACAAGTATTAACTATATAGAGAAATCTCAACAAATACAAAAATACATTCAGGAGATGATGAGATAGAAAGATATGTCAATATAGTGTAATGTGAAAAATAATTGATGAAATTAGTAATGTGTTCTCTGAGTGTCTGAGCATGTTATGGCAGTTGCCTTCAGATGCCTTTTTGTATAAATTAAAGAGCAAAATTAGTGGAATTAGGATCTATGGGTACAAAGTATAATGAGACAGAAACAGAGCTCCCTAAAACAAAGGATCTGTGTAACAAAAGTCTGTATATGATGTGGCAGTCTCAGGGTTTGGAAATTTTATATTATAAAAAATGTTTCTGCAGAGGCTTCATAGTCATTTATCATAATGCTGTTTCTTTAGCAATAGATGTGCCCTTCCTTTTAAGTCCAGAAATTCAACGATTCTGTGTATTTCTTAGTACTACTCTTCATCAGACATCATAGGTTTACACAGAATTTATTAGACATAGACTTGTAATTTTATGCATTAAGTGATAAATATAACTATTTGTAAAATTGGATAAAAGAAAATGTGAAACATTTAAATAAAAAATCCTATGCTGTTTTTCAATTATGAGTGAGTCTCTTTTATATGTTCCTTTTTAACATGTGTATGTGTTGATATAAGGGTGCATATGTAGAGCAGAAAAAGGGTGAGCAGCATAACACCTAATAAGTAGTAAATGTGGCATTCTCTCCAGAGTGTAGGAAGTATTTGAAGTCCAGGACACAATTGAAGAATTATTTCCTTTTAGGATATGTGGCTCAATTTTTTTTCATTTTAACTCAATCCATTTGTTCATCTCCTTAGTAAAATGTTTAATAATTCCTTGTTTTCTCTGTTCTTAAACATTTCAAATATTTGTACAATTTTGTCATCTTACCTTTTAGTCATCTTTTTGCATAGATATAGAGACTTGATCTTTTAATTTTCTTTTGTAAGTCAATACCTATAGTTCCTTAATCATTTCTGTTATACTTCTCTGAACTTCCTTTGTATATCTTTTATCTATAATGCTCTGGTACTGAGATGTCTAAAACCAAGTCTTTAATAATAAGTAAAAATGAGTAAGTATAACAGACATGGTCTTGTGGCTCTCTACATTGTAAAATAAAGGTTACTGTTTTTATCTGCTATACTATTTTATGAGCACAGAGAAGTTCTTGGTATGAAGAATAATCTGCAGTGGTAAGAGGCAGATTTTTTCCCCCTCTTTCTGTATCTGATCACCTCTGTTGTATTTCTTGTCAAAGTATTATCCATGCTTTCTAGTTCTAGTTTGATGATCAGTGTTTAAATTAATTCAATTTCCACTGTTCTTTGTCTTGTTATTTAGCTCTATTTATTTTGAATTTTAACTGGATTAAACCATTTTATAAGATATACCCAACTATATCTAATAAAGTATGGATATGGGAAGATTCAGAATAGAAAAGGCAGGTGTCTTAATGGAGTGAAATTTAATTACACTTGGATAGTAAGCACATTAGAGAGCATTATCTTCAATTTTGAAATTACATTTTTGAAGCCTACGGATGGAAAAAAGAGGGATACAGTTTCTTTTTTTTTTTTCTTAATTTTTTTAAACCAGTTTCTGAATATCAGCTCTGATTTCTATCATTTTTATTAGCTCTCACGTCCTAGAGTCATTATTTCATTTGATTAGGAGCTTTATTCTTTTCTACCTCACAGTCAAATTCTTTCTACACTTTGACTCTAGGTCTCCAAGAGATATTATGTCTTTGCTTGAAACCTGGCCTTGCCTTTCACTATTTTCACATCTTAGATATTGCCATTTTTTAATCTTTAACCCAAAGGGAAAAGTCACCAAACCTTGAATTCAGTGGAGAATTGAAAAGCTAACAATTCTTCTTTGAGCACTATTAGAAATATAATAGTAGGATTTTTTATAGTTGTCCATTAGACATTGACTTGCCAATCAGTTCTTTGTCTGCAACTGAAGTACACATAAAGTTTCTGCAGTGATGGGATTAATTTGCAATATGCTGAGAAATGAATGTATTCAATATGCTCATGAATCACCTTGTTAGTATTTCAAATGAATTAATTTACTTCAGGTAATAATGTCAATCATGAACTGAAACAGAGTTTTATGTATGTTAATAAGGAAGAATGAGTAAATCCTTCAAGACCAATGATTTGTCCTTATTTTTTATACTTCAAGTTACCTGCATGATAAAAAAAAAAGCTTGTTTTTATGGGAGTTGATGCTTCCAGCTCCTACCCCCTTCTCTCTCTCTGTCTCTCTCCTCTCTCTCTCTCTTTCTCTCTCTCTCTCTCTGTCTCTCCCTCTCCTCTCTAAAATAAATAAATAAATAAATAAATAATTTTTTTAAAAAAGTTTAAAAAAAAAAGCTTGTTTTAAAAGGGTAGAACCAGCTTCTTTTTTAAAAACATGGTCTGTGCTGAAGCTATAGATATACTTTGTAATGAACAATACTTTATAGACACACACACAATTTTACATGCATACCCACAAACACACAACGGGTTAAAAAATTTAAGCAGGCAGTGCATGCATAAGGTAATCAGGACTAATATATTGTTTGGAATTAAAGTTGAATTATTTTAATTGGCACATCTCACTGGGAATAGAATTACAAACTTGTAATTAGTTGATTGGCCTGATTATCAAAACTTCTTTGGCATAGATTATGCGGAAAAAGTTGTTGTTTTGTTTTTTGGGGGGGCATTTCTCAAACAACTATAGCAAGATATGGGAAATGCATTGAACAACATAATAGAGTTTTGCTACGGACTAAAATGAATAAATATATTACCAGCAAAAGCTATTTCACAACTCTATGTAAGTGAGTGTCAGAATTTTTATAAGAAACAAATGGTTATTTTAATGAAATAACCTAATATATTTAGTATTTATAATCAGATATACTAAATTCTCTGTTATTAAGTGGTTTGAAGTAGGTTTATCATTCCAGCAATTTATTCAGGAGTTCAACCACATCACTGTGGGACATGTAGACCAGGTCAGTAAGCAAAAATGAGAATTCTTCTTTTTACTCAAATATAACAGCCTAAGGGGGAAAGCCTTTCTGAAGTTAAGAGCTTAAACAACCAATAAGTCACTATAAATTTTTATGATTGTTTTATATAGTTATTTAACAACATGTTATCTTCATTTTCTTTTTCTTATACTGTTGTCTATGTTCCTGATAGTGGAAATTGGAACTTCAACAGATAAATAAGTCATCTAGTACAAATTGTGACAAATCAGCCCAAAATAATTTATTGAAGATCACTTAGAAACTCTTAATTAAAAATTTATAGTAAAACAGAAAGGGCCTGGGCATGAGTTCTTGTACTTAAGAAAATGGGTTTTATTTATTTATTTGTTTTTAAAATTTTTTAAGGGAGAGGAGGAAAGATAGTGTGACAGATTCCCACTTGCGCCCCAACCAGTTCCACCTGGTAACCCATGTCTGGGGCCAATGCTAGAATAAACTGACTTATTTTTGGTGCCTGAGACTTATGTGCTTGGACCAGCTGAGCCATCCTCAGCACCCAGGGCCATTTTTTGAACCTATCGAGCCACTGGTTGTGGGAGGGGAAGAGGAGAACAGGGGTAGTGGGGAGAGAAGCATATGGTCATTTCTCTTATGTGCCCTGACTTGGAATTGAACCAAGAGTGTCCACATGCCAGGCTGACACTCTATCTACTGAGCCACTGGCCAGAGCCAAGAAAACGGGTTTTAAATAACAGTAATAGTTCACATAAAATCTTAAAGAACATGTTGAAATATTTAAGAGAATAAACTATATCAAACACTTCAGAAAACTCATTTACATTTAATTCCAGTGTTATTTAGTAATTCATTTTTATGTTCCCTATTTGCTATTTAAATATCCTAGTTCCTGCTACAAAATATGGCTGAGTTTGAATGTCATATAAATGTGTGTATGTATGTTTGTGTATGTGTGTGTGTGTGTGTGGTGTTGTGTTTTGACTCAAACTATACTTTCTGCAAAAATGTTTGATGTTAGCCAAAAGGCCAAGAAGCAATTCCTGCAAATAATAAAATCTCTATGACCTATAGCAAATTGGATTAATGAAAACATAAAAGACAAAACTTAAGTATGTGAGTATAACTTATTTTTTTGTCAAATACATTGAGAGGTAGTATCTTCATTTTCAAGAAATCACAAAGGGCTCACTTTTAAAAAATAGAAAACAAAGAGAAATATAGGTCTTATTTATTGCATTTATACAGTATAGACAGTTGTTCTGGGTGTGATAGATGCTACCTCACCCCCAGTCATTCACATTAACTCTCTAGGCAGTCAAAGACTATCCTGTAAATATTATTTGTTGTTATTTTATAATGGAAATCTGGCTCAATAATGTTTTGTGAAATATTCTCTATATTCCTTGAAAACAATGTTCATAGACATAACAGTAAAATGTACAGATGAACTTGGACTGTTGTTTGGGTTAAAAGGTCACCTCAGCAAAACATAATCATTTCCTATTAATGCTCAAACAAGTACGCACTTCACTGAAGTATATGAAAGGACACAGTGTCTTATTAGAAGATTAATTTACATTATTGGCTGACAAGAATGGCTTGTAAAGTGTGATTCATACTTTAAAACAGCACACTAAAGATAATTTCTCTGCTGTCAAGGTCTATAATAATGAAAATAGCCAAGAATCTACATCTAGACTTTATAGATACATAAACATATACAAAATCAGGTCACCCTATGCCACCATTGTCATTCCCCATTTATATTTACTATGATTATTCCCTCTATCCAGACCACAATTATAGTAAAGAAGAAATAGGACTAGCTGTTAAGTTTTCAGAAATGCTTTTTCATTTCCAGAATGAGCAAGGTATCAAGCACCAAATGAAAAGAGGAAATAAGAGGAGAAGCTAACAGTTAAATATGCTCTATGAATTTAATCTATAATTTATCTATTGATCTATTCAGTATAACAATAAGGTGTTTGTTTGTTTGTTTGTTTGTTTTCTGAGGTTGGAAACAGGGAGGCAGTCAGACAGACTCCCACATGCGCCCCAGCAGGATCCACCCGGCATGCCCACCAGGGGGCGATGCTCTGCCCCTCTGGGGCGTCACTCTGCCACAATCAGAGCCATTCTAGCGCCTGAGGCAGAAGCCACAGAGCCATCCTCAGCGCCCGGGCAAACTTTGCTCCAATGGATCCTCGGCTGTGGGAGGGGAAGAGAGAGACAGAGAGGAAGGAGAGAGGGAGGGGTGGAGAAGCAGATGGGCGCTTCTCCTGTGTGCCCTGGCCGGGAATCGAACCCAGGACTCCTGCACACCAGGCTGACACTCTACCACTGAGCCAACCGGCCAGGGCCAAGAATAAGGTTTTGCAGTTAATGTAGTTACTGAAAGCCACACAATTGAAATATATTAAAATATTTAGTGAACTATCAAAACAACCTAAAAATAGGAACTAGCCATCATCCTTATCAGTCAGAGTATTATAATGGATGGATGATACTTAGTGGTCCACTTATTATTATAATTATAGAGATTATATAGAATTCTGAAGGAGTATTCTTGCCTACTGTAAACATTTTCACATAGCTAGAGACAAATATAAGAATTATGAATTAAGTCAGCTTTATAGTAATTGGCTAGTTTCTGTAGAATTATTTAATTTTTAGTCAATGAATAAAAATAAAAAATGAATTATTTAATTTTTAGTCAATGAATAAAAATGAGTAACTTTTTAAAGTATATTATAAAACAGAATATATATAACAGACAGATAATATTATTTACCATATTATTTGTTACACAGAAGATATCTATATTTGATGATTTATTATAATCTAAACTTTATCATTTAATATTATCACTAATATTAATATCATTTAATTGTATTACCAAAAAAACTCTCCAATTTTCTTAATAACCCAGGTTAAATGTCATTTTATTAATAGAGATTTCTCCAATTTATCCTCAGAAAAATTAATTACTTTATTTCTTGTTAAGGTTTCTATCATTTATTTCTTCAGTAATTCACTTATTTACATGTGGACACCTTTTTGATATCTTGAACATATGAAAAGAATCTGTCCATCATCCTTATGTGGAAAAGAAACTATTGGTATTTGGTTCAGAACCTCCTGAAACAAAACACTCAAAGATGGCATTTTCCCAAAGAAGAGATTAAATTGAAAAGAGTTAAACTGATCACTGAAGGCAGAGAAAAAAGTTGAGATGAAATTGGTGTATTTTAAGATTCCAGGGGCTGCAGATAATTTGCATGGAACTTGCTGCATGTGGACATAGGATAGGCCTACCTAATTCTCTGGTATATAGAGACTATAACCAGTTGAGCTATTCAGCCAGGGCATTTTTTTTAAACTTAATTCTGAGTTTCTGGGATTACAGTCACCAATGGTGTTAGCATATAAGCCTTTACTTTAAATGCTGCTTTCTGTATCATTTAGATTAAATTAGAAGAAAAACACAGGAAACATTTAAAAGAATTGTGGAACTTCCAAATTAACAGGTCAGGGAGGAAAAGGGGATGAAAAGAATTATGTACAATCCAAAAAACATAAAGAAGTGATAATAAAAAAGTAAAAAAAGGGTTAAAACAATAATACAGAAAAATGCAAAACATTATCAATTAATAATGTTTTTAAAGCTATCAATTTTCCTATTAAAAGATCCATGCTTTAAGATTGTGCTAATTACACATAATCCAGCTAAAGACCTTCTACTAGAAACATCTAAATCCTCGTAACAGGATATGAATAAATGGATGGGTGAAAATGTTTCAGGCAACAACTGACAAAAAGTAGAAATTAAAAATTAGGTAAACTTTAATTTAAAATTATAAATATTAATTAGGAATGTTAATTAAGAAGGAGGCTATTAGTCTTATGCTTCTTTTTTTTTAATTGACTTTTAAAGAGAGGAGAAAGAGAGAGAAGGGGGGGAGGAGCAGGAAGCATTGATTCATAGTTGTTTCTTGTATATGCCTTGACCAGCAAACACAGGATTTTTCAACCAGCAACCTTAGCATTCCAGATCAATCACTTTTGTGCCAGCAAAAGTCTGGTAACTGATGCTTCTAATATCAGTCTAGGTAGGCAAATCAAAACCTTAGCCTATAGATACCTGAAGATTAAGAATTGAAGAACTAAAGACACCTACTCACAAATGGCCAGTTAGGCTTTCCTAAATAGTGCAACTACATAAACTATGGCTGATTAAATAATTTCCTTGCTTTTGCCTGTTCTCTATGAAAGTTTTTAACTAGATCCTGTTGGAAAAGTGCTCCTAACCACTTCCATTTTGGCACTCCCGATTTAAGTCAATTTTTGCTCTAATAAACTTAAAATTTAAATATACCTTAGTTTATCTTTTAGCAGGACAAAAGAAAATTCAATACAATGACAAGGGTACAAAAAAGATGTCATTTTGCTACTATTTGTGATGTCATTGTTCAATTTTCCTGTTTAGAACTTGAAGCCATATCATAAAGTACTGTTATGGGAAAGACCACTAGAGCTTCATATGGCAATGTGCTGACACAAATCAGCAATCCAAGCATTTCTGCAATCTCTCTTACCCTACCTCAGGCTTCTTTAACTAAATAATAGATGACTAATCAATAATATAAGTTGTCCACAGTTAAATATTATGCTATAACTTTCTATCTGAAATTCATGCCTTAAGTAGATACTAAAATGGGAGTACTCAGGATCTATTTGAATTTGACTTTCCCTTGTAAGGAGAAACATGAAATACTTTTTTTAAAAGAACTGGACCACCAACTTACACCATTCACAAAAATGAACTCAAAATGGATAAAGGACTTAAATGTAAGTTGTGAAACCATAAGCATATTAGAAGAAATCATAGGCAATAAGCTCACCGACTTTTATAACAGCAATATATTTGCTGATTTATCTCCACGGGCAAGTGAAATAAAAGAAAGGATAAACAAATGAGACTATATCAAACTAAAAAGCTTTTGTACAGCTAAAGACAATAAGAACAGAATAAAAAGACAAACCATACAATAGGAGAACATATTTGACAATACGTATGATAAGGGGTTAATAACCAAAATTTATAAAGAACTTGTAAAACTCAACACCAGGAAGACAAACAATCCAATCAAAAAATGGGCAAAAGAGATGAATAGACACTTCCTCAAAGAGGACATACAGATGGCCAATAGACAGATGAAAAAATGTTCAACATCACTAATCATTAGAGAAATGCAAATTAAAACCACAGTGAGATACCACCTCACACCAGTCAGAATGGTGCTTATTTACAAAACAACATATGATAGGTGCTGGTGAGGATGTGGAGAAAAGGGAACCCTTCTGCACTGCTGGTGGGAATGCAGACTGGTGCAACCACTGTGGAAAACAGTATAGAGATTCCTCAAAAAATTAAAAATGGAACTGTCTTTTGACCCAGTCATCCCACTTTTAGGAATATATCTCAAGGACACCATATCACTGCCTCAAAAAAAGAAATGCACCCCCATGTTCATGGCAGCATTGTTCACAATAGCGAAGATCTGGAAACAACCCAAGTGTCCGTCAGTGGACGAGTGGATTAAAAAGCTTTGGTACATATATACAATGGAATACTATGGGGCCATGAAAAGGAAGAAAATATTACCTTTTGCTACAACATAGATGAACCTGGAAACTATTATGTTAAGTGAAATAAGCCAGGCAGAGAAAGAAAAATATTATATGACCTCACTCATTTGAGGAATCCAAGGAACAATGTGAAATGAGGAACGAAATTAAACCTGAAGGGAAGGGGGGAGGGAGCTGTTGGGAGGGTGGTAAGGCAGATGTTGAGGGGGGCTGCATTTGGGGAGACACTAGAATCTATGTAAATGCAATAAATAGATAGATAGATAGATAGATAGATAATAGATAGATAGATAGATAGATAGATAGATAGATCTAGAATGGGTCAGTTGGCTGATCTGTAATTATTTATTGACTAATCATGCATTGATTGATAGAAAAAGTGACCTTGGTATATATATGTCATATCTGAAACTTTAATAAAAAATTATACACAAAATGTATAATCTTCAGTGTTCAAGAAAAGGCGTAACCTAACAGTTAATATGTTGGACTCAGTTAAACATGTATTAAATCTTTGGCCTTACCTCTTGGTTTCACACTGAAGAAGTCAAAGAATGAATGATTTTTTTTTAATATCCTAGAAAACGTAGCAATGGTGAGGAGTCCTGGCTCCTGATTAGAAACCTATGTGTGATTTTCAGGCCTTATTATAAACCACTCTACCTGGCAAGCCTCACTGGGACGCTGCCCTCTTCACACCAGCCCAGATGCACAGCCCCTCTCTTTGTCTGAGGTCCTTTCTTCAGGTGCCCTTGCCAAGTCCTCCTCATGGGAGGAAGGAAGGGAACATCAGGCACTTTTTGCCACTCATACTCACTACCCTCCTAACATTCCTTCTCACACACCCTCCCTCCTCCACCACCCTTGATTGGGTTTCTTCAGCAGTGAGCTGACTTTCATATCTGATACTGTTCTACCTCATCCTCAACTGGTGCAATATTCCATGGGGTAAATGAACCTAGGGACTTAGTGTTTCTCTGGTTTTAGACTCTGGCTTCTGCCATCTCAATAAGTGATTAAAAGTATGACTTTACTTTTTAGGCTTGTTGCATTATTTAATTGGTTACTCTGTTAGGTGATAGCTCAGCTCTCTCTCAACTCAGCTAAACTCCTAACAGATGGGTTAACTTTTAGAATAAAAAAAAATACAAGATATAAGAATATGTAGAATTTAATTTAATTAATGTCTTGGAATGACTGAAAAGGTAGAAGTAAGTGGCAGAGATTTTTAAGTAAGAGATTGATGTATCGCTCCTCTTTAAATTTAGGCCAAAGGCCAAGTATAAGTTATCTCCAAGAGTAATGGTGTCTTTTCTGATTCCTTTTTTTCTTCAGCAATATTGAAATTAATTCTCCAAAGTACAGGCTGTTCTCTCCTCACTGTCAATCACGTACTTGATCAGAGGAAAAACATATAGGAGAATAAAAAAATAGTGGGGCCATAGGACTTACATTCTTTATTCCCTAGCTATGAAGCTTCTTAATTAGGCCTTTTCTTGAAAGTAAGTTAAATGATTATAAAAATTTTTATATACCATATTTTGCAAGTGCCTCAAAATAAATTTAAAATGTTTTAAATTCAATCTTAATGTTATAAAAATGTGGATAACCTTATGTGACAATCTGCATCAAAATATTCTTAATAGTGAGCCATATACTTCATTCTTTTTATTTCAGTCTGCACTTTTGTAGGACTATAGATTGTGGAAATTTGTTGTTAAAATTTAGTTCCTCAGAATCAAGTTACAGAAAAGGAAGAACACAACAAACCAAAGGGGTTGCCTATTAGGAAATTTACTTTTTCCATTTAATGAATAAACTAATTTTTGTTGTCAAATATACTAACATATATTTATATGTGACATAAAAATATATATATAGGTAGATAGATAAGTAGGGTTGACTTTACACAAATAGCTAGATATTTCTTCAGTATAATGGGTTTATTTGGAAAAAACAAAGAACTACAATTCAGGACAAGCATTCTAATGCTAAACCATGTGCAAGTCCAAAATAACAAAGGAGCTGGGGAGGGCTGTTGTAAATGAAGAGTCAATTGGAGGAAACAATGTTCAAATTATAATGATTATTCATTGGCTGAGTTACAGTAGTCTCCCACTGGCTGAGCTGTTACTGGGCACCACATTTTTTTCTTGCTTTCATTAAAATTTTCTCAAGCACTGAAAAAAAAAAGTAGGAGGATATATGCATACATGTGTATATCTAGGAAAGCAATTTTAGATATTCAGAAATATTCTGAATGAAAAGTCTTACAATTATAAAGTGAGGCATAGCAAGAGACAAGAACAGATAGCAAGAAAGGAGTTAAATGATGAGGAGCACTATTATTCATGCTATGACCATCCTGTGATAGTGGGAGGTTATGGATTGTTTAGGAAATGTAAAAATATAACTGCATATTATATGTTTAAACAATCACTCTTTTACATTCTGATATCTAATATGGACATTTGACACTTATTTAATAATCAACACCAAATATTTAAATTCTGTTTTCTTCCGAAGTTCTTAATTGGTTGCAGGGAATATTATTCTCTTTAGGGAGTTCCTAGCTATTTTAAATTTTGGCAATGAATCTTTCTTAGTTTGACTGATCCTTTAAATATATTTATATTATTTAATATGCCACATAATTCTCTTTTATTTCAGTGCAAAGATGTGTAGAGAACAGATTGGAATACTTCACGGGGCTGAGGGGAGTCACCTGAAGAATGGCCAGTCTCAGCTTTAACATCGATGACAGAAACATGTGCAAAATATCTTCCTGTTTACATTAGCTAGTGAAAAGTGTACAGATAAAATTTTTATCTAATTATAATAATTAAATCATCTCAGTTTTTCCCAAGGGTTTGTCTTATTTTTCTTTCCCTTCTAATTAATCCTATTCATGTTGTATTGATTCTAAAAGATCTTGTAAGTACCACCTAAAATATGTAGGGAATAAATAAAAACTAATAATATAAAATAAAAATTAATAATATAAAAGAATATAAATACTATATATAAAAGAATATAAAGCTAATAGTAATACAAAATGTGAAACTAAATAAAACTTAAATAGTTTTATAGGTTACCAAAATATAAATATTAATTGAAAGCCTTAAAATTAATGTTTTGTGTGTATTAGAAATCAATAAAAATGGAATTATAATCTTTGTATCTGACTAACTAGTCTTCATATCTTCCTTTTTCTCTTTTACAAACTAAATATTTTTAGTAAATCTCATTGAAATTAATCTACTAGGTGACAACACATAAACTTGACCAACTTTGATGGCCTCTGACAAAAGAGATGCAAAATGGAACTGTAAACTGCTAAGGATTAAGGTATAACCCTACTTATTTTTTACTATTGAGGAAATTGAAGCCCAAACTAGTTATTCATCTTGCCCCAGCATTAAATTTAATATTAGAATCCAGATCTCTTGATGGTTGCTCTGTTCCTTTACCTTAAACCAGGAGATTTTTCTGTGTAAAGTGCATTTTCTAACTGGCTCCACATAATTAATTCTAAGCAAGTTGTTAAGGGGACATGTGGGATTTGAGAACTGTGGCAGAGGCTTACAACACTTGTGGAAAATTTTTAAGAAACTGGGCTACAGCAAGTCTTTAAACCACTTTTGTGTGGTCTTATCCTAAAGGCAATGGTTAGCCTTTGATGGATTTCAAATTATGTTATCATATGATCCATTTTATATTTTAGGATGCTGATTTACACTGCTATATAAAAAAAATTGAACAAGGCTGGAGGTGGGGAGTTCAAATAGGAGAAAATGAATTTTTATCATGTTAATAACAGCACAAATATAACTAGTCATATTTGAGAGTAATGAAGTGCATAGAATCAACAGACTTGTTAATTGATTGGGTGAGGGAACTGAAAGAGAACTGGTAAATAAATATAGCTCCTATATTTCTGGATGATAAAACTAGGTTCATGTTGGGCCATTGCCACCACCGTGGCCATGCAGGTTTCCATTGGATTCAGGCTGAGGGTAAAAGAATTGTGGACCCAGAAAATGATGGGCCAGCCATTCCGTTTATTAAAGTCTCATAATGGTGGATGAGCAAACAGGTAGGGAAGAATGCTTTCCTTTCTCCCATCTCAGGAGCCCACCAGTCTTAGAAGAGCTTCCAAACCCCTCAACACTGTCCAGCCAAACAGGCCAGGCAGAAATACCCCTTCTCTGGCAAAAAAAGCGCAAACAATCGCCCCTCCCCATGGAGGCAGGTAATCTGGAATTTGCAATGTGCCACCCTGAGGGCAGCATCCACAGCCTTTCACAGAGTGCACACACATTGTGTTGCCCCTCGCCAATGCAAAATATAAGCTAGCAACCTAACTCACTTGTTTCACACTTGAAACACATCGGTTTGCCCAACAGTGCATAATGATTGTTATTCACTAAGATTGGGAAATTAACAGGTACATGTACCTGTAAACAAAAGATAAAGAGTTTCATTCTAGACATGCCAAAATAAAGTGGATGTAGGTTATTGTAAGGCAGGTGGCAGTCATGGCCATGCACATGCAGGTTCCCTTGGATTCAGACAGACGATAAAGGAACTGTGGAGTGAGAAATTGGTTGGCCATTTCACAAACAAACAGGCAGGGAAAACTGCTTCCCTTTCTCTGAGGGCTCCCAAGCCTCTACTTGGTCTCTGGTTCGACACCCCAGACTCATTCTATGGATTCACCCTCTGGACTCTCAGGCTCCCACCAGCCTCAGCGCTTTCCAGCAAATCAGGCTGGATGGAAATATCCCTTAAATACCCCTTCTCAGGAAAACAATAGCAAACAATCATCCCTCCCCATGGCGGCAGGCAATCCACAATTTGCAATCTGCCACCCTGAGGGCAAGCACCTGCAGCCTTTCACAGACTGTACACACATGGTGCTGCCCCAATACAAGTGAGCAAACCTAAAAATACTTGTTATGAACTAATTTGCCCAACAGTTATCTGCATAGGCACTGATTTTGTGATAAACTATAGAATTGTTGGTCATTCACATGTGACTCTGAATTCTCTGTGCTCATGGATGGTGTTTAGATGATCCCTGAGCAACTTGAGATGGCAAACGTACATAACATAGATAGATAGATGATAGATAGATAGATAGATAATAGATAGATATGTATAACATTTCCAGAAGAGAGCTGGTTAATTGTTGTCAGATTCTCAAAGGATTATCTAGTCCATTAGTACTTTTTAAAGTTTTGCAAAGGAATTAAATCACAATAATCCAGGGAAAGTTGATAGATAAATGTAGAAGATTGTCTATTTTATATTTTTGGACTAATTTTTTTCTCCTTATTGAATAACATTTTATGAAGCCACTAAATTTATGGCAACATCAAGTTTAATCAAGAAGAACGTCTTTGAGATGCCTTTGGTTCTATCTGATCCAAATATTTTAAAAACTTTTGTCCAATAAGATACCTAAGATAATGTTAGAAAGTGTCCCTTACTTTATATGATTTATAAACCTTTTCAACCAAGACACTCTAGGCTGGAAAGAAATAGCTTTCTTTTATGACATAAAATGGCTCTCTAAAAAGTATTTTTTTAAAAAATATAATTGAACTTTTCTTCAAGTAGGCCACCAACTTGCCAAACTACAACTTTTGTACAGGTGTGGGTACGATGCATTTGGGACAATAACTCTAAAATATTTATGCAAGAATCATATATTTCTTTTATTTAAAACACTGCTTCTCTGTGAGAGTAAATTTGCTTTCCTTGATGATAAAATAATACTTCTTTTCTTCCAAATTATCTTGTTTAATATGCAGGGAGAACCATCCAAATAACTGAAGCACTGACCCAGTACAATGAGAACACTTTCTAGTGCTGCTGTCATTCATTTCTTTTTATGTACATATGGTAGAAATTAAATATTCACTTACTGAGATTTTCCTGTGTGTTAGAAAATGTGTTCATCACTGGCTGTGGTGAACACAACACAGTCTCTGGTTTCATATAATTTTGGCAATACATAATGTAAAGCCAATAGCCATGGCCACCATCACAGCCACCTGGCCAGCGAAGGTTCACATTAGATACGGACAGACAGTAATGAAATAATGGAGCCAAAAACTGGTGAGCCATCACCTTTAATCCTAGCTTGCATCTGGCGGGCAAGAAATACACACAGTGGGAAAACACTTCCCTTTCCATTCAGGGCTTCCAAAGCCACTGACTTATCTGAGTTTCCTAGAATCAAAAATTTCTAGCTCACCAGCCTTATTCATCTGTTACCCATCTCCTTCTCTCTGCACAAACTCTACACCAGCGGTTCTCAACCTGTGGGTCGCGACCCCTGCGGGGGTCGAACGACCAAAACCCAGGGGTCGCCTAAAGTCATTTAAAAATGTATAATAAATATGTATTTTCCGATGGCTTTAGGCGACCCCTGTGTTTTGGTCATTCAACCCCTGCTGGGGTCGCAACCCACAGGTTGAGAACCGCTGCTCTACACAAACTGGCTTCTCCTTCAGCACTCCGCCATCTTGGCTACTTCTCCTCTCCTCCATGTGGCCTTTCTGTGCTCTCTCCTACAGCAGGGGCTCCTCCTAGCACATAATCATTGTTCCCCGGAACAACGTGATCTCTCTTGCTTTTAAAACCTTTTGGTGCGAAAGCCCTCCTCCAACACACATTAATATAATTACACCCATCGCACGCAAGAAGGGCAACTAATATTATCATCTGGGTGACAGGTTTCCATGTGGGCAGCGCCATCTTTAACAAAGTGAGCACAATATATTTTATCTGCCCAACACATACTTACATATTTTGAGTGTTAAGATATCAGTAGGCTAGTAAAGGTTCTAGGAGTATTCATTCAAGATGCATCTCTTCCACTTTTCAGAATTTGTCAGAGAAACCTATATGTAAGTCTGGACTTTAACTGATATAATTGGGAAACCATGAATGTTTTTAAACAGAAGAGCGATCTAATCAGATGTGCAATTTAGAAAGATAAGTAGCATGTCAGCAATTCTTGTATCATTAGTATCTCACCTTACAACCGTGTTAAGAATTTAATTTCCAATATTATAACCTGGCTAACAGTGGGATAGGAAGGAGAGGCAGTAATTATTAGCCTCCAGGCATGTGAGGTCAATATGAGGAACAACTCTTGTTCTAACCGCTAACATCATTGCCCAGAATTTCAGTTGGCATTATGTTTAGTGGCATATCAAGGATGGCCATATGTTCTGGTTTTTCTGGGAGAGCTGTTTGCACTCAAAAGCATTTTTACTCTAGACATGTGGTCACTTTTATAAAGGGGATGATACTAAATGTGTTCTATTCTGAGTCAAATTAGAAAACACAAACTAAATTAGACATTAACATGAGATAATTTCCTATAAATCTGGTCATTAAATCACCACAGAGATAGCAATTGCAGGTAGCAAGTGCCATCCTTAGAGCGATTGAAATTATTAAAATTAAGAAGCTTGGGGAGGGACTAAAGTTGAAAAACAGACAACTTAGGAGGGAGCATTGACCAGTAGTTGCTATTGTCTTGGAGCGCCTGTGATGGGGTTGATTTTTCAAGTAGTGAGGAAAAATGCAAAGCAGGTTTTCTTGCTGGAGCTTGTAGAAAAAACTGTCTGCCAAGTGTAAAAAGGAAGGCTTGGAGGAAACGGACAGAAACAGAAAGTAGATGAAAACTTGAAGGAAGCAAACAATTTCCAGCCAAGCATTCTCCCTCTAACACCTCTCCCCAACAGAGGGTTAACTGACAATGTATGTTGGCAAAGCAGAAATGGGGTTTACATCCCACCCTCCAAACTGCATGTTCATTTACTGCTCATTCTCTGGCACACTGGAGAATGCTTACATTGAAAAATGAGGATTATACAGTGTGGGGCAAATGTAGGTTAACAGTTATGATTATAGGAAACACAGTTTATTTCCATATTATCATTTATTTTTATATTATTTTCAGTACAAAAAACTGTAAACCTACTTTTGCCCCGCTCTATATTTGATATGATTTTAAGATTTAGGTCTATGTGAAAGGCAGAAACCACGGGATGAAACAAAAACACGAGGCTAGTGGGTTCCAAAGGAAAATTTATTTTAAAAATGCCTGGATGCAAGCATACAAGCGGGCTGAGACCAGTAAGTGTCAGCCCCCAGCTGCGGGAGGGGTCATTAGATATAGGGAACTTGCTGGCATGAGGTTCACACACCTGGGCAAGCTTAGATTAGTGTATCAGGGTTCTTGTGGCCTTGTTCACTGACTTAATGAGGAATTTCTGCTGCAAAGACACAACTTCTTTGATGTAGCACAGACTTGGAGTCCTTGGTAAATCCTGAAGACAGCCAAGAGGTCAGAAATGTCCCAGGAATAGCTAGGTACCTGAGTCTGTGAGACTGCTTTCACAAATAGCTAATGTGATATAAAGCTCCCCTAATAGTCAGGTTTCTCCCCAATGCATACTTTTTTAGACATTTTTGTGAAGGTAAGTTTTTGCTACATTTCAAAGTGAAGTCAGGTAGCTGTTAGGAGAGAGAATAGCAAACAAATTAACACTATCTTTACAAAATGTTTGGGTGAGGGGAATATGAGTTTTATAGGGGCTAATTTAACCCTAACACTATGTAGTTGAGGATATCATAGTGTCAGAACCATTAACTTGGTTTTTGCTTCAAAATCTGTCTTAAACTGCATTATTTTAAAAGGAATATATATTATATATACATATATATGTATATTAAATATTAGTTTAGATATTATGGTGTTAGTAAAAGCTTTCTATATGAGCCTCTGAAGGCATTTCTTTCACTAGTTAATCTATTTTTTCATGTGTGAAGTAATTTGTCTTCAGTGTAGGAAGCACATCCATATAAATGTTATGTTTCTGCAAAATTACAATTTTCTTTGCTCTGTTTTTATTGCAGACACACACACACACACAGATATGCCTTGAGGTATAAAAAACATATTAGTAAAGCTGACTGAATTTTCATCTTTTTTGCAAGCATGGCCATGTTTCTTACTTTGCACGTCCTTCAGGCCTCATCAGAGCAAAACTTCCAAGTGACTTCAAAGGGCTCTCTGTGCTCAGATCAGCTCTATGGGGCATGCAGGAAGATGAGAAATGAACCGACACCAGAGGTGCAATGAAAGGTAAAAATCTTCACATCACCACAGCTCCTGAGCAAGCAGCTGGCTATTACTGCACCTGCACACAGGACTCTCACAGATTGAGGAAGGAAAAGATGGTAGCATTTAAGACAGAAAATAAATCTAAATTTACTCAGGGATAATTTTTTCTCACCGAATAACATAGGTAACATTTAATTATTGTTATGAATATCTGTCAGCTTTTTTGTTTAGAGAAGAAAATATCAGATAAGTATAAATGATCCAGAATAAAAGCAAAATATAGACCCTAGCTAAACTACAATTGTCATTTCATATATGCTATTTGGATGAAAACAGGTCCTTTAAAGTCCACTATTTCCCTTTAAATCTTTAAATTTATAGCACTATGAATTCTAGGATATATATATATTTATATATATATAAAATCTTTATTGAATTATTGGAATGTCATTGTTAATAAAATTATATAGGTCTCAGGTATACAATTCTATAATATATTTTCTGTTTATTGAATGGGCATTCATCACCTTAAGCTAACTAAGCCTCCCTCCATCACCATCTATCCCCACTCTACCCTCTCCCACCTCTGCCCACACCCCTTTTCTTCCTGCAGTTTCCACAATGTTGTCTGTGCCTATTGGTATTTTTTTTCTTTTCTGAACACCTTCACCTTTTCCCCAATGCCCTCATCCACATTCCCTCTGACAGCTGTCAGTCTGTTTTTTGTATCTATGAGTCCGTTTCTATTTTGTTTGTTAGTTTATTCTAGGGATATTGAGGAATTGATAAAGACCGAGAAACATGTAGAAGAAATCCTATGTATTAATTTATACCAGCCCCTCTCCACTATGAAAGATTGGGCTTGGGAAAGGAAGAATGTGTAGCAAATGAAGATTAGGTTCAGTTACTATGTTATATAATGCAAAATTTTGCAATAACTTCTTTAGGCAAATATAAAACATAACCAGAGTTTATATACATGTAAGTGTGAAAAAAATCACAATATCACAAAGTAAAGTAGTTTATATTTTTAGGTATTTTATATAAAACAAAAAAATTATTTTTGAGAACTTAATTTCTTTAATAATATTTATTTGCTATTGATTAATCTGAAATTCCTTTTCTGAAATTAGGATTTTTATACTCTATCAATACAAATATTTGAGCATGTAGACTTTTAAATTTGTCTTCTGTTTTCCTGAGGGTTCTTCTTTTCACAAATGTCATTTTGAGGGGTTCTTAAAGCTTGAATTTATATCACTTTATAGTTAATTGTTAATGAAATGGTATTAGGAATCATCAGATTTTTGGAAAGCTACTATAAGTAGGAGCAAGTTTCTCTTCTGCTATTTTTAGCTTAGTGACAAAGAATATCCATTGAATGTGAAAAGTTAAGACAAGACATACGTATGGCCAGTAGTCCTGGCTGTCGCAGCCATGCAGATGCAGGTTCTCATTAGATTCAGGCAAATGGTAAAGAAACAGTGGAGCCAAAAAAGGATGGACCATTCCTTTATTAAAGTCTCGTACTGGCCAACGAGCAACACACACAGGGAAAACACTTCCTATTCACTCATTTAGAGCTCCCAAAGCTCTGATACATTCTCTGGTTCCACACCAGGAGAATATTCTCCAGTTTTTCCTAAAATCAAAGGCCCCACCACTCTTAGCTGAGGAGCTCGCAAAGCCCCTCAGCTCTGGTTCCCCATCCTCACACCTTCTCTTTCTCTGCCAACATGGATTCTTTCTCAACACTCTACATTCTTCTCTGCTCTCACTCTGCAAACATGGCTTTCTTCTCAGCACTCTTCTTCTACTCTCTCTCTTTTCAAAACTTTCTGGAGTGAAAACCTCTCCTCCAGAAAACATTAGTAAAATAATGGCCCTTCCCTAGCAGAAAAGTAATTTGCAATTTCACAGACCACATATACTTGGCACTGCCCAGCCTCCAATGCAAACTATAAGCAAGCAAACATAAAAATCATATTTTATAAACTTATTTGACCAACAACATTCTTTATTCAGTATATTCATCACTGATCAAGATTTATAATGGTATATCATCTCTTCTGGAATCTGCCTTAGAATATTGATAATAAAAATTGAGTGAGACATGTATTGTTTATATTACACATCATTGAGTCACCTTTGACTCTTGGTGATACTGTAAATGAGTTATGTCCACAACATCCTGTGTTCAACAGCCCTGCTTATTTCCTATAGACTCATGCCTGTGGGTTTTTTTATATAGTCAACCCATCTTATATTTGATTTTCTTCTTTCCTGCTGCCTTCTGTTTTTCCCAGTGTTATTGTCTTTTCCAAAGACCCCGCCTTCTCATGATGTGCCTGAAATAGGACAGGTTCAATTTAGTCATATTTACCTCCAGCAGTTTTTCTGGCTTACTTTGCTCTAGGACCTACTTGTGTGTCTTTCTGGTGGTCCAGAGTATCTGTAGAGCTGACCTCCAATACCATATTTCAAGTGAATCATGTTTTTTTCCTATCAGCCTTAGCCATTGTCCAACTTTTCACATCTCTATATGGAAGAATACAATCTTAGCCTTGGTTTCTAATGACATGCCTTTGCTATTAATAATATTTTTCAATTTTACCATTGCTGCCTTTTTAAGTCTCAGCCTTCTCATAATTTTTTGGCTGCAGTCTCCATTTTAATTGATAACTGAACTAAGTTGAACAAAGTATTTAACCATTTCAGTGTCTTCATTGTTTATGTTAAACTTGTGTATCGCTTCGGTAGTCACATTTGTCTTCTTGATGTTCAAATGAAGTCCTGCTTTAACACTTATTTTATTTCACTACAAGGTGTTTCAAATCATTGCTACTTTCTGCCAGTAAAATGATATCATCTTTATATCTTAAGTTATTGATACTTCTTTCACCAATTTTTACTCTTCCTTCCTCTGGATATAGCCCCATTATTTAGAAGATATGTTCTGTGTACAGATTAAACAAATAGGGAGATAAAATGTACCCTTGTCTGACACCTTTGCTTATAGAAAACCATTCTCTCTCTTCATATTCTGTTCTGACAGTGGTTTCCTGCCTATAATACATGCTACACATCAGGACAATCAAGTGCTGAGGCATGCCCATTTCTCTCAGAGCAACCAATTGCTATTCATGACCATGCAGTCAAACACTTTACTGTAGTCTATAAAACATAAACTAATCTTCTGAATTTTACTGGAGCACTCCAGTATCTAACAAATGTTCACAATTAGATACACATGAGGCTCAACAAAATGCATTAATACTATTAATTCTTAATTCTTTAGTTATGTCTAAAATTAAAAACATAATTATAAGAACATTCTGTCTTAACACCAGCCATGTTCCATCAAAGCTCTTTCTCATCATTAAAACTTTATAAAGTTCTAGAATCACTCTATCTAGTTTGTGTATCTTGTACCCTACTTCCCTCCATTTTATCTAGATCCACTTTTACTAGAGATTTCGGGTATTACTAGTAGCTGAGGATGAAATTATGTGGTTGGAAAGAAAGATTTCCTATAATTGTTGATAGATTTCCTCTTCCACAATATTAAGTTGTTTTTTGTTTGTTTGTTTGATTTGAATAGCACTTGAAATTTACAGTGTTCTATACCTCTGTCAATTTTCCAGATGGCTGGCAGCTTAAATGGGCCCTCATCTGCAGTCACTGCTGCCAGCATGTTCTTCAGCCTTTATTTCTTGAAACATTCTCTTCCTGTTTCATATGCAATTCTTTGGAAAGTGTGTATGGTGAGTAGTCACCGCCATCGTGTCTGTTCACATGCAGGTTCCCATTAGATTTGAGCAGATGGTAAAGAAACAGTGGAGCCAAAAAATGGTGGCCCATTCCTTTATTAAAGTCTCTCATCAGCCGATGAGCAACACACACAGGGAAAACACTTCCTTTTCACTCAGGGCTCCCAAAGCCACTGACAAATTCTCTGATTCCATAAGCCGGAGATTCTTCTCTGGTTTCTCCAAGAATCAAAGGCTGCACCAGTTTCAGTGGAGCTCACAAAAGTCCCTCAACTCTGGTTCCCCATCTGCATATCTTCTCCCTTCTTTCTGCACAAAGTCTTCAAAAGCATGGTTTTCTCCCTTCTCTTTTCAATACTTTCTGGTGCAAAAACTCCTCCTCCAGCAAACATTAGCAAGACAATGGCCCTTCCCAAGCAGGAAGGTAATTTGCAATTTCACAGATCACGTACTTGGCGCTACCCAGTGCCATTTTTTAACTCTAAATGTGAACAAACTAAAAAAATACCAATTTTACAAACTCATTTGCCCAACAAAGAGCATCTGCTTTTCACTGCTCAACATTTGACTCCAATATCCACAACTCCAGTTTTGATCTCTTCTTTATGTCCCATTGACTACAAATTTAACCTATGAAACTTTGAAAGAACAGCACTAAAGTCCACCTTTGTGGTCCAAGGACATTGTGTCTGTCTTTGATGAGTTAGAAGTTAAGTCAAAAGATCTTTACCCAGTCCAGTTTCTTTGGATTTATTATTCACATGCTAGTAACAATAACAAAGTAAAAGTAAGAAAGAAAATTAGTGTAACTGGAGGGGCCACAGAGAGAACAAGGCATCAGCAATGTCATTGCCAGCAACCTCTGATGCAACAGGAGACAGGGCTATCTTCATTGGAGTTTGTTTTCAGACATCGCTGATTAGCGATCTTTGTTGATAGCATCATCAGTGCTCTCCCCACCTTCAGACCTGCTAACTAAAACAAATTCATTGATTCTTTTTAGAGGATTCAGAAGTTCTAAAAGCTGGAAATATCTAGAGAAAATTATAGATGTCATATGACTAATACTGAAAAGGACAAGATTTTGGAGTACAAGAGAACTTCTAGTAACTTGCAAAACTGTGAGGAAATTGATAGGCATAATTGAAGTTCCTGTAAAATGTGGAGAAATGGAGTGAAAATACTACTATATTTTAAGATTTACTGTGACTCCATGTTTACTTCCTATCAAGTGTGCCTTGTGAGATGCCTGCCACACAAAATGCTTACAGTCTGCCCTGCTTGATTTTCTTGCTGTGATGGTAAATTGATGCTCAGCAGGATTTCCCTTCTCTGGGAAGATGAAAAGTGCCTGAAGTTGCTAATTTATTCATCCAAATGCCTCACAGTGGTGATTTTTGCTTCATGCTATAATGGTTAATATTAGCCATTTCCTCGTAGTTTAAATTTAAAAGTGCTTTTCAGTGACAGATATGTCTCCTTATTTTTCCCAAGTCTATTTGTCACTATCATCCTTTCACTGTTTAATGCAAAATATTTAAAGTCACTTTTGACTACATATTATTGTGAATGTACATCTCACATGTATGAAACTTAGTAAATTAAAACATCACAAATCACTAACCAGCAAATCTCTTAGCTCTCACAATCAGAACATCAATTAAGGGACTAATTTTTTTTTTCATTCCTAAATTATAGTAACCACTTCTTAACAGTCTCATTACTTCTATTTTACCTTCTTTAATTCTTTACACATATTACTGCTAGCTTCATTTTCCCCAATTTTAACTTGATATAGTATGTAGAACTAGTATCATAGTTGTGACCGCTGCAGTCACCTGGCCAATGCAGGTTCACATTTGATTCGGACAGACCGTAATGAAACAATGAAACCAAGAACTGGTGGGCCATTTTCTTTTTATTCCTAGCCTTGCACTTGGCCGGCAAGTGAAAACAAACACACAGGCACCAAAACCCACTCATTCAGCGCTCACAAAGCTACTGACACGTCCAAGCTTTCCTAGAATCAAAGGCCCCACCAGTTCAGCAGAGCTTAGAAAGCTCCTCATTTCTGTTCCCCTTCAGCATGCCTCCATCTTGCTGCTTTCTCTCCAACCACCACGTGTCCTCTCTGCCCTCAACAACGTGGTCTCCTCCTTTTAAAACTTTTCAGCGCGAAAGCCCTCCTCCAATACACATTAGCATAACCAAGCCCCTTCCCAAGCAAGAAGGTAATTAGTTGTATCACATGGGAGTATCATCAAGTGAGCAGTGGCCATTCTTAACAATAAAAGTGAGCAAAATCAAATAACACAAATTTTACAAACTTGTTTGCTCAACAATATAAAATAGGAGGAAAAAATTTCAATTTTTTACTTAAAAATCTATAATATCTTCCCCCCCAAATCCTAAAAAGTTGCAGGGCAAACAGATGAGGAAGTAGATTCTCTGGCCTATCAGCTAATTGACTTAAGGACACACTGCTAATTAGAAACAGAGTTCAGTGCTCAGTTACACCAGAGTATCTTCAGGCTGATGCACTTGGACTGGAACCTATGGGTTGTAAGAGGGCCATGGGAATACTGAATAGGGGAGTGACTAGGTAAAGTTAAGATTTTCAGAATCTTTACCTAGGAGATAGGTATTATTACTTAAAGTCTGTAATATCTTAATATTGCCTATCTTATTACATTTAATTTTCTGTCTGGCTTATGTAATTTATAAATAAACTAATCCTAGGTTATGTTTTAAACTTAGGCCATTGACTACATAGGAACTCTTTTCATGTATTAGAAAATATAGTAAATATATGCTACTAATTTGGTAAATCCTGCCTTTTCAATGAAATTGTGAACTTCTTAAGGGCCAGGATAATGCCTAATACATCTCTTCACCTTTCACAGAACCTATCATAGTAATAAAAAATCATAGTTTTCAAATAATTACTTATAGATTTGTAAATTAACTTTGAGAAAACATAATCATTTTCTAAATGGCAGTGAAATCTATCAAATCAATTAAAATCATGTGAAGTAAAAAAAAATTAATGCAAAAAATTTGTTTGACTCAAAAATTAATTTATTACATCACCCATATTTTAACATCCTTTGCCCATAAATTAGAAAATTAGCTCACTATGTTTTCTAAAAGCAAATGCTTTCAAATCATTAATTCTTTGGAGACTTCTTTTCAAAGCTTTACCTAGTCTATCATATAATAGGAAAAATGTTTTCTATGTTTCACAATAGTTGTGGATATTTCAATTACAGCTTTTAACTTCTTTGAAATTTGCCTACTGCATTGTTGCTGTACATGTCAAGGTCCCTTACAAAGTAGAATCCACTTAGAAATTTATAGAATTCAAACAGTACTAGTGTTGTTTTGATTATTTATAACAAATCTTCAATCCACGTTTTAAAATACATTTTTTAAAAATAATTAGAACCTTGGCTCACCTCTCAATGTCATCTCATCTCTCCATGACACAACACTATCACTACTATTGAGATTTACCAACACATTTCTAGCTTTCATTCCGGATTTTGCAGAGGAGTGAGTTGAATGAATTAATTCATTAAAGTATCTTGTGCCATGTTAAATCTATTGCTTTTAACACATTGAGATGTATTTGTTTTCCTTCCCCACAATGGACTCAAATAAATGTCATACCACTGATACCTAACACTTAATATATCACAAACCAAATTCATTATTTTCACCCAGCAAATTTCTTACTTCTCAACACCCCCAAAGTTCGCATTGATGGCTTCCCTTTTCTGTTTTAGTTAATTTGTTGGATAATTGTTTTCACAGACTATCCACATTGTAAGAGAACACTCCAGCTGTTTCTATGTTTTGATTGGATTAAGTAGTTGATATCAGTTAATAAATGGGCATAAGAAACTGTGTTAGTAGAAATATAAAAACCTGGGATCTCTTCCAGCTCTACCAAGTGGTGACTAAAAGTAAGTAGTTTAATCTTTTTTGGTCCTCCATCCCTCCGTTTGTATAATTAAGTTATTGAAGTATGTCTCAAAGGTCCTTTTAACATTCAAACTGGTCAAAATTAATTCAGTGTGTGGTGGGAAGTCTGTGAAGTGCTTCCTCATGGTTCAGCAATCATGAATAAGTGGTTCTGGAACTCCCACTAACAATACTGCTCACATATGTAGGTTTGTCTCAGATAATCACCTGCCACATTGCATATATATTTTGTATTGCTAAATTAAAAGAATAACAGCTTTTCCTCATAGTACTCTGAGACAATATGACATTTGTTATGTAAATATGGATAATTATAATTAGCATTTAACTTCGCAAGCATTTGAATTTTCCTGAATTCAATCTCCTTTTCTAGTGTGGAATGGGAGATTCATTTATCCTCTGAAAATGGAATAAGTTTAGAAATAGGGAAGAAACTATGATTCTTTGGCAAGATCCCCTGGCGAAAGCGTTAGCTTCATTTTTGTTCATTGTTCAGTGTTAATTTAGTTCAGCTCTGTTTACTGCCAGTGCACTGTCATTTGAAATACAGAAAACAAGAAAAGAAATTGCATCTGAGCAATTCAATACACTTAGCACTTGGAGAATTCTAGACTCCTGAAGATTTAATTGTCTATTTGTGATATAATCATTAGAAAAAAAGAAACTTTTTCATTTACAGATTATTGAACATTGCTCTGTAAAATTTTTCACATGATTTTAAATGTTATACCTATCTGACCAGGTCATTTGGCTCAGAAAATAATGTTATATGTTCTCATGTGAAATTTTGAAAAATGTGGCAAATCTATCAACAAATATATGTCTAAACAAAAGAAATGATTCCATTTGTATAACTTTCTTTGAACCTAAAGTACATAAACATATAATTTTGGGGGGCATTGATTCTGCAATAAATTTTATGGAGTACGTATAAAAGGAGATACTATTAGAAAAATTATGTTCTGCACAAAATTGACTGCTGTGTAAAAAGAAAAGTTATTTCTTTTTTCATTAAGTTAGAGGCAGGGAGTCAGACAGACAGACAGACTCCCTCATGCACCCTAACTGGGATCCACCTGGCAAGCCGCTTACCAGTTGATGCTCTGCCCATCTGGGGCCATTGCTCTGTTGCTTGGCAACCAGGCTAATTTTAGTTCCTGAGATGAGGCAATGAAGCTATCATCAGCACCTGGGATAAACTTGCTTGAACCATTCGAGCCATGGCTGTGGGAGAGAAAGAGTGAGGGGGGAAGAGGGAGAAGGAGTGGTGGAGAAACAGATGATTGCTCTCCTGTGTGCCCTGACCAGAAATCAAACCTGGGACTTCCAGAGGCTGGGCTGATGCTCTACCACTGAAAAAAAAAAGTTTTTATATTGGTGTTTCCAATAATTATCTATTTGCTTTAATGCTGTATAAGAATGAGAGTTTATTTTGGACTTTTATTTCAGTTACATGCAATTTCTTTTAGAATTATATTTGTTTAAAAGAAGTTTCTAGAATAGTAAGCCTTTTTGAGGAAGTAGTATTATTTAAATACATATTGAAATAGGCAAGAATAGGAAAAGATAGCAACTTAAACACTTACTATCCTGCTGTCATTATCCTAATTGCCACCCAACAACTTTATTTCTTGCATGTTACATACACATATGTTAAACCAAGGATTAGGGCTGGTAGCAAGGTGCTAGTCTTAGCTGGAAGCTAGTGCAGTTAGTTTATATCATTAATTTTCCCACTGGACTTGATATCATTTTGAGCCAATTGAGGGAGGTTTAGGGTGAGGAAGTTTAGATGGACTCCAGAGAGAATCTGGCCCACAGATATCCATGAAGTCCACTCCCACAAGGGGAGAGGCTGCATATTTCTTCCTGGAGTGCTTCATGGAGGATCACCAGGTCCCTGTGTATTGGAGTTGCTGCAGGGACCATGTATGGCCAGTGGCCACCGTCATTATGGCCATGCAGACTCTCACTGGATTCAGGCAGATGGTAAAGAGACAGTGGAGCCAAAAAATGGTGGGTCATTTTGTTTATTAAAGTCTTGCACCAGCTGATGAGCAAACCGGCAGGGAAAACACTTCCCTTTTATTCAGGGCTCCCAAAGCCCTGATGCATTTTCTGGTTCCACAACCAGGAGAATCTGCTCCAATTCCTCCTAGAATCAAAGGTCCCACCAGTCTCAGCTGAGCTCACAAAAGTCCCTCAGCTCTGGTTCCCCATCTGCACACCTTCTCTCTCTCCGCAAAACTGCCTTCTTCAGCGCTCTGCATTCTTTCTGACTCCTTGTAAAACTGGCTATGCCAACAATGACCCCCTCCTCCAGCAAACATTAGCCAAGCAATGGCCCCTCCCAAGCAGTATTGCAACCGTCAATTTGTAATCAACAGCCCTACTCTGAGGGCAAGCACACACGTGGCTACCCAGTGCCATTTTTTAACAATAAAAGTGAGCAAAGTCAAAAAATACAAATTTTACAAACTCATTTGC